>NC_055672.1:13457761-14093177 GCF_017976325.1 Chelmon rostratus | reverse complement strand
TAACATATTGGATGTGTTCACAGGAATGCACGTGGCAGCATCATGTTCATGACAACTTTTAAACTATAAAGTGCTGAAACAATTTTTTTTTTTTTTTCAAGTAAACTTTCATTAGGAGCTTGAAAGTTAAGGCATCATTAAAAATTGATATGAATGAAGCTGAACCCAACACCCACAATCCTTCACCCTACAAGAAAGCCTTTACGACAACAACTATAGGTCAGTACTCTCTGCACTAATCATTCAAGCTTTAGGATCACATTGATTGCAGCTAGAAACCCTTTTATTAAACACAGAGAAAGGGTCACCTTCCAAGTTACACATACATTCAAAGCACCATATGACAGCGTCGTGGCCTCCTTGCTACTGGTATCCTGCATTGGTTCGGCGTCTTTTTCTAGCCCGCAGCTCCTCGAAGAACTGATGCACGGCTTCGGCTGTGACCGTCTGATAGAGACAGGGAGGGAGTGGTTCTTGACTGCATAATTTCATATTTTTGTCATGCAAAATGAAACCAAGGTTGCCCATGGGTAAATTAGTAAATTCTAATGGATCAAATACCTAAGGGGTCTTGTTTCGTCTAATTTAAACTATATTATATATTTGCAATCAGACATCCATTTCTCACCTTTCCTTCAGCAACACACTGGTCTAAAAAAGCATTGATTGAAGTTGTCAGCTCATTGAAACCTGAGGGAAGAACAGATGATTAATTAGTCTCAATCGATCGCCTCTCCCATAAATTTCACTTTACGTGATTACATCCTAGGAGGAAAACTGACCCCACACCTTCCTCTCTGCCCTCCCCGTGCTCACCGTAAATGACCTCCAGCTGCTGCACGCGGTCCATCGAGTTTGTCAGCATCATCAGCGGGTGCTGCCCAAACGGCTCAGCCAAGCCTTTGTTCTCGTAGGCCAGAATTGTGTCAGACAGATCCATGAGAAACTGCACCTCGGCAGCCACATAGGCTTTCTGTGCACCGATCCAACACACAGTTAAGAAACATTCATCAAAAAAGAAGCCTAAGTACTTTATTACATGGTCACATGAACCAGTATCACAGAGAGCAGAGCCAAAACCTGCAAAGTGGCTTTCTTGTGAGGAAGCCTATGTTATAATCTGAGAGCTAGTATTTGTGGACTACCTTGCAGCTTGTGCAGGTGCAAAGTTCCGAGCGCCAACCGTAAGGCCAGAACACCGCTCCCTGTCTCAGCTTCTCCAGCCCCTTGACCTCCAGCTCCTTCAGTCTGCACGCCACAGTTCTGGTCGTGGCCTTCGCAAGGCTGCCAGCCATTTCCTCGTGAGTTCGTTTGCAAGGGGAACTCCTGTTTGTTGCTTCCTAAGATACAAATATCAGCATATGATGGGGCGAGTTACTGCATTAAATTGGCAGGAGGAGCAGATGATGATGAATGCCTGGGCTTCAGTAAAACATCTCCGCACGCAGCACTGCAGACACATCCGGGGAAGTCTTGAGGCGACTGACACGATGAGATGATTGGGTGATGAAAATCACCAGTTTACTGTAAGCTGTCCTGTGAAGCCTGGCCAAAGCTGTCTACAGAGCAGGAGAAGCAGTGCCTCATGGGTCATTTCTCCCCTAATTACCCAGAGGAGGGGAAAGCATGGAGTTGGAGCCTGCTCCATAATCTGCTCATTACCCTCCAGCCCCATCTTGTGGCAACAAAACACCCCAGCTGCCACACAGAAAACGTGCAACAGCATACAGGGACAATGCCCAGAGACAAACAGCACAAAAACTGCTAGAAGTGAGTTACTGAGGTACAAACCAAGGTTAATTATATTCTGTGCATTTTACTTATAAATGCAAAACATTCCCAGAACAATTAATATGTTCTACGTCTTTAAATTGATCTGTGGATTTACAGTATGGGTACAACACAGGTTCAATGAATTTTCCTAAAAAAACATATATATTTTTTATTTTCTAAAACAACCATCGGAGCACAGTTTAACAAAAATACAACCAAAACCATGAATTGAAAAGTAGGACGAGAAAAAGCTAAATTTATGCTTCCTCTAATTTCTGTGCTTTTGTGCAGGGCTGGAGGAATATGATAGTGCTGCATTCATGTACAGGAGTTATCATAGTTCCAAGTGTCTGACCTCTAAATGGTAACCGCATCAGCATCTAATTGATAATTATAGCAAAATATAGTGTTATTATTGTCAATGCAAAGCTTTTTTAACCGTCACACAACCAACTCGCCAATCATGGATGCGACACAAGCCAGCACCAGTGCAGATTTGGTGTTGGTAGGTTTTCTTATTCACTTTAACTCTCCACAATATAATTTCACTCCACATGCGGCAAACCCTCCATGCAAACATAGAAACGGAGGCAGAGGGCCCTTGTGAGCACCGTTTCTCACCTCCTGCTTTGCGTGATCAGTGCTGGTGGACGGTTCCTCATCCCTGCTTTGACCGGGCTCAGAGTCCTCTTCCTTTTCTGCTCCCTCCTCGACATTGACTTCTACTTCTTCTGCAAGATGACTGACGCTGATCACAGGTGGGACTACAGGGCAAAGACAAATGGTAAAATGACTGGATTTCACTGTTAAATGTATGCAAAGTTAGACGAGACATACGGTGTGTCTTTGCTGTCTGCGACGTGCAGCTCAAGAAAATGTGTTACCTGCAAAGTGGGCAGCGTACGACCACAGGAAGGGAGCCTTGTTCATGCAGGCCTCACACACCATCTCTTGCAGCTCCTCGGGTTCAGCAACAGCACAGCCCAGGTGCTGTCAAAGACCAACAAAATGGCTACATGAGATGTAGATTTCTAGTAGTGATAAAATGTAAATTAGAGTCAAAGAAGTGCTCAGAAATCCATCAATGACATGTTATATCTTACCCTGCTATGAAACCAATCCTCACACACAACACACTGAATCATCTCATCGTTGGCCTGTTGGGTGATGAAAAAGGTGTTTTGCATAGTGACAGACAAACATAAACAGTAGACTTCATCCAGATAATCTGAATTAAATGAGGGCCCAGACATAAAAATCAAAGGACTACCTGGTCGTCTGTGTCCGGGTACGGCCGGTCACACGTGCAGTAGCAGCCGCTGAAGTTGTGATTGTAGTGATTTCTGACATTTTCCTCATCTTTGGCCTGTGAATACAAGGGATGGAATAACTTCTGCAGACAGAACCGAACAGCAGACAAGCTGAGAGATACCGACTCAGTTAGAAAAAAAGCAGGAGGACTCACAGGAAATAGCTGGCACTTGAATTCCCCAAACTTGCCATTTCCACAGTCACAGCGGAAATTTCTACAGCAGAAAAACAGCAAAATGAGCAAATTATGACAAGACGGTAAAGAAAACTGCAGAGCTGAATTTGAAAAACCTCGAACAAAATACCTTTTGGTGTACAGTTCAAAGATATCATGTCCATCGTGGCATTTATTGGTACAGGCCAGACAAATCCCAGCATGCTCTGCAGCACTGGGAGTGCAGGTGTTGCAGGCAAACACAGCCTGTCTCTTCACATAACCCTGCAGCAATAAACACAGTAGGTATAAATACACTGCAGTACATATATTATTGATGACATGCCCCCTGTGATAAAAGACTATGGCAGTTCTTAATTATTCTATGAACTATCAGGCAAAATTAGAAGGCTATAATAAATGGATTACAATTTCCCCATAGTTTGGCCCCAAGGCACTACAAATCCCTTGGGAGAAATTATAACAACATATAGGGGGGAAAAACGGTACTGGTTGAATTAAACACGCAGTCACATTGGACACACAGTATTACATCCAAAACTGTAGTACTGGGAGAAGGCGACAGCAGGCAGAAGAAAGGCGATGGCTGCACGGACGCGGCGCAGGGAGCTTCTCTTACCCGGGAGTAAGAGCAGTTTTCTGGGTCGCTTCCCGCCAGCACACACAAGGCCTTCACGAGCTCCTCCTCGTCGGCGAGAATATCGTCAACGTCTGCGTCGTCTTTAATGGCTGCCATTCTGATAAAAGAGGCTAAAGAGGACACATAGACAGACACACACACCGGTCTGAGCAGCACAACACTGTTGACAAATACCTGTTCCGGGCGGGAGTTTGGGCCGCGACCACGTGGAGGAAGTGACGCAAGAGAGTGAGCTACTACTTTTCATTTTATTTTATCTATGATTTAGATTCACTTTTTGAATTAATAACTTATATATTTATTTTCGGTATCATTTTCAAATACAGCACCGTTTATAAAAGGTCCTTAAGTTGTATCTAATGGTTATTCATTAATGTTTGATCAGTCATTTAATGAGTTCTAGATTAGAGCCATGAGTTGGTAAACGCTGATATGACATATGGCCACGCCCAGAAAAGGGCTGCAGAGCATCTGAAGCAAAAGCCAACATTTATTAATGATTTAACTAACATTTATAAGGTCATTATTACCAAATGGAAAGGGCGAATACCAGTCAAAGTTTTTTGTTTTGTTGTTTTTAATGATAGCCTAACTGAACTAGAGCACATTTGTCAAATAAGTAGCAATAGCAAAGCTGTTTACTACAACTTCAACCCTATATCAAGGCTGCCTGATCAGAAACTGATGTCCAGAAACAGGCAGCATCATGAAGACAGAAAGAAAAAGTCAAGGGCACATAATCAAATCTGCATCTACATTCATGTTGACTGAATTTATGAATTTATCTATTAATAGACTGCTATAGTGTCCAGTCCTTGTCATGGTGGTATGCAGTTCGCAGGGGACATATTCTAGCACACATTTATTTTTGTGAGTGAATTACAGTAGATATTTGCAATAAGGGATAGTGTTCAACATTGGAATAGGTGAATAATAATAGATAGACTAAACAAATATGTATTACTTAAATAACACAACCAAATCTCTCTGCACTTGTTAATATTATCATATTTGTTCATATTAATTCACTAGCTGGTGCAGGGACAATCACCATCTCTTATCCTTAATGAAAAAAAAACTTTGTTTTGCCAGAGGGGGGCTGCTGTTGCTCTAGTTTTCCAATGGGTGGCGCCACTGTGACATGTGTCTCCGTTAGGGCGCCCGCCGAAAATATGTGCTCGTCGCTGCCGTAAAGACAGTGGACTACTGCACGAGCGTGCTCTCATTATGCAAGCTGCAACCAGCCTATAAATAGAAGACCGGTCAATCATGCAATTTGCGGTTGAATTGTATACAATTTCACAAACCAGTTCACTGATCCACATGTTGTCTTAAACTTGCTTATATCCTCCCCTAAGGAGCGTGACTTGACAGACAGTGAGGCGGTGTTAGAGAGGAACATGCTGAACTTCTCTGACCGCATCCCGGTTGCCTTTAATGGCTGTCGGAAATATTGTCGAACCATCGTGATTAGCCCACAAAGAAGCTGCCGAGACAAATAAATAAAGTAATCTCACATTTATTTTGCGGGCGCCTACAATAATCACGATGAAAATAAAGGTCGCAGTTAAAATCGGGATTGTTAATAAACAACTGTTAATTAAAGTGTTCCTCAAATAACACCATGTTTATAAATTCATATGAAAATCTATGACATGCCAGAACCATATGCTCTCTTCAAGTTCTCTTATCTTCATGCTCTGATCAATCGGACATTTTGTGTTTTTATTTACTTATCTTGAGTAGAAACTATCAGTCCTTCAATCAGTTAGTCAACAAATGCAGTAATAAACTGTCCAGTATTTTTGATAGTCAAGTCTTTTGAGTAATTTTCCAGCAAAAATGTGAAATGTTTTCATTTCATCACCAATTCAGGATTTGCACCTCTATCTGTTTCGTAACATTCAGAAAAAGTAACATATTTGGGCTAAGGACTCTTGACCACACTAAACAAGATATTTCGGAGGCGGTGGTGGCTATTGGTGACATTTCATGAACAACTCGATTAACCGGTTAATCTGCAAGTTAAACGATAATGAAAGCACAACAGCACGTGAAAACAGGAAAGACTGTGATTCGACAGGCGGGAGTGGTATTTTCCGAGGGGCTCATAAAGGCAGCACCAGTCTCCTGGATCCTGGGTGTGTGCAGTCAGTTCAACCTAGAGACTGAGAGAGAAAACACCAGGAACATCTCAACGTGAGTCCAGCTGTGCCTGTCACCTGTCACCTCGTTTCAAAACTTCTTCTCTTTCTCCACCGGACGGACCGAGAATGGGAAACTATCCGAGCTAGTTTCTGAAGAGGTCATACATTCAGGGGGGAAACTGTGCTAAAATTGCCAGGTTAGTTAATGCTAGCTCACCACAGCCTCTCGTTGACGTACTTAATCAGTTGCTTTATCTTTTAGCTAACTATCCGTTTGTAGTCACCGTTGGTAAACTCATTGTATATGTCTAAGTTTTATGAATCTGTTCTGTCATGTAACGTAAGTCAGCCTTGTTAGCAAGCTAGCTTACGTCTCCTAAGTGCATGCCATCGGTTAGCTATGCAGGTTGTCACTACCCAGCTAGCCAGCTAATGGTAGCGATTGAGGTTAGCAAAAGGGGGTCAGTGTGTGTGGTTCGCTGATGCTGGACCACATTCACTGAAATTATACGTCTGGGAGCTAGATGATATGAACCATAAGGGCGTTCAGCTCAACGAGACTGAGCAGTAGAAAGCGCCACTTCTGGCTGTGTTTGAGTAACGTTTCACAAACTGAGTCGTGAACTTGAGTGCTCCCCTCATTGCCCGTCGTTGGCTGCTTACGTTACGCGGTGGTTTCCTGTTTTTCGCCGGTCCAGGTTGAGCCTTCAGTCACACCGTTTACCTCCAGAGACGGAACAGGAGCACAGTGGAGATGCAGACCTTCCTCAAAGGCCGGAGAGTCGGTTACTGGCTCAGCGAGAAGAAGATGAAGAAGCTGAATTTTCAGGCCTTTGCTGATCTGTGCAGGTATGTGGCCATTACACCAATTTAAGGCGTCCAGGTCAACAAACAGAAACAGCTTGACATACTGTACATTAACACAGTAGGCCTCCATCATTAACAATTTATGTCCCAGTGAATTAAGAGGTGTGCTGACACTGCACTTCCTCTTAATGACTCTGACAAATGGGACTGATTTTCATCTCTTCTCCTCGACCCGTGAACAGCCCTTTTTGAAGTTTTCTTTTAAACTTTCTCTTTCATAATTACACACGGCATCGGTGACTTCTGTGCTCATGTCTGTTGGTAAGGCCTGTGGCTGCTCTGCTTGTTTTGCCTCTGCTGTATTGCGAAGACAATTTTTCAGATAGTATGTAGGCATGCCCTAAGGGCAGGTGGAGATAGCAAAAGTCGGCCTGCCATGTCTTGAGTCAGTGCTTGCCGAGACATGGTGCAAGGAGGTAATGTGCAGACAGGACTCTCCGCCTTGCATGCATGTACAACAGGACAAGCAGCTAAACAACAGGTAAAACAGGTGTTCTCATTTACTTCCATCTGAAGCCCGAGTGAGTGGATTGAAAGGGTCCTGTATTTCTGCTGTGTATGTAATTGCTGTACGTATGTTATCTTGTTGTACCTTATCCATGTCCATCCATGTGTGATGTTATATTAGGTGCTATAAAGTAGGCATGGATGTTCTCAGCAGAGATGACTTTAGGAGGCGTGAACTCTCCTTCACTTATTTACAATAGGTGCTATACAGTATACTGGATTGGGAAATGGCTCTAAGGTATGGCAACAGCCTTATCATCCCTCATTGCAACATTGCTTAGCTGCCTGTTCTACATGAGGACAGCAGTTATCCTGAACACGCAAACAGCTGCAGTGACTAACAGTGAGCGAGAATAGAGAAAACATTTTAGAGTTATAATGCACACTGACAGTATACCTGACATACAGCGCCAGGTGTGTTGTCAGTGTGCAGTCAATTGCTTTGAAGCTATTTCACCTTTTTTCAAGAGGCTTGTTGTTTCACAAAGCGACCTGGTTGAGCCAGCGCAGATTACCACTGTAATCCACAAAACATTTTTAATCTCTTCATAAACCTCCTAGTAACCTCCCTCCCTGCATCATGCCTACCCCCTTCTTCCCTTAGAGCTAGACAGAGGGCTGTTTAATATGAAGGACGGAGGGTTGAGTGTTAGGAAGTGGTGTTTGTGACAGAAGATCAAACCACAGTAATAGCTTTTATACAAGACAGTACACTGAAATGAAGAAGAGCCACAAAGTGAATGTGGATCTATGGTATATATGTTCACAGCCAGACTTTTCCTCAATCAGTCACTGAAACGTATCTTCAGGCTCTCCTTTTCCTGACATAGTTCCCCTTATCATATACCATATTAGAAAGCAAAAGTCATCTTCAAGAGGAAGGAAAAGATAGAACTAGGACCATGTTCGTATGTGTAGCTCCCATATTTAGACTTCAACTGTTTTTTTAAGGCATTTTGTCTTTGTAGGAGGAACAATGCATTTTTAAACTGTTGCCACACTTGCTTTTGTGCATTAGTACCATCTTATTACCAAACCTTAAGGCAGAAAGGCAATTGTATTTATTAAGGGATTCCCTTTCCTTTTACTTTACAGATAGATATCTGCAGGTTTTTGGCTTTTCAGGCTGTATTATCATAGAAAAGGTGAATGTTTCACATGAACAGAATGCCACCATCCTACTCTTGTTGTGGCTGACCAGGTTTTCTCGCTCTCATCATATGGCCCGCAGCTGACATTGTGAGTGCCTCAGTGTGGAGTCTGCCCTGTCTCGTGCAGCTGGATTTACGGGATTCCTGCTGGTTAGAGCCACTTGGGTTTTTGTGTTTGTGTCCCACAAGCTTGCACAGCATTTTCCTGACTCACATATACCTGATTAAGAAAAATGTGATGCCCTTGAGAACAGCCAGCCTGAGCATCATTGCATAATATGAAAATATTGTCGCTTCATCCTGTCAAGGCAAGGCCACTGCACCCGAGGACGAAAAGTCTGTCAAGATTACATTGAGCTACACCCACTGTATGCTTTTACCCAAATGATACAATGTACTCCAGTGACGAGAAGACTGTGATTATTTAAAACCTGTTGCGAATGTCACTTTAAAATCTATTAACATGTAGAGAAGGGGTTGTGGATTTTAAGGAACATGCAGAGCAAGGTTTTTGCAGCCCAAACAGGTAATACTGCTCCACCTTTTTAGCATGTCTACTTTGACATACATACAATGTTATCCACAAGAATGCTACACTAAATCATATTGATCCAGAGTGTTTTAAAATAATCACCATAGTTTCTTGTATTGAACATCAGCAAGGTTTTGGTAGGTTTTGGCAAAATTACTTTTTGCTTTATCAAGAAGTCAACACAATCTGAAATACACCCACTTGTAAACTTTGTAATCACATGCTGTCATGCAGGGCAGTTGTCACATATATGGTCGACGTTAATACCAAACTTTAGGGTTAGACTTTATGGATATATGATACTGCGCATGGCTTAATAAAAAAGTTTGTTTTTTAATACACCTCTGTGCATGTGTGTCAAGCCTATTCAGAAGTTCTGACCCTGGCCTGCTTCTCTGGTGGGTCTTCTGCTCCGTCTCATTCATTCTGCAGGCTGTGTAACAATATAGGAGAGCAGACGATCTCCATATCTGAGATGGGACGAAACTAAAGGCCCCATTCACACCACATGAAACACGCCAGCTGCAGTATTAAATATCCACATTGTTGTGAAGCAGTGAATGGCTGCACGGCTGTTACCATGGGGCTGTAACCTCAAAAACAACTGGGCTGGACAGGCTGAAATGGTGGTAGCACTGAACTTGTTTGGTCCCCATCGTAAATTCCCCCAACTACAGTAAAAGATGTTTTGGCCATTCAAGTTGTACTTGTTATTTTCTTCTGAATCTCTTTGGCTAATCTGTGGCATAGAGAGAGACAGGAGAATTGACAATACAGTTCCATCAGAAATACGCCAGTCTTTTTTGTTTGGGTAGTTTTTTGGTCTCTGTGGTTGGGTTAGGACTTAAACAAATCAAACCGGTTTAAACATGTGAGAAAAATCCTTTGATGGATTTCTGGACCAACTCGTCTTTTGAAAGAGTCAACGCCGATTCGGATGTATGCACAAATGATCAGTTGCATCAATACTGCTGTACTGTCAGAGATAAGGAGAAGAGATCTTTCCAGGTTCCTCAAGTGTACAGTTTAGTGGTGCACTATGTTATGATAGTCACCTCCACCAACAGCTCCACTCTTGTAGTGGTCTGCTGGTTGCCAAGCAACCGTTTTTAATCTGAAGACAAGTATATCTGTGCCATCTCTGAAAAGTAGAATATTCTCTAGGTTTTTTTTTTTTTTTTTCAGTCACAATGGCCCTACTTTGCTGTCCTGTTATCAGACAAATTTACTGAATAACTCCGGTTCATTGTTCATTTATTTTTGACATAACAGTAGCTCACGTCTGTTACTGTCCAAAGAGTCAAATTGTTGAAGACCTATCTAAGTTTCTCTTTAATTCTTCTGGAAAGCAACTGTTTTGACATACATTTACATGAGGGAAACTAATTCAAAAACATTTGTCATTCTACAACACAGGGTCGTATACCGAAAAGCTATTTGTAGCCCCTTTATGCTACTCACAAAACAAAACTTGTATTAATGGATGAATAAATGATAAATTATCACTGATAACACTGATGCTCAGTAGATGCGTACCAATGATGGTTTTTAATTACCCGCTGCAGAGCCCTCCTGTCCTGGGCAGTGCACATCCCATGCCAGTTTGTAATGTTTCCAGGATGCTTTCTATTGTACTTTTGTGAAAGTTGACTGTGGAACTTGACTGTGGAACTTGAACTTGTCTTAGGAATTTTGGTGCCAAGTTCTTGTTTAGTTGAATCAGACCTTATTATATTTTGTGACATAAAAGTAAAATAATAAATAGTAATAATAGGTTTTAAGTGTGCTTTCTTATCAATTTCACTATGCAAGTAAAATACATTTGTTGCATCACTTCACTTTGTGTTGGATATCTTCTGCGTTCATTAAAGTCATTTTTTCCGTTGGGTCTTTGAGCTGACATACCTGAGACAGTGTTTACGGACACTGATATCCTCACGAACAGTACCTGACAGACATTCACATAACGTTGTGCATCTTATAGCTTTTAGGGTCTTTCAATACATGGAAATGTCTATTTGTAACTGATCACTTTGGTTTATTTTTTGTTAAATTTGCTTTTGTCTTCTTTTTCAGGAAAAGAGGAATAGAAGTTGTTCAGGTAAGTGGACAACATTTTTTGGCTAATATTTGTTTGTTTTTAGATGGAATTGAGCAGCCATACATTGTTTCAGTTGGGGAATCATACATCCATATATAATACACCAAACCATTTCCAACACATGCTTATTTCAGATTTCTACTGTAAAGTACTTTGTTACCTCCTACATAACTGATGTAGTTGCTTCACATTTTTGTTATTTTCAGTCTGTAAGCATCCTCAGTCGCAGTCTACCAGACCAGCTATGCTCATTGTTTGTCGAATTTCAACACCCGCCCTCAACTCTGTAAATTCTGTGATACGGGAAATCTAATGGCACAGTGGTTAGAAACATTCCAGAGCGTGGTGGTTGCAGAGGCCATCACAGTATCTGACATCACTGAACTACTCCAAGAGAAGTATTTTCTGTACCAAAATAAATGAGAGCAGCTACAGCTCTTTACACATCACTAATTACAGTCACTTAAAGGTATTGTCTGTAATTTGGATGTGTCAAAAGAAATAATGGTGTATCTCTAGTGATTATGTAGCTCAGGTAAAGGACGACTACTGATTTACTGTATGTTCAGTTAAATGGAGGCCCCAGAGAAGTACATGTTGCTGTCCTTAATGGATAGCAGCACACTACACTGAGTGAGTAAACACAGCCCATGCAGCAGCATAGTAACAATTGTTACTAAGTCCTGGGAGCTCAGTGCTGAAAAGTGCTTGTCAGTTAAAGTGCTTTCTGCAGATGAGGAGGAAATCATGCCTTTTCTGCTTTTTCTTTTTTTTACTGCTGTCTCTTGTCTTCTTGGGGGGTGCTTTTTTTCCGTCTTGCTTTGAGGTTATTTCTTTCCTCTCACTGTGCCGACGATATCAGCACACCCAGAAAGAGCCTTGTCCTGGGAATAGTCCCAAAGTAAGCAGGGCTTTGTTTCCCACTGTGCATTCAACCCCTCTTGGGAGACAGCAGATCCTCACAGACCCTTAGCTCGGTGTACCCAGGGATGTGAACAGCCCTCTGGCCTTCACCATTTCTCATTTTCCCGGAGTACCTGTTGTCCACTGACTATTTTCCTCCTACAAATCAGCATAAACTTGCTTTTATTTTTAGCTGGGCTGTCTCTGCCAATTGAGGAAGCTCAGCTTGCTGAGACACCCAGAGGTTTTTTTGAATTCACACCAATGACTCGGCTGCCCGAGATGCACCCAATGCCAGTCAGTGCCTGTAATGTCATGGCCGCATCACAAGTGAAGATAATGGTAGCCATTGTAATGCCTTGGCCTTGTTATTCAAGCCTGTGTACAAAGCTGTCTTCTCCTATTGCACTAGTGAATTCTGAGCTCAGCAAACCTTAGACTTTCCCTTAGGCTCTTATTTTGCAATCAGTGATGCGTTTTCTAATGCTAGATTATGTATTTGAAGCCTTGGTATTTATAGTTATATTTGATCCTGTATTTAGGCCCTGGAACTATTTTAACTTATTCTTCCTATTCTAAGGCCAGTCTTACTGACGAGAAGTTTCTACATTTAGACAATAAAGTATGTGAATGAATGAATCCTAATGAAGAAGAGTCATGTTTTATTAGAGACAGAGATAACAAGCATGATGGGGAGAGACAGTAGTAAAGAGAAGTGGGGGTATATTGCACAGACAACATCTAACACTTAGAATAGCTTCATGAATGTTGAAATGAAGTGAAAATTGTGTTGCATTTCAGATGAAGTGTTTAGCTTGAGTGTTGTTTATGCTTTATTAATATGGGTTTCTAAAGTTGTTCGGGTGTGTGGGAGTGTTGATGTTATGTGGATATCAAGTCTGTTTAACCTTCTCTAGAAGGTTGGAGAAGAACATCGCTCTAAATGTATCTATTGCAGCCAGTTTAATCACCTAACCTTGTCCCTGTGGTCTGACAGACTAGCTGATCCTGATGATAACAACTCAACCTTCAATATCCAAGGATAAATTAATCCTAGGCTTTTTCTATCCGAATAAACCAATATTTAATGTTGTTTACAGCCTTATTACAAGCAAATTCACATAATTGTTTTGTTTCAAAACTGCAGATTCGTTGAAATGATGGCAACATACCAGAGCCAAAACAATTGGTTGATATCTGGAAAATTAATCTGCGACAGTTTTGATCGTCAGTTGTTTTTTTTCCCTGTTTTTAGCCTCTCAAATGTTAGCATTTGCTGCTTTACTTTGTCCAATGTGATACTAAATTCAATATCTGTGGGTTTCAGTTGAAAGTGACTGGCAATCTGAAGGTGTCACCTTGGGTTTTTTGAGACATTGTGTTGGGCATTTTTCACTGGTTTCCCTTTTATTTTAAGACCAAATGATTAATTGATCAGTCAAGAAAATAATCAGCAGATTAATCGATAATTGAAAGAATTGTCAGTTGCAGCATTTCACTGCATTTCTCATTGCACTCCCACCTAGTGATATATGCTATTTGCCACGAGGCGCTGGATCCTCCAGAGGACTAGCAGTGGTTATGACGTCACCCTGTGTGAACAGATCTTTGCTAAATCTGGCAGCCCTAGGGAGTTTATTTTATATTTCCATTTCTAGTGTGGGAAAACCGTTTACATGTATGCCCATCTGGACTGACAGAACTGAAAAAGAACATAGGGTTCATTTGTTAGCTCCTTTAGCCTCTAGCATCTATCCACTCTAGCTCTTTTTTTAAGTAACCCATTATCACGCTCACCTTGTCTCTGCTTTACACCCTTCCATTCTTCCTCTCCCTCCTCCGAAGCGATTTTTGCACCAGCTCATCAATACTGACCCCTTAGCCCTGAGCTCATGAAAGCCATCCTCCCGGTGCTCCGTACATTAGCCTGTGTGTATCACACAGCTGATGAGATTAACTCCCCAGGATCGGCCTTGAAGAAGCCAATATTCACTCTCACAGAGAGAGGGAGAGCCCATCACAGCAAATAGCCATCGTTTGAGTGGGCTACCCAGGAAAAGTTATTGAGTTACCGTTTTTATTATATCTTAAGTGCCGAAGAATTTAATGTTGATTTCCGGCATGCTACAGTATTTCACCTGCATGTTGAATTTGTGGAGGATGACAAACAAATGATGGTCTTCAGACGGTATTAATTGGTCCTCCAGTGTACCATAATCCATAGAAAGATGATTGGTGGGCATCATTTTTATATTGTATGGTGACATTAGCAAAGATGAGAGAATTAGAAATTTGCAGAAAGTTTCACCACTTAGAAGTCACTACAACAAAGCCAAAATGCTTCTTTTTCTGAACGTCATTTTTGCACTTCCTTTTATTAGTTTGACAAATTTCCAGTAAGACCGACACAATTTTCAAGTGCTCTGAAAAGTGTTTGGACGGTTGTTGTTTAAGGAGTCTCGGGATCAGGGTGGAGATGATGACGAATGAGACTCATCAGCTCAACCAACTCCACAGTGATTCCTTTATCTCCTTAAATATCCTTAGCCATTCTTAGTAGAGTTGGTAGAGGTATGAAATCGCTTTCCTTCTAAAGTAGATCTTTTTCATCCCCCATGATATATCCACATGCCTGCTGAGTCACTTTAGTCACACACATTTATTAACAACAAAGTATGTATTAATTGATAAAAGCTCAAAGGCAGTTACTTCCCAAGTTTCCATTGCAGGACATAGTCAGCAGAGAGGCCTCCAGGGATGCTGCGGAGGCACCATTAGCCTAATGAGCTCCCACTCTGACACTCCATAGGGTTTTTGGCTGTAGATTCAGAACCTTAATGTTGATCCTGCCTCATGTCTAGTCTTGTACTTCATGCGAGGTGTGGCTGACAGCCATAGTTTGTCTCGGACACACGTTTCTCTTACACTAGGGTGTCAACTGACTCACAGCATACAAAATAAATCATTCATCATGTCTGTCTGCACTCTGCACACAGTCTCTCTCTGGGCTAGCCCGACAACAAAGCGAAAGCCAAGTGAGATTAGATCTAACTGACGGCAACGAGAAAGAGACATCTAAAGGATGAAGCAGCTCTATGGTCAAACCTGCCTCAAACAATTGTACATACGGTTTATGTTCACAATACTTGTACACAACTATGTTGAATACATACATAGTATACATAATGAAGTATTATTATGAGCTCTGTCCCTGCGGTTTGGTGTAAATCACTGTTCTTAGACCTCCCTGGGGTATAGCTTGGGCCCTTTGTGGAGCTACATCAAAGCTGAAAATATATTGGCCCAAACCCTCCCTCTGCCTCCAGCATCCAGCATGTTTTCTGTGCTGTCCATCACTACCATGGCCCACTGCTAGCACTCAGTCCCAGAGGGACTTGCAAAGACGTCAGCTGACATTTCTGCTTTTAGCATTTAGCAGGACATCAGTGACTTTACTGCTGGGTTTTTGGATGAGCTCTAAAGCGGGGTCATTCTGTCTACGCACAGGGAGAGGAGAGCCTCATCCTCCGCGATGTGTCTTTGCCAGTGGGTGTTGACCCCCACGATGTAGAGTCCTGTTTTTGTGGAGGGGCCAGGCTGTGGATGGGCCCTCTGTGTTGTGTAAGCAAGAGATTAAAAGTCCTGCCGTAGTGGAGTACGGACAAATTCCCTTCCACCCAGCCCTGTCACACCGACACTGCACCGACACACTAGCGAGACAGAAAACGAGAGTGACCGCTTCAGTTTTTACCGACCTTCTGTACCTCACGCCACTGCTGAGCCCTGTCACCACTGCAGCTCATAGCAGCTACTGCTATAGACCCAGTAGTAGTTTACCCACAGGTGATAACATGAGTGTTGACTGACCAACACTGTGCAATTAATGTCATGGCAGCATGTTTGTGTTTTATGCATCTGCCATATGCTCACACCTCTGTGTCTACCACACCATTCCTGATAAACCAGCTGGACTGCTGCGACGCTGAGTCACCAAACCTCTGCAATTTGTTTTTAAGCACAGGCCTTACTTTTCTAGTATATGTAATGATACTGGTTGATTCTGGCAAAATACTGTGAATGTTTCACTGTAGTGTTGCATATCCCCTTACTGAAACTGGTTTTAGAGTATCTGATTTCATTAGTGAATCATAAGATAAGCTTTATTGATCTCCACAATGGGACAATGTTGTGTTTAAATACTTTATCATCCACTGTCCTCTACAATTGCTTAAAACATTTTGAGAGAGATTTTCTACTTGTCGGACTTTTAGGGGTAGCTTTGCTTGGAGTGAGCAGCTGATGTAAATCTGACATTTTGCCATACTGTTTATACCATGGTATTTATCTGTTCAACATTTCTGTTATATTGAGGTTTTGGCCAAATTACAAATCAATGACCAGGGTTTTATGGTAGAATTGGATTTTATTAGATTTTTGCAATAGCATGGTTGAATATATTTATTTTGTTGGATTAGCCAAAAACAGATTTTTATTGATTTTCCGCATTATAAAATTCCAGATAATGTACCCCATCCCAACATTTATCAATATCATATACCAGTATATCAATTACATATACTACAGAGGATTTAATCTACATAGCCCCACCTAACCTCAGCCCTCCCTTAGCCACATTAGTACATGAAAATGTCTCTATTAGCAGCAAACCTGCTGGAGTGGTTGGACACTTTCAGCTTCATTGCCCTGTGTACATGATTTCAGCTGGTGTGGTGTATTGCTTTTGAGCTGACGGGCGTGTTTCTACAGGTAGGAGGAATGGTGTTTGCAACAGCATGAGATCCAACAGCATTACGATGGGTGGAGAAAGACATGCCGCGTTGATGTGGCATAATGAGCTCTTAGGAGAGTACAGCTTGACTTGAACACTACAGGGTGTGTTGGCATTTCTTTGCATGTTGTCAGACTGTACACAGACTGTTTTTGTGTGGAATAGCTTGTGCCTGCTCAACATAGAAAAGTCAATACACTATGTCAAACTCTGATGAGAACATTGAACATAGCCCTGTCAGCTCAAGGTCTTACCTCAGATATTTTGTTCTTCGTGATGGCTCCAGTGAAAGAACACAGTATCTAAATCATCTGATATTTAACAGATTTACTACTCTGTGCAGTTGACTTTTCAGGCAAGGACCAAGGGTACGCTAATTAGTCATCTATCCATCACACCCCTCACAATCATTAACCAGGCATTGTTGGCTTTGACTGCGGCCAACCCTAAACCAACTGAAACTCTGTACAGTTTTACAGTTCTTGCATTGATCCACACCAGTGTGGCTAAGGTGTATTCACTCTCGGTTTACGTGCTGTCTGGACAGCATAAAGGACAGAGTGGTGCTACCCAGCTTTGGTTTATTTGCACAGGTGTTCCTGAATTATCTTTTGTCTGTAATAATCAGGTGATCTGTATTTGCCGATTCGCTAATGAGTTAGCATATAACTGCGTTATGCAACAGCAGCCCTGCAACCAGTTGAAAAACAAGCAGTCACGACTCCAGGCACCCTTGCGTCCCCCACCGTTGAAAGTTGTCTCTCGCACACAAACCTAACTCAACTCCTTTGTCGCAACAAACTGGACACATTCACGCGGAATACAGACCTTTTGTGAATTGGACTTATCATATTCATCCACAGACGACTCAGCATTCATTGCTAAAGCCAAACATTTCTCCTCTAGCTCTTGTCATGTTGCTGCATTTGCTCTTTTGTGTATGTGTGTGTGTCATATCTTTCAATTTGATTTTTTAGATCTTGGGAATGAGGACATTTTTGGAAAGTGATTTTAGCCAGTCCGCACTTTCAGACAGACCCTCAAAGAGCTTTTTAATGTTAAGACTTGTTTAAAGGGCTAGGTTACAATAAGGTTTAGGTTAGGGTAAGAGTTGGGATATGCATCTAGTTGTGATGGTTACGGCCATGGTAAGAGGCTAGGGAATGCGTTATATCCATGAGTGTCCTCACAGGGATAGAAGTACAGACGTGTTTGTGTGTGTGTGTGCAAGCACTGACCCACATAAGTCTTATCACACTTGGAGAGCAGCTTTGACTACTTGTGAACTACTTGGCCAGTGCAGTCGCTCTTTCGGCTGCAGTAAACTTCAAACGAATGCTAATTTGGCGTTTTCTCAGAGTCTGTCGAATGTGCTCAGCGAGACTAGAGGTCTGGCCAGAGGGAAAAAATGTGTAACTCATCGTAGTCAAGTAGATGATGCCAGAAATAAATCCTGATGGTGTAATTGAAAACAAATATAACAAACTCTGTTTGTAGCAAAGTTGCAGCTATAAATAAAAAGAGGGAGTAGATGATTTAGAATCAGCCCTGTTGTTTAATGAAAAAATGGATGTTTGCTTCCTAGAGCAGAACTATAAGGTGGTTTGGAGAGATTACTCTTTTCTATTGGGAGATTGGGAGTATAAATGAGGAGGGCAATGGCAGATTGATGATATCCCAAAATGAGTGGTCCTTTTCGGAAAAAATGCTCTCCCATCCATCGTTTTCAAAAGGCAATCCGAGACACAGAAAAATTAACTTGGAGTGATTTGTTAAAGTACATAATTCTACAACTTACTGTATGCATTGTAAATGTTTTTCTACGTTGATGACGCTGGTTACTTTGTATAACAAAGCCATTGAAGCAAGGGTTTCTGTCTGATACATATGATATTTTTAGTATGTCCTAGACTTCAGTATCGTTACTGCTACTGCCTCCTATCTAAGCTGCAGGTCAGTGCAAAGGTGCATGTACAATAAAATGTACAATAATGTACTATAATGAAACAGGTTGCGTCATATGATAAACCTACCTCTTTCATTCTTTTCAGCAAGCAAATTAGATAATCTTGGTGTGACGAATCTATGACTTACTTATCTAGAATCTATACTACTGACTGACTTACTGTCAGAGTCCAGGCAGCAGTTCTTTGGGGGCAGTAAAGGAGACCATTGGGAAAATTTGGTATGTTCTGACTAGAGGCCTGAACAAACTAATGTAGTATACAGTTATTATTTATTATTAACATTTTTATTTAACATTTACACCTTTTTTACTACGATGTATCATTGCAGTTTTATAAATGCACAAAGTAAGAAAAGGCAATGCTTTGCAGTGAGGAGACAGTGCTGTTATGAAATTAAGAAAACATAGCTTTTCATGTATGATTGCTGAAGTAAACCATTTCTAAATATGATAAATGAATACCTCAGTGTTGCCCTTTTAGCAACACAACCCTTGACCCATGGTTGTCTTTCTCTCCTTAGCTGGACCTCAGCCAGCCTCTGGAGGAGCAGGGTCCACTGGACGTCATCATCCACAAACTGACTGACCTCATCCTGGAGGCTGACCAGAATGATTCACAGGCTGTGCTGCTGGTGCAGAGAGTACAGGTTTGCATCTCTGTCTTCCCCCGTTTGTCCTCAGGATTCATATGTGATATGAGGAATACAAGTAGAGAGGTCTGGAAAAGTAGAGCATATTAAATTAATAATTTTTCACATCTTGAAAACCTTTAAAAAATATTATTCTTGACCTTGGAAACAGTATGTGTGACAAAATAATCTCAACTCAATGGTCAATTTACTCGCTTTTTAGAGCTTTCTATTGTATCTCACATCTTTCAGCAGGCATGATATGGAACATTGGCTGTGCTCTTCAGACACAGTTTCCAAAGCTCTGGATAGTCTTGTCTGCAGCACAGCAGCACTGCTTCAGGCAATAAACATTTCTGGATGACAGAATCTAAATGTCCCAGTTGAAGGAATCAAACAGACAACAGTCCTTAACCTTAGCTCTAGTAATGTAAAAGACATTAGAAGCTATACTTGCGCATGGGTGACTCATAGAACCTAAGCGCTGTCAGTGAAAGATCTCATTCCTCCTGAAGTGAGAATAATCTCACATAGACAGCAGGTTACAGCTCCAAATGTGACACTGTGAACACACTTCAGAAAACACAGAAAACTGTGTGTATCTGTTAATCTGGTGTCTCTCTCTCTCTCTCTCTAACTCTCTCTCTCTCTCTCTCTCTCTCTCTCTCTCTAACTCTCTCTCTCTAACTAAAAGGAGCTGTAATCATGATTGTCACGCAATTCTGTCAACATGTTCCTGATTGCTCATTTAGAAAGGACAAACAGGATGTCGGTGTGGAGCAATCACCTAAACAGCAGAACCTGGTGAAGGTTAACTGTGACAATATTGCATCTACACACTTTTATGATGCTCTAGGCTATTTTGAAAGATATGCACACCCCTTCTGATATGACAAAAATGTTCTGGGTATATTTACCATGTATAAATCCTCATCTTATGCAGATGGCAACAGTAATGATCGTGTACACTTATATAACAGTGGAATCCTCCTAAAAGCAAATCCAAATAACACACATCTCCAGTTGTGTGTCTTCAGTGGTCTTCAGTATCATAAGTTGTAGCCCTCTAAAACCATGCATTTCCATTTCCATTTCCATTCATTTCTTAAAAACTTAAAGCAAATGGCACTAATTTGAGGGAAGATGGTGTATACACCAGCATCACTGGTTTAAGTCTGTGTCCATTCACAAGCAACTTCATAACTTCTTAGCAGTGAAATGCTGTGTGGTAGCCAAAAAGTAGCCTGTTTGTGTCCAGCAGCAGCAGCCAGGATTTCTGTCAAGTACATTACAGGTTAACTCTGACCCCTACACCAAACACAAACAAACACACACACAGAGGGAGAGAGAGACACACAAAGACAAAAAAGTAATGATACAATTATCTGATCCAAAGTTTCGATAGTCGATTTTATCATTTTTGTCATTCATCAATCCAAAATTTTCTGTTTCCAGCTTCTCCATTATGTGCTTTTGCACCTTTCTTTTGTTTATACCATTGAACTACTATTTCCACATATTTTAAAGACTAAACATTTATTAAATTAATAAGTTCATTGAAAATCATTAGCTGCAGCCATAATTGAGAGGCACGATGGAGAACAGTGGGAACTTTCCTGCAAATTTACCTAATTGTTGCAATTCATGCCAATTAATAGAGCTCACCTCTGCTGACCTTATTTTTGCAGACTTGATAAGAATAAAGATTTTTTTCCCTGTGGAAACATATCTGCTTGGAAATGTGAGCAGAAAATGACACCCACTGTCTTACACCCACACTGACATACGTCTGGCTCATTTCCTCTCTAACACCTGCTGGCCAGTGCTTATCTCCCTCACCTCCTCCTCTTGTCTGTGTTTTAAATGCATTTCTTCTTCTGAGACGCAGACATCAGCAAGTGACGGTCCTTATCAGCAGAGTATTCCTCTCAACTCCTGGAAGATTAATTTGGATTTATTCTTTGGCGGCAGCATATTTGACTTACATAACCGCTGAACTGGATTTGATCAGCATTGCCTGTTAGATCCCGGCAAATCCTACAGATGGGTCCTCCATGTCAAGGCAAAGGCATTTGTTTAAATGCTGCCTGCATCAGTATGTGTATATAATAAGAGTCAGTTCACAAATGGGCGTTTTTGTTCCACTGTATGTGTGTGCTTCATGGCTGACATTGCAGCATGTTTCATTTCATGCAAACATGTATGACAGTGGAACTGTAGTGTTTTTAAAGGGCTGTGATGTGAGCAGGCAGGCTGTTTGTGTAATGTAGAGGCCAGCCAACTCCACCTGACAGCGTTTGTGAGTCAGTAAAAATTGCTTGGAAGGAAGGGTTGGCAGAGAAATCCACAAAGCAGAGATGGAAATGTGGAGAACATGGAGAGCTGCAAAGTGGAGAGGAGGTGGTGTGGGGACAGAGCAAGAGGAGAGAAGGGAAGGGGTGTGCTGTTATGTAAAACAGCAAACCTCATGCTGACCCTAACAGCCGGCAGTGCAGGGACGTAGTGATGTAACCTACACAGACCCTCTGGCATACATCTCATGCTTTCTCTAGCTCACACATATACAGTGTGAGGTATGTTGACCCTTCAACTCAGTGTTTGTATTTGTAGTTTGCCTACTCCAATACGTTTAACATTTCTAGCCTGTATTGATGTATCTGAGTGTGTGTCGTGTCATGGCAGGTGGTTGCATGTGGTGTGCTACCTCAGTGTGCTGCTGTGCTGTAATGTAAAGTATTACTTATTACCAATCACTACAACCTAAAGAGAGGCTGCTTTTAGTTTGAGAAGCGTATCATGACCGAGTAGGGTTCGGATAGACTCTTGTCCAATTTCATATTTCTGCTCCATTTTTTTTCTTGTGTAAAAAATAAGTAAATAAAAGTAATTAAAATGTTTGTGTTTTTAGGACTACATTGATGCCCACCCTGAGACTATTGTCCTGGACCCTCTTCCAGCCATCCGGACTCTGCTGGACCGCTGCAAGTCCTACCAGCTCATCCACAGGATAGAGAGCTGTATGCAAGGTAGGGTGTTTCATGTAATTTGGTGACACTTGTGCACAGCAGTCTTCCACTGACTGTCTTAGTGCTGTGTTAGACCAGTATCCCCTGTAAAAGAGAGAAGTTTCAATTTTGCAACTATTGCTAGCTTGCAGTTAGTGAATTGCAGAGGGGAAGTATTAGCCGTACTGTTACAGAGAGGTAATGTTTGGTTGGAAGTTTGACACACAAATTCAGACTGTTGACCAATGACCTGTGCTGATTTCTGAGGGAACAAAGAGAACTAAAAAATCCAAAATTGAGGAAGCTACAATATTAGCTGTATCACACCATCCAGTTTTCTATACTGCCTCATAGAATAGATTCTGTGTATACTGTCAGCTGTGACACAAGGGTGGATAGTACAGATACATTACATTAAAATAATTGTTTTAATGTCTTCAGTACGTCACCATACTTTCAGCAGCACTTATTTTAGAAGACATGCAAATTGACCAAACCTATGATGTACACATATCTAAAACTAATGCAGTCCAATACAGCAGTCGTACAATAAATTGTCCCTTTATGAAGTTTATCATGTTCAGTTTTTGCTGAAACTGTTATCGAGAGGTGTTGATTCAGTTCTACAGTTATGGTACTGGTGAATTATACTGTGTAATATTCTGGGAAGTGCCTCTGATGCTTCGCCCACCCCATTTATTTTAACAAGGCAAGACTAAATATTAAAAACACCACTCGGTGTGATGCAGTACAGTCAGCAGCACAGCAAACTGTAGCCTCCAAAACCTTGAAACAATCTCTAAAACATTGTCAACAAAACATAAATAGACCCCATTAGTTTGAGCTAGTTGAACCTGATAAACGGGCAACTGAGTGTATTTTGCAATGTCAACAACAGCATGTCATGGGTTAAATTCAGTAAACACAATGGTGCCTCTGTTCTTCTTCCAGTCGTCAATATTATATAAAAGCAGATGTTGTCTAAAATAATAAAGGAACTGTTGATTCCATGAACACTGCCTTTGTGTGTTGAACTTTCTGGACCGAGCTGTGATAACTGCAGGTTGTCTGTCTTTCCTCTTCACTTCCAGAGGGGACACATGGACAACATATGACGGCACTGTCGCGCCTCGCTTGAATTATGTTACGCGATGCTTCCGAACAGATGTTTAATTTTTGCCGGTAGAGCTCTGTGCTGATATCATAATTCGTCTTCTTCCTTTCACGCGACAAAAGCACCTCTCCATTTCCTCCCGCCTGAACCCAGTATGAACTTAGATATGTGTGTTTCTTGCTGAAGGGCCAGAACTTGCCTTCGAGTCGGTGCAGCAACACCTTCCTCTGCCGTTGAGCTCATAAACGAATCAGCAGGCACTTTCTTTTGGCTGGAGGCAGAGAAATGCAATGACGACAGGAGCACATTCCCTGCCCACACACACTGTAAACACACCTGTGACTCATCCACATTTCCTTTACCCCCATACATGGCAGGGAACGTAAACCTTTTTAAGTATTACTTCAACAAGGATCTATGACTCTAAGGGGCCGCAGTGTGGTGTCAGAGCAGCACATCAGAGGCGTTTCAGCATGTCGGCAGTGTCATGAGTTTCTTAAAATAGAACCACAAGAAGACGTCTTTTTATCCAAACAGAAATGATGGCTGTTACGTAAGAATGAGTATAAGCTGCATCACTCACTTACTGTGTGTATTTGGTTTGAAGAGGCAGATAGCTCACTGGCTGCATTTATAGGAAGCTTTTGTTTTTTTTTTCACCACCCTGCTTCCATTAATGCAAGTGGTGCTCTCTGATCACGCTTGCATACCAAACCTCCCTGACAATTGTGGCTGGTTTAGACACAAGCACTGAGTGTAAGCCATTATAATCCTACACCACACCTCTGTGATTGTAGAAAAAAAAACATGTGACTGAGGACGAATGTACTCTGTTTTAGGGAAAAAAAGAGAGACTGGGAGAACTGGGTGAAGGTTGGAGTAAAGTGGAGGATAGTGTGAGAGTGTGGAAAGTGTACCTTGCTTTCTTAGGCACAGCCACTTCCTCCTCCTTATCAGCAGAGACCATGGAGTCCTGGAGCAGCTGCCAAGGCAACCCAGTGCTAAAAGGCCATAGAGAGGCTGCCATGCTTCAGTCTGTATGACTCAGAATAGTACTCAATAGGAGGAAGCACTTGAGGTGCGCTTGTGCTTTCTCTGGAAAACCTTATTTTATCACTCGAGTGGTCACTCATGTTAAATGTTAAACGGCCCCAGTCACAGTACATTTAACTGTTCTGCTCTGAATTGTTTAAATTCATGTTAACGTAAGTACAAGAAGTAGCTCATCTTAATGTTATGTTTGATAGAAAATAGCCAGACAAGAGCCACACGAGCGCTAATGGATCAGCGTCACTGATTCATAGTTCTTGGAACTTTGCCGCTGCGCTGTTGTCCAGCTTGGTTTTGTGTTTCCTATGTGATTCAGAGCAAGGTAACTGTTTATGTTACTTAGTGGAATCCACTGGTTTCTGTGTGTGCTTTAGTTGTGATATCTTGTACTGTTTTTATAGACAGAAACCGTCGTCAAGTCAACTACCCTATAAAACGAAAGCCTCTCTCAGTGTTTTAAGCTTATTCCTCTCAAGCTCACGATAACAGAATTTTCCCTGAATGCAAGCGGATTCCTCAGGATCAAACTGAAACCTTCCACAATTTGTTTGTATTTTAATCCAACTGTCTTGAGATCCCTGTGCTAATATTAATCCACGCTTCTGCAAGGACCAACACAACAAGTGTCCTGTTTATGCAAGTGATCAATATTTAATCATAGTTGCAGCATGAGAAAGACACATTAAGACCTAAACGCATGTCCAAGTCCAATGAGCCAAGTGGGCAGACAGGATTGCTCCGACTTAAGCATAAGATCAGGTTTATAATGCTTTGTCACAATCCTTGAATGATGAATATTTAATCGAAGTTTTCTTATCAAAATAAATGACTCATAATAGTAATTGGAATGTAAGCCTCTTAGGGTAATGCCGATATTGAGAAAGGCATTGCTTTCAGGATGTAACCGTGTGTGGAGAACAATTTTAAATATTGAAAATCCTGCTGCTTTGCCTCGGGGGTGGGGGTGCAGAAAGAGCAGTGAGAGAGGATGCTGGGGTTTCTAGGAAACAAGCTCTAAATAGCAACAGGAGTTCAGCCTTTCACCTAAACAGCACTCCACTATATGAAGCTTAATGAAAGGGAAGATATGACCTGAATCTTAGGTGTATTTCTTCTCCTCTCCATTGTCAGACACTCCAGACATTGCCTGTAAGTTTATTTATTTGCATGCGTGAAGGTGATGTGGCCAGAGGAAATGCAGCGGATGTCCAGATGAGATAAAAGAGGAGAAACAAAGAAAGCAGTGTAACTGGATAACGACATTTAAAAAGCATCTCATCGCAGAGTCCCATAAACGTGGACCTCGGCTCCTCCAGGTCTGCTGCGATCATGCAGTGTTTAGACATAGCCAGAGATTGATCCTCCCCACCCTCCCCTCCACCCCCTCATCCCTAAAGCGTCAACTAGAGCCAAGCATGCACGCTATTACAAACTTGGCCACACTCTCTTATCCACCATTCCCTGGTCCCTTTATTATAAATCCTTGACTTGGAGCTTGAAATGTTCCGTTTGACAAGGTTTAGGTCTTTTGATGGCTTTTTGTTTGACAAAATTTAACGCCATAAGTCTTTGGGAACACAGTGATGCAATGGGGTTATTTCCCTACTGGACTGTTTTCTGAAAGACATTATGCTGCTATTCCTGTCCCGGTAAACTAACAGCAGTATGGCGAGCTTGGCTGTAGCCAGTACACAGATGAATGATGGGTAACCCTTCAGGCTTCCCGCTCTCAAAAGTGACTGGTTGCAGAGCCAACGCTGGAGTAGCTCCAGCTGCACAGGGAAAGGTTATCGAGCACAGAACAAGTTTCTGCTTGTGAGAGAGAAAAGCAGTATTCTGTCATGTAACAGGGGATCATAGAAACCATTGAACTATGCTTGATTTGTTTTGGCCTCCTGCAGATGTATCCCTTTTTTAAGTAAGCATAGAAGTGTTCCTATTAGGAAATTAGTTTTGCACATAGTGGTCAAAGCACATGTTCAGCTGCAGTTCTTAACCTGGAGGGCACATGAACAAGGCGGATACTGAAAGGATTTTTCCAGGTTATTATGTCTTAGTTCTTACTTACGTAGCTATGGTCATCACTTATATCAGATGAGATTACGCTGTACTCACCAAAGACATTGATGAGATATTAAAACATGTTGCAACAAGGTCAGGCGATCAGTCAGACAAGCCACAGTTTAACCAGATTATCCAGACCACTTCTTTTAGAAAACTGTGTGTGCTTCGCGATGGCCAAGTTGGACCTGGATACTGATTTTTAAATGCCGATGTACATACAGAATAAAAAAAAAATAGAAACAATACATACACAAATGTAGAGCAAAGTGAGGTGCAAATTACAATATATGGTGCAACACATAAATTAAACTATAGGCTGCCAATTACTATTCTGTAACCATGGTTTTTGTTTAAAACCTGTATGATCACCTGACTGCTCGTGTGTATTGTCCTGTTGGAATGTCGCCACATTCCCCAGTCTCAGCACTTCACAAGTACAGTGCAAGGCTGTAACAATGCTAAAACTATTGTCATTATCCACTGATATGCCTGTTATTTTCTTGATTGTTTTTTTGTAAAAGATGAAGTGAAAAATGCTCATTATAATTTCCCAGAACCCAGAGTCACGTCCTCAGATTGCTTATTTTGTCTGACCAACAGTCCAAAACTCAAAGACAACCAAAAATGTAAGAATAGCCAAAAGATATTCAATTTAGTATCATAGAGAAATTGGTAAATAGTCTTATACTTTGCTTTAAAATGATTTTAACCACGAGTCCATTATCAAAATAGCTGCCATTTAATTTTCTGTCAATGAATCAACTCCAGTACAATATTATTATTGCCAACAGGAATGATGATGTCTCCCTAGTCACTACACCGTCGTGCGGCAACATTACAGTAACAGGATCCTTAACATTGTATTACTGTATGTGCTGGTGCTGCTTTATCACCTCCCACAGCAGCAGCTGTCACTGATTTTCCTGGAACCTGCTTCACAGCTTAATGTCAGATTCTGTGATAACTTTTAGGCTTTGGAAAAAAAAAATTCAGTGTGGAGGTTTTCCAAAAGTTATTGTGTGTATCTGAACTATCTGGCTGCTGTGGGAGCTGTAGATGTCTGTGGGGCCCAGTGTGCACCCAGAGTTCAGCACTCAGCACTGGAGTAAATGTAGGCAAATGAGATTCTCCTGACCTCAGCACTAGCAGGAGCAGGGAGCCCTGCCACTGCTGAGGCCCACAGCACACAAAGGCCGGCGTGTTTCTATTGTGTTTTTGTCATTAGCAATTTGCCAGCTCTTGGTTTGGCCCCCTCACTGATTTCCTGTGGTGATATTTCCAACCAGCTGCCTTATCACCCCCACATTACCAACTGTAGAGGGGAAATTGCAGAAGGCAGGACATTAATATAGACGCGTCCTGAGCCGTGATACGGTGAAGTATCTGCAGGATGTTTGTTATTTTCAAACATGATGTGATGTAAGAACATGGTGTAGAAATAGGCTGAAAGTTTTTACTGGCCTCGGCTATGTTTAACAAAGGTATGGCTGAGTTTTGGTTGTGCAATAGTGCATGTTTTGTTTGCTAATGAGCTACTTGTCATGCCTGTCAGTCAGATGATGTGTCTGATCACTCTGTTATCTTCTCTGCTGGTTTGACTTGTCTGTATTTCCTCATGAGATTGTGTCTTCCTGTATTTCAGCATTTTCCTGTGCGTGTGTGTGTGTGTTTTTTGGGAGGAGCAGAAGGGCCTGGCAGCTTTCTGCTTTATTTATTTGGACAGAAGTCATTTGTCCCCCTGGGCCTCAGATGGCCTCTGCTGTGTTTGTTGTCTAAACCTGTCACAAGGATGAAATCTAAACATATAAATACATGGCCAAATCCAGTTAAATAAGGTGTGTCTATATATGTGAGAGACTCATCTGCGTCCCATGTCGGAACAGGTCTTGAGCATTTTTGCTCACGCTACAGTAGAATGTGCTGCTGCCCTTCATGTTTTTTCCTAAGTAGGCTATGGATGTCAGGAAGAATAGCTTGGAGTGCTGCTATTTCAGGAAAAAAACAAGGAATATAAATCACTTTCCAGTAGAGCTGTTCACCAGGGAGCAGAGACTGACAATAAATCTGTTTTTTGAGTGTTACACCAAAACTGTTTCAAATCAGAAATTGCACCTTTTGTACATGGATCATTGTACAGATTGTGGTCCACTGGGTCCACAAATGTAGCTGGTAGCATATCATATGTGAACTGATAAAAATGTGTTTCAAGGGTATAAATTTAACCTGAAATGATTATTTGATTGATAGAAAATAGACTGACGACAATCCTTTTCTATATTTTATATCATTAGAAATTAATTACTTTTGGGTTTTAGACAAAAAGCAATTTGACGATTTTACCTTAGGCTCATGGACCTTGTTCGACTTTTCTATATACCAGACAATCAATCAATTAATTTTAACATTAATCAACAGTATTTCATGAAAATAATCACTAGTTGCAGTTCTAGTGTATTTCTCATTCTAGATGCCTACACCAGTGAAAGTATCTGTATTCTCCATCATTATTTCTGTTGAACTGAAACTTTTCACGACCTTTTAAGAGTCTTTTCTCTCCAACTCTCAACTCTGCCAATTCCCTCCATGTTCTTTTACATCTCTTTTCATCAGATGAGAGGATTTGCTCTCCTCCATTCATGGTCCTAAACACAGACTGCAGCCCAGATGTGCTGGAGCAGATCAAGAGGCAAGGACTCACATTCCCCTTCAGTAAGTATTTTTATTCTGCTGTCCTCCAGATATTGAGGACTATACTCCACATACATTATTTAGACCTAATATTGTACTGTTGAAATGCGAGACAGGTAGTGAATACACAGTGTCAGAAAAGGTCGTAGCGTGACAAGTGTTGTTCCCTGCTGAAATGTCACTAATTCTTTTCAGTATTGTACTAAGATGACCTTGCTAAATTCTGTTTGTACTCGCCTTTGTTTCATCCTCAGTTTGCAAAACACGGGTGGCTCATGGAACCAACTCCCACGAGGTAAAAGGCCGCAGGGAACAAGGGTCACTCACACCCTCCACAGTTTACTTACAGCACTTCATTCCTCCGCACTCACTGCATTAAGGCAGGACTTACCAAGACCTCTGTCTCAAAGTGCCTGTTGGTTTAAATAGTTTCAAGTTTAGGTGTGTCACTGTGCTGCATGTCCTCCTGTCCCCAGATGGCCATTATCTTCAGTGAAGAGGACCTGAATGACGTGAAGCCTCCTTGTGTGATTCAGAGCTTCATCAGCCATAATGCAGTGCTCTACAAGGTGTTTGTGGTGGGAGACTCCTACACTGTGGTGGAAAGACCTTCTCTGAAGAACTTCCCTGCTGGACAAGCAGGTGAGGAGACAGACACACTAGGCAAGTCCAAGGGCTGCCAACAGCCATGCTGGCCAGACTGTACAAGTTGAACAGCTTCTCCAAATTAGCCAATAAAAAATCTCATAAAATGGCTTTATGGTGCTGGGATTGGACCTGTTCACCCTTTCAAGGGAATGCAATTGAGTTTTGCCCTGTTGGTACATGCTGTTGAAAATAAACAAGAGGAGCAGCGTTTTTCTCCATAACCATGTCAGAGGCCTTCCCGGCGATGCAGCCTTGAGTACAGGGTTGTCCCCTGACACAAGCGACTCCAATATTTGCATGCAATACAGTCGAAGCCCTCATGCAAACCAGGTCTCACCGTCAGTGCGGCAGTCTGCTTTGTGTAGCAGAGAGAACCGTTGCTTTCAGCCTGGAATGCTGAGTGGTGCAGCGGGAAAACACAGCCCTTGTCAAACACATAAAGCAACATACCACAGCGTTACATCTGCACATCATTTCGATCGCTGCACTCTGCAGCCTGGTGCTGGCCGTTGTGTTCTGTATCCAGTAAGTGGTGGGGATAGGCTGGATGGAAGGGTGAGGTATGAGGATAGAGAGAGGTAGGGGTTAGTGATTGGAAAGAACTTAAAAATAACAGTGTGAGAGATGGTCTCTCCCATCCAGCCTTCCCTCTCATGCTGCCGCCGCTGGTGTTTGTTCATCCAGTCTGGGAATGAACAACCCCTGCAGCACTTCATTACCACGACCCTTGACAAGCCGAGGGACATATTTATTTGGACGTTGATGGAATTCATTCTTTCCCTCCTCTCCCCACCACTCTTCCCTCACTCTAACACTCTCTAATGTTAATCACTGCAATGGTAACAAAGAGAAAAGAGGCAATAAATTTAGCAGTTCATCCCATCTCATTTATCGCTGCTTCCACTGGAGGAAACAGTGAACTCTCAACATGACGTGGTTATGACTTAGAGGGTTAATGTTTAAAGAGTTCAGGCCAGGGTGGTTTAGATTTAGCTTTCTGTTTCTTTACACCATGTGTCGAAACCAACAAATAAAGACATTAATTCAGTAAAGCTCCAGTTGCCTCTTTGCACTGTGTAAGCAGTTGAGCTCTGCTGCCACCTAGTGTCTTTGATGAGGAACATAGATAGATAGATGGATACTTTATTTATCCCAAGCTGGGAAATTGCAGTGCAGCAGCAGCATTACACAAAGTGAAAATAAGACTATAAAGAACAAACTATACATAATAAAAATATAAAAATAGCGAGCAGTAAAAAGATAAATGGATGATTGCACTGGGAAAGTCAACCTCACCTTTTTCCTCTGTTTCCTTTTCAGACAGGAAAGCGATTTTTTTCAACAGCCACAATGTTTCCAAACCAGAGTCGTCCTCAGACCTGACCACGGTACGTCCCAAACGCCACCCGCTGCTGTCCCATGTGACGCATGAGATTTTGTTGCTAATGTACTTGTTTTATGTTTATGTCAGAGAGAGAACGTAGAGGGAGTGTCTCAGCCACCTAGCGATGATGTCATCAGAGAGTTGTCCAGGTCATTGCGGCAGGCGCTGGGCGTGTCCCTGTTTGGCATCGACGTCATCATCAACAACCAAACGGGCCAGCATGCCGTCATTGACATCAATGCATTCCCTGGTAGGTGCAGCGCCCCATCCACAGTGGTGGCTTATATTTTATTTGGTCATCTTGTGTGTTTAATCTGCACATTAAGCAGGTTAATAAGCTTCACAGGCCTCTTTCCATGGTGACCTGGTTCTCACTTTCTGTTGTGTAAAAGCTGAGGGCTGCAGTGTTGTCATTCTTTTGTGTAACCAGTTCTATTGAACTAAAAGCCTCTCCTGTGTCACCTGAACTCTGTTTGAGAGCAAAACCTGCACCAGGTCTCAGTCACTGTGTTAAGGTGAAGTGCGGTCTTCTTCTGCTGACCACGTTTTCGGATTAAATCGACCCAAAAAGTTTGAGTTTGGGAGGATGTAGAATCAACTTAAGGCCTTTTAATCAATGTTAAAACTTTAATCACATCATGACTCTACCAGAATTTTCAGTTTTTTATCAGCGATACAGCAAACTTTTTGCCTGATATTGCACAAAGATGTATTTCTCCTCAGTTGTCTTTGAACTCACTACCAGCAGAGTAAGACAAATTACTTGCTCAGCCATTTTTCCACGCAACTGATCTTTCTGCTTAACTTTTTATTTCCCAAAACAAAAACACTGTAAATAACTAAATGAAATAAAAACCATAAAGTAAGTAAATACAATAAAAAAGTGATTAAACCGTGATTTTCAAGCTCTTTGGCTTGTGAGTCCTTTACAAAACAGATGTTAGTCATTTCTCTGTTAAATTTCTGAGGCTGTTCAAAGAGGTCAAATTATAAGTATTTCACAAAAAACAGGATAAATAAATTCCAATAAACAGGAATAGATGTATAGTTCTAGCAACCGCTGTAAATCTGGAATCTCCCTGTGTTCTCAGGTTATGAGGGCGTCCCTGAGTTTTTCAATGACCTCCTGAACCACATCACCAGCGTGCTCCAGAGCCACAACCCTGACTTCGCCCCCTCCAGCGAGCAGCCCAAAGGCCTGCCGGTGAGCTCCACGGTACCGAACGCCACCCCGCCGGCCCCCGGCTGCTGCGGCATGCTGGGGAAAGAGGCGAGCGGCAGCCCCTGGATCGTAGAGGGCGACGGAGGGCTGAAGGGCCCACGTCAGAGACTGGGCTGCAACTCGGCCATGTCCCCTAACTTCCAGCAGCACTGTGTCTCCACAATAGCCACCAAGGCTTCCTCCCAGTGACTAATCCCCTGCCCCCACTCCGTTTGACCCCTGAACAAAAAACGGATGACAATGGTGACAATAATAATGAATAATAATCATAATAATTATGATGTTAATGATGATAATATATCTAATCAAAAAACAAGCCTTTTCCTATATAGTTATTGAAAACGATGATGATTGGGTGTAAGCTTTTTTCTCTTTGCCTTTTTGTATTTTTCGTTTTGTCTAATGAGACTTAACAGTACTGTAATGTGAACTTTTGGGAACTTTTGCCTAATAGCTGATTTTATTTTTCTCTTGTGTGAGTTCTCTCTAATGAAAGTGTAATGGGAATGGCCGAGTCAGGACTGGAGGAAGATGTGCCGCTAGATGTGCAATGTATGATTTGTTGTTTCTAACTCACACACACACACACACACACACACACACACAAACACACAAACACAGGTACGGTTACATTGTGCCAGTGACGTGTGTTTGTATTCTGGTCAATACCACTGACTCCTCTGCACAGAATGATGGGGAGGAAAGGTGGCTGGACATTTGAACACTACTCCACAGATCCCGGGCTGCTATGTGACTGTGGCCAACCGACGGCAGAGGACATAACCAGTCTGAACATGAATGACAAAGATCGTTGTAGGTTTCGTTAGTTTGAACAAAGATGTAAGCTGTTTACTTTTCCGAGTGCCATCAAATTTACTTCAAGAGTAGGAAGGACGCCGGCAGAAAATACATCATCTTCAAAGAGAAGAAAGTAGATCTCCATAACATGTGACCAAGTTTTGTTTTTTGAAATGATTGCTGTTGCACCAATGTTTCTCGGTGTTTGAGTGTTTTAATGTGTGTCAGACGCCGGATGTTAGGCGTTCAACAAACGAGCCGCGTCCTTGTTTGAGTCCGAGTTTGAGTCGCTCCAGTGCAGGAAGACGAGGATCACATTCCTTTTTGTGTTTGTGGATGTTTCCAGAGAATTCCATGATATTTCTTTTTTTTCCAGAATTCCAGGGGGGAGGGGTCGTGTGAGATTTTCTCATCACTTTATGTAATCTCCTTAAACAGACTCTCCACATGTCTTCAGTGCTTGTATCTGTAACATGAGCAAACTACTCTCCTGAGGCCGACTCGACCGATCAACAGACTCTGGGCTGCTGTGTAGCTTGTCACTTTTCAGCGAGTTGTTAATCAGAAAATCAATAATCCCACTGAAATGATGGTAAAATGTGTGTTTGAATACCCATGATTGGGTATTAATTAATTTGGTACCATTAAATGACAACAGATCTCGATAACTGAGAAATTTGTTAAACTTCGACAACTCTCATCTGATTTTATTTTTCTCGAACAGCCAACTTCGGTGGAAAAACCCGTCAGTCCAGTCGATTCATTCGCTTCAAGCTTAAATTCTCTGTCGTCTGTTCCAGCTGCTGTATTTGTGTCACATGTTGAAATCATTTGGAGGGGAAGTGGGGGAGACGGTCCAGCTCTTGTTCCCAGTGTTCACTGTGAGATTTTTTTACTCCAATTTTGTTAATATCTTTGTCCTGATATCTACTAAGAGCAACTTTATTTTATTGAGATTTTATGGGGGAAAAATGTTTTATATAAATGAAACGAGAGCTTGGGATGTTTTTGAACAAACAGTGGGTATTTACTAGAGGTATAGTAAAATGCTGGGTCTGGTTGTACAGGTGGTGTCAAAGGGACAAATGAGCTTGTGGTTGATGCTGTGGTCTCCCTCTAGCATCTAGTGGGAAGAAGTGCCAACCTGCAGCACATCCCAATTACTGCATTCCTCTGAGCCTGCTTCTCTTGTCCCAGAGAGCTCCTCCTAGCTGTTTTATTTCCTCCATCAGTATCCGAGGGAACTGACTGTCCTCTCGTTCGCCCTGTGATCGTAAATAATAGTGTCAGCGCAGCCATCTCACCAGCATCTCTCTGGGACAAAAGAATACCAATTACATTCTGAACATTTCACTAGACGCATCAAATTGGGAGGATATTTCCACAACACAGTTAGCATCCTGTTTTAATCTCCTAAATTTTAAGTGTCGTGAAGCAACAATAAACTCAAAGGTATCGCAGCAGGTTTAGGGGAATCTTTCACATTCTTTTTTCCCCTTGATTCCTCATCCAGAAATGAGGGCAAAGTTGAGGGCGTGTCCGTTTAGACTCGTATCTGTGTACACCACTATATTGTGTGTCCTATGTTTTGCTCCTTATCGTGCTTCTAAATGGAAAATAAATGGTTACTCCTAAACTTGGTCATTTCTGCAACCCAGACAGTGTCATCATGCTCCCAGCTTCCACCTGAATGTTTACCTCCTGTGTGTCTTGTACAGTACGTGTATATATGCCTAGGCTTACATCCGTACAGTATGTTGTTTTGTATCAGTTCTGTAATTGGGAGGAATCCACAATTTTGTGACCTTTTTTTAATTAAATGGCCAAAACAAGAGGGTGAAATAAACGTGCGAAAACTTATTTGGCTGCTGTCAATTTAGCTTTTCTTCTAATTGATCATTTGTGGGTAAATACTGTCCTTGTCTGTTGTTTTATGGAGATTATCTTTGAATATAGTAACCTGATATTCACCCATAACTTGTAACAATGAGACTACAAGCTAAAATGTTTAATTATGCTCAATCCATTCAGTTCATCTCTTGTAATGAGTTTCAATATGTAACTGCAATATGAGTTTCAATGATATTTTGCAGGTAGAGCAGCTTCCTTGATGTAGTTATGAATTTTGTATTCGTGAAACCGAAGGTAGCTCTAAATACTTTAATTTCTTTCTACAAAAATTCCTTCATGAATATATATCAAGTTCAAAGAGAAGACTGCAAAACAGCTGTGCAGCATTTCTCCACCCAGCCTCCAGATGTTTATTGCCTCAGCATTTATGAATCGCACATTTCATAGTATTGGAGATGCAGTTAAAAAAAAAAAAGAAAGACAGACATCATGACACAAACATTTTCTACAAGGCCAACTGAGAATCTATACAAAACGGTCACTTATTAAAATATATCTTTTCATAATCTTAGTCTTCTGTACATGTAAAAAAAAAACAACACAAAGATATATTTACAAGAATCCCAGACAAAAGACGGCATAAAGGTTCTTAATTCTACTTTCTGTTTCCTGCCAGCGATGTTTTTTTAAACACAACGTGTTAATGAAGTTGTAGCTGATGTGCTGTCGGGTTGGCCAACAGCCCCAGGATGGTGGAGAGACAGTGCAGCTTCTCCTTGACGTGTTCTGGCAACTTCTCGTTCTCTTTATACCTGTGAAGACAAGACGACAGACGTCAGTGAGAGCGGCTGGTGCTGTCTCGTCTACAGTTCAGCAAACACATGAAATAACAAAAGTGCTAAACAGCACATTTCGAAACATGTTTCGTACTTGGTGATCCTCCCCTCTGGAGACGTGTAGGTGATGCAGGAAACTCCTGCCTGAACCACCAGCTGAGAGCCGTCGTTGAACTGCACCCACACCTCTCCGCTCGTTAGCTACAGATACAGAAAACAGATTCAATCTTTTCATCACAAAGACAATTCCTGTGCTGACTGCAGAATATTAGGTGAAGTTATCTATCAGTTACCTGGGACGCCCATCCAACGTTTGGCACAAAAATCGACTTCACCACTTTTCCCGTGCTTTGTACCAGGTCCTGTCGCACTGGGGAGCTTTTTTTATTCAGGCTGGCTGTGGTGAAGTCAGACCCATCATAGGAGATCATCTGGAAATAATATTTAAAAAAGACAAATCTCATTATGTAGTCCAGCTGTTGAAGCCCTCGAGCCACCTGTTCGTACATCCTGCTGCGTAACGCTGTGAGATACTCACTGAAGGAGTGATTTGTGGAGGTTGAGGAGGCGAAGCTGTATCAGGAGGCACCGGGTGGGAGGGCAGGGACGACGAGCACAGGGAGTCTGGGTTGACGGGTCTCCTAGGAGGGGTAATGGACACAAAACTGACATTAGCCACACAAGGCAAGGACAACAATAAAACCAGGAACACAGGAATAGCAGCTCCTCTCACCTGCCAATAGTTATCGGGAAGAAAGGCATGTTCTTGGTGCTGCGCTGCTCCTCGGCTGTGATGGCGGCCTCCAGGGACAGACACATGCTGTGGCCCTCGTCCGACAGCTCCACATACAGCCTGCTCTCCGGGCTCAGGCCGCTCAGCCCCACCTCGCCCTTCACCGTGTACGACTTCCCACTCTTCTCCACCACTCGCACCAGCTCTGACGTCTTGTGGGTCTTTGCTCCTACACAACCAGAGTGTTTATGAGGTATTATACATTAACTGACAACAGAAAAGGGGTCAGTGCAGCTTCTCCTTCAGTGGGATCACATGTTTCCACTTCTGACTCACCATCATAAAAGCAAGCCTCCAGGTCTGCATTGGGAGAGTTCTCCATCAGCATGACCTTTGCATACTTGGTGAAGAGGGTCACTTTTGGAGTCTTGGATTTCACAAGCTGCACAAATTTGGAGGCATATTGGTACTTCTTCCAGTATTTTTCTGTGACAAAAAATGGATTGATCAACATACAATTTCTAATCTTATATACAGTGAACTGATGTTACTGGGTGCGATGCAGCAGTCAGAATACCTGGAAGGTCGTCATAGCTACAAATGAGAATATCTTCTGGAGGAGCAGGAGGACAGTCCAGGACAGGAAAACCCTTTCCACCATTAGGCTGGTAAATTGTCACCTACAACAGATGAGAATAATAAGCTTGATATTATATTACAGCACCAGCCTTATGTCATATTCTGTTGTTATACTATCCCCTAGCAGTCACACATGGGAGATACTTCAGAGTGCAACAGAGTGAGCTCACCATCGAACCATCACAGGAAATCCGAAGGACTTCTTTGACCCTTTCTTGACCACCGTGACATTTTAATAACTCCATGTACACTTCACCTGTGTCCTGGATGCTCACCTGCAGGAAATACAAGAATAAGAAATTAGACGTCCACATTTACACAATGAGTGTCAACAAATAATCAAAAAAAAGATGAGCACTATCTTACAACAGCATTTTTGGTCTTCTGTCTGATAGGCTTCAGTCTGGACGCGCACAGGGGAGGGACAATGTCTCTGAGCATTTTCTTCTCTTTATCCACACTGGGCTTTAACTGTCTGCCGTGAGGAGGCTGAAACTCTGCTCCGGGTATATTTTCCCTGTACGTGTTGGAGGGAAGGTTGTGGTGCATGTAATGCTGGTTGTGGTGGGGGTTCACACCTCTGTCCATGGGCTTGTCTGTCCAGGAATTGTGAACCCCTAAAGGTCCTCTGCTGCTGTGGAAGCTGCCGCTGCTGCTGTGAGTGCTGCTGTCTACGGGCCTGTGCCCGGAGGCTGAGAGAGAAAAGGAAATATTTGTAAAGATTTGCTTAAGCTGGGTGGTTTAAGTTGTGTTTAGAGAGCTTACACATCAATTTTTAAAGCCCTTAATTCATATTCAGTCTTACAAGGGTGGCTGAAGCTTATACTAGCCTCTAAATCTGAGGTTAAAAATTCAGTGAACTAACAGTTGCTCTGAGTAAGATCATAAACTGGGTGATAAAACTAAAGTGACAGTGCTGAAATCTATCATACACACAGATGATCAAAAAGTAGAAAACACCAACTTTACCCTCATTATTGAGCCAATTAGTAACTCCCTCCAGGTCTTGAAATTGCAGATTTGGAGGTTGTGCAGTCTGTGTGGATAACGAATAGCCAGAACTGAAACAGAAAGCGCAACATGTTAGTCTCATTAAATTTGTAAAAATAAATGCAAGATCATGAAAAGAGAGACTTTTTACTTTGCTGACTGTTTGACAGGAGGAGAGGGGAGCCTTCCCCGCTCTGACAATGCGTGCTGAGTGGAGGACATGGGGAAGACTGGTCGTCCTAAACTAGTCAGAGTTTCTTCTGAGTGGCATCTCCCCAGCTCAACGTGACTCGACCCCTGGCCTGATGCAGAGGAGCTGGAGCGATCTGAGGAGTGAGCTCTCCTCAGGTAGCGGGAATGAGGCTGCCCATTTTCTCCACCATGAAACCCCCTGCTCCTGCCCTCTCTGTGAAATCTGTCCGCTGGATGCTGCTGCTGCCACTGGTCTCCGTCCTCAAAACAGGCGCTGCTAGGTTGGTGTGGAAGACCGGGAATGGGTGCCATCCGATTGGGCAAGGCAGAGCCAATCATGTGCCTGGTTCTTCTCTGGAGGCGGCTGCTGCTGCTGGCTAAGGTGGAGGACGTGCAGGCAGTGGAGATGGTGGCAATGCCGCTGTCTATGGATCCCTCATCCCCCAGCCCCAGCTCCTTGGTCCTGACCAGCAGGCTCTGGGTCATAAATGGGTGGTCGAGCACCGCAGAGAGGCTGGGCCGCTGGGCAGGGTCCTTTTGCAGCAGCTGATGGATCAGGTCCTGAGCCTCTAGAGAAACATGGCTAGGCATCTCATATTCCCCAAGGACAACTTTAGACAGGGTGTGTTTGACTGTGTCCGTGTCAAACGGAGGGCGACCCATCAGGAAGGCGTAGAACATGCACCCCAGTGACCAAACATCTGACTCAAGACCATGAGCGCTGCGAGTGGCCACCTCCGGGGAGATGTAGTTGGGTGTCCCGCACATAGTGAAGTGCTTTTCATTCGGCAGTTTGAGCTGAGTGGCCAGGCCAAAGTCTGCTATCTTAATGTTCATGTTGCTGGTCAGCAAAAGGTTTGACAAGGTCAGATCTCGATGCAAGATGCCGTGGGTGTGTAAATACAGCATTCCTTTCACGATATGATGCATGAAATGTCTCGCTGTGGAACAAAAACAACATTTCTTTAAAAAGGCAGGCACAAAACAGAAACCTCACTACACCATTTACTGCAACATATTTCACATTTAATTCTCAGAGTGCCTGACCTTCATCCTCAGAGAAAGGCATCTTCCTCTCTTTAAGGTACCGACTCATCTCTCCATTGTGGCACATCTCCAACACCAGGTACACATAGTTGCTGTCCTCAAAGTAGTTGTACAGCTTAAATAAAGACATGATAAAACAGCATTTATTATCAGTTCAAAGGGAGAAGATGCAAAAATATGAGTGCAACAACATCCAGAATACATTTAACTGGACTGGAGTCTAAACTTGTTGTATTGCTGTGGTCCCAAAGCAGACTTTATGCAAAATAATAACCCACAGCACCCCGTCACATGAAATTAGTTGTATCCAGCCAACAGTACCTCAAGTATTGAAGGATGTTTCAAGCGGCACTGAATCTCCACCTCATTTGTCACACGCTGGACCATGCCGGCTTTTTGCATTGCTTTTTTGTCAATCTGCAGATGGGAACAACAGAGATAATTATACACCTGCCACTCACTGCGTCAACATGTAATGTGGTACAACGCTGCAGCACGGTGGCTGGGTCCGGTGGCTCACAGTCAATCTGTCACCCACAAAGACAGCGAACCACTCAGAGCTCATTTGTGGGGGGCTGAGGGACCACAAGAGGCCCCTGGGAGGCAGCTAAAGTCTAATAATCCAACAGTTCTAGTTTACACTTCAACTGTCAGTCGCTGGCAACAGCTTGAGGGTTGGTTAAGTGTCCACATTACAGGCAAAGCGTGCTATAATTATCTCTTAATACTAAGACGTTAACAGTTGGTGACAGATTCTTACCGTTTTGATAGCAACCTCCAGACCAGTCTTCACTGATTTTGCTCGGTACACACATGCAAAAGAGCCCTTACCCATGAGGGTGAGGACCTTAAAATCCTGCACAAGAAGAAAGGAAAATAAACAGTGAGTATCACAAATAATAAGCTGTATTTGCTGAGAAACAGAACTATGATTTCAGATTTTTAAACTGAATGACAGAAAGGATCTTTAAAAAGCCTCATAACCTCGATCCTGAGCTCCTGAGCAGAGGACAAACTTCTCTCCTCATCTCTGCTGGCTTGGCCGTCAGCAGAAATGTTTTGGAAGAAATGGTGAATAACTTGATCAAACATCGTCCCTCTAGCCTGCGACATGCTAGCAGACGGCAAGCCAACACGACAAGCCAGCATCTAACGACCTCACACAGGACAAATCCTTCCACAATAAACGTCAACTGTCAAACAAGCCACCAACACCTGACGCTGTCATATGGCCAACCAAAACCTTCAATTATCCCGGCTCTCTTCCCGCTAATGAGGACCACCTGAAGCCGTCTCCAAGCAGCACGTTGAGCCACCAAACAGACGCACAGACGAGACACAACACTGTTTGTCCCGGGGGACACAGGGTAAGGTTACACACCCGGGCACCGGGGCTGTATCATAATGCTAATAACACTGACAATACTGGCATAAATAATAATAATAACAACAACAACAATAATAATGAGCAAGTTTAATTCAAAAACGGCGACATCCGGGACATATGAAACAAGATTAAACGAAAAACCAGCTAATGCTAATGTTTTGGCCAGTTAAATGGCTCTCACTTAGTGCTAAATAAGCGGAGTTACACGTTTAATACGTTTCAGTTAAATGGATCAAACTGAATGTTTTTTAACACTTTGAGCGTTATTGTGTAGCGACACGAACCGTCCAACTCGCGGCTACTTTAACGTCAACATTATCTTTAGGTCGCCTGCCTGAGTTAGTTTGAAGTTAGCTTGTGGGCGTTAGCCGAACAAAAGAACTCACCTCGATTTTATCGCCGATCGAAACACTCATCGTGCCTGGTTTTCGCCTCGCAGATGCATGCGGGTGGGTAATAATATTCCTCTGTCGGCTGAGTGCATCGATAGTCGGTTACAGGAGTTCTTCGTGGGCAAATGAATATTGTTCTTGTGTTCCCCTCCAAAACTTTGCCATTTCTTCCATTTTGAAAATATCCGCCCGTTACTCCCATACACGTCACACGTCACGTCACATGACAACAACCGGTTTGTCACGCCCCCTTTAAGGGTCCCATGAAGAGTCGCTGGACTCCTAAACCTTTATTAAATTACTCATAAACGTGTTCTTAAAGGTAGAGTTTTATACCTGTCATCTTTAAAATCTTGTATATTTAACTTTTCTATGTAAAGCATATATTTATGTTGTATATGTATAAATATATTCATGCCTGTGCTTAGACATTAGTTTTTAATCTATTGACATACTACAGGCTTTGCATTCATTCTAGGGAGAAGTGTTCAAAATTAAATAAGTAAACAATTCATTATGAGAATTACTCAAAATATTTAAAATCACAAGGTGAAATAATCCAGTATATTTCTGAAACTGCTCCTTCTAATGAAATTTTATTTCATCTTGTGCAACAACTAATTATTTTGATTGTCAATTAATGTGGTGAATATTTTCTCGAATTATCAACTAATCATTTGGTCTATTAAAATGTACAAAAATAATCAGAAGTACTCCTGACAATTTCCCAGAGTCCAATGTGATGTGAAAGCGATGTGAAAAGTGGCATTATGACATAAAAGTCACTGGAAAAAATGACTTTGTTAAATGAAATGTGGGGAAAAATACGTAAAAGTACTGGAATTAAATAAAAATTATAATAATAAACTAATTGTTGTACAACCTGAATGAAATGACATTTTGTCTGCTAATAATCACATGAGGATTCTTATACTCACATCACATCTTTCTTATACATGTATTCCTTTTTTCAGGCCCCCACACACATTGAATCGAAAGCTTAATTGTACCATCTGAGGGTCAACAAATCCCACGCAGGTGTGTGTGTCTTTGCAGCCGCAGATCTTCAGTTCTTCTCTACAGATAAGTGTAATTTTTACATCCACATTTATTGTTTTGTATTTTATGAAACAGAATTTAAAAATTAGTCTATAAACTTCCACTCTTAATACAGTGTCCTGATCTCTTCCCAGGACTTCACTCAGACACAAGTACAGTATAGATTTGGCCAATTTCTTTCAGGTTCAGCTGTAGAAAACCAAAAAATTATAGACTTAAGAAATTTTGTCTTACAGACAAATGTATTTATTTTTGCCATCTTTAAATCCCACGACTTAAGTATGGAAAAAATGCAAGAAAACAAAAAAGGAAATAGGCAACCAATCACTTACTAAAGAGATCTGGTGGATGAAGCATTGCCATTGTACTAGGAATATGTTCTTTATGTACATATACGTATGTGTCGGCTGCTTTTCTTTACTAAAATAGTATTTACAGTGTCTAGACATGGACATCATTTCAAACTCATTAAATACAAATATATATAGAATTTGTATTACTGCATACAAACTAATAGCTCAGCAGTGGCAATTTTTTTGGACAGCACTATCTATTTCTCTTATGAGTAATAGGATTCACTGCTGATACTGGACGCTTATGAGACACATGGAATGCAAACACAAAGGCTACCTTCCCGTAAGGGTACAGAGGAAACAGTTTAACGTCAGAATCAGAGTTTAATCTACTGCATCATTCTTTCATTTATTATTTCAAACCTTTGAGAGAGTAAAGCACATCACTGTCACACAGAAGGATGAAAGGCTGAAAACAAAAACCTCAATAGGTGAAGTCCAATGGGCCGGAGGGGCACAAAAAAAAAATCCACAAAAGTGGCAGGTGACGATGGAGAAATGGTCCCAGGTATTGATGTTTCTACTATCTAAATGGTCAGTTGTGGTAAACGTGGTGATGGATGCAGAGTTAGCTTCTCAGACACTGATCTCAGTCCACCTCCATCTCTTTTGTGCCAGGCTTTGTCTGCTGGCTTCCCTTTGCGTCCCCCTTCCCTTCTGCTCCTTGCTTGGCTGTTGGGCCATTATGTGCTCCATTGTTTTGGTCATTCGCTTCAGGGGCCTCCTCCACTGTTGGCTTTGGCCTGTTCATCGCCGGATTACATACACCCTCTAGTTCCTGGAGAGTTAAGAAGTGTACAATGTGTTGGCAAAATCGTCAGATCTCATCACTGCTAACAGAACAAGGGTTCAAATAGTCAATCACATACCTGTATTTTGGCAATGATGTCTGCTACTTTAACAATGGGGTCTTGAGTAATACCGAGTTTGCTCTGTGCGTTCATCTTGCTGTTCATCCAGCCCATGCTTTCACTCACACACTTCTCCACGTTGCTCATTTCCTCTGCACTTAAATGCACGTATCGCTCATCCTAGAGAACAGTTTGTGACAAGAAAATGACTAAAATTGCATCTACAAATCCGAAAGAATTGCACCAGGCGTCATCGAAACTCAACAAAAAGCATTAAAGGTTGGGTTAGTCATTCTGGAGAAAGGGTATTGATATCGCCATCTCTCTTTCACAGTGCAACAACATGTTGGCACGAGCCAGATTTAAAGTCCCTCTCTCTCCCCCATCTCCCCTCCTCTTTCCTTCCCCTTGTCCTGTGCATGAGCACCAACGCCACCTGTTGCTGACTAACTGTAACAGTGTTGTGTAGCTCACACACAGGCAGGACAGCTAGCGGAGGAGGAGATATAATATCAACAACCTTTCTCCAGAATGACACATTCTCATTTTTAAACATTTTAAATAAAGACGATGTGAACCAAAAGGATTTACCTTCTGTTTAAAGGAATCCACAAACTTCATGTAGAGCTGCAGTTTCTTTCCAAGCTCCTCAAACGCTCTCGGCCTGTCCTCGTGCTCTCTGTGCCGGTCCCGAATGGGTTGACCCAACCTCTGGAAAATAACAGAACTTATGTTAATGCTGACACCTGGTCTCACTTTAAAATCTCAAAAGAAAAACTTTTAATTGCCTCATAGCCTCAGTAGAGCTCATTAGGTTGATAGAGCCCTTTTAAAATCCCATCTGAAATAGAAAATTGAAAATGTTCTAGTAATAAATCAAATCAAACCTTGAGTGCATCTAGCTTCTCCTCATAGACTTGTTTGGGTTGGTCCTCTCCGTCCTCATACAGCCAGTTCTCTGTGTCCTCCAGCATCAGTGTCAGTCGGTTACTGTCCTGTTATTAATGGCCAAACATAAAACAGCACAAAACAAAAGTAGATCATTTACTTGGCACATCCTCTCAATTAAAGTCATCTTTACAATGTCAGCCTGACAATTACTAGCAAAGAAAGCGGCACTCACATCCTCAGTGATGTACTTTTCATACATCCCACAAAGTTTGTCCCGCAGATCGTAGACATACTCCTCAACAGCGTTTTTAGCGTCATTTAGCTCTTTCACCAGTTTGTCCTGGATAATCATCTGACGCTGTGAGGAAAAAGCACACAAAAGATGTCTCAGAGAGCGAAACAATTACAGCAATGCCTTACAATATAATGTTATCTAACAGAGTACACAAAGTAAAGCACAGCTGAATCAACACATCTGACTCAGTCAACATAAAACTGACTGATTGATTGAGACCAGTGCAGCTTATATTATAGTTTACACCAGGCTACAGTATACAATTAAATGATATGTAACAGACTTCGAATGTCTTATTTTCACTAATAATTCTGTGTTAAAATGGATGAATTGACTCATAATGTTGCCTATGTCAATAAAAGTGTTTTAGCTTCTACATATTGAGACTGGATGGACATTTTAAAAGTAGCCTTTGTGACGAGTGGTGTAAAAAATATATTTAAGCCCTCAGCTACACGTATGCATAAAGGCCTAATCACATAGACATTAACTGTCACATCGAGCTAAAATCAAGACTTTCAGTCAGGGGAACATTATTCCTGAGATTTAAACAAGGGGCAACATGCAGAACAAATCATCCTCCTACAGTGGTGCTGGCACAGATTAGGCCAGTCAGTACGCATTAAACCAACACCGCGGCTCCACAATAACAAGTGAAAGCATGGGAAACAATCAAAGACCATAACACCACAAGTTCTGCTCATATCAAGCACATATTAGGGTTTGAAACCCCCTCCATCCATTCATGTAATCGGCATTTCAATCGGACCATGACTCAGCTTTTCCAAAGGCCAGCAAGAGCACTCACCTCATACTCCACAAAGTCGTTAAGGACGTCGCTGTCGAGCTGTCGAATGTTTCTGGCCATGATGGGCAGATCGATACTCTTCACCTTGACTTTGGGCTTGCTTCCCCCTGCCGCTGGGTCCTGCTTTTCCCCAGCCGCCGCCTCCTGGGTTTGGAAACCAGAAAACACCATTGAGTCTTTCGGCTGCAGTCCTTGTAATTGTAATTGTTCATCAAACTAATAGTGATATACTTTCCAGCCTAGTTAATATGATGTTATTTCTGTAGAGATGCATCAATGTGCACTATTTACATACATTCAGTATCTTTTAATCTGCTTACTTTTTTTTCTATGCTTCTATGGAGTACGAAAACGCAGCATCATGGTATTTGCTTCAAAAAAGCATCAGCACATCCCTAACTTCAACTCCAACTGACCTTACTGCTGGAACTGTTGTCGTCGTTCGGTTGGTCCGCTTGGCTGTGGCCTTCCTGGTCCACCTGCATTTTGGTCTGAGACACAACACGCATTCATCTATTTTATCCAAATCAGATTGCTATCAAAATATTTATTTTCTATTATTTGAGTCATAATTAAAGGAGCAATACAAATCTAGGGGAATTATTTCCTAACTATTTTCACATAAAACCTTAGAATTCAGCACAGTCTGCTTACGCAATCTCTGGAACTACATATTCCTAAACCAGGTTTAGCACAGGATTTTAGATACAGTATTGATGAGAGCATCAGAGGAGCAGGATCTGCATATTCCAGCTACACACAGTTGTGGTGAACTTTCTTTTAACAGTTAAGGAGTTGGGATTTCCTCGTGGTCAAGAATTATTTGAAAAGCCAGGGGCGAAGTGAAGTCATCACGATTCATTTCTGGAGATCACGAACGCCTATACTAAATTTCAACAGCTGTCGAGTAAAAACCATCTTACTTGGTCCTCGGCCCTGCCATCATTCTGCACCATTGGCTCCGAGTCAATTTGCATGTCCTCCCCCTCTCCTTTCTGCTTGTCGATCAGAGAGGCGCTGGACACACTGAAGATGCCGTGGACGTTCACTCGCACTTTGACCTTCACTTTAGAGCTGTCTCCATCTGGCTGGGGAACCACATTCTGGACGGAAAAACATCCTGGTGACGGATGGTAACAAAATGAGTGGTTTGTTAAAGAGGCTCAATTACAGGCCCTCAACATATTCCCTTGACAGGCAGGTGGAAGACTGTGCCTGATTCCTAATCCAGTATGTAGATCCCCTTTGGGACCACAAATGGGCCACTCAAAAAATACTCACAGCGCATGCATCAATGACCTCTCTTAGTGTAGACCAGATATCTGCATGATTTTACATCCTAAAATCTGTGGATCGGTCTCTCGGGTGGTAAAGGTTACCAGCAAGCATGTCTGACTTTCATAGTGCAGAATGAGCAGAACTACCTATCCTGTGGTCTGGGTAGGGGAGCTCCTGAGGGCTGCTGTAGAAGGCCTCAAGGTCAAAGGGTTCCTTCTTGTGAAAGGTGATCACTTTGGAAAACGGAGCAGCGTGATTCTTGCTGAACACCTCACACTCTCTGTGGCAAAAGCACAGTAATAGAAACAGCTAAGTCAGGCTGTTACAACACAGTCAGAAAATACTGCATCTTCAAGCCAGCTGGCCTAGTTTGATTGACCACATAAATGACCACAGAGAAATATAGTGTCTGGTCGTACATAGTGTTGGTGCCTTATATGGCTAATTCAGATGTTAAAATGTCCTTACCCCAATCCATCATCTGTTGGTGATTTCCAGCGAAGAGTAATGGGGAAGGGAACCACGTCAGTGATGGAGAACTCACGCACCTTAAATGCTGGAGAGAGGATTGCACACTACACCCAAACAATCACAACACACACACACATCACATAGATAAATAAAGTAGATCAAAGCAAGAGGACATCATCTGTCAGTGTCCAGAGGACAGTCGCACCTGAAGAGCACAGCCTCTAGCCACAGCTTCGTCTGCGTTGAGCGTGGTGCTGATGTCTTTGCTGAAAAACTTGCTGATTCTCTCTTTGATAGCTGGGCTTCTCGTGGCTCCTCCAACTATTTCCACAGCGTAGACGTCATCCCGGCTAAGCTCTGCCATAAAACACACATGACGGACTGAGTGGATTCTTCCTTCATGTGGCATTCAAACAATCTTGATTCAGCCAAATGTGAGGGACGTACTTGACTGTTCAAGGACTGCTTTCAGTGGTACCTCTACTCTCATCAGATATTGAGCACACATTTCTTCAAAATGGCCTCTGTAGGTTACAAATAAAGAAGAAAAAAAATATTATTTGTAGCATTTATAAAGCTGGATTTCTTTAGGCATGCACAACTAAGAAGTAAAAGTGGCACCTGTTCATCCTGCTGGAAACATCAATGTCATTCATGAAGCACTCTATGTTCAGAGGCAGATCGGAGGAGTTGGCACTCATCAGCTTCTTCAGTTTCTCGCACTCCTGGTGCAGCCGCAGCAGAGCCCTCGGGTTGTCCCTCACGTTAAGCTTGTACTTGCTCTTAAACTCCTCGCAGAAGTAATCTACCAACACTTCGTCAAAATTTCGCCCGCCAAGGTACGGGTCAAACGCGGTGGCGAGGACCTGGAAGACCAGAGCTTACGTTGAGCTTGGAGTTTAAAGGTACGGCTGTAGGAGAGGATGGAGGTGGAAAAAAGGTGAGGGGCTAACCTTGAGTTTGCCTTTGTTGAAGGCGGTGATGGAGACCTGGAATGATGAATGTCCCATGTCCACAAACACCACATTTCTTGGCCTCTCCTCTGGACTAGGAAGGTCCTGCTTGTAGATCCCATAAGCCAAAGCCACTGTTCATAAGAAACACATTTATTGTCACATTTGCTGAGTTATAAAGTACAATATTTGTACAAATACCTTGTATTTTTTTAGATGCAATATGTTATTGAATGTAATTGTTCTTACTAAAAGAGCTAAGGTACTGTCAAACCTGTGCATGTGCATATTTTACTGTAATGGGACCTCAGCAAAGGTTGGTGCCGTTGAAACGCACAAAAGCCGAGTGAACACTGACCTGCAGTCGTATCATTAATTAGCCGTAAACAGTTCAGCCCCGCAATCTGAGTTGCATCAAACACAGATCGTCTTTCGGCATCTGTAAAAAAACTTGGGACCTGTAGAAGAGAACACAAATAATTATGTTACACTGGACCACTTGCTCGACTGCACTGATGGTCCTCTGTAGTTTTTGTATCACTCACAGAGATGACACAGTCCACCACCGGCTTCTTCAGGGCGCTCTCTGACGTCTCCTTCAGCTTGTTGAGCAGCATCCCTGTGATCTGCTCAACTGTGAACACTTTGTCCTCATCCAAATACCGCACCTGTAAACGTGACACAGTCAGGACCATCCACGGCTAATAAAAAGCTGGAGAGTGGGGCAAGTTAAGCATGAAGCCAATAAGTTGTGAAGGGCTAAATTACAGAGGGAAAAATAAACATTTGTGCGTGCCGCCCACTTATCAGGGTCAGCGTCATGGTTGAATTAAAAGAACAAAGGTGTGCAATGACAGCAGAGAATAGTCAGGCTCGGAGAGAAAGGGGGGGAAAAACAGAAAGCAATGAAGAAGAACGTGCTGGAAGTTTGGACAGTGCTTCACCTTAATTCCAGCGTTTCCATTGGCCAGTTTATGTAAGCTGTAAGGCAGTTTGGGTTTTTCCACTTGGACAAATGGGTCATCAAATGCTCTGCCGTGGAACTTTTTGAAGCCATGGACCGTATTTTTGAAGTTTGTTATGATCTAAAATAAGAAGATACTCATTTTGTAAATAATAATATAATAACAGTCACAACTTATAGAAATATTTCAGAGCGTAATGTTGCCTTTAGTAGACAAATTCGACAAACTGCCATGGACCTACTTGACTTTTGGCTGCGTTTCCGATCATGCGGTTTTTGGAGGCCAAAGACACACAGGCCCTTGATGGAAGACAAAAACATCAGCAAATTAGGCATGCTACAATAGAAATAATCCTGTTAAGAGAGAGGCAGACGAGACAGAACTGTAATTGACTGATTGTTGCAGACAGATTCAAATGTCGAGCGCAGAGAGGCAGATTTCGATTAAGGAAATTCCACAAGGGAGTCTGAGGAAGAGCCACAAACTAGGGCAGTGAGACAGAACAGTTCACCTTCAAAAGTAAGATCACCCTGCCCGTCCAAAAAAAAACCCAAACAAACACCACCTCCCCTATTTAACTCCTCTTTTAGCAGACAAACAGCAAACCATTGTGTTTACTGACAAAGATGAATGCTTCCAGTCACACAAGGTTTAGGGATCCATTTCGCATTGGCTGCTTGTGACAAGTCACTCCCTGGTTTCACCTTGCCATAAAAATATCCCCATTCACTTAAAGGTGCAATGCTCATTCTCCTTCCCAGCTGCACATCCCTGTTTGCAGGGTGCTGCAGCAGATGCACTCCATAGGCGCACTATAGCCATGTCATGTCAAGACCTATTTATTTCCTTCAGAGCACACAGTATACTCACATATTAACATGCTACATAGCCTAAATAATAATCAGGTCGCTTTCAGGTGTTTATCACAGGAACTTTGAGGCGCACTGCGCAGCACTGTGCTGGTCATCAGCAGACATGTCAACTGTCGGCCGACACATGCGACATTTTGACCTACGTTAACCTGCTGTGTCGGTGAATAACGCAGCAGTTGAGGGCCTCATCACAGCCGCCACCGTCCCCATCCCTGCTGTGTCTGCGCCGTCACCGCTCAGCCAGTGCGCCTCCAGTCGCAAACATTGCGTAACAAGCTCGCAGTCAGACCGCATATCAGGGTGCTGATGCCTGTCAGCGTTTATACTTACGGTGTGCATCTGTCACTGTATTCATTGACAATGGTTTCAATGCCGCCGCTCCTGGCCACAGCGATGTAACAAGTTTGGAAACCCACATCAATGCCTACCACTGACATAATGAGCGCTCTAAGATCCGATCTTGTAAGTTATTCAACGACCGCACTTGAAACCTATGAGAAAAAATAGACCTTATATATAAATATATATATATTTATACAATGGCGGTGTCTTCCAAAATGAAACGTAATTAAGTGCGTCCTCTGCTCGGAAAATATACGAGAAAGCTAGCTGAGGCTGCGCTAACTGAATTACTAGCTGTTATGTAAGTCAAGCTGTTTATAGCAAACTCATTCAGAGTAATCCCACGGAGCCGTGATGTCCAGAGCGGATTCTCCCACTCCGAGGCAGCCCTAACATCACCCAGGATCCGACCGACGGATGCTCTACAGCCCGCCCCCCGACGTCTGCGATAGGCTGCGTCACACCCATTGTCTTTACGTGATTGGTGCGGCAACCAATCGATAACAGAAAAATCTAGAACTCCCTGGAAGGGGGACCATAGATACGTCAGAAGCAGTGAGGGCAGGAGTGGCATTATAGACGTGTTTGGCCTGAATTTAAACTGTCAGGTAGAGTTTCCCGGTCCAGAACTCACGCGCTGCAGAATTGGCGCGTGTACATTACTGTAATATCCATGAAATTAACGTTTCAGAAAAAAAATAATATGTGGGGCTTGTTAGGGGCTGCACACAGCTTGAAAGCAAGAGCTTCCTGACAGGCTACGGAGAGGGCAATAAAATACCTTTTCCAGTGACACAGGTGTGGTCCGGCCATACGCTGAACTGTGCATCTGAATATTAATATGTAATGAGAAATACGTGAAGATTTGCTGTAAATATGTAGAGAAAACGTGAAAAAAAATCATGTAATCTTTCTGGATTGGTGAACTGCGTCACTGAATATCTCTAACATGGGCATCTCTGTGTATTCTTTAAATGCAATTTATTTAATAATTTTCTTTGTTTGTTTTTTTTTAACATGTCCTATGTCCAGATGCCCAAATTCACAAATGTACATGTGGCAGTGGAGTAAGAAGTACTTAGATCCGTAAGTAGAAATAGTAACACTACTGTGTAACAAGTCAAAATGCTGCACCCAAAACTTTAACAACAAAACTTCTACAGCAGTATTATCATGAAATATTCTTAGAGTGTGAAAAATAAATAGACTGTTTTCCCCTTTGGAATGTCATATTACCATATAACTTATTATAACTTATATTCTTGAATACTTAGCATTTTATTGCTGTCTGTGTGTTGTTTAGTGTTGTTTTATCTGTAACAATATGTTTCAATAATTGATCAGAGGTTTTGAAATGAAATTAATGAAAAATATCTGCAGAGGTACTGGTAACAATACCTGTCTTGTAAATGTAGAGTAAAAATACAATATTTCCCTCTGAAATGCAGTGATGTAGAAGTACAAAGCAGCATCCAATGGAAATACTGAAGTAGAGTGGAAGTATCTGAAAATTGCTCTTAAGTAGAGCAGTTGAGTAAATGTACTTAGTTAATTTGCACCAATCACCCCTTGACTTCCATGTCCTCATAAAGAGGCTAAGAAGGGTCAGAAAAAGAAATGCATTTCAAAAGGATGACACATGGTATGCCTTCATATTTCAAATTATAAGGCTACAGCCTATGCAAATTCAGTCTTAATTGCACGCTTTGCAGTAATTGCATAGTAACAGGCCATTTAATCTTTTATTTGAAAGTCAACATGCCAAAGCCTATTGAAGAGCTACATGACTGAGTAAAAAAGTAAAATTTTGTGTCTTAAATGGCATCAGTCCTTTGATTACAAATAGTATAATATTATTACAAAGACTTGGCAAGAACTATGCGATTTCCCATCTTATTTACACTTGCAGTACAACTATAGCCTTATTGGAGATTGATTAATATAATAAGGGTTTTGGGCTTAAAATACTGTCCACATAATTTCCACAGGTGTGTCCAGATGTCAGGTTGGTTGAAGGGAAACTTAAGGAGGGATATGTGTCCTCGGTGCATTAATGTTTGCTTGTTTATTTGTTTTTTTACAATGCTGCACTATGGATCGGTTTTAGTAGTGGTGAAGGAAGAATTCAGATCTTGTACTTGAGGCTCCTGCACAGTAATGGTCCACCAACACAGGTGTTTTTGCTCATCCTTCTGCGGGATGTGTTCAGATTGTGCTTGACATCTTCCTGATGCTTGTCATGGCTTTGTTGCATCTGTTAGGGCGGGACCACTTGACATGTCACAGTAGGAAAAACACTGTGTAAATAATTCAGTAAACTATGGTTGGAATCCCATTTAGCTGCTTGTTTGAGAGTCCTGGCATTGCTGCCTCACTGTCACACTGCCATGGCTTACCGGGACACTTGAATAGAGCCATTTTTAATGACATTGACTAATGTTATCAGTGTAACACATGTGCTTCTCCTTCTATGACAAGTCAAAATGTCTGCTTTGAAAAATACCTGTTCTAACTGGTGCATGGAGTTTGGTTATCCTATTCAACTCCCTGCACAGCTCCACCCAACATCCACCCAAGCAGAGGTCTAATCAGACAAAATGAGTGAAAATATCTGTGTGAGTATGCAGGGTCTAAGTAAAAGTAGCAATACCACATTGTGAAAACACAAATACAGTACAGCAAATACAAGTATTAATAATACAATAGCAGAAAAGGTTCTCACAGCATGATGTATGCACAGAATCATGCAAAGCCTTTTAGTTCTTCAGTAAATGTGATTTGTGGACTTGGTTGTCGACAAAAGAAATTATGACCAGTTATAATTTTAACTGAGATATTGGAATTCACATTTCTGATGCAAAACTGAATTATGGACATTCTTATTACATTATTCTCACTAGTCAGCATGTAATTAGAGGCTTCTTAACTTTTAATGTTGATGTAAATATGAATGTATTGTGAATGTCTTTAATATGACATCCTTTAAGATGTTAAGGTGACATAGAAACACATCATGTTGTTGGTTGTGTGGCTGGTTCAATTTCAACTTCACTTAAACACTTGTCCTTGTTTCCTTGATGAGGACCAGATGGACTGAACCTTCCTTCATGTTCTGACTGAACCGGAGGGGCCACAGCGAGAAACAGGAAGTGCTAGTTGAGCAAACTGAGCTAGCCAGCTAGTATTAGTCAGGTAGGTTAGCTTGTCATTTTACTCAGTAATCACAATGGGGCTGTTCGGCAGAACACCGGAGAAACCACCAAAAGAGCTGGTGAGTACTGACTGCTGAAGACCAGGACTGTCTTTGAGAGTTTTGTCCGTAGTAAGGAAAAAAACCGACAGCGCCTTTTGCTAACCATGCTAACGTTAGCTGTTAGTTTAACTCAGCTCAGTTCGTCCAATCTGTTGCTACTTCTTGACGCCAGTCTAACGTTAGTTTCAAATAAGACAACAGTCCCTGTAATGGTATCCTGTATTCACGTATATTATTTGAATGTTATACGTTCATATGACTCATTAACCAATCTTATTTTGGTTTCTGTACCGAAGAGCTACCAAGTTAGCATACAAGCTAACACTGATCTGGTGTCAGTCGCTCCAATGTAAACAAACTGATTTGTTCGCTTAAACTGACAGCGAGATTTGTTACTGTTTAGCTGTTTAAAGTTATACATCGTCTGAGACTAATGTAGCGCCACACTGAAATGGAGATGACAAAGTTACTGTAATTGTTCAGGCGATATTAATGCAGTTATGTATCATTTCAGATCACGGAGTGGTCTCAAAAAATCAGGAAGGAGATGAGAGTGATTGACAGACAAATTCGAGGTAAGGAGCGGTCACAATTGGACAGAACCACTGAAAGTTTGGCAAGTCATCATTTTTTTTAAAGGTCAAGTAATTTTTAAAATGTAAAATGTCCATCCAATTTATGCATTTACTTGAATGTCGTCCCATGAATGTTCTCTAATATCTATGTGAAAACGAATGGAAGAGATAATCCCACTAGTTTCAACTGGAATATATTAAAGCAAAACAGAAAAGGGACAGTTTGCTTAAAAAAATCTTGAAAGACATTGACTGGAACTGACAACTACTGAGTTATCTTATTGGCTTATTGACCAGATAAATGTCAGGCACTCTTCTGAGTTGGTAAATTTGTGTTATATAATTTTATTACAGTCAATGAGCTACCTTGTGCTGTATGTAATGACACACCCTTTAGTTTCAGATATGGCATTTGTTTGTAATTTTATTACACACTACAGTCAATGAACCAATTATGTCAGTTACATTTGTTCTTGTGTTGTATGTACTGACATGCCTGTTCGTTTCAGATATTCAGAGGGAACAAGAAAAAGTTAAACGATCCATCAAAGATGCTGCCAAAAAGGGCCAGAAGGATGTGTGTGTCGTTCTCGCAAAGGAGATGATTCAGTCAAAACGAGCTGTCACCAAACTTTATGCTTCTAGAGCCCACATGAACTCTGTGCTACTCAGCATGAAGAATCAGCTTGGTGAGTTTGGGAGTACAGCAACTGTGTCATTAGAGAGGGGGAAGATTCATTTCATCTAAAATTCTTTAATGTCATTAGTTGAATAGTTTGCACTTTTATCATAGGACTCAATGTTCTGCTCTGCACAGTCAGTGAAGGGAATGTACTTGTGTGTTGTTAGCTGTAGTGCGTGTAGCCGGGGCCCTGCAGAGGAGCACAGAGGTGATGAAGGCCATGCAGAACCTTGTGAAAATCCCAGAGATCCAGGCCACCATGAGGGAACTATCGAAGGAGATGATGAAGGTCAGCAGCAATGTCCAACATTAATAGATAGAATTTAGCTACAATCAAGCTAGTCCCAAGAAATGGAAAACTGTGACTGACTCCAATTACCATCTGCTATTATTTGTTTATAAGAAAAAGTCACTAAACCATTCATTCACCTTTCAGGCTGGAATCATTGAGGAAATGCTGGAAGACACATTTGAGAGCATGGAAGATGAAGAGGAGATGGAGGAAGCAGCGGAGGAGGAAGTTGACAAGATCCTCTTTGAGATTACAGCAGGTGAAGTGATTTGTTCAACTAAATCATCACAATATTGTTACAAACCTGTTTTGTTATACGTTTTAGTGTCTAGATTTTGGAAGAATTTAAGCCTGAACCACCACAGATTTATGAATTATACCACAAATGAGTAATACCAAAAACTCTGTTTCGTGGTGCTGTTTGGTTCGTTAGGTGCCCTTGGCAAAGCACCGAGCAAAGTCACAGATGCCCTGCCTGAAATGGAGCCCCCTGGAGCCGCTGCAGCTTCAGAGGATGAGTCAGAGGAGGACATTGAAGCGATGCAGTCAAGATTGGCAGCTCTGAGGAGCTAAGGTGAACTGCCGCTGTTATGTTATAGTCAGCTTGCTCACTCCAATAAGGACAATTCTGGTGCAGGTTTTACAGTACTGAGCATCCTCTCTGCTTCATATTATAATTATTATTCCACATAATCAGTTGGGGTTAACTTTGTGCTATGACAGTTAATGTCTTTAAAAAACTTTTTTTTTTATAGAACATTTGGTGTACTCAGCCAGAAGAAAATGTGTTTTTGTGTTTTGTCTTTTTATTATTGGGGGTGACCCCAGGCAAGTCTTTATTATTATCCAAAGTCAAACAGAAGGTTTAAGAAAGTGTATATAATGTAAGTATGAAAAGCCTACTGTGCCTACAGTACTTCGTCATAATCTTCTGTCCTGAGTTACGGACTGGTGGTGGAGGTACTTGGGTATTTATGATCCAAACAAGTGATTAAAGAACTGTTGATTGAAGCCACCCTGCACTTAACTCACATTCAAGATCACTACTCAGCAGCTGTTCTAATCTGTTAGGATACATTTTCTCAGCTCCAGCTGTTTTGTTTACTGGTAACCAGCCCACATTATCTGAAACACTAGACATGATGGGTGGATTCTTCTATTGATAGTTAATTTTCTGTACAGTCAACATGTATCTATTCTATATGTGGTCATACATGTAAAGTACCCTCATCAGAAAAATGCACGCATACTGCCCTAACCCATTTCTTTGCATTAACATTCAGCTCGTTAGATGTTTGACTTTGTATCACAATTGAGTTCCTTCTCAGCAGGAAGATGCAGAGGTAGTGGAAAGGTTGGTTAGTGCAGAACCTGTGTATTGTGGAAGTATTGTGTGTATAATTTTTCTATGTGAATGGGGAAAAATAAGGAAATAAACTTTTAAGAACAGAGCTTGCCAGTTAGAAGAATTTATTGCACCTTGTTCACGTTAACTTACACTATATCAATAAAGTTGGTTCCAATCAGGAATAAGCTTTTTGGGAGATCTAAACCTGCTGGATTGCAACAGCCCACTCAGCAGGTAAGAAACTGTACTGCACAGAGAATCGAGTTCTGGTGACACAGATGCCTGTCTGACAGATGAAACAGCTTGCTCAACAGCTCTGAAGCCAAACAGTCAAGAGTTAAAGGAGAGCACAGCTGTTCATCATTCTGCAGTTCAAGGACTGCAGTCTACCAGTAACCAGGTGCTGGAGGTATGATTCACAAATCCATTTATGTTTAACCTGTGAGATTAAGGGAGTACAGCCTTTTTTTTCTTTTTCTTTTTTTTTGAAAAGAAGGACATGTTTGTCAAGCTTTTTAGCAGTGCGTTATGGGTACCTTTGTTTTGAAGGCAAATCTTGCCTTCAGAATGGACAAAAGGATTAGATTTCTACCAGCCACAGCCCTCCACAGCCTTGGTGTAGTGTAACAAAACATTGCCTCTGTTCTCTGGCTTCAGTATGTAGGCCAGAGGCTGGACAAAACAAAGGTACTGTTGCTCTAATGGAGCAGGTGTTCTCAGGTTTGGTGACCAGAGGTCGACCAATTGAATGCACAGGGAAAAACACTCTCCTTAACATTTTTATCCAGATTTCTGTAGACATCCCGTAGTTGATAGTTTCCCCAATAATCAAAGAATTAATGGAGGCTAATCTCTGCTGTTCAAGTTAATTCACCTAGTAAATGTAGTGTCAACATAGTAAGCGGTATTAAGTTCATATTCTGTGATTGCAAGTGGCATGGACACTCAATGCATTTGTAGTTTCTTTCCTTAAAGTGTAAGATCTGGTGAGGTGATACTAGCTACTGTAATATTCTGGCCCTGTCTTGAACATTGAGCCAGTGTCAACATCTAGTTGTCAGAGCTGCATTATTTTAGCTTATATTAACATGTAGAGCTGAAACAATCAGTTGATTAAGAGGTTGGTAAATTCTATCTATCTTAAACAGGCAATGCATACAGCCATATCTCATCCAACAGACAGGAGGACTCATCTTTACTCGCCCTGCGTACTGACTGTCTCAGTTGTCTGTCTATGCAACACTGCCATCTATGGATAAGCGTTAGTCCGCTCGCTGTTGGTCCCGCATCACGTTGCTGCCTGTGTGCGTCCGGACGCAGCCGCCTGGACGCGCCTGTCATCTGGAGGAAACTCCTCCCCGCAGACAGCGCGTCCTGTCGCCTTTCCAGCGCAATGGTCTCCTGGATCATCTCCAGACTTGTGGTGTAAGTAATTTTTTTTTATTATTTCTGTGCAATGCGCTCGTTAATATTCTGGGAGAAAGAGAAAGGTGTTTGAGTCTCTTATTGACGGCGCAGGAGCAGCGCGCTTTACAAGCAAAAAAATGTGTCTAATATTTAACCAGAACCAGACGCCAGTATGTAAGGAGAGCAGATGTCTGTCTCTTAATTTTTGACTGAGGAGCCGTCGGAAATCATCGGGATTGTACTTTGCCGTTTCAGCAGGAATGGCGAGCTCGGCCTGTTCTGTGTTTTCTGAACAGCCTGGCAGCGCACAGTAGCCCGGCACTCTTTGTTGTTCATGTTCATCAAACGGCTTGTTTAATGACACACACAAAGAGGTGACGTGACGGGCTGAATAATCTATCATCATCCACGAGCATGATAACATGAGTCAGATCCAGGATTCAGAGGCGTCTTTCAGTGGCACAAACCTAAATGTCACAGAGTGGCGAGGTGTCTGAACAACAGGGGCGGTCATGGACTGGAGCTATATTCTCTGTTGATGTCCCATATTGGAAAAAAAACAAAAGGGATGGGTCAGCCTTCTCAGGTTACAATGCAAGACTTATTCAAGCAATAAGCCACATAGCCTGATATATTCCCTTATAGCAAGGAATTCAGATTAGATTGAACAAAAAGGCGACATTTATTAGTGAAAGTTAGGGCTTTTTTTTTACTTGCACAAAATATGAATCAGCACCATTGCAGTGCGGACCGTGTGGAGTGTGCCAACAGTAGGCCCAGCCTCAAAATAGTGAGCCAATTAAATTTAGATTAGAAGATCTTGTTGCATGTATGGGAGATGTTCAGCGGCTGGCTGTTCACAGCCTGCTGGTGCGGCTCGTTTTGGGTCCGATCTGCAGCACAGCGGTTAACCGGCTGCGTCTCGCACAGATGATATATTTATTTTCAGCGTCCTTGTGTTTCTTCACGCTGCTGAGGCACAGTTAGTCGGCCAGGCCGGAGAGGTGAAACATGATGTGGGTCAGTAATTTGATCGGCTCGCACTCACAGCTGTTGCCTGGCTGTGGCACTTGAACCGGGTCCCGTCTCTGCCCGGACACCCGGCAGCGCAGCGCAGGTGTCTGCACACGAATAGAAAAGAAAAAGGGGAGAAAAACACATGCGAGCTAATTTTGCCTCAGTTAAGCACCTGGACAGCTTGTTTACCAAAATCAGGATCTAACAGCACGCGCGTGATTTAATGGTTTCTTTCTGGAAGGGAAAAGCTGTAGCACCTTTTCTGATTGATCTTGACCCCTCCTCACAAACCTGTCCATCAATTTACTTATGTAACGTCCGGCGGCAGCTCAGAGCGCTCATGCACAACACTGTAACATGTATAAATGTAACTTTGCCTGGATTTACAGATGACAGAGGAATCCATTTGAGATTTTAGCCCAGGTATTTATCAAGAGCCTAATTTGAAATCTGTGCTTAACCAATGAAATATTGTCCATAATCATGATTTGTTGAATTTGAAATGTCTTGATTTGGTGTTATTCTGGCACATTCTGCCAGACTGGAGTGTTAAATGTTACATTTTCTGTCTTTTAGACTTGTGTTTGGTACACTATACCCTGCGTACTCATCTTATAAAGCTGTGAAATCGAAAGATGTGAAAGAATACGTGAGTATATTGTTTGTTTTTTAGCTATCAAATGATATCAGGCAGTGTCCTCCTCATAAATATGACCCTACAAGGTATTAAATATAGCTACTTTAACAATCTTTTGCTTTCCTATTATTTTTTAGGTGAAATGGATGATGTACTGGATAATATTTGCCCTCTTCACTACAGTGGAAGTATTTACAGATATGTTTCTATGTTGGTGAGTGACCTTTGTGATGACACAGCTCTTTGATGGAAAATAGTTCACCTCTTGACTGCTGTTGTTTTGACACCAACATGCAAAGCTTGTGTTTCATTATGCTCTTTTGCGCCAGTGGCTTCATCATTCTGTGTATTCACTGCAGGCTTCCCTTCTACTATGAGCTGAAGATAGCCTTCGTGGTGTGGCTGCTGTCCCCTTACACTAAAGGCTCCAGTGTGCTGTACAGGAAGTTTGTTCATCCCACGCTTTCCTCAAAAGAAAAGGTGAAGACCCTTCCTTTGTTGGATATCCCTTTTATTTTCCACTGGTGTTGTTCATGACAGGGCTTGGGGGAAAATATTCAGTCAAGGCTCTAAGTTACTATGTGTGGTTTTGTGACTAATATGATTTGAGCTTGGCAGCTTTCTAGAGAACAAAAGGCGCTCTAGTGCCAATTCACTTTTCCACTTAAGCTATTAAAGATGTGTTTGCAGGGCAGGACACAGGAAATGTCATGGTGTTCCTCCATTCCTGCTTTCCTTTTTCCTCTTATGTCTGAGTCGGGAAACACATTAGTGAGTTGGCTAGACAATACCAGACACAGAATTAAATGAAGATGCAGCCAAGAAAAATAAGCAACGCCAGTCAACACGGCACACAAAACAAGTCTGACAGTGACAAACAGAGACACCGTGTTTATGTTTCAGGACATCGACGACTATATCGGCCAAGCCAAGGACAAAAGCTATGACACGCTGATGCATTTTGGGAGAAAAGGGCTGAATGTTGCAGCCACAGCTGCAGTCATGGCTGCAACAAAGGTAATGCAGACTCTGGGCATTTTGTTTTGTCCTGACCATGGGGTACAGCAGGGTGTCATTGTGGATGACGATATCAAGCCCGTTATGTTTGCTATTCATATAATAAAGCAGGGTAATTGACTAAAGCTTTGAATGTTTGTTTTTAAAGCAGAGGATCCAGTAGCCCGTTCGTTTCATTTTGTGCCCCTAAAGTTGATCCATCCTCCTGCTGTCACACATTGCTAAAATGAATACCTGCTGTTACCCATTCTAGAGTCAAGGTGTCCTGTCAGACAGATTGAGGAGTTTCAGCATGCAGGATCTGTCCTCCTATCAGTCTGACCCCGTTAACACCGGCCCTGGCGCTACGCAGCCTGCAGCAGCAGCAGCACAGCATCGGACCAGACCTATAATGCGCAGCAAGTCGGAGAGCTACAACAAGGGTGAGTCGACGTTACTGTGGCCAGCACGGAAAAGTAAGAGCCACTGTAGATGCTGACTTCCTCCACCAAGCTAATAGTGTTATAAAAGCACATGTGAAACTGAGTTAACATACCGCTTGTTCACAGAGAACATTGGCTGTAATGGCGCCATTACAATGCAATAACAATGTCTGGTTAGTTTGTGTAAAACAGATTCTAACACAGATTTCTGTCTTCCTGTTCAAGCCTGTTTAAGCTTACAGATATTGTTTCGTATCTCTGCTTTCCTGAGTGGCCCCCTAACCTCAGTCCTGCCTTCCTGTTTGGAGCAGGTCAGGCCTCACAGGGGCTGCCAGGCTAAACCATCCTGTGATTAAAAACTCACATGTAGCTGGGGGGATTTGTTCCCAGTTCAACATCATGTGGAAACAGTCGTCGTTTGTTTTAATCTGGATGGGGTATATGTTTTTTTTTCTGCTGATAATTATTCCTTTGTAGATAAATTTAGACAGAACATTTAGACACAAGTGTTTACGCTGGACTGAAAAATGCACAACAAACAAGAAATTGAGATTACTTCTGTTGATATTTGAGTATAACATAGCTGCTGTCAATTATGGGTTGTCACTCACGTAAAGGATAAGTCTGGTGTTATTCTGTATTTTTCTTATTGTCAACAAATCCCATTAACAGACCAAAATGAACCATATTTAAGTCCGTCTGAGAATACTTCCTGACCTCCACACCCTGTCTCTGGCTCTCAGCCTCTACACTGAGGATGCAAATCTTTTAAAACAGGTCAAAAATATATTTCATTCGGAAAACTACCAGCTTGACACTGTAGTTTTTAGGAAACATTTCAAAAAAAGGAATAAACAGTGCATTTGTTGGGGACTATTTTCAGCCGCGGATTAACACACACTTGGTGCTGTAGTGAGTGTTTATGGCAGCCGGAATGATGTGTCTGGAATTGATTCAGAATGAACTACCTTGCCCACGTTCATGGAAATTAAGTAACATATTTAAAAAAAAACTATGAGAAAAAACACGTATGTGTTTTTTTTAATAGTTTTTGGAAAATCATGAAGGTCTCAGGATCAAGTCATTGTTGGTTTTGGTCTTTTTAAGGGATTTGCTGACAAGATGAAAACTGTACAGTATCATTGTATGACATAAAAATTGGCCTGAGTGGACACAATTTTGCAGACACAGAACCGAGTTCTGACTTCATAAAAACAGGCTTGTTGGGCTGTTGGGCCTCTGCTCTGTGGTCTGCAAAATGATAACGCCTTACAAAATGAACTTTCATAATCCCCACTGGCCAAAATGGCAACTACACAAAAAGTGCTTGGCTTTCAATTCAATAGACCAGAGACAGGATTTGTTGTTGTTCATCGCTTCCACCGACCTCTTTTCACACCACAGGACAGGATTTTGACATGACTGAGTATGAGGTGCTGGGGCTGGACCAGTGGGACCCGAAGGGGTTGCTCTCCCAGAGCATTTCACCTTCTGAGTCTGAGTCCACACCAATTACACCCTCACTGACACCCCAGTCCTCCCCACCCTCCACACCCTCTCCACCTCACACTCCTCTGGCTCTGGAGCAGCCTGAGGAGGTGGGGATAGGGGTGCAGGCAGCATCGAGCTCTCCACAGCTCAGGCTGATTAAGAGGAAGGCTCCTGAGGTATACCCCCTCGTCAGCGTGGCTGCTCAGCTGCTGCCTGAATCTAACTGCCTCTGGAGAGTGGTGATCTACTCGCCCAGTCACTAATTTCTACTGCTGTGTAGCTAAATAAATCATCACGGTTCAGCACTTCTGCAACTGTGTCTGGCTGCTAATAGGGTTTCTGCACTGATGAAGCTGAATCATATATTAACTTTACTGGAACTCTTGTTTAGTTCAAATGAATTCGTGATCATGCTCCTATATGAATGCAGTTGCTCACGTGTTTGGTAGTGTGGTATGGGAAAATACTGACATGGATTGCCTTCCAGTGTAATTTAACCCCTCATAATAACTTTTGATGTAATTGTTATGCAAATGATTCTGCATAATCAGTCCCTGGAATGAATTTGCATTCATTAATACACTTCAACATCTAATGTCAGCTTGTTTAGCGTGGCACTGTTCAAAATATAACACAGATGATATTCTACATTTTTCTTACTGTCAGCAAATCCCATGAAGAAAAACAAACAAGGAATGAATCTTATGAACAAGTATTGTCTGTGTGGCCAGCGCCTGTTATAGCTTATTTCTGTGTGCCATAGATGTCTATTGTTGTCCAAAAACTACTAAAAACACAGCATCCAGCTGCGATAAATACTCTGTAGAGGAAGCTCAGTCAGAACAGTCCAAAGTCCACACATAGACAAGGTATGGAAGTCGCAAAGTATTGAGAGACCGACCAACAGTGTCAGTCTTACCTTGGGATTTGTTGATGATAGTAGTAAAAATACAAACTAATGGCGTCTGTATTTAGATATTGTGCAACTCTTTGTAGCTATTAGCTGACTAAACATCTCCCTCTCTGTTTTTATCCTCATGTGTCATCCCTTCCAGCCACCTCTTAGAGTCTTAAGGCCTCTCACAAGATCCAGGAGTGCTCTTTCTTCGAACAATGAAGCCATGTGAAACTAGTCCTACTGACTACTCCAGCTGCCTTTGCTGCAAGAAGTGAAAATACTGAATGGCCAAAATCTACATGACTGAAGCAGCCTTGCTTTGGAATAAGGTATTACCAAAGTGACCTCTGATGACCCCTCTATATTAAGTATAAAGCTCATTGCTTATGATTTAAAGAAAAAAAAAAGGTTTGTGACATTGAGATAGAACAAATGAATGAATGAGCTCCATGCTGATAGCGACACTTTGAGTTTGTGGGCTATTGAATATGTATTTATGTACAGTTTGTGTGTATTTCTTTTTTTCTGATTTCATTGTTTTTATATATCAGGTTCGGGCAGGCAATTGCATGTGTGTCTTCCCAGTCATTAGTCCGCTGTTTATCAAACAGAATGTACTGTCACTGAATACTACAGCTGGCATTGAGAGTGACTCGCTTTTCGGGAATGTGTTAAAAGCCAAGGATCAAAAGAAAAGGCACGGCTGTTTTTACCCTTATTCAATCTGATGTGGAGAAGCATCTGTGAGAATTCTGCACGGGTGAATTATCACATCAAAGTATTAAGAAATCAGTCAATTACTCTCAACCATATTCAGAGATAAGACAACCTACCTTTGTAGTCAGACAGCAGTGACAGACAATATCTTGTTATTTACCTCTTGATTAAAGCCTTAAAGAAAGAGACATGAAAAAATAGAACGTCTCCACACATGATTTAAGTATTTATAACACAACTATGTTCTCATTAAACAATCACTTTGCACTATGTTTAGAATATAAAATCACTGCTCTCAAATGGCCAATAAAAATCACGACCAGAACAAATGAGAAGCTGAATATTATCACCAATAACTTTATCTTTATTGCTTATTTCCTCTGTGGTAAAGAAATAATTACTTGTGTAACAAGTGATAGCATTTGCATCACAGATAAATGGAAGAGATCAGTCCTATATGAGTTTCTCTCAGTGGAGCAGACTGTTTTTGACAATCTACTGTTCAGTTTGTACGCATGCTTTGTCATTTAATTGACAATCTAAGGCCAATGAGGAATACAGTATGTTACTTTCAGCTGTAGCAGATATAGACTATATAACATGAGTAAATATTTACTGTATATAAACATGGTTGTCTTTCCATGTTTTAAATCACTGTGTAATGCTCTGCTGTTAACTGAGCAACACTAAACCTATCAATCTTACCTTCTTCTTTCTTCTTTTATTTTGTAGGACTCTATTGGTTTGCGGGTTTACAAACTTACATTTAACTTAATATCGCGTGGTGATACACTGTAATTTCTCATCCTGTACTTTTTTCACTGAGCCTGAATCTTAGCAACATTTCACACAAAGCGTCACTGTGTTGGCAGTCGGTGGGTGGTCTCGCGCAGTTGATTTGTAATTTTCATCATTGTATCAGTCATTTTCGGTGGTTTGAAGTTTGAAACAAAAGCTTCTCAGGTACAACTGTTCTGTTTACACGCCACTCACTCCAATGTTGTAGATACACTTGTTATTATGCAGATGAGATGTCCTTTTAATGGATAAATTGTGAAAAAAAAAATCAGATTGTGTTTCAGCATTAGTAGTATCAGTGTTAGTGTTGGAGGTGATTTCCTTCCACCAGAATTCATGCAAAGTAAAATGGAGAAAAAAAAACATGCTGCTAAGTAGCAGATTTGTATACTTGTGCGTAGACTGATAAACTCATCATTGCATGATGTTTGTTATTAAGTTGTATGAAAATTGGATTTCTGAAATGATTTTGTGTGAAGCTGTTGGCCTCTTCAGATGCCTTGCTGGTAAACTATGATTTTCGGTTGCTTTGTGGTAAGAATATAAAATTTCATGACTATACACGCGTTGGCTGTAGAGATACGTATATGAATAACATCTCTTAGTTACTGATCAATTAGCCTCTTTGACTTTACTCATCATGAAGACACACCACTTTACCAAACTGTCCTAGGAAATTTAGTTCTGGCAGGCCAGAATGTCAAATTAATTAAATTTCAACTTGATTGTGAATTATAAAACAAAAAGCAGTGAAGTGATGACATTATGTTTTATGGCAATTTATCATTCTAATACGTTAAATATTTCTGTTTAAGTCAAATTACAGCCATTAAATATGAAGCAAAACTTTGTGTGTCAATGTTTTTGTCTGGTTATCTTAAAAAAAGCAGCTGAAAAAAAGGATCATTTTTGACATGTGACTTTGTAACATACATAACTTTATTGCAGTATATTCATACAGAAAACAAGAGGTCGAAACATGAATGAGCATGTTACACTTTGAGGTTGACCCGATCGTGGTACTTCATGTATGGGTCATTAACATACCAGTTCCTCCTTTTCCAAAAGGAGGTTGTCATTTTATCCAAAAGCCTGCTCTGTGTTTTGTTACAGAATACATGCTCCCTCAGGCGCTTTCGTCTGGCAGCGTTCTTCTTCCACAGTTTCTTCTTGTATCCAGCCTGTTTGCACCCGAGAACAAGAAGTCAGCCTGGAAACACTCGTGTTTTAAAGGTGTAAAAGACAGTAAAACAGTAAAAGGCTTGTACCTTACGTCTGATCCAAAGGCCACAATGCAGCCTCATGAACCTATCTGTCACAGCTTTTACAGTCTTCCTCTTCCCCTTCTTCACACTGTAGTACGTTAGACTTCTGATTTGTTGCTGAGTCACACTGGGAACAAGTGTGGACACCCTGCGACAATGCAGAGGAGAGAAAGAGCATGTGATGGTTCAATTCACTCAAAAGTACAAAAACATTTTATCATGTCACACAAATAACTGGCTATGCAGATAGTTTCGTTTTATTTCCTCAGGTTTTGACTATCTGTCTCAGAGATGTCTCACTCCATGAATAGAATTTTGTTAGTGATGCTTAACTTACTTTCCCAGTGACAAGAAGTAAATATTGAACCATGTATTTTGTTGCACCTGTACAGACTATAAAACTTTGCAGCTCGGCTGTGTTGCATTTCTTGTATGAAATGTGCTATAAAAACAAAGGTTTATTACTATTATTATTATTGTGTATATATAGTATAATTCATGGTCCCTGACACAATAAACTGAGTTTAAAAGGGAAATACACAGTATGTGTAGAATACCAGCTTGCTATCAGATGACTACAATAGCTATAGCTATTTAGATCCACTTGACAGCAGTGTGAAAATGATCGAGGATCCCCTCTGGTCTTTTACCGTTGAAGGATGCTGTATCGGGGTGTCTGACACACTGCAGCACGTAGAGGAGCGCAGACAGCGGCTGCAGCATAGTTGTAGAGAGGCGGAGGCTGGATGAGGCTGGAGAGCTGACAAACTTGTGGTGTCTTGGCACATAGAGAGACAGACAGCGGCCTCAGCAGCCCTGTCATACACAAGGGCAACATGAAAACACATGCGAGGAATCACAGTAAACAGAAAAGCTAGCACTGTAGCTAGTTAGCTAATGTGCCGACCTCACACATTATCTATGCTAACAAACTGCACGTACGCACAACATCTCCAACATTAGCTTGGCAAATTAAAAATGGATAAAATACTAAACATTTACAGAATGAGGAAAGTGAAATGAAAACGAGGAATGTCAAAATTGTTGGTACACACCGGACACCCTCCTTGCAAGGGCGGACGCCATGTTTCTTCCTGAATGCTGACGTAGTTACGGAGTTCAGTTTGGACAAACTTAATTTTTCTCGCACCCCACGTGAATACTAAGCGGAACCGTACCGCCACTTAGCGACTGTTAGTGGACATGTATATTTACGAAAAACATCAAAAATATGTGGAAAGTACAGCTTTCTGGTACCCGAATATTTCCTTTTTTGCTACTCCATACTTCTAATCGACCAAATTTCAGGAAGCACAGTATAATTTCCTCACCAATAGCCTATATTTATTTGACAGCCACATTTTTTTTAAATAAAGCCTATGAGCTCAAAAATATGATGCATTGTTAAAGGCCTGTAATAAACTACTAAACAGTATATGAACCAAACAAAATTAGGTCCACCTCGACCTGCTGTAACATTCAAATGCTTCTAACATCTTAATGCGTCAATAATAACAATCCACTGATATAATATATATTGTATATATTTGTGGATTCGGTACTTTCACTATTTATATTTATAGGATTTTGTTCTAAATACTTACTGTACTTTTTAAAAGTAAAATTTAAATGCAGACGTTGCTATTTTTACTTAAATAAAAGCTCTCAAATAGATTAACACAAACAATCCAAAAAAAAAAAAAATGTGGCAGCACCTTTCAGCAACCCAAAATGCTGTTATGGACTTCAGCCCCCACCGTCTGTGTGTTGTGTTACTTTAGCCCTACAGTCCTGTGTACAATATAAAGCTGTGTCTGTAATCTACTCCATGGTTGTCACACTCTGTAAACTTGTTTATCCAATACTGAGATCTGCCATTTGTCACAGGCTCCTGCTGCATGTTTTCATAATGTGGAAAGAATTGTTCACTGCTGTGGGGCCTCACCACACTCTTGTTAGCATTCCTTCCCTCTTTTCTTTTTATACTGAATAGACATTTTTTATGCCAGACGTTTTTATGTGTCATTGCAGGAAATGCACGGGATCAGCTAATAACATGAGTGTACAGTTCAGTGGCCCTGGATGTGGAAATTAAATGTAGTCTTTAATGTTACTAATTTCACCTGTGCTTTTACTGCTATGACACACCAACATGTCTGCTGCAATAGGTGTACAGTATGCAGTAAACCTCTCAATGCTGCTTTAGCATCCCACAGCTTTGCTTTAGGCCTTCTTTTAAACATTGTAACAAAAACCAATAAACAGTCAGATATCACAACTTAAACAAATGATGGGGCATTAAATCCAGAGTGATATTCAAAATGCATATGATTGAAAAATCAGACCTGCAGCCAAAATACCATGAAACATTTTCAAATGCTATGATACATTTTGCAATTTCCATGTGTTTCAGACACTCTTGACCTTTTTTACTGCCTTCAAAGAATACTTATAGTGAGATGATTTATGCCAAAAAAGAAGAAGAAACTCTAAATATTCATTGCTGCTCACTGTTGCCTAGGATGTGGTAAATGAGTTTACTACTGTCCCATTAAAGAATATGGTCAACAAATTTGACACACACAGTAAAACCTTGGCATCCAAGGTCAATTGAGGGCAATACACACGCAAATATTGAGAGCTAATATTTCTGTCACATAGGTTTCTTTAATTTTAATTTTACAATACAATTTAAGTGAGTACAAAAGAGAAAGAAACTAGGCTCCAGTTAATCATTTTATTTATTTTCCTTTAAAACATACAAATATAACCTTAAAAAAGCAGATGAAAAACATTAAGCAAAGGTATAAATGAAACTGCAGACAGCACAATGTGCATTAAAAAACACAAGGCATCAGCAACAGTTTGCACCTCTCTTTAATTGCAGAACTACACGAACTAATGGAGGCACACACGGGCCTACCAACACACAAATGCAAAGTAAATCAATTACCTCTGTAAAAAAAAGTGCGAGAGAGGTTCCCACCCAGTCAAGGCACACTGCTCGTTATCACTGTTCCAGCATACTTCTCATAATCTGATAATCTAGAGTGTTCATCTCTGAGAGGAACAACTGTAACAGTGTCAAACTACAAGAATCCACAAAAGAGTCGACTTCTATTTCTCAATAATATATTCAAATGCACCACAAAGGCTAAGCTGGTGGATTGTCGAAGTACTTCCAAGACACCAGTCCAGGATTTCATCATCAGTCTTCTTCTATCAGTTCATTTGTCTTTAGTTGGGACCCATATGGAGACTATAGAGCTAAGGTGAGTTCTTTTGGTTCACCAGCCAGCATACACAGGTTCAGCATCACAGGGCATCCCATAGTATCGTCCCTGAGGTCGCTCCTTGCGTAATAACGGAGCTCGGGCTGCATTCAGCTCTCCATCAACGTCCCTCCGTCGACGTAGTACCAGTAAAATGATGAAGAGTAAGGCCACTGAAGGGAGAGAGGGAAAAACACCGGAGGATGTCACAGGAAATGACCTTCTACATACAGTGCACTGATATGTGATATTTTAATCAATCATGTCCTGTTTGTGCATGATGTGGTCTTAGTGTAATGCAGAAAAATAATGTGTTTCCAGTAAGCAATGTTTGCATGAGGCCAAATGCCCAAAATAATCATAAAGAGTCTCTGTGAAAATTCAGGTGTCATCTATCCCAGGCGTAAACTATATTCCCAACATTACTTAGTCGATATGTGAAATTTCCAGTCAGAAATGCAAATTATCAAATGCTTGTAATAATAAAGAAAGTATTTAAAAGACAAAATACAATAAAAGACAAACTATACATTTCAACAATAAAACATTAATATTTAATTAGTTAAATTTGCTGAGCGGGCCTCTTTTATTCACAAGGTTCATTTACATTTCTGTAGTTAGAAGAAACAAAGAGTAATCCTGCTTTAATGTCCTCTTTAATCAAGTCAAGAGAGGACCTCAGGATTTTCTAAATCTCCACAGCATATTTAGTTTGTCTCATCTTTACTAATTTCCTTTTATGAGTGGAAAAAACAAGCTGTTGAGCTTGAGAAAATCGGCATGTTTAATATAATCAAAAGGGAGTTATGCACCATTACAATATCAAACACCAGTGTTTCATACTTTAGAAACCGTTTCGTGTGTAATCAGATCAGCCTGTAGCTTGTCAGCTTTAAAGGCAATCAGTTTGAAAAGTAGAACTGTACGTCCAATGTCTTTAACTTGCTGTTAAGTAAAGGGAAGATGCATAACAACAGAAGCTCTGACATAACACAACACAACAAGATTGTATTTGAATATTTGTTCCATGTCTTCCAGGAGTGTTACTCACCTCCTCCTCCAATAACTAAAAGAGCAATAGTGACAGGAGCCAGTTCACAAGTGTCCCCTGCTTTGCGGAAGAATGTCTCCATGCAGTAGCCTGGAGCCAGACTGCCCTTTGGACAAAATGCATCGCTGGGACACTGAATGGGGTTCACATCTGGACTCTGAGGGGACAACGCACTCTCTCACGAAACATATGCAAGACAGCACACACAGATTTGTTTTTTCTTGGTAGCCAGAGTGTGGATGGCACAGTACTCACAGGGCAGTAGTGGTTCTCGGGGCATACATCACAGCTTTCCTGGCCCCAGTGGATCTGGAAGAAGCCACTGCTGCAGATTTGACACATAGTCTGATGGGGGGCCTTGTGCATGCCTGCTCAAAACCAGATATGACCTGGGTGGATATTCATGCATCCCCTTTTCGATTATGAGCTGCAATACTCTTAAACAGGGCCCTAAGTTTGCATGATGTGAATTACCTGGCCGGCACGGTGTGCAGTCTTTAGCAGCGGTTTGTAGAGCTTCTGTCCCTCCAGGACACATCTGGCACTGAGGACAACCAGAGGAGCTGTCGGAGGGAGAAAGAACGCTTGTTTGTGACTGCAAAATGACAAACCACTGTGAATTTCATGGCTGCCACAAGTAACTTAGAGGCTTTTTTTTTTTTTTGAAATGCCAAAGCTGATTTAGTCTAAAGCTGTTGTTACAGAGAAACATTATTGCTGTTAAGGTAACAGACCAAGAACCCGCTGGTGGACAGTAGCAGCGAAGGAAAGAGGCTTTTCAGGCCAGGAAGAAGAGTCTTGGGTCGGTTTCCAAGGGGTTACCCAACTGTCATGATGAGGAGCTGAGTGTAGAGGAGATGCAGATCTAATAATGGACTGTGGTCATGAGCTTTGAATCCCAGTTACTAGATGCCATAATCAGTTTGCAGGGTGTGTGGGCTCAGATATGCGGAAGCAGCTCAAATTAACCGCTGTCCTTTCACTCCTCCTCATTTGCTTTGATCGAGATGCCCCTAAAATGTCTCCCTGTGGAGGAATTCTGAGCCGGTCAACTGGGACTAGAGCCCAGAGCAGACTGAGAACCGTTGGAATGACTGCATATTTGATGTAGCCTGGGAGTCTGCAAGACACCCCTGGGAGACCCTGCAGTCCCTTAGCCTGCTGTCACCATATCTAAAAACTGGATAAGCGACAAAAAAATCTAGGGGTTCATAATAGTCATCTCGATCCTGAATCTGCACACCATGTAACATTTCCAAGTCCAGTTCTAAAAGCACCATTCATGTCTACTGGGACATGATTATACATGCCACTGAAAATGTCATACCCTTTGCTGATTAATCAAAGCAGCGACTGTGTAGCTGAGCCTTGTGTGTGTGGGTGCAACAGGAACATGGGATGGAAGCACATAACGTTGGATCTGGCTGTTGGATAAAAGTTCTACGCTGATTTGTGGGTCCTAGTTGCAAGCAACAACAGTAACAGAAACAGAGGTGGAAACAGAAACACAGCGACAATCAAGACCAACTTACTTGCAAAAGCTTCCCAGTGCACACGGTGTGCATGAGGTGGAGCTCTGCTGCGATGAAAAGGAACCTGAAAGCAGCAGACAGAAAATAACTCAACACATGTGACTAGTGTTTTCTCTCAAGTGTTGCACAACGTGAAACTGTGTTGAGATCACCTAATTGCATTATATTGTATAATGTAAAAAATTCTATGTAGATAATCTATTCATTTGCAAGCTTACATCCCTTCATAATTGATCTGATAAAGACATTTTCAATACATAAGTGTAATTTCTGACTGCAAGCATACTGCTGAGCATAACACTAGTCACTGATTTACAACAGTGCTTTGAGTCTACAGCTATATAAACACACCTGGTGAACAACTTGTGCAACTGTCTCTGCCAGTGTTATTGTTGAAAGATCCAGGAGGGCAGGGTTGACATAATGGACTTCCAGTGAAACTGTACAGTGGTGTAAAATACACAAGAGTTTGACAAGTGAAGTAGACAGCAGAGAAGCCAATACCACTAGAAGTGACTATGCTTTTACAATCTGTGTCTTTACTTTGTGTAGGAGCCACGGTTGCAGGGCAGACACTGCTGCTGTCCAGCTAGTGGCTGATAGAAACCTCTGGCGCATGGCAGGCAGGCTCCAGGAAATAGACACAGCCCGGGGTCGGAGCAGCACGCACACAGCAAGGTGCCTGGGGAGGGATGGAGAACATTTCTTAAATGAAATGCTTTGTCTGTTCTTTGATTCCAATGCACAAGTATCTCACAAGAATGAGGTAAGATCCAAAAGCAAATGTTTCCCTGATCCACCATCACACAAAATGAAGAGCGGCGGCTTCGTGTCAGATGACACGGCCATTGACTCACTGTTGTCGTACTGCGATCCTGGTGCACAGGGCTCACAAGTAGAAGTGTTGAAGGCGAAGCAGCCTGTGGTTGTGCTGCTGAGAATCACGGGAGTTGGAGTCAGACTGGTCACATCCTCGATGAGAGTGGTGTTCATCACAGCAGGCGTAAGTGTGGTCTGGCTCAGCACTACGCCTACGAAGACAAGTACACCAGAGGAGTCAAATCTGACCTCCGGTAGTGGACTGATACTGGGCTGCAATGCTCTCAACTATTTATTTTGCCTAAAAGTGTTAACAAAACAAAACAAAAAGATCTGTGTTGTACTGGTGGTTTTGGGGCTTATGGGTCTGACCACGTGCTGCAATGTCCCTGGTTTGAATCCTACCCAGGACTTTTGTTACATAGTTGTTCCTATCTCTCTCTCTCACTTAATTTCTGTCATCTCTCTACTATTAGCTATCTATTAAATGGATAAAATACACAATATATACATTCAAAAAACAAACAAACACATTGTTGATTTGACCAGCAGCTGACCTGTCCAGTTCCCTTTGTGGTTTTTGGAGCATGTCGTCTAATCCTGAATGTTTAATACAAACAGTGGAAGCAAAAAAAAAAGCCAAATATTAAGGAGGATTAACAGGGCTGGCCTAAGCCTTTTTGAGGCCTAAGGTTATTTGCTTTGGAGGTCCTCCTCCACATTTTCAAATGCATTAAAATTCAGATCACCAAAGTAGAAGTTCCTCTTTTGTGTTGTCAAGTAGAAGTTCAGTTTGGAGAAGCTTATGCAGAAATTGCATTGATACCCCTGTTTATATTTTCAGGCCTTTACAACAGTGGTCTTAGTGGTAAATAGCTGATCCAAGCGGAGTCAGTGTTCAACTCAGTCCATCTCAGAGCTGTGCTGAACATGGATCCAACCTGAGGAACATGACAAAGGCATGAAAACAGAAAGCGTTGCAGGTTGAGAGCTTCTTCATTAAGATGTGTTATTGTCATATCTTAAACCACTGCACAAAATCTGAAGTATACCATTCATTATGGAAACACTGACGAAAGTAGTCACAGCAGGTATAAGCACATCAGCAAAACAGAGCCCATATTGTGCTAGTAATCACATTAGCCATGTGCTTAAGTGCTTTCTTGAATATGAGCCATCCTCCTCATGAGATGCAATTATTCAGAAAGGCGGTCATGTGATTTCTCTGGTTCAGTCTCCTCTGTGTTGGCAACGTTCCGCTCTCAAACTTTTAGACACGAGCCTCTATTAAACTGGCAGAAAGAAAAGCTGCAGTCCTCAATGTTTTGTAGGGTCCCATTCAAATGTCAGGAGAGCCACTAAAGAAAGATTACAGCAAGACACCAGAATCCAACATAAGATCAGCGTCAGTTCCACTATAGAGCAACACAGAAACAAGTCTTGTTTAAGTCTGGGTGCAAAAGGTCAGACTTTAATGATAAAACTTTATTTTAACAGGGCCTAAATTACACTCAGTTCCTGCTGAGATCATCTTGACAACAACTCCAAGTAAAGCAAATCATGAACTAGAGTTTAAGGAAACATTTTTCACATAAATGTCCAGATTTAGCCTCTGTCCCTGCATACATTTTCATTACATGCATAGCGTTTTTACGCTGTGTCTATTCCACAGCAAAACTCCCCGACAAGCCTCTACGACAGACCTACAGCTCTGCCGACTGTTATTTTCGGGAATGTCTTACCAATGAGACAAGCGGCGCATATCGCAGGCACGGCTCCCCGACAGTCCATCCTCCAGATATTATTGAGAGCCACCAGCAAACAATGTCAGGCTACAGCATCTCATCCCTGACAAGTGGTCGTGCTGCCGTTGTTTTTCACGGAGGACGTCGGTGTCGCGCGCTCGCAGTGGGTTCAGTCCTCTCATCAGTATCATATGACAAAATGCACATCATGTGATTTTGCTTTACAGGGGAAAACTGAGCAGAATGGGCTGGATTCAGGCAAGTCTCTTGTTGTTGCACGGAGCAGCCAGCAGGGACGCCACTGCCTGCTGCATGGTTCAGATCAAATGTACTGTACAGATAGATATATCGCTCCATCCTCGCTTGTGAACGACTGAGCCTTTCCAGGATGCTCCTTTCATACCCAATCATGACGCTATCACCTGTTACCTATCAACCTGTTTACCTGTGGAATGATCCAAACAGGTGTTTTTGGAGCAACTTTCTGTCTTTTGTTGCTCCTGTCCCAAATTGTTTGAAACACATACATAAGCATATATTTCAAAAAATCTGATGAGGTCAGACATCAATGTATTGTCTTTGTACTATTTCCAATTGAGTACATGTTAAAAGGGATCAGCAAATGATCACATTCTGTTTTATTTATTTTTTGGGTTCAGGGTTGTGGAAAATTTCTACTGTACACATAAACATTGAAATGATATTTGCATTCAGAAAAGTCATACAGGTTTGCTGTCACATTTCTGTGCTATTCTTGCTGTAGTTCTGCTTTGCAGTGGGTGTTTTCTAACAGATGATTCTGGTGCATCATCTTGATACATGAGTAATGATGAGTGACGTTTTGTACAGTAACTTGTTACCAAAACAAACCACAGAAATAACGCCAACATTATTTTGGGGAAGGGAAATTTTTTTCAGAAGTCACAAGTAGAAGATCCACTTCCCCTTTTTATGCAACATACACAGGTGGGTGGAATTTACTTTGGGACATTTACTGTACATAACAAACCTCAGAGCAACAGTTAACACAAGCAGATTAAGGTCATTGGTCAGTGTAAGTCCTTACTGTCCTTACTGAAGCTTTAGCTTGACGCTCGTCAGACTCCCTCGTATCAAAAACACTTGAAAAATAAATCCACGAGTCCACTTCTTGGTTTTAACTGTTTACTTGCAAACTTAAAGCAACATTACAAAACGTTAGAAACGTACACAAATGCAATTTTCCACGTCGTAAAGAAATTCTGTGGAGAGAGAGAGCGAGGTCAAAAAACTATAGCACTCCAGTCTCCTTTCTGTTCCTGCTGACCCCGCTGTTGACCCCGTTCCCATGGCAACCAGGTTAACTGATGTTTTTTTTTAAATATCACTATAAGAGTCCTATCTTACTCATACACTATAAATGAAATGTACATATATAATAATATTTAAATCTTTCTCAATCATGAAATTGTTTATCTTTATTAGTTATCTTACTTATGAATTTGCATATTTTAAAAATGAAAATTATTCTTACTAAATAAACTGCATTTAGGCTCCTACAGTCAGGATGATCAGTCTGGATAACCTCACTCACAGGGAACACAAAAGTAATGACGGAGAATAATAATCATCTCAGTCGTGGAAATAAATCAAACATTTTTATAACAATTCTAAAATACAAAATGTGTCAAATTAAGACATCATCCCACACATTCACCGCAACGAGTAGAACTAATGATCCTTTTGATCTAAAGAGAAACATTCACAGGCCTGTGGAGCATGTTGAGGGTTTCTGTTGGAGGGGCAACCTAAGGAGCATCTCTGTGGATATAACGCTCTAAGCTCAGCTCCAGTTCCTCCCAGGTTTTCTCCTTCAAGCTTTTCTGGCAGACCAAGAAACAAAGAGAGACGAGCGGGGAACGTTACTGCTACTAGCATGAAGAATCCCAACACTAACAAAAACAGACAGAGCTCAGCGCTGATTTACAGAGAAGAGTTACGACTTTGCTTTGGACTTCACACTCACTCTGTTGCGTGTCTCCGTCTTTGTGACAGTGTGCACTGCTGCCTGTTTGGAGGCTCTGGCTTTCTCGCGTTCGCTTTGCCTCAGTCTTTGGCGCTCTTGTTGTTTCTCTTCGAGCTTCCTCTGCAGAGCCAAAACCTTCTCATCCTGTGTCACCGCCTGCTGAAAACCCAGCCTGGCTTTCCTCTCCTCTCTCCTGCAACGTGCCAAAAAAACCATCATGAACATGTGCATGTTCTCAGTTCCACTGAAGTGAATGTTACTGCTCTTAATGGGGCACCAGTTGAAAGAGTATTTTACAGAGTTTCACAAATAGAGCCAGAAGTGCAGAAAGCAAATTGTCCAGTCAACCTTTTTACCTGCTATGGACTATGGTGGTGTAAGCTATACCTTTTGATGCAGTCTATCATTCTGCCCCTTAGGTCTGTAACAGGGGATGCTTTTAGAACACATAGTTATTTACCGTATGAGAAAAAGTTGGATGGCAGTTATTGGCAATAAGAAGAGAACAGCACTGCATTCTAATTATTTAAAGAGCAGTTCTTGGCAAACTACCCAAGTATCCTACATGTCTTATTAACGATGGATTAAGTTCACACTGCACTAGGCCCCAAGACTATTTGGTCTTTGAAAATCAACATATTAATGCTGAGACCTTTAAATATTATGATCCACAAAAGTGGAACAATTTGCAGAAATGTGCAAAATAAGACAGGCTGGTCCTTTTTGGACAATTTAGGACCCTTTCAACTGGCTTGGAGCAGTTTGTTTGTTGTGTGAGTAGTCTGTATTGTATATGTGCTCTGTATGTTTTGTGTATATATGTATTGTGTTATATATATATTCATGTATTTTATACAGGGGGATGATGATGATGATAATATTTGTGTGTGTGTGTATGTACAGTATGTGCTTCAGCCCACATTTTCTTGTAACCATGATCAAGTCAGAGCCGAACATTCCCCCTGACCTGATGGCAGCAGCCTGTGCCAGCCCTCTCCTGTGGAGCTCGATGGTGTCCAGCTGCCCTAGCAGCAGCTGCTTCTTGTGCAGCTTCTCCTCCAGGATGTGCTCCCGCTTCTCCTGCTGCTCCGCCTGCTGCGCCTCCTTTAGGAGGGCCAGCCGTTCCCTCAGCTCTGCCAGGGACATCTCCCCCAGCAGCTCGTGGCCCGCAGTCTGACATGGGACACCAGATTAGCCGTGACACAGGCAGCATGTGAACGTGCCAAGTGCGTGCCCAGGCTTTCCTTCACTCACCTCTGTGTCGTCAAAATTCCTGACTCTGACGTTAGGAAGGGATTCAATGGCGCGGATTTCAAGGATGATTTCAAATTTCCTGCTGAGCTCTGCCTGTGCGTCCTCTAGTGCTTGGCGAAGGAGCTCTCGGCTTTGCTCTGAGACTTCTTTCACTGTGAGGTTTGCATGAAATTCATGAGAACAACAGGGACATCAGGAAAAAATGATGACTGACTCACACGGGAAGTCAAACGAGGAGGCATACCTATGCTTTGCTTGAACTTCTGGAGCTTCTCCTTAGCTGTCTTTGAGTTCTTGTGGCCTTCTGCCACTTGTTGCACCAGGTCTCTCATTTCATTTTCCTCCTGCAACCTTTTCTCAGCATATCTCCGCATCAGCTGAGCTGTCTACAAGAAACCACAAAGCAACCATAAGAAAATTAAACACATTTTTGGTGCTTAATTACAAATCCCTTTAACAAGACGTCTTTAAAGGGTGTCTCGTTACACACTTTAAAGCACGGTGTAATCTGTAAATCATCTTTAAATCAGTTGCTGATACCCACCTCCTCCTTCTTCAGCTGAGCGGCCCTCTGGTTGCGTGCCATTATGCGTGTGCGAGCCATAGCTGCCTCCTCATAACTGATGCGTCCCTCCAGACGCCTGCGCTCAATACTGGCCAGCTCCTCTTGGAGGTCCTTCTCACGCATCTCCTTCTGCCACTGGAGGAAAGACGAGGGCTCGCGGGCCCCCTCCACCAGACGCTCCACTCTGTGTCACAAATACAAACATAAAGAAATGACTCTTGGCTTGTGCTGACATCTTCTTTGCAACAGATTCAATTTGTTTTGCATTTCATTCCAGCACAGTGGGATGTATAACGGCAGGCATGTACCTTTGCAGCTCCTCCTCCACCTGACGGTCATATAGCGCCCCCTGCCTCAGGATGGCTGCACTGTTGAGCTTGATGGGCCAACTGTTTGTCTTTACAGAATTTGAAAAATACACACATGCCAGTGGTGACCACATTAGTTCATGTTCATCACTATCATACTGACTGACCCACTGAAGTAATTAGATCTCACCTTAAGACTGGAAGGAAGTCCAGATGAGCGAAATGAGTTGAACTTGAGTTTTGAATCAAAGTCCGCCTTAATCTGAGACATCACTTTCTGCAATGCAAAAGATGGTTCATTAGAGGTGTGAACTGACTCTGAACTGACTTATCCAAATGGATCTGTTGGAATTTAGATAAAAATTTAGATAAAAGAGCATGAAGCTGGCCAAGTCATGTCAGTTTTTTTTATACAGCCCAAAATCACAAAAAAGGATGAAACCTCAGGAAAAGCAACAAGGGGGAGGTCCCTCTATCTATCTATCAATCTATCTATATAAGAAAGCTTGGACATGAATGAACAGCATCACTCTGGAAATCCATAAAGAAAACAGACCCTACCTGAGTGTTTTCAGACTTATGCGGATTTGCACATCTGAACTGTTTTATATTTGCCTCATGGAGCAGTTCCTATGAAGAAAAACAGGATGTTATTACGGAGGGGTAAGCTGGTATAAGCACTGGTGATACAATATGTTATCATTTGTACCACTTTCACAGAATTATTTTAACTGAGCAGTTCAATTTTCTATATGTTTTTTAGTGACTGTTACATATGCCAGCTGCTGTTTTCTGATGACCATGGTAAAAACAGACATTCTACCTCAGTCTTTTGCTGGTTCTTTTCTTTGATCTCCTCCATCTTCTGCATCTCCTTTGGGGCCCTGTATGTGCTGTTTGGTACCTATAAAACAAATGCCTTTTGAGTGGTGCATCCATCACAGCCTCAGCACAATGTACAGCTTAATGGCCCATATTCTTTCAAGGATGTATCTGTTGGCTGTTATGCAGAAACAGAAGACAGTCCACACATAAACTAACTGCGTGGCAGTGTTTGAAGGAAATATTGGATATGACTGCAGATGAGACTGACTGGTTTGCATTTTTCCTGCTGTGGGATGAGCTCAGGCATGGGCAGGGGTGGAGGTTTAGGCTTGGTGAGAGAGAACTCCTCGGGCACGGTGGTTTTAACTGGAGCTTTCCTGACCTGACTCCCGCGAGATATTCTGACAGCAAGCCGCTCAATGAGAAGATCGATCTCAGGGCGCCACCTAAAGGACGGACAGACATACATTATGCTTTCACTCCTAGCCTTTGGAGTGTCATTCATTTCACAAAAGTAATTTTCCTTTATTTCTCCCACCTCAGCAGAGGGCCAATCCAGTGTTTCTCCACATAGGCAGCATCATAGATTTTATTCCACTCCTCTTGTATCCACGTGGTGAGGTTCGTGAAGAAGAAAGTCAGGAACTACAGCCAAGACCAGAGAGCACAGGAATAGAGCTATTGATTACTGGATATTTCCACTGCAACAATACTACTGACGCTGACTTTCTTACTGTTTGCATCTTCTTGATGTCCAGTGATTTGATAATGTTGCTAAAACGCTGAAGTCCAAGGTCGTCGAGAGCAAATGTGGCGAGGTAACAGACAACTGAAGAGCAACACGTCATTATGAAAACGTCAATGGCAATCTTCTTTTACTCGGAAAAAACTTGGATTCGATTTTGCAAGATTAATTTAGTTCATTAACTTACTGACAAACTGGCTGCGATCACGTCTGGACAAGCACTTCCCATTCTGGCCATAGAAGACACTGACAACTACGTCCAGTAACTTTTTGTGCTCGATGCATCCAGAGACAACATCAAGTATGAACTTCTCCTGCAGAGCGTCCACGTTCTTCAACAAATAACACGTGTGATGTTAGGGCGCGAGCGCAAGCAGCAACAGGACGGATCTGATCTGAGGCTGCTTACCTGCAGATCCTTTTGAGCATCTTCCATGAAGTCATCCAGACACTCTCTGCCTGCGTTGAACTTATCGAGCAGCGCGATGGCCTGCTTGACAAGTGATCCATCGCTTGATGCCATCTTATATCGACCTGCAGGAGCTGCTGGAGATTGATAACTGTGGTGGGAAAAGATCTTTGCCGGTAGAAGATCCAGCAGAGGTACCGTTTATACCATCAATACTCAGGCATAGATTGTGTAAAAAGTTACACTGTATCACCAAAGTGTTTGTTTTTACTTAACCTACATACAGATTCGAAGCGCTTGTTTTCGGCCCCGCCGTTGCCATGTTCAGTCGTTGCTTAGCAACACACTAACGTAAACACACACATATCCGAGCTCAAACAGCAAATGTTAATTGAGCAATACCTTACAAAAACAGGATAAATAAGGATGAATTAATGACAGGTATCTTTATTATTGGGTTGTTCTGTTCAACATTCATGGTTTTAATCCATCGGATGCAGATTAAAAGTGTGACATCCCCTTCCTTTGTTGGCTGCCATAACAATAATTATGACGTAGAATACTGTGACGTTTGTCCGAGACGTGCGCTGCCTTCACGCACTGTTGGAAATGTTGCAGCAAGCATAATAATGTGATAAACACAGCAAGGAAAGAGCACATTCGTAGATTTTGACCATCTTAAGGCAGCAGGCCAATGAATGATTGTGACAAATAATTGTTACAGGGAAAAGTGACTAACTTCACATCAGGGTTTTGAGGGGTTAGTGAGGGAAAAGCTGATTAGTGAGCAAATCACATGCAAACCGGGTGTGTTAGAGTAGCCTCACAATGCATCATCTGATTTCCTGCCATAATCCCATTAACATAAGCAGACTTTTGTGGGCATGCAAACAAAGTTATTGAGTTGTCACTCCATGGTCACAAATTTAGTTTTCACACACACAAACACAGGAACACACACACTCATATATATATACACACATACACACACTTTAAGCAGGTTGGAGTCTTAGAGTGTTAAGCCTTAACAGTGAATTGCCAAAGAATGAGCTGTTAGAAAGGACCGTCAATCTCAACCCTCTGCTGATGAAGGCTGTGTGATAAGGTTGAATGCCCCAGAACAAACAAGTGGACCAAGATAATTTTGCCAAGTCCTGTTTCCCCTGTCAAGCATTAACTTGGATTTAAATCCCCCTCCACCCAAAAATCTGTTTTACTTGTTACTTTACTTGGATGCTTGACCCTCACTGTGCAGAATGATGGACACACAGAGTTAGACACAAAGGGATGTTTTCACATTCATATGAAGAAGGTGGAGAAGTTTCCTTTCAGATTATTTACCTCAAATCTGAATTTAAGATTTGTATGTAAAAGCATGATTTTTCTGGCATCATGACTAGTTTGGAAGCCAATCATGGTCTAATATGCAACTTGAAACCTCCAACATTGAGAATGGACTTTTAAGCAAAGTATGAAAAAGTAGGAAATTTAAAACAAAAACAAGCGTTTGCATATTCACAGACTCGGTCAGATTTTCCAATGAGGGAGAAGGAGTAGATGTATTTTCAAGAATCTTTACCTAGGTAATTGAACTTTATTGAAGTAACAACATTAAACACACGAATCAGATCTTTGAAAAATAAAAAACACCAGTCACACTGTAACACTTACGGTCTGTTTTGTCATATTTTCTACTAAAAGCGGTTGGGAGCCCGGTATTTGAGAGCGGAACGTGAAGGCATCATTTCCTGGGAAAGTGGGAGGTGAATGCTGTCAACGTGACTGTCATCAAGCAGCGTTAGAGGGGCAGAGAACAGCAGAGCCGTCGGTGCTCCGCTTGTCTGTGTCGTCGGGACTTGGAAAGTGGCCGGGCGGGGGAGACGGGCAGCCAACCTCGGGATTCAGGGAAGATGGAAATAAGTCGCTGTTGTCGAATATCTCCTTTGTACGCCTTCAGAGCCGCGTTGTAACGTTCAGGACAACTTACCGTACATTGTGTTTTGTCCATTTTCCGTTTTGGAACCCACCAGCGCTAGCTAGCTTAGCAGCCAACCGCGGGCACTGTCAGACACACAGGTACAGGAGAGGAGAGGAGGGGTTGGTGACAAAGGAAGGTGGCGAGGTGACGATGAACCGCTTTCGAAAGTGGCTGTATAAGCCCAAGGTAAGTTCGCATGGATTCACACGGCATGTCAGCTCCGCAGACGCTCATTTTTTTATGCATAGCTTAAGAGATAGCTAGCAAAACAGCCGATCAATGTGGCTCGCTAGCCCGATCACTTCTGCCACACATCTGCTAACGTTAGCCCGTGTGCCTGATGTTACACTGTATTAACCAGCAGCTCTCCCTTTGTTGTTGTTGATGCTTTTGTTTTCAAGCGCTAGTCAGGGCTAACAATGTTACATTTGGGCAATGTCCACTGAAATGTACTGACTGCCTTCAGCTGTCAGTGTTACTCGTGTTAGATATTGTTCAAGTGAATTTCTTTTGTTATAAATTATTTGTTGAACCTTAATAACAATAATAATACGATTATCGATAACAAAAACAGCAACAATAATGACAAAATAATAACAAAATGATAATAATGTTAATGAGAATGACGTTGTAATCATCAATGAAAAAAATACAAAATATATCAAAAGTAAGATATGTTTTGATAGAAAAGTAAACAAAAAGTTGTGAAGCATTTCAGGGCTGCAGCTATTGTTATTTCCATTATCAAGTCATCTGCTGGTTATTTTCTCAATCATTTTATAAATTATTTGGTGTGTAAAATGTCAGAAAATAGAAAAATAATGGCCATCACAATTTACCTAATCCCGTGGTTATGTATTTGCAATGTTTGTTTTATGTGACTAATAACCCCAGTCCCTCAGATATTTAATTTGCTGTCACATAAGACAAAGAAAAGCAACCGAACCTCACGGTTGAGAAGCTGGAATTAGTGAAAATGTTTGCCATTTAAGATTGAAATATGACTGAAGCAACTAATTGATTATCACAGTAGTTAATTATTTTTAAACTGTTTAATTAAATGATTTATTGTTTCAGCTGTGTCACATTTGAATGAGTTTGATATGTTAATTTATTGTAGATGTCACCTCAAACTGGATAAATTGTTAAAAGCAAAGCAAACAAATCAGCTGGACACAGGACACACCATTCGCAGGCAAAATCATCATCCTTGGGGTGAGCTAGTAATGGTTGTGCTGTGATTCTGTCTATCAGGCTCTGAGTGTGAAAACATGCCTGACACAGCAGAGGGAGTATTGAAGGCTTGGTTGCCTTGTTAAATGAACAGTTTAATATATGACAACTGCAGCACTTTTTAGGATGAGTAAATATGAATATTTATTCCCAGAGAGAAACATTGTTAACTTTTCGGTTTTAGGTTGAGACATTTGTAAAGTAATGTTCTTAATACGCTGATTTGCACGCACACACAAAACTGCATAAATCTGAGGCAAGTTGTTTTTAATCAGTGTGTACTTTTTTAGCGTTGTATTATCAAAGAGTTTTAATGGAGTAATAAACCGTCACAGATTTTGTGCTCAAGTTGGATTTACTCAGCGCCCGGTTTAGCTAGAGAGATTTCTAAGCTCTAGATGTTGTAATATTTAACGTGGGCTTACGGTCTACATGCATGCTCGTAGCCTTATTCCGATTACTCATATCTTGTCGAGGAAAGTTTGCTATTTACAGGGAAGACTGAGCAAATATTCCATTGAAAAGCACTTTGCGAAATGATGCAAACCATTTGTAATACACACTTAATGTAGTCTCTGTTTCCTCTGTAGTTTTTGTCTGGAGCAAGTCATGAATAACATGTTTAATGCATGACGTCCTTTCAGTATATTGTCATAACTGCAGCACATATATGCATCATAACTGCTGTCAATAGTGAGTCTCGAAACCAGATTTTTCTACTATTAGAAATTGAGGAAAACATAGTGCAGACTGCCTCTTAAACAAGTTGGTCGGTGTTGTGTTTGTAGCATACAAATCCCATTTTTTGCTTTACTTTACTAAGATTTGTCAACATGTATTTCTTACTGATCTCTCTGGTAACAGAAGACGACTGTGTTTCTATATCAAACAATAACAGTAATTGGAGAATTTTGCAACAGTAATGTCAGACAGGGATAAAATAAAATGCCTGTGATTACATATTATCCACCTGCTCTTTACCACATACACGCACCTGCGTCATTCCTCTTTTCTCTGTTTGACCATGTTTGCTGGCACAGCATTTTGGTAGTCCATTGTTGGGGTTAGGCATAAGTGTTGGGGTTCACCAGAGTATTGTCACATTCATGAATGACTACTGACTCTGAAGTGCTGAGCTATTATATCAGTGCCTTTCTGCCAAATCACAGCCATGGTGGGAATTAGCAGAATTACACATAAGTCTGTGGGTTTTAAATGACCACTTCTGCCTCAAAGGAGTGAGGAGAGAAGTGCTCTGTAACTGTGCCAAGCAGCATGAAAAGACAACAGTAATGAACGGCGGTTGCAGTACACTTTATGCTCCTGCTGCTGAACAGCAGCTAAGCTTGCAAGTTGTTTCTCTTTTGCATGGAGAGAAAATATTTCTGTGGTAATTAAAATCTGTGCCCAACCGACATGTTCCAGCATTTATAGTTGAACACCTCATAGCGTCATCATTTTGCATCCACGGTAAGCTGTTTATTATTGAACTGTGTTCTCCTGGAGACAGAAAAGTGTTGAATCAGCATGTACCCTTGACTGAAGTGGAGCTATTGATATTTCCAGGGCTGCTCTTTGCCTTCACAGATAAGTCCCACAGAGGAGGACTTTCGTTTTCCCCCTGCTGCACAATCCCTTCGCAGTGTGTTTGAGAGGAGTGTGAAGCTCCGTGCAGGACATAATGTACCTGTCTATTCTGCCCGACTGTGTCATCAAAGTGCCAACTTCAAGAAAAAGATGAATGTGTAAGAATGGATTGTCCTGGTCATCTGTATGGCTGTTGGGGGAAAGGCTGTAATGGTTAACTCACCTAAAGTAAGGCTTTACTTCTGTAAAGTGAGATTTTTCACATTCCCTCCAGACGTTTAAACTGGTTTAGCTGGTTTTTGTGTGAATAGTTTAACTTGTTCTAGGTGTTTTCGCTTCTTTTATCTGACTGCTCACTTGTTGAACTTTGACTGTACATTCTGTAGGGAAATGTTTAATAGGCAAAGAGGCTTTGGAGAGGGCAAAATCGGGGGAAAGTATTCATAAACATATTCTTCAACCCTGCAGTCCGAAACAAAGACGAGATCTGGCTCAGGTTTCTGAGCAGCCAAAATGGCCACTGCCCCCCTTCCCACTGTTCATCAGCAGCAAACTTACAAAGTGACTGATGGAGAGAGAGAGATGTCAGGAGGCTAAACCTGTACACTTCCTCTGAAGCCTGTGTTCCTCTCTTGGTTGTTATTCCATCAGGCATTCAGGAGCTGACCTTCAGCTCCAAACCACCTCATCTGTCAGCGTGACGGGCTCACAGCTCGCACCAGGCCGGGTGCACTCACCTCCATCTACAGGATGCTGCTGATTTGCCTTTCATTCCCCCCTCTCCCCATCGGACAGTTCAGTGCGACGGGAGGTGCACTCCTCCTTATCGAAATGTCAAACCAATATCAGTGTGTAACAATGTAGGCCTATTAGTAAGCGTATGAACAAGTGTAATGCGAACGCTCGATTGCTTTGATAAGGTCACTCAACATCTGACAGAACTAGGAAAAAATACATCTTGATTTGAGAAATATAGAATTAGAATTAATGCACAGAAATCTTCACAGATTTGACCATTAGACAAGTTCTCAGTTTCTTAGTAGTTTTTTAGTGTAACTTCCACTATGTATCGTCTCAAAAGCTCAATTTCTGCCCCTTACCTCCATGTACAATACATGCTTTTAGATTTGAATTCATTTGTTTGTACGAGGTGTTTGTTATGCAGCTTTAATTTTAGTATATTGTAAAAAAAACAAAAACAAAAACGGAGCAACAGTCCAAAACAGAAATATATTCAATTTACAATTGTAGAAGACTAAGAAAACCAGCAAATATTTGTATTTGATAAGCAAGACCCAATAAATTTCTGGTATTTGTGTTTTAAAAAAAATGACAAAAGAATTGTCATTTTTTGCACTAGTCGTTTCAGCTCTAAATAAAAATTGTAACTATATATTTTTAATACTTTAATGTCAAATCTCATAAAATCATCCATTTTGTATAAAGAAACAACGGTGTCAAATCATTTGTACATGTTCATGAAACATGACGAGGCATGTACTGAGCATTTACCAGAGTCACGAATCATTGTCAAGCCACCATAAAAGATGTTTTCGAGATGTTTGTCTTTGCTGTCAGAAAGATTGCTGACAGCTGATGGTTTCACAAAGCAACACATTTTTACTTATCGTCCACTCAGGAGTCAGTTTTCCCTCTGTTGCCAGCTGTGTGGGCCCTGTTTAAAATGCATCAGTTGAATTTGATTTTGAAAGGAAGTGTTCGTCTGTGAAGAGGTGGGGAGGACACATGGTTAAATCAGCAGTAATAGCTATTAATGTCATATTAAGAAAGTCATTACAGGAGGGTCATTGGAGTTATGTTTTGTACTCTTAATGCTTTTTAAAAATCTGTGACAGTACTGATGAAAACCTGGGACACATTTTCAGCAGCTTTCCAGTACGTATTGTTTGATTGTTTCAGTAAGGTGTTGTTGGATTTTGGTCTGTTGTTCTGACAAAATAAGTAATCACCTTGGGTTCTATGAATATTTATAGACCATTTTTAATATATATATATATAATCAGCAGAGTAATCAGTAATGAAAATAGTCACTACTTAGAGCCCCAATTAACTGAATTCATGATTTTTCAGTGAATTAGAAGTATTTAGGTTTTTCTCTCAAGTTAATAAGTAAACATGTATCAGAAATCTAAAATTACAGATGACTATCATTTATATTGTCATCACAGCTTTTTTCTTTGATATATTTTGCCACAGCTCTCAGCAACAGGTAAATCACGGTTGATTCCTCCGTTATAATTGCTCCACTTCTGTAGTGTGTGACAGGCTTGGCTGTTATGGGCTCTGCTGTTGTTTACATGATTTATCTTAACCTCTCGTTTGCCCTTCATTTGTCATTCATCAGCAGTTTGTTTGTGAATATTGCTAAGATGTGACCTGAAGAGCCGAGAGCAGGCAAAGCAATTAGGATCTTGTCTTTGCAGACTTGTTTCTGTGCAGTTGGCACAGGGTTGATGGAAGAGGGAGCAGCAAACTGCTGAGCAGCGGCCAGCATGGCTTCATATTTAGCCCCGTTTCTGGAGTTCTTTGTGGATGTCCCATTCTGCTTACCCACCAGCCATGCGGTAATTGATTTGGTGTCAGCTGCCGGGATTTAGAGAGCTGACCCGAGTGCAGATCGCGACAGGCCAGGCGATTGAAGGCCTTTTTAAATTCATTGCAGGATTGGGGAATAGGGGCCTGCTGTCCGAGGTGTGAGGAAGCGATGATTGAAGGAAAGTAGCAGTGGAAGAAGAGTGAGATTTAAAGGTACCACAGAGAATCAGCTAGTCCTGGTATTGACGGAGAGGCTGCAGTCATTTTCTACACCTTGTTTCTGATTTGTAATAATTTGTACCATCTCTGATTTTAGATCCCTCCCTTCATTTTCACCCGTGATCAACATAAAGCATGCACTCCAGGTGCCCTTTGTCTATATCATGAGTGACTGTTCTAAGAAGAACGAAATGCCACCCCTCGTGCTCTGGGCTCTGTCATAGCAGCAGGGGAGAATGGCAGGGAAAAGGGTAGAGGAGGAGAACAGTAGGCATGTATTTTTGGGATTAGATTTTGGCCTTGGTTAGAGTTGGCAGGAGATAAGATGAGAGGATCTCTCTCTTTAGCAGCTCCAGTCTTTCTTCTTGTTTCTTATTTAAGGGCTGGGATGATAACCAATCCTGAGGAATTGACCTATTGAAACAGGATTTTTGATAAACATTGATATTCCAGCTCGTATTTTAAAAGTGTATGTTCAGTAAATGAGTACTAAAATATGTCTGTGTCCTCCTCATTCTGTAGTTTTCATGTGCCAGAGGGGAGGAACAAAGGTAAAGTCAGTAATGTCAGACTTGAGGATGGGAGCAAGTGTCATCCTTTGAAAAGGATACAGGACATTGATTACATTGTGATATACAGTATTTTTTTATTTGTCAAAAGATGGTATGAATGACTGTGCTCATACCAAACAGTACTGAGCAAAACAAATCTCTTTGTGGGTGAGAGGTTTTATTTGAAGAGGTGGAAAGATGCAGACAGATTACTGCTACATGTTTATTATTTACGTATTTATTTGTTTATTACTACTGATTTTGCTACTGTGCAGTTAGATTGAGATGTTAGTGGCGCAATTTTAGGTGGAATCCATGCGAGCATGTTGACTTGCATACATTTAACCTGCACAAACAGCAATCAACGACGTGTGTTTGCACGCACACACACATACTGTTGCTGTCCATGCTGTCATTGTGTGTAATTTGGGACGGCCTGGGCAATGCCAGTTCTCAGTGACTCTTCATAACAATGAACAGTATGAGGACAGTAAGATTCTTAAATGTCAGGTGTGCCTGTATTTTCTGTCGCTGGTGTTTTTGTATAAAGATGGAGGGCATGCATCTCTTCCAACCTTGTCATCTCCTCAGCACTCATTGGCCCTGTTGACACCTGGCATAAATATGTGCCTTGGTTTGTGTCATCACAAGTGGACAGCTCTAAGAACAGATGTGCATGCAGCCAGGACACATTGAGGTCCTATCACTCAGGCCACATTAGAAGGTGGTCTGGGCTACATCCTTTTAGCAGTGTGTACGTGAATGTAGGAGCGCTTACTTAACTGACGTCCCGTGTGCAAGTACGTGTGAAACATTTGATTTCTGACTTCTGTTTGGTTCACTGTAATGCAGATTGGGCTCTCTTACCTGCCAAGATAAGCAGCAGATGCAGCACACTGTTGATTTAACTGATTTCACCATTAAACTAGTAACCTCAATATCCCCAGACTTCCTTTAACAATCATGCAATTTTGCGAGCTGTTGAGTGAGGAGAAACTCAATAAACTTTGTGAAACAGCTATGGTAAATTATTACTCTTTTGTGCCTTCTTGTAAATTTGGCATCAAATGCAAAACATTAAGTTGTTTCTTTTCTTGTAAAAACATTGTGTCAGTTTGTCAAGGCATTGCTGTACCGACCTGTCGGCTACTATGTGTCAAAAGTGTGTCACACCTGCCAACATTTAGCGGCTGTTTGAACACAGTTTCAACTGATTTCACAATTTATACTGAATTTATGGAAGAAGACGAAATTTTATTGATGAATACACAGTAACCAATAAAGGCTCTCACTTTGTTGATTGTGAAGAACACTCCCTTAAAAAATCATGCAATTTTTTTTGTTGATGAGTTAGGAGAAACTATATAAACTTTGTGAACTGCTGTCTACGACAAATTCTTAATAATTCGGGCCTACTTGAAAATTCGGCAAATGTTGTACATTAAGTTTCTTTCTTTGTGTAAAAAAACATTGTGTCTGTTTGTTCTGAGACACACGTTAATGCCAAGTGTAAACGGGGCCATATGCTACATGAAAAATGTTTTAATTTTGTAAATCTAAAATTTCTCTCTTCCCCTCATGTTGCCACAATTGAACTGCCAGTTCTGGATTGTATAACCAGATTATTTCTTGCATAAGAACGTCCTTGCAGTTGCTGGGAAGAGGGGTGTCCCCACGTGTCATCACACTATCATCAGGGGATCCTGGACACGCCTCTTAGCCATCTAAATCCTCTGCACCCCTCCCGCCGCCACCTCAGCCTGTCATGCTAAACCATGTGCCTGGCACATGCATAGGTCATTGCCTGGTCCCAATGCCAGATTAGGGCAGCCCTCTGAGAGGAGACAAACACACAGATTATGCCATCAGTCCAGATGGGCAGACCAATCTAAATATACTGAGTCAATGAGTGGAGTTAAGTCTGTAGTCTGCTGTGGATCCAACTTTCAGCTGGTTGGTGCAGAAATACTACTCAGCACTCTGTGATTAGTGCCTTTGATTTACATTACGTATTTATTTAATAGAAAATCTGTCTTAAAATGTGACCAGAGTGACATCAAGACAGCCGGAGTCTATGCCTGAAAGATCATCATCAATAACTTGGTAGCTGCAGAAAACAGCACAGAGGTGAGGACAGAAACTCCTGATGCAAGCTGAACATGAAAGGAATGACTCAACACAACTGAACCTACTTCAGCATAACACTGCATTCTTAGAGAGAGCATACTTTTTATTCTGCCAAACTTAATATAAATAATGGTCGAGGAAGTTTCCTTGTTTGTTACCAAAACGATTGGCTCGCTCTTGCCAGGGCTTTTATGCTGAGTCCTGAATAATAAATAAGGCGATGAACTGTATCCGGCTGCTTTTTTGCCGGTCTGCCAACTGACAGGAGAAAGCAGAGTGAACTGGTTTCCCCCCTACAATATTTGCCTCTGATCCTTGGAAGGCAGCCAGAAGGCAGCAAATTGAGCCTGGAATAGAGTATGGAGGGCAGAGGCAAGGTTTCTCATAAGTCCCTTAAGTGGGCTCAGTGTGCACGCACCAATGCTATGGACGTTCATGAAGCATTAGCCTGACGGCCTCCATCATCCGCATAGTCTGAATAGAAATGAAGCTCAGAATCAGAAGCTCAAGGAGAAAGCTGGCTGAGATGATGTTGATTGTACAGCAGCAGGCAACTCGTAACACGTTTCAATAAGAGTCACACTGTCAGCGCCTGTTATTGATTTAACGTTAAACAAAAGGGACAGAAATTTCACTGAGTCACTGTGAAAATGATGTGATTGAAAGGGCTTAACAGTAATTGTCACTCTGGATGAAGTTGTGGGAGCGTAATAGTCTGCAATGATGGGTTTGCGACCGCACTGGATAGAGTTTTTGAGTCATCTCAAAGAGAGGGCAGCCAGGACAACTGACAGCAGGAGTCTAGCAGGAGAGCGGCGCGCCGCAGGGGACGAGGGCTGAATCTGCTGAGTCATTTCCTCACTTACACAAGGTAGAGCTGTCATTGGTGGTGATGACACAAGTCGCAAGTTCAGGAGTCAGATCCCAGGATGGTCACAGGTACTTTTTTTTTTTTTTTTTTTTTTTTACCTTTTACACCCTTATAGGATGGTGTTGTTTTTCATCTCCTTAATTTGATTGTCACTTGTCATGTTTTTTTCTCTTTTCGTCACCTTGTATTTATTTTTCTCAGTCTGGAGTTTTATAAAGTTGTAATTCTTTAAGCTTTTTTTGTAGTTACAAGTTATTGTAAGACATATCTTTAAAAACAATTTACGTGCAGTAAATGTCAAGGCCAATATTTCACTCTGTGCCAACCAATGTTCCTGTATGTAAGCAATAGAAAACAGGCTCTTGTTCAACAGACAGCTTCCCTTTTTTTTTGCTTTTCAGAGTCTACCGTTCAAGACTTTAGATTTGGAACTTCAAACACAGGATTAGTCCATATTTTATGACTCTCTTAATGAGAGCTGTTACCGGTGCTGAGTTTGATTAAATGTTACAATGGCTTTTGACTTTTGCACTTGTGCAGGATTTGGTTGCACTTCTGTAATGTTTGAATCAGTTGCCAGGAAACACGTTCTGTTCAATCAAAATCAATCCACTACATACACAGGAAGTCACTGTAGCATTACAAGCTGGAATATAACTGCCAAATGTAGCTGTTTTAGGAAGCCAAACAATATATTAAAGTTGTTGTTTCAGTTTGTGATACAACAGTTACACCTGGCAATATTTAGTGACTAATTTCTACCAAGGAACTAGTTTTTGTGGTTCACTCTGTTGTAAATGTCCATTTACTTTATAAGTAGGCCAACGTTTAACTTTCAAACAGCTGGTGCAACCACTGGTGTCAGTAATGGCTATGAAGAAGACATCTACAGTATATGAAACTCCAGTGACCTGTTCGCTTGTCAGTTCTAATCTTTTCATAACTTTTTTCTAACATTTGATGAATGATGATTGTAGACCAAGCAGCTCAAGCATTGCTGCCTATCTCAAAGTAGATCAGCATGTCTTGGACATTGCCTGCCTTTGACTTTGCCCCTGTGATGCAATGCTGCAGGAATGTTCCCTCTTGCGTGAGGAATGCAGCAGGAGGAGGCTATAGGATGGCGTCTGTCTCAAATACTCCTTTCCTTCCTCTGTCAGCGTTGGCCTATATGCTTCAGAAATCTCAAACTGAATGGCAGCACTCTGTGGGGCCGTGTAGTGCCTACCACTCCCATTTCCTGTTTGGTCATCATGACATTTGTGTCATAGACTCACTCATTGTTGTGCAATTGTTAAAAGTTCAGTCAAATATGACTCCTGACTGGTGATATCATTGCCCTTCTCACTGTTCAGAGATTAAATTAGGATGTAAAGGTACCTCTTCTTACTGTGTTGGTTTGTTTGTTTTTAGCTTTCTTGTGTTTAATTAAGATTTCATTAATACTCCTACACATTAAGAGAAACCCACTTGAATTTATTGCTATTATAGTAATGCCAGTGCCGTGATTAATAATACTATTTACCGTTTTGTCTCTGCTGATTATTTTCTGTTTTGCTGTAGTACCGTGGCTGTCTATTCCCATTCTTCACATATTATTTACAACTGCGATTCCAAAAAAGTGGTAACACTGTGTAAAACATAGGAAAAACAGGATTTAATTTTGCATTTGAAAACAATACAAAGACAGTATATTTAATGTAACAGGTGATGGTATCATGATTGTGTATGAAATCTTGAAAGGCTCAGTCGTTCACAAGCTAGGATGGAGTGAGGTTCACCACTTAGTGAAACACATGGTTGTATAAAGGACATTGCTTTGTAAAACCACTGTCGGTAAACACAGTTCATTTGCAAATGATTGCATTCTGTTTTTATTTATGTTTTACACAGCATCCAAACATTTTTGCAGTGAGGTTGTATATATAGAGCATGTATGTGACCTCGTTAGGAAGAAGAGTGTGAAACACTTCCTGTATTTTCCTGCTGTAATACAGACACACAGTTGCCTGTTTCAGTTGGGATTAGATTCCTTCTCTGCATCGCTTTTCCAATTTATTCAGTAAACACGACTTGGCAGAGACATCAAAATTCACACACGAGCAAAATATGCAGGAAAATTATTGATTTTGCAAAAATGTAAATGATCTGTCTTGCAAACTGCATTAACACCCAACAAAATAGGACAATGACAAAAGTTAGCATTGAGGAAATAGCCCATGTTAATTAAGATTTAGTCGTGTGTTGTGACATATCTCATTCCTCCAAAAAACCTTTAAGATGTTCAAAATGTGTTTTCCCCTCACAGTAATAATGCGACAAGCACCCCAGCTGTAGGTTATATCTCTGTGTTTTCTCCTTGCTGTTTGTTTCATTATTAATGAGAGAGAGTGAGGGAACAGCACCATGTATCATATTCAGAGAGAGAAGCGAGGGCCCACGGGGTGGAGCATCACGCAACAGGAAGCACTGCAAACTTAAGGGAAAAGGTCCTGTGAGAGGTTTCAGTAAATACCAGTATTCAGGTTGACTTCATGAAAACTACTTCCAGGCAGTCGACGCTTGGCAGCCAGATGAGCCTGTTTACTGCTTTCCCTTCTTCCCGTCTGCACAGTCATGCTGTCCTTTTAAGCTCCTGTACCGTCATTGGGTACATGTGGTTTGTGATGATGCACGTCTGCGTGTGGTCGTCATTTTCAAAGCCATTAACCTTTCGATCAACGTGAGCCCTCCCCTGGATATGGTGCGTGTGAGCGCACACAGTGTTTGTCGGTGTCATCGTTTAAAAACTGCTCCTGTAAAATCTCAATTGCAGGTATTTCATTTTGGGTTAGCGAACGATCAACTGTCACGTTTAGGATTTCTGTGCTCCGGTGTCTCCTCCCTGCCTTGTGTGTTCACGCAGCAGCGGAGTGATTTTCTGTGCTGTGCTGTTCCCCCACACACTGACGGGAGCATGGTGGGAGATAATGACAAAAATCCTCTGCCAGGGCCTGGCTCTCTAATTACACCGAGTCTTGTGGGGAGCTTTCACACTATATTAACCTCTGTTGACTCCTCTTGTCAAAATTCATGCCTGTTTTTATCATTTACTTTCCCATATTTGTTGAAAAATTGTTTAGGCATTAATGAGAATTGCTATAACCCATGCCTTGTGTTTGCTCATAAATCACCACCTTGGCAAATTAGAGAGCAATCTGTTGTTAAGCCGCCCTATTCAATGGCCTACTTACCTGATTTTATTTTTGTCCCTACAGGGTATGTTGCTGTGCTATGCAGCCTCCATGTTTGAGCTGTATTGCTTTGACTTGACTGCTCTCTCAGTTTCATAGTTTATTTGCATGAGATTAGGGTTTATATCCTCTAAGCAGAAGGTGACTGGAAAAGTTAGATCCACAGCTGGGTGTATAGAATAGGAGGAGTTGAAACAATGCTGACTTAAACACTCTAGCTGTTAACACAAAGGTGCCGTAGTAGCCCAGCGTTGGAACCAGGAGACTTGCTGAACATAATACCAAATTCATGTGTTGACTTGCCCACAGTAAGAAACCCACAAAGCATCAAGCTGGTTTTCTGGAAACTGCAGCCGGCCATGCCTGACACTGTATGTCCCTCATGTACAGCTCCAAACAGTGCACAGCTTAATTCCCCAAAGCACTGCTCATGGAAACTAGTGCAATGAATGAACGCCGGTCGTTCTCCTGAGCGACAGGTTGACCTGATGGTTAAAATAGAGCAGATCAAGAACATATTGTATTGTGCTCACTCTGTATTATTGCCGGATTTCCTCTAAGCGTGTTGCTAAATTTTGCAGCTGAAATTAATAATTGACTCACCTCATGAGATCAATAAGCAGGTTGGACACTGGGGAGTTTATTCACATCTCTCACAGCTCAGTAAGGCGTGAGATCCTGATAAGAGTAAATTATAGCACGGTGTCTGCTGGCTTGGTCTGGCCTGTACTCTGTTTAGAGTCAAATAGAAGTCTTGTTTGCTTTGATACTCATTCACTTTCTCTGTAAATGTTAGGTTGTTTTGAAATGCAAGGTTGGGTCACATGATTTCACGGCTGACACACTGACATTCGCGGCCACAGCTTAAGAACCAGGTAGAAAAGGACGCTAAATCTTTTGCTTTGCTGTGATCAGAGTCAAGTTCACTCAATGAAAGATATTCTCTTATATCTTTAATTTGATGGTTTGATGTATCATCTGGAGTTTCATGTTTTTCCCTTGAAGTTATTGCAACTACAGGGGTTGAAGGGAATATGACCCCACTAAAAGGCGACCACAAGAAACACTTTACCTTGACTAAAATTACAGATTTCTCTGTGTTTGAACATTGCTGGAATCATTTGGGAAAGTTTAAGTACACAACTCAATAAAATATGTAACAGAGGTTACACATTATGCCTTAAATTGATTAGTCAATCAACAGAAAATGAATATACAACCATTTTGACGACTGATTCTCTGGTTTCAGCTTCTGAAATGTGAGTGTTTTCTGGTCACATCTTCTGTGACAGTAAACTGAATGTCTTTCAACTGTTTGTCGATCAATCAATATATACATAATTGACAGATTGAGAGATAAGGATAATCATTTGTTGCAGCCTGAATGCAGACATCTCTATGTTGCGCTACAAGATACTAATAAATAACACAGTTAATGAATGAGCAAAGCACACATGCAACTTGGTAACACATAACATAGAGAGGGAAGAGACTATTTTCAAAGCCAGTAATTAATCATCAGAGTAATTTTAATTTATAATTTGTATTGTTTCTGTGCATTGCCTCATCCGTATTGTTTCCGATAAGGAGCCATAACTGTACTGAAAATGACCTCCTTGTGTCCCTTTGTGTTTCTGTGCAGAGGACGGACCCTCAGCTTCTGGCCCAGTTCTACTACGCTGATGAAGAGCTGAATCAGGTGGCCACTGAGCTGGACGGCCTCGACGGCAGGAAGGACCCTCAGAGATGTACCCTGCTGGTCAACCAGTTCCGATCATGTCAGGTCAGGAAGGAGAAACCAACACGCTCATTTCACTGAGGATACATTTCAGTCTGTTTGAATTACCGTTATTTCATTCATTCATTATAAATAATACATCAGAGTAGCCCGTAAGTGGAGTAAGGCTCCTCCTTTTTATACTGACCATTAAGAGATCCCTTCCTAATGTGATTTCAGTGGAAGTGATGAGAGGGACAAGAAATGTATTCAGAAGTTTATCTGAAGCTGCTATGAGGCTTGTGAGTGTTAATTTGATCTCCAGCTTGGATTTGACTCTGAGCCACACATTCATAGGTTTACTCTAGTTTCATTTCATTTACATAATCACCTGACTGGACCTTGGTTTGGCCTGGAAGCTGAAAATAGTTAACATCCTTTTCACCCTTTTCTGGACACAGGTGTGGTGATGACCGTCGCCTTACTAAACTTTGCTTGGCCGGGTTCTTGTATTGATGATAAGATAAGATAAGCAGACTTGGACTTTTCTGTGTCACGTGGGTTGTTTGCAAATGGTTACAACAAGAGCACTTCTCCTGAGGTAACTGGAACAAGAATTGGCTCACAAATTGGCCTCTTTTGTTTTTTTTTTAACTCAATGCAAAAAATACTGAATGGTACACAAACTGAGAATCTTAAGATATTAACTATCTCTCCTATGTATTATGCTGTATTACATTAGTAGGATAAGTTATTGTATGTTGTGATACAGGTCATTGTTTCAGGTCTTTATGTGAGGAGAGGGCTGAGAAGAGCTTAGAAGGTGATGCAAGGTGTGCATGAATGATGGCTGCCATGCTGCATCATGCTGAGAGAGCTGGAGGTGGTGGAGGGGAGGTCGTCATCTGGCCCGTTGTGCCTTGGCCTCCCCCCGCCGCCTCAGCACACAGGGTTGAACCACTTAATAAGGTCATCACTTGATCCCCGACTGTTCTGTCTCTCTCTCCTCCATCCTTCCCTCTGCCAATCTGTCACCTTGTTTTTCTTCGGTATCTCTTCTCACCTTCTTTCTCTTTTCATTGTTCTGATGCTCTTCTTCCTTTTTCCTTCCTTATTCTGAGTTTTTAAAAATTGATTTTGTTATCACCCCAGAATTGATCGAGCTCAGGCTTTTTAACAGTTGTGAATGACTAGCTCTTGTTCACGCCTCAAATGAGTCTTTGATTTTCTCATTCTTCAAGTTGCAATGAAAATGTTTAGTGGCAAATTCTCAGGGTTTTTTTGGGAATGAATTAAGCATGATACCCCATAGCCCCAAGGCCCCAAGAATAGAAGGCAAGTGCACTCAAGCCAAAATTTTGCACTTGAACCTGCCACTGCAGCTATCGGCTCTTGTGTTCATGGGCCTCTGTGGGGGTTGCTGGCATGCTGCTCATATTATGTTGGCACGGCTGTTCTTACAGTGTGGCCTGCTGGAACAAGCAGGCCAGCGTGTGTGTGTGTGTGCATGTGCGTTTCAGATGGACAAAGATTGAGTTAGACGCCATACACAAGAGACGGAGAAAGAGAACGGGTCAGAGATAGACGGTGCAAGGAGTGAGAGATAAGCTGAAAAAAGGAAAGAAGCCAGTCTTTTGTGACTGTGGCGTGTCAGGTTTCACGCCGGAGTCACTACCTCTGGATGATTCAAAACCAACAGCAGTGAAGGTTATCACCAGTGTCCCCTACTGGGAGATGCTCACAGACAGTGGGGTGGTAGTCTGAACAGGCCAGCGAAGACAGACACACACACACACACACACACACACACACACACACACACACACACACACACACACAAGGCTATAAAGGAATCGGTGGTTAAGCTCTCCTTCTCAAAGCTTTTTAATCTTTCTCCTCGGGGCGAGCAGAGAAAGACGCAGTGCTGTGCCTGACAAGATTACAGTGCACAGTGCAGCTGCGGTTGAGTGAAAGGCTCATTGTAAGTCATTGTTATGGCTGTTGTACATGCCAGCGGCACATAAGCTCTTGATTAGCTCTTGCTGTGTGTGACACTGCATTTTCACTGCTGGAATTATGGGCTTTAGTTTAGTGTTTTTATTGAGGGAGAATGTAGCTGCGAGCGTCGTAATGGTCTCATGCGCTTGTCAAATTGTTTTCATTCATTTCCTAATCAATGGTCTTTAAATGCTGCAATGCAATGGCCTTCCTGAAAGAGGTGAAGCTTGGATTATTAACCAACATTAGTTCATAAAAGTAAACACTGAGAGAATTGCTTTTCAGAAACAGGTTTTCACACACTCATGTTTATCCCTCCAACTAGTTTGTTCAATTTTGTTCTCTGTCACTCTCGTGCTCGTCTGCAGGACAATGTGTTGAACATTATCAATCAGATCATGGATGAATGTATCCCCAACGACCGGGCCAACAGAGACTTCTCTGTCAAGTTCCCCGAGGAGATTCGTCATGACAACTTGGCGGGGCAGCTGTGGTTTGGAGCTGAGGTAATGTATTCCCTCCAGTGTCAGTCTGGAAGAAAACAACCTTTCCCAAGTCCCCACATGTGCATAAAAATACTGTATTTCATTTTTTACAATTGTGGTGTTTCTTAATCGTCAAGCGTGCCATAGTAAACATCATTTAATCTTCTTTACAAGGTGAGATAATTTATGACCTATGTGTTTCTGTGCAGTGTCTGGCTGCCGGCTCCATCATCATGAACAGGGAGATAGAGAGTATAGCAATGAGACCCCTGGCTAAGGACCTCACTCGCAGCCTGGAGGAGGTACGCAACATCACCAGAGACCAGGCCCTGAGAGACCTCAACTTGTACACGGACCGCATGAAGGACGCATTGCGACATTTCGACAGCCTTTTTGCTGAGTTTGAGCTCAGGTAAACGAAGAACCAGACATTATTGGCAGTTGCAACACAATTAGTCTGCATTTATCATCCTCTCAAGCATTTGTTGGTGCAAGTTTGAGAAAAACTTCCAACAAAGCTGTGAATGTCATTACAATCGTTTTTCTTCTGTTGCCAGTTATGTGTCAGCCATGGTGCCTGTGAAGTCTCCCAAAGAATACTACGTACAGCAGGAGGTGATCGTGCTCTTCTGTGAGACTGTGGAGAGGTGAGTTTACAGACGAACAAATCTTTTAAACTAAGAATTACAGCCAATAGAGCAGCTGACGTCATCTGGAGTTTACCAGAATTTAAATAATATGTGGAGATGAAGTGGTTAATTCCTACTGTGTTTTCCCCTGTGCTGCTGTCTCAGGGCCCTGAAGCTGGGCTATCTCACACAAGACATGATCGATGACTATGAACCCGCACTGATGTTTACAATTCCCAGACTAGCCATTGTGTGGTAAGTGTTGCCTGTCCTCTCCATTCTTCCGCCCACCTCTTTGTTTTCTGCTACTTCCTCCCTCTAACAGAATTTTAAACATATTTTTAGTGGGCTGGTTGTATATTCAGAGGGACCTCTCAACCTCGACCAAAAATCAGAGGACATGTCTGAACTCTTCCGGCCTTTTCGCACTTTACTGAAGAAAATCAGGTAAAGTCTGAATATAATAGAAAATAATTTTATCTTTCTGAATGATCCTTTTTCCTCTATCAATATGTTACAATAATGCTTTTGCAGAGACCTGCTGCAGACCCTGACTGAGGACGAGTTGATTACGCTGGAGAGGAACCTTTGTATCTCTCAGGATGGGGAGTTGTCCACTGACGAGGCCACAAATGGCTCACCAGCTCCAGTCCAAGAGAATCACTCATCCTGCAGACCCGCTGATGACACCTCCAAGGGGGAAAGTGAGGGGGAGCAGGAGCATCTGGCTCTGTTTGTCTGTCCCAGCCAAAAGGAGGAGGAGCTGGCAGAAGTGGAAAAGGGCTGGGAGGAGGTGGAAACCGAGAGGGGGGAGGAGGGGCAAGAACAGGGCCTGCTGTGCGAGGAGGCAGAGGAGGCCGAGTTGGCTTGCTCCATGCAGTACGATGAGGAGGAGCTGGAGCAGCTCAACATGATGGTGTACCGCGTGGGCGACGAGATGTCCACCCTCCTGTCGCCTCCTAGCCAGGGTCAGTCCCCAGCACATCAACCCCGCAGAGGAGAGGCAGGAGGCTCCAGTGGGGCTTCCAGCACCGAGGCCTCTCCCCACAGGCTCCTGGTGGGCCGGGGAAGGACAGGCATCTATGTAGAGGAGGAGGACAGGGTCTTCCTCATGGAGGACTTGGACGCAGCAGGAGACAGCATCACCAGCATCTCAAGAGAGGCCTGTAATTGTGTCGCCTCACCTTCCAAAGCAGCAGAGTCTGCTCGTCCTGTGCAGCACAAGCTGGGACCGCGACCAGCCTCTACCAGGAACGGCTGGTACTCTGAGGCCCACTCAGAGCAGCCTTGCCCACAGCCACGCAGCCAGAACACACACTGTCCTAATGCAAAGCTCCCTCCTCGCACTTCTGCTCCTGGCTCTGAACCTCTGCCTTACACCAATGGGTGGGAGATGGGTTTGGAGGGGACAACGTCTGAAACAGCTGAGGTCATCGCCCACCGTATGGGTGGAATGAAGCTGTCTGCCACGGTCATCTTCAACCCCCGCTCCCCGAGCTTGACGGAGCTGGCCGTGGACAAGCTGCTGCTGCCACGGCCCACTCCCTCTGAAATTGAGCCCTGCGGCCCCCTGGTGGCCACTCACTGCCTGCTGAACTCCTGCGTCTGCTGTGGGAGCTGTGAGGATGGCCACGAGGATGCCATCACCTCAGAGACCACCGGTCTGGGGTTAGGCCTGGCTCTGGGACTGGATAAACACTGTAAGACAGCAGCCCCCAGCACTGTCATCCAGTCTTCTGCCTGCCGGCTTCCCCCACGAGGCCACGAGCCTCACAGTAAGGGTGAGCTCACCCAGTTGACTCCCCCTTCTTCCCGCTGCTCTGCAGAGACCCTGGAAGAGGAATCAAACTTCCACCTCTGTGAGAAGTGCCTAGCTCCAGGGCCAGGCCAGCACGCTCAGGACTGTGGCTCCAGTGGAGAGGGCGGACCCTCCCCATCTAACCACCAGCTGGGTATTGAAAAGAGGCAGCAGGCCAGTGGAGGCCGACAGAGGGACAAGGAGACAGATAAGGACAAGCCAGGAACTAAAGACTCGAAGAGGGACACCAAAGAGGACAGCAGGAGGAGCTCCAGGTGTGCTCTATGAATCATTTTACTAGCTTTTTGATTCATGTTGCAATGATCTGTTTCCTTTGGAGGACATATGACCCCAACAAAGTCTTGCATCAACATATCTGTTTTATTTCACCATATTGCATCATATATGTTGAATTATTCTGCTGCTTTCATCCATTGTTTGCACTTCGCCTTACGTTGCCTTAATTATCTAGCTGTGTGTTTCTGTTTCTGTTGCCATTGCTTTTGTTTTGTCCTTCTTTTATTTCTCCCTCTTTTTTTCACAATTTATTTGGTTGTTTTTAGTTTTCAGAACTCTCCCCTCAGCTCTGTGTCAGATAGTGACTGTGAGAGTGTGTCGGTCACCACATGTAGTCTGTCAAGCAGCGCATACACTCCCAGGTAACCAGTCAGTCATGAAAGTATGTGTGTCACTGTCATATGATTGTGAGTGTTTTTTTCCTGCCCACGCTCTGATAATAACTAAAAAGTCCTTGCAGGACAGATGAAAAGATTGCTTCATTCATATCCAGTCTTTATGCAGCGCTTCGTTCACATTCAGAAGTTTATTGAAGTGTCAGTCACTCCTTCCCGTAAGGGCTACAGGTGACAGCATTAATTTGCTCCCTGGCTTAGACAGTCGATTTAATTAGACAGATTTTAGAGTATTGATGTCCAGTACATTCAGTGATAACAGCAAATACCTGACAATTTGTGATGTGCATAACAACACAGGAGAAATATGTAGGGAGTGGGTTTGTTTCTTTTCAATCCTCGTTTTATGTGATAATGTGATAATATGTCATAATTGTTATCTTAAAGATCAAACTGTGCAATGAAAAGTATGAATTGATTGTGCAAATTGCTCAGAAAGACAAGATACTGATCTTGTCCTCTTGTCCTGGTCTCTCTTCACTCCCTCCAGCCCTGTCAGCAGTCTGACCCCCAGCTCGGGTACGTCAGAAGACCTGGACCAACAGGAGATCCAGTTGGCCCTGCAAGATGCCAAGATGGCTGCCAGGAACAAGATCCGATCTCGCTTCCACAGCAGCAGCGACCTCATCCACCGCCTCTTTGTTTGTATATCAGGTAGAAACTCTCTCTCTTTGTACGTTGCTCTCCCTCCATCGCTTTGTCTCTCTCATGCTGACATCCATTATGTGTGTTGCAGGTGTTGCCGATCAGCTGCAGACCAACTATGCTAGCGACCTTCGCAGCATCCTCAAGACTCTGTTTGAAGTCATGGCAACCAAGTGTGAGCAGGGTGACAATGATAAGCAAAAGAGAGGTGAGGAACATGTTTTTTTATATACAATTTGTCACGGTACATAGTCTTTCCCTTATTAATATAAAACAGACAGAGTTCAAAACTGCTTTAGTGTGCGAAAACATGACTGTAAATGTAAAAAATGCCTTGAACCAAACTTTGAGATTGTTTTCATTGGCCCTATTGCTCAAAATCTTAAATGTGCTTCATTTCACATTTGTCTATAAACTTAATGTTCAACATTATTGTTACCGCAATTACGATGGATGCTTTTATACCAGCAATATATCAAATGACAACATGAAACTGGTCGCTCTTAATGATGAACCTACAGAGATTTATCACCCAACTTTGCAGCTCCCCCAAGCTTTTTGTAGAGCTTTATAACATCTTTCAGTTCATTGTTTAGCTGTTTTTTGACTTTGCTGTTTTGATTCACTCTCATCACTGCAGGCTGCTGTTTTCAGCAGAAAGAAAAACCTCTGAAAACCTGCTGCTCTGCACCAAACAGCAGAGAGACACAGTTAGAGACTTGATGGCGAACATAGAGACATAGATATTTCTCTCAGGAGTTGGTAGAGACCAAAAACAGAGCTAAAAGAGAATAAATAATTCCCTTACATTTGCCAGGTGCTCAGAAACTAAACGAAAGATAATATTGCTCTGTAACTGGTGGATGTGTAAATAAGCAACTATTTGCTAAGTTCACCACATCAGTTTAAAAGGTAGTGATAAGGCAATGTTGTTTCCACTATAATCAATGGCAAAAAAAATCAGATATTACAGGTTTATGTAACTACTTGATGATAAAACTGAATAAATATCAATCACAAAAAAACTGCTTGATTGGTTTGACCCCACTCTCAAGTCACATGAAGTCAGTGGTTCAGTCCTGCTTTTTTCAAATAAAAGACATTGTAAAAGCCCCTCCCTTAACCTTTTTTGAAATAGTTATCCACACTATCTCGACTACTGCAATGCCTCCTCATCTGCCTCAGCATGTCTGCACTGCATTGTCTCTAACTGGTCCATAACTCTGCAACAGAGCTTTTAACACAACAATCAATCACACAACACAGCGGTTTTACTTTCTTTGATGATGTCCAGCAGGTCCTGTTCTGCGTAGTGCAGTGCTAGAGGACTGTGCTCTCTGTCAGGAGACGATTTCCTCTTCGGAACTGGCAGCCAAGGCCCGGGAGGGCCAGTTCGAAGGTCAGTAAATCCAGAAACAGAGCCACTCAGAGTTTAGTTGAAATGTCAGCCCGTTCCTTTTCCTCCTTATTTCTGCAGCAGACATACTGATGACTGGTGACAGGCCGTCTTTGTGTTAACTGTTTCTTATTGGCTCTGTGTAGACCCTCCAGACTGGGTGCCTGATGAGGCCTGCAACTCCTGCATTGCCTGCAAGGCTCCCTTCACTGTCATCCGCAGGAAGCATCACTGTAGAAGCTGTGGAAAGGTATGATGACCTACACAGCCAGGTGTCCAAACTCTCCGTTTAATGTGTAGTTGATCAAAATGATGACTCGTACATTTTGCGTCGTCATCATATGGATGATAACTAATTCATTACACACTGTGTCGTTTCAGATCTTCTGCTCTCGCTGCTCCTCCCATTCTGCTCCTTTGCCCCGATATGGCCAGGTGAAGCCTGTCAGGGTGTGCACACACTGCTACATGTTTCATGTCACGCCCTTCTACAGCGACAAGGCTGGCATCTGACCCCAGATCATCATCGCAAGCATGCCACAACAGGAGCATATGCAACAGACAGATCCACGGCTGTGTACAAAGCAAATGCCACACAGATGCCCTGGTTTGACTTAATGGTCGTCATAGTACCTGCTAAGCAAGGCTTCAGAGTAAGGCCATTACAGATGACAGAGCAGAGACGCAGCCACGAGTCATGATTCAACCTGTTTCTGATGCTTCAGAGAGACCAGTGCGTCACTGGGAATCAAAGGGTTTGATTTCAGTGCCCAGCTAACACACACATATGATTCACAAATGCCTGTCTGACTCTAGAGGTGCAAAAAGGAGAGTGGATAAACAGGCAGTAACAGGTTTTGAACTGGCATTGTACATCAGTCCTCTGTAGCAGTTTGCAGCACAAACTCAGAACGGGCCACCTTGTTAGCTTTGTTGCTTTCGGTGTAAATGAAAGGACTTGTGACATATTTTCTTATGCTTTAGCGAGCTTCCTACATCTGTGCCAGAGCTCCCATGGGACTCGGATTACTCAAAAGAATGTAAGTCATGATAAACATGTAAATAAGGATAATTCTGGTAATAGCTACACTACAATGTCTTCAGTAAATGGTTGCTGTTCAAATGGGAACTGGAAAAGGAATCTCCACCAGGCTAGGCCACCAGTCCCAGTTAAGCAAAAATGAAAAACGGACGGCTTTTATATTGAGATTCCTTCATGCTGTTAATGGCAATGAATGTGTAATTGTGTATCACTCTCTGAAATGGGGTCTTGGTTCCAACAAGTTTGACCGTTCACCTCTTGATGGCAATGGGCTGTGCCCCTTGCTTTTACAGTTGCACCATAGCATGTTTAGTTTTCTCTGGGGACTTCGCTGCACACTGAGATGGATGTAAGGGATTCTTTAGTCATCACCATCAGGTCATTGAAGGCCCCCTAGTGGAGAGTTGACCTCTCTTCGCTCAGTGCTCGCATCCCCCTGTTGTGAACAATGTGAACATGTTCTGAACCAGAGGCCTTCTCAGGTGCTGGCCTACAGACTACAGGCCGATTATTGCCCACTGATTTCTCTTCCTCACACTCGATGTAGTGCAATATTGTGACTACCAACTGCAATGGTCCTGCACATTTTAGAGACACCCTTTGCTATTTAGATTGTAGTTAAAGGTAATTTCTGAAGAGAGAGGTATGATTGGGGTTTACACTAAATTATTTTCTTCTTTGGCTCCGGTGGTACTGTCAAACAGGAACAGGTATTTTGTTCCCAGACTGACTTCCTTTCTGCTCTTGAATCTGCTTCCATTGCAATGACAGCATACAAAGTATCTTCCATGCTCAATCTATATTACAGTTTGTACATCTGAATGGTCTGAAGTGGCCAATCTACATATACGGACCTTGGAGCGACATGAAATATCACATCTCGTCCATTCTGCTCTGACGTCAAGCAGTTTCTCAGGCATTACATAATCAAAATCACTCTCCTACTGTTGGATTGATCTTATTTTCATCAAAGAACATATAAGCTCACTTTGAAAAGGTATGTTTTTTTTTTTTCTTTTATAAAGAACAAAAGTAATGTATGAAGCTATAATTAATTTAAAATTCAAGGAATCATGCAGTAATTAAAGGGCGGGATGTCCTGTTATTGTTTCAGAGCTTCGTCTTATTTTGTAAAATTCCAGGACATTTCCATGATAAGAGCTGTGTAAAATATTCGACAAACAAATAATGTTATATAGTTTTAAATGCGATGTATATTGAAATAAATTACTTTTCCTGTTTAAAAATAGCGACTGATAACCTCTCTTGAATTTCTGCCTTGAAATGTTTTATTAGATTTATGTCTTGGATTGATCAACCGACTGTCCTTCTAGTCCAACAGCCAAAGAGAGAGTGAGTCTAGCCTTTTAATTTGTAATGTCGTACTGATGTGCAGCCCCACAGGCTATAAAGATGAGACGCTAAACGCTGAGATGGTTTACCTTTATAATAGTTGAGTATACAGTTGAATAATGACAGACTGAATATTCTCCAAAGATGCTCATTTACAGCTTGAGGCTATTTTAGTTACTATTTGTCAGTGTTTCCTGCCACTTGAGTAGGCAGTGTGGGCCTACTCATCAGATGAGCAACACCCTACTTTGCTGAATTTCTGAGTTTTGTGGAGGGTTGGAATGACGCATTTTAGTGCTTCAGATTTTCCCACATAGTTAAAAGTGGCACTACACTTTACACAGAAAGACCAGTTTACTCGTCATGAGAAAGCACCTCGCCCTGTGGAAACAGATAATGTCTTGTGTGGCTCAGTATGGAGCTTTTCAAAGAAACAAAACGGGGGCATTGAGTTTGAAAGACATGGATCCTTACCAGAAATGCAGGGTCTAATGAAATTCTGCTATTGATCGTATCATGGGAAGTGTAAGAGCCAGCTTTTTGTGAAGCTTTTGCCTTACTGCAGCCTTCATGTCAGGATATGTCTGCTGTGAATTTGATTTTGTTTCTATCTATCTCACAGAAATACCTCAACTTTGTGGAAATGCACTGCAAAAATTCTCGAGTAAACCTCTAGAGCAACACAATGGTAACCTCAGACAGGGAAACATTTTGTCTCAAAGGCATAACTGTCAGTAGTGGATTTGAGGCAAAAAGAGCAGTGGAACACATATCCTATTGCTGATTTTGCAAACATACACAGAACTGAGTGAAAACTGTTCTGCATTATGTTAGGAAGTGAGCTGATCAAGATAGTGACCACTAGATGGCAGCACTTGTTCATGGTGTGGCATTAAAATAGTATTTATCATTCATAGCGCACGGAAATACACGATTGAACATATATTTTAATTTATTCAACCTGAAATATATAAAATTAAGTATTCCAGATGTGTTTTCAGCTGCGACTTCTGAAGTTAAAACTTTAATAATAGTGTGGTGATTTGAATGCCTAGCAGTGAGTTAATAAGTACTTTTCTAAAAGTTTTTAATCTCATGTAGGGGAATAGCAGCAAAGCATTCTGGGAACTTGCCTTTAATAAAGACTTAATTATGCAATGATGTTTGTATCGAGCTCCAGACTCCACAGCTGTTATCAGTTTTCTCGTACATTAAGCTGACGGCGGTGAGATAATGGCTTTGTGATGAAGAGGTTCGTGTGGGTGAGAGATAAAGAGTTAAACGTGTCCGGACTCTGCGGGCTGTGATTGGCCCGCAGCGGCAGCTCTGGGACGGACAACGAGCCTCCGCTCTGCGCGCACTGGAACAGTCACTCGGTGGACGAAGCGGACTACACAGACTGGACTGAGGTTTTAAAAATGAGCTCATGAGACTTTTGGTTGCGGATTCGCGGTTTCGTTACGGCCTCGAGTCCGTTATTTTTCTGTCAGAGACGAGCACGCGCTGGTCCGGTAGAGGTCGGTGAGAAGTCGACCACTGACACTTTTGATTCATGGACTCAACACGGACTTTAGCTAAAAGCATTTCTGTCAAGAGGCTGGTTCAAGGTTGACTTCATTCATAGAATATCCAGGTACGTTATCGACACCTTTATACTGGCCTTTCCTCCGTTTTTGTTGACATTTTTTTCCCGTTTATTTGCATGCAAGCTACAAGTGGGCAGCATCAGTGATATCTTACTGAAAATGCAGCAAAGATAAACTAGCTAAAACAGACGGTTTAATACACGGTTCAAGACCTCCGTTAGCCTTTTGAATATTAGCACATGTTCGTAAATGTGCTGTAACATTAACTAGGACTTCTTAAACTTTACAAGTACCCTAAGAGACCCCAATGTAAAGCCCCAGACAGACCCCACAGAGTGTCTGACTGTACATGGACTGTGAATAATCACTCTCACACTGTCTATGATAGTGCTAGCTTACTGTTGGTCTGTTGTTATGGAAGTTGTATAGATTTCTGACATCAAACTTTATTTATTTTGGGTTCCTTCTGGACTCTGCAGACCTTCTTACAGACCCCAAAATGTCAAAGGAGTCTAGTTTGGGAAATACTGAGGTCAACTCAACCAAAAGCTTTTTTCAGACAGAAAAAGTCTTTTGAGTACCTGAAACCTGAGTTGTGATTAATAGTACAGTCATTGATATTACTTGTGTATAACATTATGTTATATTTCATATGGGGAAGTTTTATTAATCATAGCATGTGAAATTGGCTTGATCAACATAGATTTTTTTCCCCCTAAATCCTCTTATAGCCCCATTATTCTCCATGGATTGGTGTTTATACCCTGTGTCACCATGTGTCTTGCAGATTTAGGGAACATGAAGTTGTCTTTGGACAGTATGGGCATCCTGAAGATTGTGCTCTTCATCTTTGAGGCCATTTTACTGACCGACTGCGCAAGAGGTGAGAGCAGCTTTTTAAACCGCCTTTCTTTCACACCGATATCGCGTGTTTTAAAGTTGGACGGTCACGCCAGCTCATTAAAACTCAAGTTAACTGGCTGGTTTCTTGTGAGCATGAAGAAAGTCTCAGTTGGGTCTGAACATTTTGCGCGCCGGCACGTAAGAGACGGAAAACTCAGAGCTGAAAAAACTTTAAATAGAGCCCAAAATCAACACGGGGCAGGGGAACGAGAGAGGGCAAGCCAACCCCTACCCCCAGTTAGTTCGTGTGTGTTTCAGTCATGGCCGTGCATGTGAGTGTGTGTGTGTTTGCACATTCACTACAGCTAAACCAAACAAACATCATCCATCAGCTTCCCAGGGTGAAAGAACACAAGTCAGTCAGTAAGGGTCCAGCTCCCGCGACTGGCCAAGAGACTGTCTCACACCAGCCTGTGTGTGTGTGTGTGTTCATGACCGAAGCACTGAGTGGAGAGTGGGAGACCTCAGTCCAACCACAATTCATTGCAGTGTTTATTGTGCCAGTATCAATACTTTGCTTTATAAAGACAACTTACAGTGAGCTTGTCAACAGGTCATGAATAACTGTCGAGGCAATTTCTATGATTTCATCCACCATAACTGACAACTGAACCATGTCTGATGCAATCCAGTGCCATGAGTCAAACACCGAGGCAAAACTTGAAGCCACACTCGGGCTTTAATGAGAGAAATCTGAAAGCCAGACACATTTCCCCGGAAGACCACGCACTGGCAAAACAAGCTGGCTCCATAGCGCACTCTTTATTCTCCAGCTCAGCGTGGAAGTGAATTCAAGAGGCGTCTGATAGGTACAATACCTGCATGTGGCCATCAGGGCTCGAGGTTGAGGAGGCGGCAGGGGGGGTTTGGCGGCGGTTAAGAGGGGGAGATTAGATCTGTGGGTCTGCAGACAATGCCTCATTCACAGCGTGGCAGCCGTGCCTTCACAGCACGACTAAACCAAAAGTAAACAAGACGTGAAGGCTAAATAAGATTAGATGGCCAATTTTGTATGTTTATAGATTAACAGATGTCAGTGAAGGAGCAACCCAAAGGAGAATCCGACGGGATGGTGGAGATTGGAGGTCCGATGGGTCTAAACTCATTTGATGTCAGACAAGAAGGAAGAATTTGCAGCCTGTTTTTCATAATTTCTCTGAAAGTGGTAACAGATGCACAGGCAGATAGACACATCAGCGGATTGGTGATTGGCAGACAGAGTGAGTGAGATGATTTTGAATGATGCTTGACAATCTGTGAAGTGCAAATATCTCACAGTTCTTCCAGCAGAAGCAGCGATACAGTGAGCTCTGTGTTACAGTCCAAATGCAACAGCTTGACTCTGACATCCTGTGAAATACAGTCAGGGGGCTCTGACTCGCAGCTTGTGCTTTTATGGTGAAGCCAAGGCCAGAAAAAAGCTGTAAAACTGTCCCTGTAAAACTTAACAATGTATGATGACATCTTTGACAAATGTAATTTAAATTATAAAGGACAGGCCCCCCTTTGACTTATGTGTGAAATGGTAAAAAGACATTGGACGTGTTACTTTACTGCTTTTATCTAAACATTTTAAACAATGCAGCTGAGAAGACAGTATGTTCGGGTGAATGATTTTAAGCCTGTTGCTGTCAGTCATCAGGCGACATCTGACCCGGGACCCCCTGTCCTTGAGCCACACACACACACACACACACACACACACACACTCACACACAGGCACATATGGACCCTCCCTCTCTCCACTGCTTCGACTTTGCGACTGGCCGAGCAAGAATTATTTCCTAAGACCCCCCTAGGAACCCCCACACTTCCTCCGTCCCAGCGCCTTCTCCCCCCCCCCTCTGGTGCTTCGCCACCCCCAGCAGCTGGAGGAGGTGCGCAGTGATGTGTCCCAGCAGAGTCTCTAATGTGGTGACAGGCCCGGGGACCACTGGGCTCCACTAACTGAGGAATGCAGCGGCCTGGACATATGGATCTGCAGAAATGCACCCTGGGAGAAACAGTGAAACACCAGGTGCCTGCTATGCAACAGGACTCGCTAACAACGAACACATACACACGTACTGATTGGACTGTTTGGATGCATTTTAATGAGAAACAGGCATCAAATACAGTTGTGTCCTTTTGGGCATGTATGTGACTCTGCTTTATCCCTGTTTTCTAACACGCACATGTTTGCTTCACCTCTGGAGCCATCTGGTGAAGTTTAGAGCATGCAAACTGCATGCCCTGTTGGAAAATATACATTTTATAGCAGCGTTACATCATGGTTTCATAACAAGAAGGTACTATGAGATAAATTGTATGCCAAGGGCTTTTAAAATTGCAAGGCCATTTGGCTCCCAGACAGTTTTCCATTTCCTTTAACCGTAATGAGGCTAGTTTCTCAGTAACCAAATGCCCCAAAGTCCTCTTATTTTTTAAATAGCTCCCGAATAGTAAGAAGGTGTAACAGTGGTGTTCTGGCCCATGGGCCAAGCTGGTGAGGCATGGGGGAGAAAAGCTGAAAAGCTTGGCTGTGCTGCTGTGTAGCATGTTTTTTTCTGCAATCTTTGCCAAAGTCACGCTGTAATGCTCCATTTAGGTATTCGAAATGAAACTAGTTTCATGTTACATTTGGTTTTCCAGCCCACACCAAACAGTGGAACTCGAGGGAAGTCAAACATCTCTCTTCTTCTGCTTCAACTCTACTCAGTGCGACTGTTCAACGCATCACCTCCAATTGCCTGCCACCCTTCTGACACATGTCCCCCTTCTTTTTCCCTGCTTCTCGGTGCATTTCCTCCCATTTATTACCAGTGTAAAGTTGAAGGAAGTGAGTTAAGTTAATGTGCTGTCGTTAAAACAAGGCATGAGCTGACCTTTACTCCCACCCAGCCTTTCTCAACTCTCCATAGCCCCCATTTACTGAGTCTGGGTCCATTTGTGGAGAACAATGGATGGATTATTACTTGTGGCGGTCCCCCAGGTTGGACAGGGCAGCAGTGATTAATTTTAAACACTCCCCATCCCTGTAGACTGGACTTATTTGCCATCTATTAGAACTCACAGTAGACGAGGGACGCTCTCTTCTGAGGCGCTGCCATGTAGAGGTGCGTGAGAAGAAGTTACGAGAGTGAATGAGCGCTGCTTTCGTGCGTCTGAATATATGTGTGCGTTTTATTAAGCAGGCTGAAATTACCCTGAGAAAAGTCATGATAATGAGACATCCAAGGAGCACAGGGCAATTTGGAAAACCTCAGAGGTATACCAACAACTATTCCTGCTCCACCTCCTTCTCCTCCAAACCAGGTGGAAATAATATTCCTCCTGCTATGATCCCTCTGTTTCTATCACGGAAATAATGTTACCACCACTACAGCAATCCGCGTTCCAAATCTATCAGCGCATACTGCTGACCCTGTCAGTTCAGGAGGAAACACTCGGAGAGAGGAATGTGTCAGAATTCACCCCTGCAAGGGGAAAGAAAGGAAAGGGCTGTAGCTGTGATAAGTAGTCATAATGGAGGTCACTCGCTGTTTACTTTAGCAGGGTCATATAATCCCTGTGAGCAACACTCCCCTCATTGACTGACTTTAATGGCCACTTCAATTAGCATTCATGTGGAATTTCACCACAGCATTGTCCGCTTTCAGTGTTTGTCACTTTCAGCTGTATGCTAATGCTCACATGCACATGAGGTGAATTACATTTCCTTTTTTGCTTTATTTGTTTATTTATTTTTTAAAAAGAAAATCTCATTGAATCATACCAAGGTCTGCGTGTGTGCAATGCTCATTAGTTTGTTTTGGGCAGTTGGCTCCGGGAGTGTTTTCAGACCACACACGCTCTTCCTGCTGGCTGAATGGATTTGGGCTCAGTTAAATAGAATTCCTTTTGCTCCCGTTAACCTTCACAAAACCCATGTGGCTGCTTACAAAGTGCACATGGAGGTGCCAGACTGTCACCATTCAGATGATAATCAACTTTATGCGCTTCCCTGGTCTGACTTGCAGGATTTACCAGACGTATGAATAACAGATATTTGTTAATTGACAGCTGTTTGGTGTTAAATAAGCATCTGATGATACTGGACACTGTTTAGACTCCACAGCTCAGGCTGCTGTGTTACACCCTAGGCCCCGAGAGAAAGAGTGGACTGAGCGACTGGAAGTGAGCCTGTAGGTGGGGGTGAGGGTCCGCCTTGCTGGAACCTTACAAGTGACCTTACAATAACATTTCAGCTCCACAGTGGGAAGTGTTTGTCTTGCGCAACCCCTCTTTCTAAGCCTCCTTCATTTCTCCAGTCTCGCTCTGTTTTCTCCTTTTCTTCTGAGGAGCCAAGTCGCGGAGAGGGACGCCCCCCCCTCTTCCTCCATCACCCCCCCTTCTCTTCATTTTGTGCTCCACAGATGTTCACCCAGTCCTTTAAGTAAGTAAGTGAAATGATGAGATTCCAATTGCTCTCCTCTTTCACCCCTCAACAGGAGAATCCGGTTTTGTTTTCCTGTAGATTTTAACTTGTAGATTTATGACTCGGGGCATGTGTCTGCATCCAGCAGCAGGCGCGATGTGCAGAAATCCAAACTTCTCTCCCACTTTTCTGCCTTCTCCCTCCTTCTCCATGTCGTTCCCCTGGCATTGGCTCCTTGCTGCAACTTGGTGTTAAGCCACCTTTGCAAAACAAAAACAAAAACAAACGTATGAAACGTGTACCATAACAACCTTTTGTTGTCACTGGAAAGCATATCTATTCTGTATTTATGTGATGGTGGCCTTCGGGATGTTGCTGAGCAGGTTTGGACAAGTTCAACAGTTGTCATTGTGATGTTAGTGAATAAAAGGCTGATTTAAACTGCAGAAATATTATCTGGCCCATCTTACTACTTGCCACAGCCTGCTTGAATCTGTTCTGCTGCAGCCTCATACCGACTTATCTGAATACCAAATCATGGCAGCCAGGAGGTACCTGTTGCATATAACATGATGATGAGTTTCATCTGTTTTGTTTTGTTTTTTACTTCTCTGTACCATCAAGTGTTTCATTGTTTTCCTTATGTTTATGATTTAGGGAGCAGTTTGCTCCTAGTCATCTTTGCAATCTGATATCAAACATTAGTGCTCACTTCCAAACTTGCTCTATCTTTGTTTTTCTTCCACCTTCTGCTCTGAGAGTTTCATTAGAAATCACTTGCTGTCCTGACAAACCCTCACACACAAACACACAAACACACCAACCCTGCCGTTCTGCAGTTAAAAGGCTGATTGAAAGTTATGTTGGTGGCAACAGCGATGGCTGGCTGAGCCTGAAGAAAGCCAAGCCGGGGGACAGCTGCGATAACAAGCTCTGAATGAGGCCTCCGCTGCCTTCGACACACACCCCCGGACCCTCCTTCCAGTTTCTTCCATCCTCCCCTCCTCGACCCCCCCACCCCTTTCAGTTCACCTCCGTTGAGCTTCAATGAGACCCCACATGGCTTTGTGGCTTTTTCACTTCCACTTTGTTTTTCATTAGTGATTCTTTTGAGTGACCTTTAGAAATTCTATGCGCATTGTCCCCATTGATTGTGCTTATAAAGAGTCTGGTCTGGGCGATTGCTTGTCACAGTAAGTCAAAATAGGAGTTTTCATTGCGAGCGTATAAGCTGTCATGATGGAATTTGTTTGCGCCCATTTCCAGCAGCAGTCTCTCTTAACACTGGCGATGTGGCGAGGAGGTAAAGAGGCCCTGATTTTTCATTCAGGGGACCTCTGTAATGAGTGGAAAAATATGTCCCTGCTTTGACGTGAAAAGTGGAACGGGACAAGAGAGGAAAAGTCATTTCAGGAGCAAAGAGTATAATCTGTCATATTTTATAGCAGGGCTACTGCTATCCCAGACTGGAATTCTGCGCCATGCAGTGAAACTGATTTGATTTCCTCATGCACTGGGATGTGAGTTTGGGCCTTGGATCAGCCCCCAGCCTGGGTGTACTTGGAGTTAGAGCCTTGGCAGATGGGGGCACTGCTCCATTCACACTGTAATTCTGTGTCTATATTGAATATTAGATAAACTGACTGTTCTTTTTGTTTATTTTTAGCCATGCTAGCGGCATGGGGATGGCAATATAGGGCCCGTCTGTGGGTCAGTTGGTCCATCACTATGGTCCAGACTGAAATATCTTCACAACTATCGGCTAGATGTCCATGAAATTTTGTACAGACATTCACAGTTCCCACAGGATGTGGTCATCCTCTGACTTTTCCTGTAGTGACATTTGTGGTTCAGAGTGAAATATCTTGATTGATATTTCATGGCAGTCCTGCTCCATGGATTGCCATGAATTTGGTGCATACATTTAAGGTGCCGATATTTCATGATCGATTATATTGATTAGCACTAAATTTTGTAAAGATAAGCATGGTTTGCTGTTATTGCTCAGCAACTATTGGATGGATTGCCGTGAATTTTTTCTGAGATACTCATGTTTCCCAGAGGATGAATTGTAAAAACTGACTTGTCATCTTGCACCATCCTCAGGTCAACATTTCTGTTTCTTTTTGTTCATGAGCAAATATCTAGATGCATGCATTTGGTTGTGTCTGTGTGTGTATCTGTCCTCTGCTAGCCTTGCATACTACTGCTGCTGTTGAATTAGGAAGTTTTGACTTTTCTTTCTGTTTATCATGTTCATACAGTTGGGCAAACCCAGGATGCTCAGTTACAAAACTGTCACGCTATTTTATGTGTCTTAAAGTAAAACTAACACTATAAAAGACAAAAACATTTTTCTAAAAAAGTTGCATACATCTGTATAAGAAACCACACAGTACTATACAGAAAAACTGCACTAACTTTGCAAACTGACATCTGGCAGTTGTGGTGGCATTGCAGGAGGTGCTTCACCATCTGTTACCTCAGGTTTTCACCTTCCTCTGTATCAGCCAGACACACCTGGCAGAGATCTGCACACTTCGTGTTTATTTTTTTTTTAAGGCATTTTTACATTTATTGGATATTTGGCAGTAGGAAATAAGGGGATTCAATGATGTAATAGAAATACGTGCAGCAGGATGTCTTTTCTGGTCATCAACCGCCTGTTCCTGTGCCAGTCACCTTTGTAAAGGACTCTATAGCTCTGTGAGGACAGTTGATTAACAAAGAGAGAGACAGCCAGACTGGCAGACAGAGATGGATAGAGGGCGGTGACCTTTGTACAGCCGAGCAGTAAGGTGAACTGGGAAAGCACTGAACAAATTGTCACTGTGAAAGGGTGAGTACCACATCGTAATGACAGGCTCAACAGCTCCACGATGACAGATTGATTTCAGACAATATTCCTGGATTGTCAAGAGGCCCCATTGCTGTCAGTGAGAGCTTTGCCAGTTCCTCCACCCCCTCCGTCTGCCTCGCCTTGCTTCTCCCTGCTCTGTCTCGTCTCTGTCTCACCCGCCTTTCTCTCTCCCTCACCCACTCTTCTACTAGCCTCTCCCTCCCTCCTGCTCGGGTCTGAATCGCTCCATTCTGCCGAAACACTCCTGCTACATCGCAGTCTGTCATTGGCCTTCTCCTGAAAAGACCTTGTTGACAAAGGCGCTGGTGTAAAGCGCTTCCCAGTGTCATGGAGATTGGCTGATCCTCGGACTGTACGCTGGTGTAGGGTTCCGGAGACAGAATAATGAGGGGACCTCAGCCAGGCTCGGCCATCATCATCATCATCACGCAGATGTGACCACAACACACACAGGGACACACACACACACACACACACACACACACACACACACACACACACACATGCTGGTCCGCCGGTGACAGCATGTCTGGCTCAAAATGGTCTTGTTTACAGCCTCTGTGCTTCTCTGCCAGTCAGGAGAACATCAGACCAACTAAGAGCGATGGCGGCTCGACTTAATAAGACATCTGTATCTCATTCAGCACCTCCAGACTGGACTCCGACTGTGTCAACTGTACGCAATGAGCCAAAAGCAGGTTGGATAGTTTTTTTCCCACTGTGGAATGCAGGAAGTTTGAAGGAAGAGGCATGCAGGGAGTGGCAGGATGCACCTCACTGTTGACTGATGGAGGCCATGAAACAACATAAACAGAGCTCTTGTTATATGGAGACAATGTAACAGGCTGCCAGGGTTTATTGTCCAGCTGGCTGTGGAGCAGTCATTCCCAATGTTTTTGGTGAAGCAACGTCTACTTGTGTCCCGTCGTAGTTTGTTGCATTAACCCTTTTTTGGCACCACCAGCTAAAATGTATCCATTGAACATCGCAGAGAACACTATGTGAAAGCTGACAACAACCGCATGCTGGAATTTGTACTTTATTTGTCCTTTGATCTGATCATTTCTGTTTTAGATAAACTTCTCATTTGGCTGCTTCTGTTACTCAACATTTAACATTTGAAAGTTTGGCTGATGAAAAAAGGCTTTTGCAAAAGAAAATAAGTATTTATATTACGATGCACATACTGACCATGAACTAGTTAATGTCTTATTCCCTGGGTTAAAGTCATTAATGGTAAGTGTTAAGTTATTAAGATCATAATTCATGTACAACTACTTCCTTACTTACTATCAATAAGCAGTAATTAGTTTATTAAGGGAAAACTCTTGTAGTAGTAGTAGAATATTGTCATGCAGAATGAAGAATTAATAAGTGCTTCAAAATGACAAATACAGAGCCAATATACTACCAATGTAGATGCTAATAAGCAGCTAGGTAATGTGCAATGTGTGTTCTATATTATAAAGTTTTAGTGGAAATATTTTATATTCTTCAAAAAAGTATGAAGCGTTTGTATTGACACATGGGCGTCATATATTTTATCATATTAGCACTCTCTCTTTCTGTTTTTCTTTCTGTGTTTGAATCATTTTGAAGGCAAGTTATTAAATAATTTGTAAGAAAAGCAAAGATTAGAGCAGTGGTTTCCAAACATTTTGGCCTCCAGCCCCTTAAAATAAAACAATGTCTACTTGTGACCCGTAATCAGAGTTTATGGGTTGTGTGCAACTCAAACAGTGAGTTTTGCTTCTTACTTTGTATTATTTGGAGGAATTTTGCAGGCCTGAAGAGTATTTCACAAGAAGAAAACAACAAATTTTAGAAAATTTGGAGTATGTGGTTATATACCACTCTTTAAGTCAGGGCTTTAATCTTTATCACCCTTTGTTGTCTGTGACATGTGGGCTACAGTTTAGCGACATGCAGATTAATGAGTCTTTTTGGCTCTAAACTTTTATATCTGTGCGTGTTTGCGGGAGAATAAGAGACAACACACAGGCGGTCCGGAGCAGCCGAAACATGTGTGAGCGTTCACACAATGTCCCTTTCAGTGCCAAGTGGTCGGCCCATCTCCAACATATTAGACAGACAGTTATAAACAGGTGCTCGATGGTGCCCTGCTCTCTATTGGAGAGGGAGAAAGGTCTGTTTGAGTGTGTCATGTGGCTGAGGCTGAGCCCAGGCCAGGGAGTGGGGTGTGAGATTGTTGGGATTCCTGGTTACTGCCGCCTGGGCCCACCTAATCCCCCTTCACTCCCCCATGCAGCCCTCCTCTCCTTATGCGCTGTGTGTTAAAGGAGGCCTCTCTGCCATCTTAGCCTCTGCTCCCTGCCACTCTCTAAATCAACCCTCCTCTCTTTGACCCTCACCCTCTCTCCTTGGCTTGTTTTTTTTATTTGTCTCCCCTCCTCTGACCCCTCTTTCTCTGTCTCTGTCTATCACTCTATCTGGCCTTTCTCTCCCTTTCCAGCCTCCCTCCTGTTGCCTCTCCCCTGATAAGTGGCCCTAAGCACACACTCAGCCCCTGTGTGTGCACCGGGCCTTAGCCTAATGGAGTGAGATAAAGCGACTAGAGTGCCACTCACTGTGCGCTCTCTATGACAGGACCAGTGAATTACTGACTCACATCTGCGTGAAAAGTTATGCCACTGAAATAGTGTTTTCTATGCACTCAGAATATTTCAGTAACCTCACATTTGTATGTACCATTCCCTCACAAAGAGAAGGACTGACCGACTGACAACAATAAATAATAATAAATAAATATCTGAATAATTAAGAAATAATTAATTAAATAATTATGATCTTATACTGTACCGTTACCTCCTTTTCTTTTAAAGTAACCATACACATAACCAAACAGGGATGAACATAAGTCTGCCATTATTCTATATTTATGCTATATTCAACAAATGCCATGAAAAGACCAAAACTAACAATGTCTGTCTCAATATTTTCTAACTTTTTTGACTGTCAGACCCAAGACCGTCAGTTCCCACTGACACCTACATATTTAAAAACTGTTCACACGTATTTACGATGTTTAATTTTTAAAGAGTGTTCAATACATTTTTATTGTTTTCCAAACAGGAGTTACAGTGCTTTTGTTCAGGACTATTTACAACCACGGATTATTACACATTTGATGGTGTATATGGGGTGACTCCAACTAAACTACATCGCAGGTGTTTATGGTAATGAAGGAACATGTCACCCAGTGCAACAATGTGTATTTTTCAGACAACAGTGGAGCTCTGTGGCTTTTGTTACATGGGTAATACTTTTGTACTCATAGTATACATTCAGTGTCTTGTTTTTTTAGTGGGATTTGTTAACAATACGACAAATGTTGCCATAATGACCCTTTGAATAACACAGAAAGAACAAAATTAAATGAGAAGAAAAGAAGAAGAATGAACCAAACTCTGACCACAGTCTAAACAACAATAGTCAATGAAGTCCTGCTGTGTACCAGAATATAATTTTTCAGCAGACAAAAGAATGCTCTTAAAGGTAATATTGATAATAATAACCCAAAACGGTGACAACTTTCAAGAGAAAATAGTCAGCTGTCTGTACAGTGGTAGACCAGGTAAAGCATCGGAAAAGCTGGCTATAAACTGTTCCAGTAATAAGACCGAATGGCCACTCCAAAAACATGATATGAAAGGCCTCTATTAATTCAACTTTCCATAGGGACTGGCTTGTGGAAGTATGGAAAAGTATGGAGTCCTTTTGGAAAATCCTTAAACTTCATTAAAAAGGATCAGTCTGTGATCAGTTTAATACGTAGATGATAATAAAACAGCAGCCACACATACTAAACACGTTACTTTTGCCTGAAGGTTAATGTTTTATTCATTTAGAAAAATGTCAAAATCTGGCCAATGCATGGACAAACAAACAAATATTTCTGTCCAACTGATTTATTTTAGGTTGAGCCTGGATTTTTGTTTCACTGCAGCTACAGATGACGGTATTGAGGAGTCACACACAGACACACACACACTCACACACACACACAAACGCTGCTTTCCTCTGACAGAGGCAGCTGGGGCCAGGAGAAAGCAGTCAAGTTTAATGAAATATAGCAGCTTAGAGTTCAAAGGCTCCACAGTAGGGCCTGTTAAGGGTAGGCCGCGTGATGGAGATGTTTCCAGAAGCTTTATGATGCTGGAGTAATTTCTCTCCTGTTCTTTTGATGAGGGGTCGGCAGGAGCCCGTTGTTCTGGAGCCATTAGTGAAGGAAGCAGACGCAGATTCACTGCAGACAGGCGGCGACATTATCCCGGCGATTCTGCTTTAATCAGATAGATTGACTGGAGCATCTTATTCTCTTTACCTCTTTCTTTTTATTCCACCCCCTCCTGCTGTTTCTCTAGTCCCTCATGTCACCCAATAGCTCCTCCTGCACCATTCCCACCGCCGAAGCGGTTGCTATTCAGCAAACATCAGATGGTGCCGAAGAAAGAGCCATTGTCCTGACTGGTCTTACCCCGCTCTTATCTATTGATTGGAAAGCCGAGAGGAGAAAATAACGGGTATTGATTACCACGCTGGGTGAAGCTCCTGGGCAGGACGTCTGGACGGGTAAGAAAAGACGGCATTCTTCACCCTCTGCTGCCCCGCTGCTGTCAGAACAGCCTCCACGTCCACTCCACATATCCAGTCCCCTTTCACCCTGTCACTGCCCCTCCTCCTACCCCCCTCACCTCACCTCCTTTCTTGAATCGCCAAGGTGGCTCTCCCCCTCTCTTTCCCTTTCACTGTTTTATGCCGATTTTTATCTCTGCTTGTGAAATGTATAGCCGAGCGCAGCAGCGGGCTCTGAACAGAAGCTCCGGCCTTTCACACACTCCCTGAGCTACGGTGTCTGCCTCACCTTTCGCCGTCACCCAGCCCCTCTGGTCTCAAGTAAAGTCACTGGCTCTGGATTTAGTTTCCAGCTTTCATGTCGTTTTTTGTGCAGTTTTTTTCCCTCTCATGTCCCTTGAACACGACTTGCTCTTTCCCATCCATTTTGTTACATTTTTGTATTATACAGGTGCTCCTGAGGTTTTAAGAGATGCATGATAGAGTATTTCCCTGGAAGCACAGTCTCCATTAAACTTCCTCTCTCGTGTTCGAGGTCTGTCTGCTCTTGTTCGGTCTGCTGAGCTAACACAGTGCTGCTGAGTAGGAGGAAACATTCTCTTGCTTCTGTCTGTCTCTCTGCCTCTTATCCTTTAAGTAAATACTGCATATTGAAGACACATTCACTCAGATCAGTGTTTATCTTTGTAATGAATCACTTTGGTCTGGCAGCATGCAAAAGCCTTTTGATGCACAAGAAATTCTAGCGGTTGGCTTAAGATTAAGGGCCAAATCCTTTTTATTAGAAGATGTTTACAGTGTTGTTTGAATAACTATATCCTGTGTTGGGCAGACGGTGTTGCGTGCATTATCAAGTTGTTCTCACTGCGGTTGGTTAAGGTCCAGGTGTTCGCTATTGGAGCGGCTGTCAGCAGCCAAGCCAACCCTTTATTGACATGTTTGCAATGGCTAGAAAGACCAAAGCACTTTGTATCGGGAGAAAAAATGCATGTACACATCATTACAAATCCACAGGTGTTTTGTAAAAGAGAAAATAAATGAGGAGAGAGGTACCAGCACATCTGAACATTGCTCAAGTCTGGCAGCCTTTGTAGGTTGTAATTTTTTTTCTGCGTTCCTCTTTCTTAACTTATTTCCCTCTGCTGAGGCCTGCACGTCAGATCAACAGTTCATTTACCCGCTCACAAGGTTTCGTGAAAATTGCTATATTTAGTCTGAATCACAAGAATGCCTCTTATTGAATGTGCCCCTTTCTCTTAAAATAATCCATCACCAAATTGAGCAAAGAAAAACAGAGCTAATTCTGAGAGTCGCCAGGCCTCCTCCTCCTCCTCTTCCTGCACTATGAAAGATTCCATTCACACATGGGGCTCGGCTATAATAAGGAGCACCGTACCAACGCTGCAATACGGGAAAGCCCATATGGTCATGTGTATCATTTTCCATTTAGAGAGCAGCTAACAATTCTAACAATTTGAGTAAACACTCACCAGTTTGTCATATATCTGGCAGATTCCCATTCATCACAGCCTCTGTAGAGAACCAGAATGCTTAGTTCAGCAACCCGGAGAGAGCCTCAGAAAGCTGAAGCTAAAACAGCAGAGAAAAGTGCAGCTATTTTACCTCTGGTATGGTGTGATTATATGTTCCAGTCATATATCTTGAACTATGTATCTTACAATCAAGTAGATAATGCAATAATTTCCCTTTTCTCAGATTTGACAGAGGGCCTCTGTGTGGTACTTTCAAAGCTTTCAACTTCAAGGTTAAGAGAACACGTCCTTGAGAGGGAGGAGGAGGTGAAGGAGGAGGAGGGGAGTCCCTGTTGAAGAAAGGATGGTGGTCATGCACACAGCACAAATACTTATTAAGTTATTCAGACGATGTCCTTGATTTCAACACTTCTTCATGCCTTGTTTTTCAAAAGAACTTCAAAAGGTTTTTTTCAAGAGCGGAGATGGAGGGAGGAAATCATTTGTTGCACATTCCTTGCACTTGGAGCGCCAGCCAAAGCTTTCTAGTTTATCAAGCCAAAAAGCTCAGGAGCTGGAGTCGTGCTGAATAAAGTTCAGGATCACATAGACCTTTATCACTGTTAAAGCACACTAACTTATCTTGGTTAACTGTCGTAGCTTAATATGTACGCCACTTCCCAATTTTTACCTCCAAAGGTCAGTAACTAACGCATTTTATCTTGTGTGTTTCATCAGTTCAAAAATGGTGTTAAAAGAATTATACATTGTGGTTTTATGGTGGGTTATGTGCTGGTGGGCATGTTTTATTTCCTTTGTGCAGAGCTAACTAGCTGTTCCTCCCTGTTTTCATTCTTTGTGCTAGGCTAACCAGCTGCTGGATGTAGCCTTATGTTCAGCGTGCAGAAATAAAGAGCAGTTTCAATCTTTATACCTAACTCTCTGCAAGAAAGCGATAAGCCTTTTTTCCAAAATAAAATTTCTACTAAACTTAGGGAAACTAGCCAGTTTCACCGCACTTCCAACATAAAGCCAACTTATCGTACAAATGAAAAAAACTCAATAGAAAACTTAGTAAGGAGCTTAAAAAGCTAAAATTCAAGAAGGATCCTCCACTAGAAGGCTTGGTGTGTTAGAGGTGTTGAATGCTCTGCGAACAACACGGCAGGGAGGTTTTTTGCAGTGCGCTGTTGTATACTTTTACGAATGGAAAAGAGCATTCAGATGCTCTCCTGTCTCTTTTTATTTTCTCGACAAGAATATTACTCTCAAGAAATGTCCTTCCACCTTTCAGAAAACCTTTGTTTGACAGCAGCAGTACCATTGCTGGGTCAATGTGCTTTGACACTTTGCTTCAGCTGAACCTTTGACATGAATCAGGTCTTGTTTTTGTATGTCAGTCCCCAGCATTAATCAAGATGGAACACATGGTTGAGTGACTCTCAGCACCATATCTTAGAGGAGATAACTGAAGCCTATTTGTTCAAGATTTGGTAGAAATGTATTTATGTTTTGACAAGGCAGCTCAGTCTTTCAGGATCAACTATGTCCATGTGAGCCCCCGCAGCACCAAGCCAACGCTGTGACCTGTTTGTGGTCTTAGAGCGGAGTCTGCAGAGTAAGAAATGGAACAGTGAGTGCCTCTGTTCTGCTTTCTTGGTAGCAGAGGAGTGAGATATGGGCCAGCTGACAACAGCCAAAAAAACTGTGGTTGCGTTTTCTCCACAGACATAAACAATGACACTTCCAATTTCCTGTGCATGCTGTGGACCAGGAAGGGCCATCCACACGGAGGAAGGAAAAGTCTGAGTGTGTGTGTGTGTGTGTGTGTGTGTGTGTGTGTGTGTGTGTTCATGCATGGTTGAGAAAGACATGGAAACAAAAAAGGAAGGAGGTTTTCATCGGTTTTACTCTCACAAGTTTCACTTTTTTTCCGCTGAGTTTTGTGGCATGACTTATAGACCATTATATATATATATATATATATATATATGTGTGTATATATATATATATGAAAACTTGTGAATTTATTTATTTATTTATTTTTTATTTTTTAAAACATGTGTAAGTCCAGCATTTTTAACATCAGAGGTCAACAGCCCAGCAGTCCAGATGTTGTACCTGCAGCTGAGATGCACGTGTTGGCAACCTAATGGATGAAACGGCCAGATGGAGTTACCTGTGTCACCTCCCCCCACTAGCAGCCCCCTCAGTATAATGAACTTCTTGTTTACCATATGTGTGAAATGCACCATAGGAATGTGACTGTGTGTGTGTTTGAGCGTGTGTGTATGTGTTTGGGAGAGGCCATGTGTACTTACCCTCCCCATTGTTTTTACTGCTACCAGACCGGCCATTTGTTCTGAGGCACAGACTGTGCTCTGTGTACTTTTGAGGGCTGTTGCAGCTATAGGGTTTGGTTGCATTTCCTCCCTCTCTTTCACTCCCCCATCTCCTGTTTCTCTCTGGTGTCTAGTCTGCTCAGCAATTCGGGGTTTGGTTTAGTTTTTAGTGGGGGTGGTCAGATGAACGCCTGGTGCTGTGCAAGCAGCGGCGCAGGCCTCCTAACACCATCACAGGGTGTTTCGGCCCGCTCCACTTCACCAGATCTGAGGGAGCAGACCTGAGCCAATTAAGAGCAGGGAGAACAGCCTGCTGTCCGTCTCACTGCGGCCCGCCCCCCTCATCGCTTTGATCTCTTGCACGCTATGCAAAACCAGAGCCAGAACACTTTACCCTCTCTGTGTAGGCAGTGGACGACAGGGCTTGTCCAATTATTACAATCTGGTTTCGACATTTCTGGGTAATCAGACGAAAAGATGACAAATTACCTCTATCTCATTCCATCTGCCCACATCGGAGCTGGTTTTTAGAGCTGTTTTTGGACAGGGAGGTCGGGATTATTTTATTTGCTGATTACAGTACAAGCCAAGCACTGCGACTCTCTACAAAAAACGAGGACTACAGTGGCAGTGTCCTTGCAGTTTATGTATTCATTCAGTTGCTCAATCGTGCTTATTTCAAAAAGTAATTTTTCCACTGACATGCATAATGTTCGTGCCCCATTGCAGCTGAATAGGTGAGGTAAGCCTCCACCAATCTCCATATTTCCAAATGTTTGGTGGTTTTCAGTGGAGACTTGAATATATTGCGGTCTATAGTACTAGTTCCCAAACTGGGGATAAGGACTCCCCAAAGGGGTTGCAAGATGATTAACAGGAGAGGAAAGGAAGAAAAACTAATTCTTGACCGTGGAATCAGCTGTTGGCAAAACTATCTCACCATAAGGTCCATTCAGGAGCTAATCTGGGTCTTTCGCCTGAATGACATGATCTTCATTAGCAGATGGAGTTTCCCAAATATCATAAAAGATGAACATGCTTGTTCAGATTTCTATTCCTATGAGCATGTAAATGACTTCTCATCCACGTTGGCTTAAAAGTTTATATTAAAGCTCTTAAAGCATTGTCTGTTTCACCTTGACACGAATAAAACTGTGGGTAGTCACTATACTTTTGACACTTTTGAAACCAGAAACCCATTTCCAATGTTATTGTGGAATGATAATTCAAACACTTTCCTCTTGAAAATCCACATTAAAGTTTTAGTTGGTTTCATTGAATTCCCTCTTGTTGTGTTTGCGTGTCCTCAGGACCTCCAAGGGTGTCTGAGAAGGTAGCTCACAGACAGTCGGCCCGGCTCGGGAGTGCCATTAAGCTGCCGTGTCCAGTGGAAGGAGACCCTCCGCCCCTCATAATGTGGACCAAAGACGGGCGCAACATCCACAGCGGCTGGATCCGTTTCCGTATCCTTCGCATGGGCCTGAAGATCAAGGAGGTGGAGGCAGATGACACAGGGACATATATCTGCAAAGCCACCAATGGCTTTGGTAGTGTCAACGTCAACTATACCCTTATCGTCATCGGTGAGTGCAGATAGAGTTGTGTGTATCACATTCGAAAGTTTGTATAACCTGTTGCTCTATGGTTTTGTGAGATTAGATCATTGAGTTTTGTGATATGTGTCACTATTGTTAAAAACCCTAGCTCATCTAAGCATCTATAAAACATGAAGTGACCTGTCTGGTAACTAAAACCAGAGACCGTGGCAGCGAGCCAATCTCCTGATTTGTACGATCGTCTTCTGCTGTGGTATTTTGGAGCCATATTTGTAATACTTTCCTGCAGTCAAAAATCTCACCGCAGTTCAAATGTTAAAAGACAGCATCACTCACATAGGTCGAGGTCTAAAACAAGTGGATTTATGGAGGTTTAGTGGTTGATCCTCTCATCTATTGTATGTGTTACAGCCCCAACCTCTCCTTGCCCAAAGTCAACAGCGGCGCGGGATATTGTTTCATACCCCTTCATCCTCTGTGACTCAATTGGATCTCAAGCTCTTCCTTTTCCTTAGGCTACACTCTGCAGAGGCAGGAGGTCTGCAGCTCCGCAATAAGAAACACATTCAGTGTAATAGTGCCGGTTTGTCTTCAGACTCTCACACAGCTCTTGAATGGGGCCTGTAGGATTAAGCACAGTCTGACTGACTGTGTTGCTCTGTGCATGTGCATACAGTGCATTTCCTCTGCGCGAAAGCAGAGCATGATGAATGAGCGGAGCAGAGCGTGAAGGCTGTGTTTAGTCTAATTACTCTAAGATGCCTAATTAGGGCCAGAGTCTGTGCTCTCTCTCTCGCAGAAGGAGCTGCTGCCTGGTCTTCTGACAGCCGGGCTTCAGAGGAAGAGCCATAATCAGGCAGATGTGGAAAACACAGAGCACTTCAAAAAACGCTGCATTTTGTTGCAAATCATTCTCGTGAGTTGGGAATAGACGGGACCAAAGTTTATTTTAGGGTCCCCCTCAATATGAAGTTGCCAGTGAGTTCAAAGAGAGGGTGTCTGCTGATTGTGCTAAAATGAAAGGTTGGTGATTGAGGCACCAAGCCAGCTATAATGTCAAGGTTCATGCTACAGTTGTGCTATATAGAATCAAAGTCAGACGTGGCTGTCTGTGTCTGCATTGAAATAAAAGGGCACTATGAGTTTTTACATACACAGAACAATTCCTTGTGAAATACGTTCAGAATCAATCATGTGATGGATAACAACCAGCACGTTGGTTTGTTTCAAGGCTCTGTTGATTGGATGCTGTCATAATCTTTGGTGCGTTTTGATGTGTTGGATTAAGTCTATTTAATGTTTTTCCTCAAAGTTAATGTAGTTTGGAGTGGAGTCAATGTGAATAGACAAAAAACAGCTACCTACATTGGTACATATTGTCAATTAAAATTCAAAGGTTCAGGATTTTTTTAGATGAGATTTTTTTTTTTGACATTTGAGTTTTAGTTGATTTCAAAGAAAAACGTTGTATGGGTGATGTTTACCAGTTTGTGAAACACATGATTGTATAAAGGATACAACTACATGGGCTCAGGAACACTTTGTAAAAGTAGTTGAAATGTTTCTTTGACCACTCGGCTTTGTCTGTGCAGTTGAGCCAAATAGTGTACATGCATGTGTAATTTATTTTTGGATTTTGAATATTGATTTAAAGCTGGGAGATCTAGAATGATCTCCCGGCTCTTTGATCACTCAAAGCTAACCTACACTCACACATTCGCATACAGGAGACACCCACGCACAATTAGCCAATTCATCGTGGTGATAGATAACAAGTTTTTCCCCTGTGGTGTGTTTATGTGACAGATAATTTGTCTGCCTTGGCTTCTGCTCCAGTGCGACTGAGTGAGAATGAAGACTTCAGTGAAAACAGTTTAAAACTGCCGTGATGTAGCTGGCAGGGATCGCCGGGAGATCAGTTCAACCTGACTGCATGCGTTGCTCTACTCCCACTCGGTGATTACTTTAGGAAAAAATACCATTGGAGGTTAAATCACAAGTCTTTCTTGGAAGCATATTTCCATGAGATTTTTATCACCCGTGTTTTTGCCCTTTATGGAGTTACCTAGAGACTTTCTGGCCTGACTCTTAATCCTGATCTGGTTTGTTCCATTTCCTACTTGTCCTCTGGTGGTAGTGAGTGCGTGACAGACCGACACTAGATACAGAAAATGGCCAGTCTGCATCTCACAAGAACACCCCCCCTCCTTTCCCTCTGTCTGCTCTCTTGTCTGTCATCCCATTAGGCGCTGGCAGGCCATCACCACAGCGTTTGTTTTTATAGATAATTGTTCCATCAGTGCTGCATTGCATTCTGGGTGCTTTTTTTGCCACAAAAATTAGGGGGCCTCATTGTCAAAATACTTCCAGGATTGAAGTAAGCTTAATACAGCCAAATACTCTGCAATTATCATGAGCAACACTTTCCATTAACGTTGAATTAACCGTTGTGTGTAGTTAACCGTAGTGACCTGCTAGGAGGCCTGTTATGTTGCTCAGAAAGATCAGAGGAGAGATTATTTATTTGAGATACTGTAAATGAGGGGTAGCTCCGCATCGCTCCGCATCGCTCCGCATCGCTCCGCATACAGTATCCATCATGTCAGTTTATTATTTTTACTGGATCACAGAGGAGAAAAGCAAGAGAAGCCACTGCGATCGGTTATAGTGCCGGTCAGGGGAGAAGGGTCGACGAAATCCTGGCAGCTGTTCAAGTTCAAGGCCCAAAGTGGAGAGTATAACTTTTTAAACATCGCCTGGGACCCTGCAGAGAGGCCAAGCAGAAGAAAGACTGTAAGATAAAGAGACAGCAAAGACGTGGGGTGAGATTGGCGGTAAGGAGAGTGAGGGGTTTTGCAGGGTGATGATGTAAGTGGGGGGGGGGATCCACTGCGGCTGGAGAGATGTCCCTCCTCCCATCTGCCAGCGGACAGCCTGTCCTCCCCTGAGCTATCTGAAGAATCTGGTCAGTCAGTGCAACATGGCGCCTCCTCAATCCCTCCAGCTGGCTGTTTGGGCCTTGTTTGGGGTGGTCTCTTGACAACTGGCCCCCATCACCTCCCAGCACCCCCACCAGGATAGACTGCATGCAGCAGCCTCTCCGTCCTCAGCTGCTCAGGCTACAGCAGGCTTCATATTAGCATTAACATGGGATTGTCATATTAACATTTACAGGATTGGGTTTTAATGTTTATGTCTGCACAGATAATATATTACAGGGCTAATACAGTGCTGGCAGCGCTCATAATGTCTACATGGAGATGTTGGCTCTCGCAGCACATTTTTCATTTCGCTCCCCTCTGGAGACGTTGTCAGGCCAACTGTTGGATAAACTTGCCCCGTGTGTGACTGATCACATGTGGCAGCTGTTTGGAGATTTCCAGAGAGTGATGCAAGGCCACTGCGCATAACTTTCCCTGGACAGTACAGTGTCCCCAACAACATCTGGAGCTCATTGTGACCTCAAATCATCAGGCCTTTTCCTGCTGTTCAGCTGGCACAGGAGGCCAAGGGAGAGAGTGTGTAGTGACCCGTTTCCTGTGGCTGGATTTGTGAATGAAGTGGGAGGGGATGGCGTCAGAACCTAAACACTGTAGCGAGACCATGAATGGATCTAAGTTGTGTGGAAGGGGGCTGATTGCATTTTAGACCATTTGATACTTTCTCTTGGAGCATTTACTTGCATATGCATGCACTTGAATCATGATTCTCGTGATCGAAATTCCCTTGGCATAATGAACCTTTTGATTACATACAGCACTATATGGATTTTTGTTTGATCATTGATTTCATAATAAGTTGCAGCTTTTACTTGTTTTTTTCAGTGAACAACAGGCCTCTCATACATTTAGAGCCCTTGATTATTTTATTTTTCAGTCTCCCAAAAATAGCAATCATATGGGAAGCATACCTTGTCCATGTCTGCAGTCTAGTGAGCAAACATTGTGCAAAGACAATAGTGGCAAGGGTTCGCTTTAACAGGACAGATGTATAAAGGGCGCCATTGTTCACTAGAATCGGCAAAAAGTAGAGAGGAAATAGATTCAGAAAAAAAAGTCAAAAAGAAAACCCCGGCAGTGTGGGACCATGTTCTGTTTGGATTGGGAGGTTCAGGAACCGGGAGGAATGTGGAGAGCCCAAGTGAGCAACAGAGAAATATTTCTTCCAGTGGAGGCTGTTTTTTAAAGGAATGGGTTATTATAGTTGGCCAGTTAAACCCCTTCAAATAGCCATGACATCATGGCTGGGCTTGGTGCTGCAGGGGACAAACAAAGGAGGGTTTGTACCCAGAGAACCCTAGAGAGCTTTGAGGGTTTCGGGGGACTCGGAGGGAGGCAGAGCGAGGGGGTTAGAAGTCACATCTGGTCTCTTTACCTGACCCAATCAAACCCGGAGAGGGAATAGAGTGTGCCAAATGGCATCTAGAAAAATCCAGCCACCGAACTTGAAATCAGAAAGAGGTACGAAAGGTACAGGACTGGCTCAGAGTTCTTCCATTCTGTGTTGTTATTGAAACGCACAGTTAACAGTTTACATCAGGATATTGTGTTTGTCTTTCCCCTGACATATTGTTGGCCAGTTTGTTAGAAATGCTAAGAATGACTTAGACTACCATATCTAACGTGAAGTGACACCTCAGTAGTATCATATAAAATCATTTAACAGCAGGCCTTCTCCAATAGTCATCCTCTTAACGTCTCCTCCTGCGCAGTGTGGCAGATAGTGGCGAGGAACCTGATCTGCTCTGTTAATTCATCAGCGCTTAACTCGAAAAGTCGATACGCATCACAAACCATCGATTAGGTTTCACTCATTATATTTTCTCTAAGCCCTGTCTTAGCTCCACTGCATGATGTCAGCCAGTGACATAAACTCCACAGCTGTCTCCTGGAACTGGGCTTATGAAAACTTATCATATTACTTCCAAATGCTGCAGAGTGTGACCTGAGCATGCCCCCCCGGCTCAGAGGAGCCTATCTATAAATGCTAAATTTACTCAGATAGAGCCAAGAACACTTTGCTGGGCCTGTTTGGCGTTGGGTCGCTGCCATAAGAGGTGTTGCAGTGACACTGACAACAATTAAGAGCAAGATTCAGATGCAAAGTTAACACAGGCTTTAAAAGTAGGAACTTACTTGCAGTATTATAGTGTACACTGCCCTTAATATTTCCATACAAACTGCAGTATAGAGGTTGATGGTAATTTGTGGTTTCATGCTTCAGATTAATATCAGTGCCAAATAGACACCTATGATCTCGCTCCTGTATTAACAGGAAGAAGGTTGAGCATGTAAGTCCATTCTTGAACTTGCAAATAGTTTTTTGATCAAAAAAAACAAAACAAAAAAAAGTTGTCCTCTGAGATCTCTAATCGGTTCCCAGTAGACCACACACACCAAAACCGACAAATTCACTCATGTACAATATCAGCATACCAAACTGGGCAGTATCAATACTACATTTGTGCAATAATGTAAATTCAAATCACTATCTGTTTTACTTGTTACAGTGTTTACCTATTTGTATTTTGCTTTTTTGACTGATGCCTCTTGCTATTACACTGCAAATTTCCCCAGTGTGGGACTAATACAGGATTATTTTATCTTCAGTGGCCTCACATCTTCATACAAGTACAACTACAACAGGATCACCTCATATAATATGTGCCACTACTTGCCTTTAGAACTTTTAAGTCATGTACAGCTCGCTATTTAAGCCATTCTATTGTTTTTTTTCAGTATGAATTCTGTGCTGCACGAATCATCAATCTTCACTGCCATTAAACTCCTAAACACCTTGCTGTTTTGTTTGGTCCTCAGCTGTTGACTAACTGTTGTCCTGCTGTGTTAACAGATGACTCAGGTTCTGATAAAACTGGACCCAGGGCGGCTGATGGAACAGACTCTGACCTGGGCACCGATGGCTTGTCAGAAAAATTTGGTAAGAGCTCTGCTGGCACGCTATCAGTGATGCAGTGCTTAATTGGTTCTGCAGGTTTTATCATATTTACTACAAACAGCGAAATGTTTTGCAAACCATGCTGCTGTGCTCTAAGAGTTTTGAATGTATTTTTCCTCCAGGCAACCATTCCCTTTAATCTCTGTATGATATGAAACTCTATTAGTGGACCACTGAAACTTGTTTGAGTTGTGGAATCTATTGCAGTGAACATCATGTCTGCATTTCATTTCCTTCAAAGTGACATTATTGTTGCTTTGTAATGCAGTTTAACTGCAGATTTTACTGTGATGGATTAGACGACTTGAACAAGTTTCAGTAATCTGCCATTTGATTTTCATGCCATAGGAAAATGAATAAAAATCAATTGGCGTCTGGAACAGAAAGAATCAAAACATCTGAAAATGTAAAACATCACAGCGTGCATTTGAAAAAGGTCAGCAAAAGTATAAGGTACCATATATATGATTCGTAGTTTAGGAGCTAAACCTTGCAAAAATATGGTATGGACTTTAGAATTAGCTCTGTGGTAGGCTGGCGACCTGCCCAGGGTGTCCCCTGCCTTCGCCCGAGAGCCGGCTGGGATAGGCTCCAGCTCCCCCGTGACCCTGCAAAGGATTCAGCGGTGTATAGATAATGGATGGATGGACTTAGAATTAGGGTACATTTTTCAGCTCAAGTCATGTATCCACTGATAAGTTACCAAATGTTTCCTCTCCTCTCCCCAAAAGTGCGTCCCCGCTTCACGCAGCCCGCTAAGATGAGAAAAAGGGTGATAGCGCGTCCCGTCGGCAGCTCAGTGCGGCTCAAATGCATGGCCAGTGGAAATCCTCGGCCGGACATCGTGTGGCTGAAGGACGACAGGCCGCTGACGGAGCAGGAGGTCGGCGAGGGCCGTCAGAAGAAGTGGACTCTAAGTCTGAGGAACCTGACTCCAGATCAGAGCGGCAGATACACCTGCAGGGTCTCCAATCGGGCGGGGGAAATAAACGCCACTTATAAAGTTGAGGTCATACGTGAGTATCCCACCGAGAGGCTGAGCAGCACGCATACCGAACATGTTCACCTGGAAATATTCATGCTAACAGATGAGGCATTAATTTAAATGATTACTGCTGTTTGTGTGGACCGTTTTCGTGATCTTTTGTTCATCGCTGCGGGAAATTCGAATAGTGCAGAAAGAACTGTAACCTTTAAAAAAAATCTTCTCTCTGATCTACCTTCTCCTGACGTCTGATTGCCATCAGCAGGTCTTATTCATATCCTCGCTGCATGGATGAATGTGCTTGTGTAATCATGTATATGAGAAGCACATTGAGGAAGCGGGCTCGAGAGCGAGGGCTTGTGCCCTGGTGTTTGCACAGGGGGAGAGAGAGAGTGAGGCTGTTCAACTCAGAGACCCTCCACCCAATCTGGAGCTGATTAAAGCCCAGCTGTCTGCCAGACCCCCCCCCCCCCCCAGCCCCCCTTCCCATGAGAAATGTGTGCTGTACAACCAGGAGCAAAGAAAGAGAGGGAACTAATCACACATACTTCTAGTGTTACATGTGGTATTCCTCCCTCTCTGTCAATTACAAGTTCTAAGCCTGAGGCTAATAATGGTATGAACAACTAAGACCTCTTCTGTCCACACAAGGGCTGTCATGTCAAAAGATGTCTGTTTACGTCCTGACAGTTTTTCTGTGCGTGTCTGTGCAGAGAGGACAAACTCCAAGCCTATTTTGACGGGCACTCACCCGGTCAACACGACGGTGGACTACGGAGGCACCACGTCGTTCCAGTGCAAAGTGAGGAGTGACGTCAAGCCGGTCATCCAGTGGCTCAAACGCGTGGAGTCGAACGAGGAAAGCCGCTACAACTCCACCATCGAGGTGGGAGACCACCGATTCGTGGTGTTGCCCACGGGGGAGGTGTGGTCACGGCCCGACGGCTCCTACCTCAACAAGCTGCTCATCACCCGTGCCAAGGAGGAGGACGCCGGCATGTACATCTGCTTAGGCGCCAACACCATGGGCTACAGCTTCCGCAGCGCCTTCCTCACTGTGCTGCCAGGTGAGGCCCAGGGAATGTCTGTTTACAGTGTCCCGCTGCCACAGCAGCAGGATACATTAAAAACACACTGCAGAGCAACAAATCAGCAACAAGGATCTGTGCTACCTGTTTGTGTGTTTTATGCGGCTGGTTTTTTTTAGGGATCTGCATAACATCAGGGCAATGTTTAACTGAAATGAAAGCAAGACTGCATTTATGTCAGGAAAAGTAATGAGGACAGATGACAACAAAGCAATGTTAATGTGCAATCTTATTTTATAGGAGTTTTTCATGTTTTTCACAGTACTATATAAAAAACCCATCAAGTTCAGTAGGCACTGAAGCACTGTTTTATAGGATTATAAATAAAACACATTTGACTTAACAAAAAAATGTAACTTAAGTTCCACTGAGCAGCTCAATGCAGAGCTGTCAGCGTCATCTGACAGTCTTCCTCAGTGGAAGGAGGTTGGTCAATTTTCATCATGTGACGTAAGACTTATTGTGTGATAACAGATGGCTGTATATGAGAGGGTTCAAAGATTAAAACATGTTTGGACTGTTGTTCCGACATTTTATTGACTAAACACTGAATCCAAAACATAATCAGAAGATTAATTGATAGTAAAAATGATCCAGCAGTGATCAGGCCTTAAGCACTTCACCTGTGCATTTAAACACACTTCTGGCAACATATAAGAGTTGGAAACTTGTTTTTTTATTTTATTTTGGCCTCTTTTGCAGACACAAAGCCTCCCATCACGCCCATGTTCTCACCAGCCTCCAGCTCCCTCCCCTGGCCTGTCATCATTGGCATCCCTGCTGGAATAGTGTTCATCTTTGGCACCGTGCTGCTGTGGTTCTGCCAGAGCAGAAAACACTGCCCCCCTCCCAGCACTCCAGCTGCAGCCGCGCAGGTACTGCAGAGCTCCCACCGGCTGCCATATCGAGAGCGGGACAGGGGCTACATGGCTCCGTCCTCCAGCTCCTCCAGCCCAGAGAAAGACTGCATGAGCTCCATGAACTATGAGGAGTACCTGGCACAGCAGCAGCTCCTCCTCACGCAGGGAGGACCAACAATCCCCCCTAAAATCTACCCCAAAATCTACACTGACATTCACACACACACTCACTCCCACGTGGACGGGAAAGTACATCAGCATCAGCACATTCATTTTCAGTGTTAGCCTCAGTGCCAAATATCCCCCACTGACTTCTCCAGTATCATCGCGGGACAATGAGCTGTGGACTGAGCAGCAGCTCCTCAGCGATATTCACCTGGCATTACTCTTTAAAAAAAAAAAAACTCTTCTCGTAGCTGGAGATTGCTGTTAAGGGCGTGCACGTGGGAAAAAAATAGTGGCCAGTGATACACACCTCGTGTTTTTACATCCAAACTTCCATATTTGGTGCTTATTATACATATTTGATTTTTTTTTAACTGTCAGATCCTCCTCACACCACTAAAATCCACAAATCCTTGTTGTGCACTTAATACAAAAAGGACAAGGACTTTTTTTTTTGTGCAGCGTGTGAGTTTAATCGCAGCTATTCAGGCCAGCTGAAAGGTCTTCCTCAGCAGTTGAATTTTGCATTTTCCTACCTGAAGTGTAGCAGAAAATGGGGGTTAGGTTTTCAGCTGTTGGAGCACAGAGACTCTGTGTTCTGCCTGGTTATGAAGACGAAAATGGTACTCAAGATTTACAAAGGGGCCGGTTTTATGCTCCTACTCAGGTAGTCCTTTTGTTTGTTCAAGATGCAAAATGTTTGCAATGCTGACCACTATGTTACCTTTCTCCATCCCTCACTTTTGTCCTCTGTTGTGATATAGAGTAGACTGGTAAGTTTTTATAGCCTTTGTACAGCATGCAAACCTTGCCTAAGACTGCAAGGGATGGAAGAATTGTGTTTCCACATTAACTGAATTGGTCTTCTTTATCATTTTAACTTTTTTTTTTAGGTAGGTTCCCATCATCAGTCAGTAGCATGTTGAGGTAAACCAGCAGAGGACGGGTCTTTTAGACTGCCACCTTATCCAACCACAGTTTATGAAGCTGTAGTCATTTATAATCAAGTTGAGTCATGAATATTTAATTTATTTTGCTAAAAAAAAAAGTATCAAAAGTTTATTTTTCAGAGTAAGGTGTTTTACATATCTACGTAATGTTATTAAAGTATACTGTTGTTGTCATGTATAGTACATTTTGAGTACTTCGCCACCCAGTTTAATCACATTTAGTTCATGCCAATATTTAGGTATTTCTGTATGTAATTGGTTATATTTGACAATCCTGTATGATGTACTCTGTTCAAGGCTCAAAAACTAAATCATCTCAAGTGTGATGGTTTGGTAGTTTTATTAAATGATCGAAACAAATTCAATCTCCACGAAGGCTAATGAATGAACAAAAAACCCATGAATATTCTTCCAAGGCCGCTGTCTGTGCTTGCTAATGAAGGCGTAAAAGTCCTTGTGAAAACCATAATGTAACAGTGGCAGTTAGCTGTCCTAAAACATACAGTACAGGCCAGGTACAGACAGGTCAGCTTTCTTCCTTTGAGGGAGTTCAAGAGTCTGCTGAGGGTGACACAGAGGGCAGCCAGCAGTGGGACAGAAGTTGCTGGGATGAATGACTGAATAGATACCATGCAGACACAAGCGCAGTCTCACACAGTCCCTTTTTAGATGAGTGATGGGCTCTGCAAGACTACACCGAGTGACCAGCATCTTTTCCCCATTTAAAGTGAATCGACCCTCGCCCCCCTTGGTCTGCACTACCACCTCATTCAACTCCAATCTAGGTAGGATTTCCTTTCACCATTTAGGAAGTGCATTGTCCTGCTCCGGGAGTGATGTGACGGGACCCAGTGATTGCTCAGGAAAGAAGGGGAGCATTGTGTCAGGTGAGCTCTTGTTTTGTTGTAAGCGTTGCAGGATGGGGATGAGCTTTGGCTCCAGACAGATGAGGGGTGAGTACATAGAATAGGTTGTCTGTTTAAAGCAGAAATTCTACACAGAACTACTTTTGCCCTTCAAATAGCCATGTTACTTCCATATCCATAAATAATGCTTCAAATCCAAAACCCAGATGCCAAGATTCAAAACAATAAGACCAACACTGCCCTCTAGTGGTATGTAAGAAGTTACTGCAGAAGTTAATTAACTAATTGAACAGTTATCAGAAAAGTTATGAGTAAACTTGTGAAACCTCTTTATTAACTCTCTTTTTACAGTATCATAAAGAACGTTGATAACTAGACATACATTCTACACGAGAAAATGATCAGGACACAATGAAAAACAAGAAAAAATTCATTAAAATATACAGTATTTACAAATGAGCTCAACCTTTCTGGACTTTGGTGATAAGTTCATCACAAAGCTTGGTGAGCTCTTCAGCCTCCTTCTCCTGTAAAAAGGAAAATAAGAAAAAAAATGAAGATAATATCTTATGACAGTATCTTCAAGACCTCTGTGAATGCACACAATCCATTTTATTATCATCACTCACCTTCTGATCCAGGCTCTTCTCCAGCGACTGCACCTTCAGCTGCTCCCGCCGCAGCTGGGCCTGAAGTGCAGACAACTCAGCCTTGTTCTTGGACCGCACTTCAGCAATTTCTTCATTTGCACTGAAGATGAACAACAAAATTTGACATTTCATGTCTTGCAATTCACACTATTAACACAATAGTCAGGTTTCTTACTGGCCAATTTTCTCCTCAGCGTGGGCTTTAAGGGTCTGGTAGCGCTGCTCCTCCTTTTTGATTCTTGCCAGATAGTCCTGAGCACAAGCCCTTAGTGTCTCTTCATTCTGGGGAAAAGCCACAGAAAACTATTTATTAATCAAACTGCCACATCTTTTGTTAAAAACCTAAAAACACATCATGTGTTTGTGGCTTATCCAACTGGGCAAGTGTTTTCTAACCTTCTTGTAACCTTGAATAATTTCCTTATGCTTCTCCAGTCTCTTGAAAAGGCCGGAGAAAGACTTCTCCATGGCGTTCAGCTCATTGGACACTTGATCCTTCTCCAGCAGGGCCTCATTGAGCTTCGCCTGGGACACCTCCCTCTCATTCTCTTGATCAGCTGAATTATACAAAGAGATTAAAGAACTCACACACCACGACATCAAAAACCCTTAAGACTGTGGCATGTTAATTATGTTCACTTACCCATCATTTTAGCTATAATGAGCTCAAATTCTGCAATTATTTTCCTGTGTGGGGGAAAAAAAAAAGGTATCACAAGTCTTGAAAGCTTGATATCATTGAATTAAAATGGCAAAAACAAAACTCACCAAAGCATGACTCACCTCATTTCTTGACCATCGTCAAGAAGCTTATTATACTTTGCACTCCATTGCTCCTCTTTTTCCTTTGCCTGTTTGAGAGAATGCACGCTCTTGAAATGTTCTGGAGTTTGTTTAAATCCATTAAAAAACAACGACACCAAGTTATTAGTTAATATTACGAGTCTTTTCCAACCAAATCAGGCCATTTATTTTTTTAATTGAAATGTGTGCAACTGCTTGTTAAACAACTTTCAATATCAAAGAAATGGCTTGTGTTTACTCCAGATTGCACTGTGATTGAATCAGATTACTCAGAACTGCTCCAGGGATTGTGTGGAAAACCACAGAAACCACTCTATCAACGAGGGCTGCAGAAAAACGCTCCATTCACATACACCCAAACAAAGTGACTTCAAAATGGGAAAACCTCATCAGAGTCTGAAACAGCTGCTGTTGTTTGTCAAATGACAAAATCACTGAGCAGGACATACTTCTGCCTGAACCTTGGCGGTGGCTGCATCCATGTCTTTCTGACTGTACTTCAGCACTTCAACAATGGTGTCCTCTGTGTCTGCTGGCTGGGGGAAAGGAGGGACGTGGCTCTCAAGGATCGAAGGAGGCTAGATGACAGTTGCAGTGTAAATAAATCAAGTTAGGAGACGCAGCAAGGATGCGTTGAGCGTAGTTTCCAAAACAGTGGACAGACACTTCCGCTTATTTTTAAGCGTTAAATTACCAGACACAATCAATAGTGGCAGTGATGGTGACTTACTGGCACTGTAGCATCATCAAATGGTTTGGAATCGTCCTTTTGTGGTGCATTTGCAGTCTCTTTTTGTGCCATCTGTGTAGTGTCAAGCCTGAATTGGGAGGGGGGAAAGAAAACTCACTTGTGATGTAGTCAAAGTGGTTACATTTTCAAACAAATGTCCAAAGCAGAACAAATTCAGCTCTAACGTCCCTTGACAGCAGCAATCAGACTAAGTGAAAACAGAAGTACGTCATACCGTGAAAGGAAGGCAGAGGGGTGAGGGACGTGGGCCTGAGCAGCTGGGCCGGCCGACTTCTTTGGACTGTCTCTCAGGAGGGGGTCAAATTTAAGGTACAAGGATTGTTTCCTCAATGCAGACTCCTTGAACTGCAGACAAAAAGAATTAAACATTTAAATAAGTTGAGGTCACACATGGACAATCAAATAATTTAGTTGTTTGACATACATGGAGAAGGTACTTACACTGCTGGACCCAAACTGTTCAAGGTAATCGATCTGTCCATCAAAATCATTGGCCATGACTAGAGATAAAGATCACAGGTTAACATCAAAGTGAGCTTTCCATTTAATGATGCTTCACAAAGAATACATAACTATGATACGCAGCAAAGCAACTCTTCAATAGAAGAGTGATTTAAAGTCTATGCAATCACACATCCAACTCTAAAAACCTTGTGGAACGAGACAAAATAGAGTTAGGGCCACATTTACTCACACATAGTTCCAGGAACAAACTCGTCATTGAATTCTGACATCTGGGACTTCTGCTCAGGTTTACACAATTCAGAAAGCTCTGGGAGACTCTCCACGGGTTGTTGAGCTTCAAGTTGAAATCCCTGGTATGAGGCAGCCTTGTGTTCAGCATTCTGCCATTCCACAATAATTTTTTTTTTGTTAGTAACACACAACCAAAGGAAAGCTTAATGGAAAATGTATTACGATTGTATCGAACTTCACGTACCGCTTCAGGGCTGGGTTCAGCAGCTGGGATACTCTCCGCGGTGCTACATAGGGAAAAGACATAGAAACTTAGTGAAATAAAGTGTTGTTGGCAAGTGTCTACTGCAAATAAACGCTGATACATTCAGATAAAAAAGGTTTACGTACAATGCTGGTGATACAGCTTCCTTCTCCACAGGCTTGTCAGTTTTCTCTGGAATGGGGGCTTCCATGAGCACCGGGTTGGATTTCTTGCTCGACTTTGGAGAGTTGTTCATTATTGATTTTGTGCCAAAGGGATTGAAGTTTGGGTCGTCAAACTCATCAAAGTCAAATGAGTAAGACCCTTTGGGAACTGGAACATCAGCAACATCACTTGCATCAGGCTTCACCGCAGTTTCTTTTAGTGGTTTGACGTCAGATGTTGGCTTTCCTGCTTTAGGTTTTAGACCAGGTGGCCTTTTGCCAAATTTCTTGGGTGGCGGTTTCGGCTTGACCTCACAGTTGTCATCGAAATTGAACTCAAGTTTGACTGGTCCCTCCTTGTTGGGGGCATCAGATGGCTGGGACGTGCATTCAGCATCTGAAGGTTTGGCAGCATTAGTTGAGATTGGGGACACCGGAGCGATGGGTTTCACCTCAGGCTCAATAGGCACCTCTGGAGCTGCCTCCGGTATGTCAACAACAGTTGTGGGCTTATTTTCATTTATTTGTGTATCCTCAACAGGCGGATTATTTTCTGGCACCTTTCTCCCAAGGACAGGGGAATTTTGAATTTTTGAGCCTCCAGTTTGGAAAGGATTAATTGCATCAAGGTTGTCAAAATCCAAGGTGTATGAACCTTTTACTGCCAGTGGAGCGTCCTCCACAAAACTGCCTGACACTTTGTCTTCATCAGCATTTAGAGACATTTTAGCAGGTTGTTTTTCATCGGGTGTGGCAGCACATGAATCTGGTTCCTCGATCGCTGGGACCTTCAGCACTGTGACCACACTGCTCTCTGTAGAGCTGATGTCAGTGGAGACGTCAGCCAGTGAGTTTTCCACAGACTGGGTGAAGGGAAGGGTCTCGTCTAGTGCCGATTCGACATTGGTGGACTCCGCCAAAATATTTTCTGGTTTTGTGTGCTGAGGCTCAGTTTGATGTGTAGGATGGTTTTCAACAGCAGGCCTTGCAGGAGAGAGGATCATCTTATTAGACCCCTGAAATGGATTGATAGCGTCCAGGTTGTCAAAATCCAACTGATAGCCTCCCTTGCTTTGTATCGGCATGTCATCATCTGGATAGGATGACACTTCTGTTGAAATTGAGGAAGATTAGCATCATTTTTTCAGCATTCAGAGACATTCAAGGGAAATAAATTTGAAATGTTGGACAAATTACCTTGTTTGGGCTCATTGGACTGCTCAGTGGCATCTAGTGGCAAAGTACTGTAAAAACAAAACAGACTTGGTGATATAAATTGATCAGTCATTTCATTGGATGCATGCTGCAGTATGAGAAATGTCACTTACTTTGTTTTATCCAGATTTAGGGACTCCATTGCTTTAGTACACTCATCCACACTTGCCATCTTGACAGACTTGGTGGGAGATACAATTCTTTTAGTCAGAGGGTCTCTTCGTGGAGTCTGAAAACAAACCTACACACAAGTAGTTTGATCAGTAGAGTAAATGTTAACCTGGATACAAATTTGTCTACTTAATTAGTAGTTTATTCATACCAGCCCTTTCCTCACAACTGTGTGCCAGAAACATGTCTGAAACTTTTCTAGCTTTGTCCACCGACACAAGTGCTGTCTGTTTTTAGTTGGATTGCAATCTGTTTAAAGTTGTGTAGAGCTATGCTGCAAATTCACTGAGGAGGGTCAAACATCATATAGTCAAAGAATCAAACGTTTAAAAACGTGTTGAGGTGCAACAAAACTATCAATCTCCCCGTCTACCACTTCGGGTTAACAGGATCTAATAGCTGTAGAAGAGTCTTAACTTGGTGACACTTAAAAGTGTATGCAATTTTCAGCCTGGTGAGACGGGGGACACAACATCCAAAAAAGTGAGACTATTCTGTACCTTGGTCCCCTTTGGCACAGTCTTGCTGGGCAGGTTCTCTGTCTGACGCAGGATGGAGGGCCTCCCGGTTGGCTGATCCAAGGCAAAAATGTCACTGTTCTGCTTTCCTATGGGGCAGACCCCACAATTCTCATCATTCACATCGACAGAACTCATCCTGGAAGAAGCAAAGAGTGACAAACTGTTAGTTAAATGGCTGAAGCAACCCAACTACACTCTGAGGGAGGCATCATCCTCACAGCTGCAGGCAGTTGATAAGAAACTTTTAGTCATGGGGTTTACTGATGTGTTAACAGCAGAATCAAGACAAATGGGACTCTTCAAATTTATTTATGTTGGTGAATCTTGGTTTGAATGTGCTCATTTTTTTACTGGTATTATAACTTCTTCTCTACATACAGAAAGGTATTGCAGCTTAAAAGGTGGAAAAGTAAAGAATTCCTTTTAAAGAGAACTACGATCTATTTAGGTTTAAAAAAAAAGATACAAAGAGGTTAAACCTACACAGACAAAATGCTAGGTGCTATGCCAGTCTGTCAGAAGATGTTCATTTATTTCAGATACACACTGATATCAGAGCAGTGTGTACTTTGACCAGTAAGTATCAATACACTATGTTACAGCAATATCAAAATGATATGAGGAAGAAACACTGCGTTCATTGCATAGTTTTTCCACCAGAGGCCACCAACAAGCTCCTTTTTCAACAAGCAATAACAGAATAGACTAAATGCAGAGTTGGATGGTTTGGTCCACCTGATCTGTCTTTTTCATAATAGACATTCTGACCTGTCAGACCAGGAGGTGTAACTAGCTGTAACTCATGTAACTACTCTGTTCTGAACAAGCATGCCCAATGCAAGGGCCCCGGAACAGGCAAAATAGTTTTAATTATTTTATGTTATTGCATTTTTCTTGCATCACATACCAACATTTCCTCTGTGAAAAAGGTAAATGAAAGCATTATTGTTAAAAGGACCTTAAATCAGTTTAAAATTTATTTGGAATGGCTGAAGTGGTCTCCAAATGACTGTTTTAAATTTGCTCCAACCTTAATTGCATTGATTTTTATGTTCATTAAGGTGTGGTGCCCTTTAGTCAACACAAAATGTTTACAATTTGACTAAGAAGTACACAAACGTCAGTAACGAAGAACGTTAAACGTTAAATTACATTTTGACTATATGTTGAAGTATTAATGCTTGCATACAAGCTTCTGATTCGCTGGTAACATTACTGCAGGCCAAGAACAAACTGAATCCGAAGAGATTCCCCCACACCTCCACGCAAGACGTGCGCACACATCGTTAGTGAATTGCATGATTGTCATATTGATGTGTTAGGCCAGTGTTGCTAACGCTTTCATCCATCCGTTACTTCTGGGCACTGACACCAAATGTTAGCGTTTCAGAGGGCAACATACTGACCGTGTACCGTGCGACTCAACGTGGTCAGCTAAGTTAGTCATCGAACATTAACTGGGCATTTCATAAATGCCAGAACATATTTTGACACCTTAATTAGGCCAATATTAACATAACTAACGTTAGCGCTGACAGCAAATTAACAATAAAGGCTATGTTAGCTAACTAAGCTAACTGTTAACTGTAGCTTACATGATAACAAACGCTACACTCGGCTAAAGTTAACCTTAAAGTGGAGGAAAACTAAAACGTTTAATACAGACAACAGCAAGTCGTAAGTTTTATGATCATATAGTCAACACCTACCTCAAAAACACAGACGCAGTTGGCCGAAATTATACCGTCTTTCGTCAAAGCATCAAACTGCACGGTAACCAAGAAGTAACGATTTTGAACAATGCTCGCCTGTCAATGCACCAACCGTTTGGAATTTAAAGTCTTGAAACGTGCCAATAAAATTGCAAGAAACATTCAAAAGAAACGCGCTTCCTGGTTTGGCAGCCAATCGCGCGAAAGAGCGGATATGATCCAATTGACGACTGCGCCCAAAGGACTAATTTCAAAGATTATAGAATTAGCAAGAGAATTATTTCGCCGACCAAAAACAGCGATAGTGACCACGCGCGCCACACGCAACTGTAGGAAAACTGTAATTATTTTTACAACCCTGCCATTTGATTGCCATCAGGGCATGAGCTACTTTACGAACGGCTTTAAAAAATGCTTAATGCAATGACAGCACGACATTTTCACTCACTTTCACATATGTTCAAAACACAATGCTTGATTTTCGCTTGAACAAGTAATAACAGTGTATATACTGTATAACAGGGCAATAAACTGACAATCCCGTAATACACCGATCATCGAAATTTGATGCTTTGAGTCTTTCAAAAGGAAAAGTGATGTCGATTGTCATGTGCATTGAAAGCGAAGTGGGAAGTGATGCTGGAAGACTTCTCTCTCTCTCTCTCTTGCTTTTTTTTCCCAAATTTTGAGCACCAGTGAATATTGTTGCTTTTGTACGTGATTATTAGTGTCTTTGTGGATTGCTGTGTCAGCTAGTATACATTTTAATGTCCGGCTGGCTGCAAACAAGTCAACGGTAACGATCAGGTGAATGAAAAAACGACCAAAAGACTCTCTGACTATTCTCGCATGCACAAAATTGCCGTTATAATCTGAAATAACACAAATTCTGACCAGCAATTTTGTCCTTCAACTCATATGGATTCTCACCTGTGTCCTGACCAAACATCTTTGATTATTCTTTTAATTATGCGTGCATAAAACCTCACATTAATTCGTTATATTTCAACTTTATATTCATTTAGCGAATTAATCTAATCTTTGATTAATCCACACTTACAACCCCTGCATATGTTGATTTTATCAGTAGTTAATATAACAATTTATATTACATGCAGCAATAAATTGGTGTAATGCATATAAACAAACAGTCTCTGTCTTCTATTAGATTATTATTAAATTGTGGATAAATACAACGTAGGAATAGCTTCATTTTGTCATCTTTAAGAACATATAGACTGACATTCAAAATTTAGAAACAGACCTGATATTTATATATTTCTATTGTGTACAAGAAACAAACTGATGTTTGTAACAGCGCAGAAAATGTTGATCTTGAGAAAATATCCAGAACTCTTCATGAAGTCGTGACGCTGCACACTCCGGTACAGTAGGTGGCGGTGTCGGCGATGCAAATTTTACCCTGATTTGTAGGTCGAAAATCAACTAATAGAAGAAGTAGCGTCCGACCTGCCCGCCAATTTTAAGGGATGTAAACAGTGCCGTCCTTCTTCGTCTGCCTCCGACAGGAGATTTAGTTTCACGACATAATGGCGAACATTTCTTTGTCAACAATAAATTCCAGCGGAAAAGGTACTGCACCAAACATATATTTGTTCGTCAAGTAAACTAATATGCTGTCGAAATGCCACAGACAGCCACGCTTATTGACGCTAACATTCACGGCTTTTTTTGGTAACGTTAACAAGCTAACGTTAACCTAAAGCTAGTAGGAATCAGCTAGCGTTAACGTCAAGTAGCCAAGTCACTTTCTGTCTTGATATTTAGCCATTTTGAACGCACATTTATAAGCTTACTCTCTTAATAAAGGTTGCTTGTTCGTATACACTGAATTATAGAACTGCCAACGTTAACTGCCGCTTTAGGATGTCAAACTACGAGGTTAGCAAACGTTAACGTTACAATTTTGTTGACAGGATGTGGCGATTCAACCCAGCTTGCAGGAAGGTAATGTACCTGTAGGACGCTTTGCTTGTTTCATCCAGACAAAAAAAAGATAACACTACGATACTTTGCTAACATCAACATTATGCATACTAACATATAACTAAGTTAGTCCTTAGTCCGTATACATTAGTATATTTTATCTTACGGTCCTGGATCAGGGCTAATGCCATACGTTATGTGTACAGTAAGGTATCTGTGTGTTTTTACCTTTTTCTTTGTAGAGTAATTTACAGTTTGACTATTAGGTTTAACTTTACAGTGTACATCTAATAGTCATGGAATAAATGTTTTGATGTCTTTCCAAAGTTAACCGACATCTGTGGTAGCAAACAACTACTTTTCATGGCGATGTTTAGTTCTCAACATTGTTTACTTGTGCTAATGTTTTTATTTTTGTTCTTTTTTGAACATATTTATTTATGGTCCTACAGCAGTGACAGCGATTCCATCAAAGTTTTTGTGCGGGTGCGACCTCTGACCCAGGGTACTGGGCTGACCACAGATGGAGATCAGAGTCTCTGTCTCTCAGTCACCTCACCCAACACCATCCGTCTGCTCTCAAAACCAGAACCACGAACCTTCACCTATGATCATGTTGCTGATATGGACACATCTCAGGTTGGGAGCACAAGTTGGCATGAGTAAAACCTTGAGTGACCAGTAAACAGGGGGATGTAGCCTGTGTGACTTATAAAGTTGGTTATTAATGGAATATGTGTAATCTTTATATGTCATTTTTCAACAGGAATCTGTATTTACCAGTGTGGCAAAGAATATTGTTGAGTCTTGCATGAATGGATATAATGGAACTATATTTGCCTAGTAAGTGCTCTTTATATTGTTTATGTACAGTGTAATATTAAGAAAATGTTATCGCATAATCACGCTGCACTGTACACCATGTATAAAACCCATTCAGTAATTCCTCTCTTGCTTCTGCAGTGGACAAACAGGCTCAGGGAAAACATTTACCATGCTTGGTGAGAATTCAAGATATTGTGGACCTCAAATTCTTTTACATCCAATAGTAGAATGATTGCAGTTACACATTTTTTCTTTCTTGCTCCAGGACCGTCTGAGTTGGATAACTTCACAGATGAACTAAGGGGGGTCATTCCTCGAAGTTTTGAGTACATATTTTTTCTCATCAACAGAGAAGTGGAAAGGGTGAGCTGTAACATTTCATCATTGTGAAGGTGTTGTGTGTAAACCAAGTGTTTCATGTTTGGTTTTTAATGAATTTGGTGCTTTGTGTGTTTTTTTCTCTTAAAGTCTGCTCAGTCCAAGAGTTTCCTTTGCAAATGTTCATTTATTGAGATATACAATGAACAAATTTATGACCTTCTGGACACCGCCTCAGCCAGCCTTTTCCTCAGGGAGAACATCAAGAAAGGTGTGTTTGTTGAGGGAGCTGTGGAGAAGTTTGTCAACTCAGCTGCTGAAGCCTACCAGGTATAAATAATTTGCTCGTTGTGTCTCATAGAAGGTTATTGTACTTACTGTAATACATGGTAACACTCATAACTGACTTCATAGATGGGATGTAACCCCTATATTTCTATATACCTTGTATCCAGTTCCATTACAATGTAATGCATGATTCTGTGTAGTATAAAGTGAGTTCTTTATTGAGCAGCATCAAATTGTTACTTTAATTTTGACTTTAAATTAATTACATAAAGGAGCTATCTTAAGAAATGTACTGTGGGAATGTACAGAATTTATGTTTGAAACCTCTTAGGTGCTCTCTATGGGCTGGCGTAATCGACGAGTGGCCTCCACCTCCATGAACCGTGAGTCCTCCAGATCTCATGCCGTGTTCACCATGACTTTGGAGTCCAAAGAGTCCATCAATGAAGTGGTGAACATCCGAATGTCTCAGTTGAACCTGGTAGATCTGGCAGGGTCTGAGAGGCAGAAAGACACACACGCAGAAGGCTCCAGACTCAAGGTGAGATTAATTCAGTCTATTCCTGAGGTACAAAATATATGATTTTAGTTTTTGCTAACAGTTGTTGTTTGTACTGCTTCTACTTCTCTTTTAGGAGGCCAGCAGTATCAATCGCTCCCTCATGTGCCTTGGTCAGGTGATCATGGCACTGGTTGATGTGTCCAATGGCAAGAACCGCCACATCTGCTACAGGGATTCTAAACTCACCTTCTTGCTGAGGGTGAGTGTTTCTAAATACAGGTTGTGACTCCTGTGGGAAATGCTCTATAGTCTTGTGTATCAGCATGGAGTCAGCTTCCCTGGAATTATGGCATTGTACAAACAGTAGTTTCAGTGGCATGGGGTGGTGTGTGTTTATGTGAAACATATGTAAATAACTGAATGCCATTATTACAATAAACATGTTTCCATTTTGCTTTTTAGTCTACTGAAATCACTACTGATATTTATTTTGGAAAGAGATTGAGTAATATACATTAAACCCAGTGATGAATGATTTGAACAGGTACTGGTGGTAATGTGAGTCGGTTCAAATTAAAACCAGAATGTATCAATCTTGTGCACTTGACATTCAGATGATGTTACGTTCAAAGATGTGATTGCACTTTTTTTCGCAAATCGAATAGACATTATGCACTGTCATGATTTTATTGTTATTTTTGTTATTTCAGGACTCTCTTGGAGGAAATGCAAAGACCTACATCATAGCCAATGTGCATCCTGGTTCAAAATGTTTCGGAGAAACACTGTCCACCCTGCATTTTGCCCAAAGAGCAAAGTTGATCAAGAATAAGGTATCAGACACAACTCTATATTGTGTTAGAACAAATTTAAACAAGTTCTGTGATTTCAAAATTAAAGCAATTATTTTGTTTTGCCAGGCCATTATCAATGAAGACACACAGGGAAATGTAAGGCAGTTACAAGCTGAGGTGAAGAAGCTGAAGGAGCAGCTCACACAGGCACTTGCTTCTCAGGCAGTGCACTATGGGAGAGATGTCGCACCAGGAGGACCTGAACTCTCTATGGGTAACAATAAGTAGATCAAACATATGCATTTGAACCATTTGCACACATCTGAAATGGAATACACTGATGTCTTAAACACAGTAACTGCATGCAAAATTACATGTTTTTAAACAGTTGTTTTTTCTGGTATGTTGCAAAAGTGTAAATCAGCCTTTCTCATCAGGTCCATCTATAGAAATTCAGCATGATGTCTCACATAAAGCAAAGTTTATGGATGCTGTTCGTCTGTTAAAGAAGCGAGAAGAGGAGAAGAGGGTACAGGAAATGTTTTTTGCATCCATTTATATTTGTAAATATGCTGCTGTGAGGAAATAATGTTGGTGCAGGGAAACTCACAGTACTGTTTGACTGATCTCAGATACTGCTGGAGAAGGTGGCTCAGCTTGAGGAGGCCTTCGCCCAGAAAGACAAGTTCATCCATTCCAGCCGAATGATTGTCAGGTTTCGGGAGGACCACATATCACGCCTTGAGAAAAAATTGAAGGAGGGACAAGGCTTACTGACAGACAAGGAGTCTCAGGCTCTGATTGACCATCTGAAAGAAGAAATAAATATCTTGAGAGATCAGGTACAAACTCTAATATGATGTGAGCACTGCCTAAGCTGCTATTCATGACTATGTATCTGTGTAGTGCGAGAAACATTACTAGTAATGAGGACCTATAGTTCAGATCTCAAAAGATCCACAAACAATTCTAATGACAAAAGTAAGAAATCCAATCCTAAAATCTTTCTTTCTTCATAGTTTTGTATTCATTGTCTGAAAGGCACAGTAGGTTGATGTTAGATTACTTTAGTTAGTTACTTTTCTTAAAATAATTAGCGAAATGTTGAATCTGTTCAGCGCCCTTTTCTGTGTACACACATCTGCTCTTTTAGGTTGAACATCACCCAAAGATGACTCGATATGCAGCGGAGAACTTCAGCCTTAGACAGGAGAACCGACATCTCCGTTCTCTTGAATCAGTGGTGAAAGCTGAAGAGGCTGCAGCCACAGTTGCTGCAGAGCTGGATGAGGTCTACCATAGGGCTATGGAGGCAGAGAGACTCACAGAGAGTAATATATTGATAAACTTTATTAGAGAAAAGGTAACATAACTATTATATCCTATGTATGTATAAACTTGTGTTGCTCCACAGCTCCAGCAGCCTCTTCAACCCCTATGGCTGGAGATACTGTCTCTGCAGCCACAACTGAGAGACTGAAGGCTCAGCTGCTTCAGAAACAGTCTGACCTCACAGCTGCCCTTCGGGCCTTTGAGGAATACAAAGAAGTCACCAAGTAAGGAGGGTATTTAATGAAGGAAATTTAATGAAGATTCACATGTGCATTATCCAGGAAAGCCTAGCCAGCATTTAGGAACAAGCCCCTGCAAAAGCTAGAAAAACATATTCCATCACCTTTTGCTAACATGGCTAACATAACTTTTTTTTTTGTTAATAACTGCAGTCTGTACAGTGAGATAAATCCAAATGGAGTTTATACAGATTTATGATTAGAAAAAAAAAAAAAAATTTAATGCCCTTATAGGCTGTTAGAGCAGATTTTGCAGAGCTTAATGTGGTTTTTGGATGGTACTTTGTGTCCTAGGAAACAGATGTCTCAGCTGGAGTCTGAGAAAAGATACCTTGACAAGTCCAACAAGCATTTGGAAAACATTCTGGAAGCCACAAACGCTCACAAAAAACTGGAGGTCTCTGAGCTGAACAGAATTCATGTTGAAACTATAAAGGTGAGTGGGTGCTGAAATTTGTATTCAGATCACTGTGATATCTGAACCCCAGATTCAATAAACATTTGCTCTCATTGTAAAAAAAAAAAAATGTAATTCTCATATATACTTAAAATATTTATTTCACCAGATTCTCACCACGCCCACCAAGGCATACAGCTTGCGGTCCCGTCTCGTGCCTCTCTCCAGCCCAGACCACCTGAATGGAACAGATGATAATGCAGATGACATTTGGGACGAGCAGCCGCCTTCAGACATGACCGAGATGGCATTGACTGAGGAATTGCGTCAAGTGCAGGTACAGAAATGTGGATTGTCTCTTAAATATATGTACACAAAACACATGAAGCCCTCTTGTTGTGTTATACTCTCCCTAATTTCTCATCAGGAGCAAGCTGGTCGTGTCCAGACACAGCTGAATGAAGAGGAGCTAAAGAACAGCAAGCTGTTGCAGCAAATTGCAAGACTTGAGGAGCAGATCACTGTGATATCACAGGAGTCTGACCGCAAGGATGAGGTAGAATTTTCTCATCTTCTTCATCACCGCCACAAAAGGGGTTATGTTTTGTCTCTGTTTTTTTTTTTTGTTTGTTTTGTTTGTCTGTCAGCGGGCTCATGGAAGAACTACTGTCTTGATTTTCATGAAGCTTGGTGGAAGGCTGTAGCACGGGCCAAGAAAGAGTTCATCAAATTTTGGAGCGGATCAGATACACAAAGTATTTTTCACTTTGTTAACATTACATGATAGAGCATTTGGCCCCAGCGAAATAAATGCTATACATCTTAAAGTTCAATACTCACAATACAGCCAATTATACAAATACAATGCCTTCAAATCACAATCCACATTCGGCGACACACATAGTTGTTCAGACCTCATGCAGAAAGTCGTTATGCAGCACTTGGAGACAGTGATTTCATTGGAGATCTGGTAAAATTGTAACATCACCACAATTATAATGTTTTATTTTTCTCAAACATGTGGTTTTATAAACGCAAGTACACTCATATTGTGCAACTAATTACACTCTCACTCACATCCAAATGTGAATTGTCTGCAATAAACTCTACCAGAGATATTGAGGAAAAATGATTGAACTTCACGATTCACGGGAGCTAGCAATAATATTGACCTTAAAGTTTGCCATGGCAGACTTGCATATCATAGTGGACTATTGGCCTTGATGTAGGCCTGCACTCTCTGAAAGCCCTTCTAGTTTATAGTTTTATTTTATTGAAATGTAATATTATGCAAACTATTATGTGTTATGAAATATTTTATGTAATGTATGGGAGTTAAAGAAAATGATGCCCTTAACTATTCTGTTTTCCTCATTGTTCTTTACACCTGATGCAGCTACTTTCTACTGAGCGAGTTAACAAGAACAGAGATCAGCTCAACCTGGAAGAAGCTGTCAGTAAACTGCAACAGAGCCTTCAGTCTGAACAGCAAGCCGCCGAAGGTGAAGTTCTGTTGTTTCTCCTGTGTTGTAATCACCTGTCTGGACTTTTGGAGGTACAGACAAGAGTACCAAAGTGACAACTCTTTCTTTCCCCTCCTTGCAGTGCTGAGGAGTGAGATCCGTGATCTACGCCTGGTGCTGCAGTCGTCCGATAAGGAGCTGGCCACTGTGAAGAACGAGCTAAGCGAGGCCCACAATGAGCAGCAGAGAGAGACGAGCCAGCTATCCAACAGTCTGATCAGCACACAGCTCCAACTTGACAAAGTCCAGTAAGCATGAGTCTAACACCTCTGCATTGTGGCTCTTCTTTATCTGATGTGTTTATGTTCACACAACTACCATGTCTTCATTCCAGGTTGGAGTGGGAGCAGCTTCTGGAGCAGCATCGGACACTACAGGATTCATTTGACCAGCTGCAAGCTGAGGCCAGGTTTGAGGCTGATCAGGCAAGACAGCAGCTGCAGGACAGGCAGCACGAGATTGATAACTTCAAAGCACAGCTCACGGTTAGTGAACTCATGAACTCAGTGAAATGTAGGCTGTGACCTCCTAACTGTCTATATGTTCTATTCTTATATATTTTTCTACTGTTGCAGGTATTGAATAATTCTCTGCAATCTGAGCAAGAGCATACAAGCACCCTGATCTCTCAGTTAAGAGAAAACAAAGAAAATACATCAAAGTGAGTTTTGTCAGAGTGTGTGCTGGTAGCTTTGTCTTTTTTAAAGTTACACCAGATTTCAATGTTTAAAATAACTCTTGTATTAACATGACTGACCTTGTTGCATGCCCTCAGAGAACTTATTGAAACTGTGGAGCAGAATACACAACTGAGGAAGCAAGTCTCAGACCTGACAGTACAAAGTCAACAAGAGGTCAGTACTAAGAATAGTATGCATGTTTGACTTTTAGAACTATTTGGAATAACAATCAGTAGCTAAGCCTAGTTGTCTGTCTGATTTTTGTTTTTAAGGCATCCAAAATTGTTGATCTTGAACAAGATCTCAAATCTGCCAATGAAACGATAAAAGGCTTGGAGCAGAAGATTGAACAGGACAAAGTAAGCCTGAGTCAATAACTCTCCCCCATTTCTTACTTTTTCAAATATAACTTCAGTTTGTCTGCTACCTTCCTGAATCCCATCTGTGTATTTTGACAGGATGTTGTTTTAGATCTGATTAATCAAACCAGAGACCTTCGCTGTGAGCTGAGCCAGAAGGACCACAACATTTCCCACCTGTCTGGAGACATCAAAGATATTACAGTACTGTACTCCTCCTATCTCACCCCGTATTTGTCTTAAAAAAGATCACTATTTGTAATAGTTACCCATTTCTTTAATCTATTACTTCATACTGTGCAGGTTTAATGTTGAATCAATCAAGGTGTGTTTATGATAATTATGTCATTGCTCTTCCAGGCCAAGTACAGTGCTGCCTGCCTTGAAAGGGAGGATATCTGTGAGCAAAACTCTAAGATGCAGACAGAAATCTGTGACCTGAAAGAAGCTTTAGACAGACGTGTAGCATCCAACAATATAGAGGTATGTTTGATGTTGAACACCTCTCTTCATACATTTTGTGTAAATTTTTGTAGAAGTAATTCATGTCCTCAGCAATTTTGTCGATATCAGAAAATGAGGCTATTTAATAAAGCTAAATATCCATTGCGTGTGTGTCTGTCCTCAGGTCGAGGTGTTGCAGGAGGAGATTGCATATGCTACTGAGGAGATTGAGAGACTCACTAAGGTCTTAGATGAGCAGAACAGCCTCCTCCAAGCAAATCAAGAACAAACAGCCCAGAAGGATATCATGATACAGAATCTACAGCAGAAGGTGAAGTTGTTTTTATAATCTCAACACAGAGAACAAATCATCAGTAAAGTAAAAATCTGAATAATAACATCTAATTAAAATTTAATTACTAAATGTCAAAACCCTCCTTTTGTACCAGGTGCGAAAACAGCAAGAAGCTGTTGAAAGAACTATCAGAAATGGAAGTTCCGAACCCCTCATTGAGCTGACGGTCACCCCTAGATCCTTACCTCGGGTAAGACTTCTCAGTGGTATATTTGTCTCTAATTCTGTATTCACAAATAAAGCTTGTGTGGCCTTTTTTTTTTTTTAGAATTTGTAGTCAGAATTTCAAACAATTTCTCTATTTTTCAAGACACCCTGCACTCCAGGAAGTTTCAGTAGGGACCTGACCCAGGTGCTGGAGAGCCAGGAGAGGGAGCTGGAGAATCGCCGCTCCTCCATGATGACCATGGAAATTCTTTTAAGCGAACTGAACGCTGAAAGAACTGCCAAGAATGAGGAGATCCAAAGGCTTAAGGTATGTCTTTGTGCTAAGGTTAAATTAACCTATAGCCATTCATCATTGGACTGAAATATTGATTCGGCATGGGTATAGCAGACTCTCAGAATTGTGTTTTTGAGTTTAGTGTCTTTTTTTCTGCAATAAACTTAATATGGAAAGGTTTCAATGAACTTTGAAGTCCATCAGTATTGATGTTTTTTCTGTCCTCAGACACAGCTGACTGAGAAAGAGATGGTCCAAATAGAGATCCAAAGTTTGCTTGATGGGTTTTGCAACAAGCAGAGCCAGAATGGAAATAATAACGGGTGAGTTTATTTATCCAGTCTTTGATCAGCTAAGTACCCTAAAATACATCCAGTCATCCATTGTTGAGGTCATAAGTGAAATGGATAATGTTAATCTTGTCATTTTCAGTGAGGATTTGAACACCATCAAGCAGTCTTTATTTCAAGAGCTACAGTCGGAGAGAGCAGAGAAGGTTTGCATTTGTTTATCTGTTTGTTTGGTTTTTTGCCTCAATAATAGCAATAATAAACTTGGTATGTATAGCAAACATCAAACATGAAATGCAGCTCAAAGTGCTTCACAACAAAGAATTTACCCGCACCAAGTGCTTCACATAAAAAAGACAGAATGAACATAACAGGAATAGAATGCCATAATGTCAAATAAGATAGAAATAAAACCTTGAAAAAATTTCCAAATGTTACAGGAAGCCAGTGCGGGGCAGCTAAAACTTAAACTAGAGTGGACTAAAACTATGGAAACATACATTGTGCCCTCCAATGATATCACTTTCTCAGATGATGATGATGTTTCTCAAACACATCATCTCCAAGACTTATGTAAAGCTTCTCCCTTTAATGTATGTTTTGAACCAGTTTAACACAGAGAAAGACCAACTCAATGATTTAAGATGATGATGGTCAGTCTTTAAGAAAGGAATTAATTTGCACTAGACTATCTTTTCAAGTATGTCACTGATTAATTGTAGGTTGGATATAAGCCTACCTTATCTATTTTGGTGGTTTTGGTCAGCCTTAATGTCAGTGGTGTGACTAGTTTCCCTGGGTTAAGTATTATCAGCATTGTTGTTCAGAGTCAGTGGGTCATACCTTTTTTGAAGTCAGAGTTCAGGTCGTGGAGTTCGTGTTGGTTCTCTTATTTGATTTCTTGCTGGATTTGCCTTTGCAACAGATGATGTCAGACCAAGTCCTGCCTGGAATTAATGTTTTTGGTAGCTTTTAGCAGAAAAAACAGACATCAGCAAAAGAATTTTAGCAAAGGGGAGAGAGCAACAAAGCGTCTGCATTGTGGGACAATAGGAATTTTATTATTTGTTCCTCTTGTTCATTAACAGAGCAAAATAATGCAGAAGCTGTCCGATACTGTAAAAAGGTAAGCTCCGGTGGTTTGGTTAAGTAAACGAATCAACATTTTTTAATTGCATGTCATTCAGATTCTTCATTGATATTGACATTTGAAAACCTGTCTTCGTTGTTTTTTGTGCTGTGGATTAGGCTGCAGGCGCAGGAGTCAATGTTAGCCCAGTCTCAAACCTGTGTTCAGGAGCTGACCACTGAGCTGAGGAACCGCTGTCTGGAGTTGAGAGAGCTGAGCCACAGAATACAGGATGAGGAGAAACTACTCCAGGTCAGAGCTCTGCTCAGTAGATGAGTTTCTTTCACCAATGAAAGCATTTTGGGGAGATGTACCTTTTAAGTATGATGAAATGGTAATGAAATAGTTAATGAACTAATGCTAGCCGAGCTAGCACTGCAGTGTAAACACACAAAAAGCAACATGAAAAAACAGTAACTGGTATCCAACCTACTACTCTTGTTATTTAGCTGCCTTCAAATGAGACTCAACATTCACAGTTTCTCTTGACTGTCCCTCAGTATTACAATATTAGTCCAACATCACCCAACCTGTATTAGCAGCCACATTAGCTGAGCAACATGCTAGCGTGTTTCAACAGGCTAACCAACAAAATAAATGGTGAAAAGACATTAAAAAAAATAGCAAAACTTACAGCTTCCAACTGTGAAGTTGGGTCACTGCGCCACCTGTTGGTTCTTGCAGGCAGTGATTGTTGCCTTTTAATCTTCTATCAATCAACTAATTGATGATTTGATGTATGTTTGATTTAAAGTACTTATTTTCTGTTTTACAGGAGAACGAGGTTCTTCGTAAGCAGAATGTTCAGCTGTCAGAGGAGAATGGAAAACTTGTGGGGCATAAGAACCACAAACAGAGAATTGAATATCTGGTGAAGCTGAAAAAGGAAAACACCAAACTGCAAGAGGTAACTGAAATTTCTGCTATCATTAAAGGATGTTTCTTTTTGGTCATCTGAACACTGTTATCATATCACCTCAATCAACACTGTGCATGTCTTTTGTTTTAAAGGAGAATGAAAAGCTCAGAACGGAGATTGGCTTGATGCGAGACCACAATGGATGTCCACCCCTAGAGATGACAAATTCCTGATTTTTGGTGAACTTGCATTTTTACCAGTGAAGAAGTGAATTTTTTACATATTTTTTTTTTTACTTCATTGACTTGGTCAGTTCTTTAAAGGCATTGTGATTCATGTTTTTTATTCTTTTTTTCATTCAGGGAATGTGCAGTAATGATTTTCTTATGAAATACGCATATTTTAATAATAAATGTTATTTGTATAACACCTTTCATACAAGAAATGCAGCTCAGAGTGCTCTACAAGAAAGAAATCACATGCAATAAGTGCTTCACAAAAAAATACATAGAATGAACATTAAAAAAACACTTGATAATAGTAAAAATAAGATAAAGGTGCAGAAAAACAGGAATAGAATGCCACAAATAAGGTAAGTTATGATAGAGAATAAAACCTTCTTGATAATATTAGTAAAAACAAAGACAGAATGTGTAGCATAAGACAGAAAATAAAAGCCACTGAATAATAACATTAAAGTGTATCAGGAAAGTCATAGCAGGTTAAAGCGAAAGTGAAGACATAAATACATTTTTAGCTTTCTTTTAAATGTTTAGCAATTTTACTGGTATCCTCAGGTTGTGTGTTCCAGAACTTTGGAGCATAATTGCCAAAGGCTGCATCCCTGATTTTCTCTCAGCTGTTGCTGGGAACCAGTGCTCTTAAAGGTAAATGGTTAACCTGTCCTAGCCCATTAAGGGCCTTGTATGTAAGGAGGAGGACGACAATATATAATACCTCTTATAAAGTTTTGGCCTGGAGGCATTCTGTACCTTTACATTGATCTGCTATTGCAGACCAGCTGTGACGTTACTTCCATTAGTTCAGCTTCATCTTTGCTTGATAGGTTGTTTCTGAAGTACATTAGTACACCTAGACACATTGGTGTCAGACTGCAATGAAATTACAACAATGCTGAAGAACATCTTGATGTGAAAACTGAACATTTCTGTGTTCAGAATATTTTAGGTGCTTACGGTTAGTCTGGTGCTGATTGTTGCTTGACCATCTGAGTTATATGTATGTCTCGCTTAATGTGTTGTGTTTTTTTTCCTGAACAGTAATGGGACTGAAAAAATAAAAAAAAAAAACTTGAGAAATGTTATCCAGGTCTTGGATATCTACAGTAATAGCAATGGCAAATTAAAAGATAAGGACCAGTTGCCTTTGACTTACTAATACTATGACAAACATTTCACATTTCCTTTCTTTTTCATCAGTGATGGAAAGTACATTTATTTGTGCAGTTTTGAGGTACTCCTACTTGAGTATTTCTATTTTCTGGTACTTTATACATCTACTACACTAGATTTTATGCACAAATACGATCAGTCAATACAAAACATACAATGCATTGTTGTAGATAAAACTGCACAAAACTATGAGGTCAAAATCTGCTCCACCTTGACTAACTACAACATTAAAGCACTGCTAATATAATACATCAGTATTAATGATATGAAACTGATGTTTACATTTCGGACCTCCATTTCTGTTACAACCACTTAAGTAAACCGTTTAATGCAGGGCTTTTACTTGTATATATTTTTATAGTGTGGTATTGCTACTGTTTGCTAAGTGAAAGATTTGAATACTTCCATCAATACATAGCACAATGAGTGATGTATAAATGCAGAAGTTTTACATTTTCACTTGCTGATATTTGATCCAGCCGCCAGGGGGCTGTGTAGAACATATTCACCACTTGCCTCACGCGCTTCGTTCTAGCTAGCGTCAGTTGGTGTAGTTGGAAAAGGAGGGAGAGACTGAGAAAAGCAGTTATTGCAAACACTTGCAACATGAAGAAAGTGTTCACCGCCGAACAAATTTCGGATTGGTTCACTTCAGACACGACGTTTGCTAACGTTAAAATCACAGATGTGGAGGAGAGACAACTGGACGAACCATCACCGAAAGAATCCAGGTGAGATGAACGTAGCTTGAAGTTGGCTAATTTCTTCTTAGCTAGCATGTTTGGATCCCGCCAGTCGTGTTCAGATAGTTATAGAAAAATATTCCACGTTACAGGTACCACTTAGCGTTACTTTATTGTAGCCATATACCTTTACTGTGCCAACTTTTAGAATACACAGCGTACAAAAGGTTTCAGGATCAGTCTGTGTGGATGCAAAGGTTTAGCTAACAGTTGCTAAGTCAACTAACTGCGTCTTTCTAAAATGGAGAACGGCGGTCACTGGTTTGTCTGCAAACTAAGTAGTGTTGAGATGCCTTAACACTTCCAGCATTTTATAATCCCAATTCCAAAAAAGTAGCGACGTTGTGTAAAACTTTAGTTAAAACAAAATGCAGTCATTTGCGAATTACCTGGTTTTACCAACAAGGGTATAATGTCGCGTTCCCGAGCCCATGCAGAAGTATCCACAAAGTGTTGAACTTCGCTTCGTCCTTGTTTGTAAAAGACTGAGACTTATGAAGATGCTCATTTCATACCCAGTCCTGGTATTATCAGGATTTTACCTGTGGCGTTTTCCACACAGGTGTTTTTTGAGCAGGCTTTTGTTGTTCCTGTTCCAACTCCTTTAAAAGGCGTTGCTGGCATCAAATTCAGAATATGTATATTTTTTACAAAAATTAGTGAGGGTAATGTGATAAATCATAAAATGTATTCTATTTGTACTGTTTTCAGTTGTGTGTCTGTCTAAAAATGATGAGCAAGTTATAATATCTGCTTAATGTTTTACTCAGCGTCCCAACATTTTTGAATCTGTTCTGTATGGCTGCCACTAGGTTTGTTAGCGTGTCACAGTAATAGAAGAGAGTTGACTCAGCTTGACAGTGTGTGGACACATTAATCATTAGACTTGACTAAAAGTGTGAGTGAGGTTTCCAAAATTAGCATTATCTGCTTAACTACTTTCCCGTCAAACTTAAATATCAACTCAGTTGTAAACTCTGAGGTGGGATCTTCCCTATCCACAGTCTACAAACTGTAGTTCAGGGAAGTTCACCATGATTGTCATCCAAATTGAAACAGGTTAAAGGAATTCGGTGCTGTAATCAAGATTTTAGAAATGCTGACAACATGAGTGCTCTTCATGAGCCTCTCATAATATTTTCAACAAAGGAAATGTTTTCATTATTTAGATTTTTCTGTATTTTTGTTTTGATTAACAAGTCAGGAAATAAGACAAAAAAAGTCTTTCACAAATTGTGTTTATTTGTTAAACCCAAAAAACTGTTCAGTGAGGGGAACATCACTCTTTGGATGAACTGATAAAATAAAATTCAGAAAAAGAGCATTTTCATCCTGTGACAATACCATGTCCAAGTCATGCATTTTTTTCACATCCTGTGCCCTTGTGACATCACTCTCACCACCTGACAATATACCTCTAAAATGCATGCCCAACTCTACAAAGTCTAACAGGTTTGTTGTCACACTACAGAAAACAGACAGCCAATGAAGTAGGGGGTAGAAAGAGCAGGTGACAAACTAGTTATTGTAATGGAACAGTCTAATACATTGTCCACCTAGCCTAATGTCGTCTTCATGTTTTTGGTCACAAGCTATGATATATCTACAACTAAAACAAATAATCAAGTTTGTGCATCTCCGTGCTGTGGACGTGATAACTGTTTTTCTGATGTTAAACACGGCCACAGACAATTCGAACAGTGTGTCCTCTCACAGTGTAGTGCTGTACACCCCTATGGGCCTAAGAGGAACTGGATAGTAATATGGAAGGTCCCAGTCCCTGTTGGACCCTGCGAATGAACTGGAATGGCGCATGGCCCGGTCCACATATCCGGAAATTGTTGGGATCTCCTCTCTCGGGTGGTCTCCACAGTTTGGGACCGTGGGTGTGACAAAGCCCTGCTTCATTTTGTAGCGGCTGGTCCAAGCCTCCATTGGTTGGAGCTGTGCTGGCTGCTCAGAATGGTTGTCCTCTTCATCATATTCCTTTTGGCTCAGGAAGTCTCTCAACACCTGTTTGAAGACAGACGCCAGCTCCCAGGGCCTTATGTTGTTTGTGGCAAGCACCTCACGAAACCTGTGAAAGGATGCGACAAATAGCGTTAATTAAACACTTGTTGAAGTAGCAAGGATTAGCAGCAACACTGTGTCAGCATTGCACATTTTCACTTGGTACTTTCTTGGTAATTCAACCTTCACAAAATGAAAGATGTATATGGTCTTCCAGCTTTTGAGTCTCGAGTAGTTGCAAAAATAGCATATGTGGGACAACAACACAGATTATTGGAAATGGTTAAAACATTATAATACATTACTAAATGTCATTTTTTGGTAATGGGGTTATGTAAGCACAAAGTAGTGACCCAGTAATGAGTTTTATGGGAAATAAGTAAATAGGTCACGTTGTTCAACCATGTAGAGCAACTATTCAACCTTTTTTTTCATTTCATTATGGCTAAATAGAGATGATGAGTGGAAACCCTGGAAGTCTGCCTTCATTCAGTCTTACAGGGCATCCTTCACCTTCACATGTTCACACTCTACATTGCCTGCCTCTGTGACAATAACACATAATGGCTTTCTTGGCAGCTCGCCCTGCCTCCTATACCCTTTGGGTCTTCTCTGCTTTGCCTGCTGTCAGGCCTTGTGTTGATGCAGTAGCAGCTAGCCACTGTTGACAGCATACTAATGTGAGGATGGAGCACGGCATGGCCCCTGCCAAACACCTGGAGAGCACGGTGGCTGCGTGGATGGGTGGAATCTGGGCACATAGGAACTCCAGCTGATGTAGCTCTGATGTGGGGATGAGGGTCCGTAACCTGGAGTACTTCTGAAACCAGTGAAAACCCAGGGCGCTGTGGGCCAGCCTGTGCTCCCGCTCCAGCTCCCTCGCCAGCCGCTCGCGCTCTTCCACATGCCACAGGAGTTCTCTGATCAACATGCGACTGGGTACGACCCCTGAGGTCTTCCGAGACGCTGCTTCATCCTGAGCCTGCACTCTAGTGTTATGGGACAATTTCATCCAGCTGAACAGGGGCATGGCAGGCACAGCGGACAGTCCTGGAAACTGAAGACACAAGAATTATTTGTTATTCTGAATCGTGAAGCCAGGAGTTCCTCGCAGCACTGTTTGAACACATTTAAACATGCTGGACTTTTTGTTGCTTCAAACCAAGAGCTAATTTTTTCTCTAAATTGCACCAGGACATGGAAAGCTGATGTAAAAAAGAAAATCAAAGATGAAGACAAAATAAGTCAAAATCCGAAAGCGCTTGCTGGTAAAATACAAGCATCCATCCCTCTTCCTGACAAAATCTTGCGCTTGGACTGGAAATGGAGTTGTATTTTCAGCGTCAAGACCACAATAAGAAATGTGTGAAAAAATCTCAAGCTCAATTCTGAGCGGGGAAACGCTGATTCTCATTTTTTTTCGCAACAGAGTAGCTCTACTATAATCAATACTTGAGGGTTGACAGTGAAAGATGATCACCCTGTAAGCTGACCTTTGGTCCCTGCCTGATGGGTGCTCTGATGCCTTCAGTTCAAGTCAAACTCTGTGAAGGATGATGTCCCAGGTATTTGGCTTTTTTTTTTCAGACTGATTGATTCAACACACCTTCCACCTGGGATTCAGATAGATTGCACAGCCTGCAGGGTCAGAGGTCAGCCTCAGCACACACAAACTGTATGTGTGACTCCATGCATCATAAGGTTGCAAAACAGAGCTTGTCTGGTATCTCATGTGATTTCTGTTAAAGTGCTCCAAAGATAATTGGTTCTTAAAAAACTGTGAGTCTTCTAGCATGTGCTGGAAGAATTATCACACTAACATCTCGCTGAAAATTCAAAGGAAAGATCTGTACTTACAAGTAAATATTGCACCGCAACACTTTTGTGGAATATTCAGAAAATGGGCAAAGATTAGCAGCTCCCACCTCCTTGTCTCCATGGGTCAGTCCATGTAAACTTCATTCCTCATTTGCAGTTGACTACGTCCCTTAATGCCATCAAAGGAGCACATCACTTTTGGGTTGGCAGCAATCCTCCAATGTCTTGTTTGTTGGAAGCGTTTGTCCTCTTTGTGTAGTTATTGTCTTGTCCTTATCATCCCTCCCACTGCTCCTGTCATGCAGACTTTTTCTAGGAGAGTTAGTCACACACTGCTAACTGACGAAGAGCTGTCACCTCTCCTCTCCTTTCACCCCACTCTCCTCTGTGCAGTGTGCTGCTTTGTTGTCAGGTCAGCTGCTTTGTGGCTTGCACGAAATGTGTGCATTGGAGAGAAAGGAAGAGGGCGAGAGTGCACGTATGCGCACGAGCCGTGGGTGTGTTGTATTTGCGCTCCTCTTAGTACTGTCAGGGTTTGTGCCTGCTGTTGCGATGAAATCCTACCCTTGTTAAGAGAGAGGGAGAGGCAGAGAAAACTGGGAATGCACTGCCGGCTACAGTGCCGGGGGCCTGGTGGAGCTGACTGGAGGGAAAGACGAGAGGAAGCAGAGACCCAGAGCAAAGTTTCAAATGGTGCCAAGTAATGAAGGGGGCAGAGCTGCTGCTATGTTCACCCACCGTGAGCTTACATTTCACACTTACTTTTAATGATAACGGCAGTGTTACTTAACATGTTTGTTTTTTTAGTGGTTATGAAAATGCCTTTTCTGAAAATTGCCATATGCCCTCATGTCTGCCATGTGGAATATCATTTGATCCAGCAATGCCCAGCATGATCCTCAGTGGATGTAGCTAGGAGAATACAGCTGAGATTAATGATTAAAACTCATTCTTTGACTTAAACCTCTCCTTATCAGTACATGCAACATAATTTTTATCCAGAAATTGCACAAAGTGCTCCTTGGGACCTGGCTTTCTGAGATGAAACAAGCAGGTGCAATCTGAACAGTAGTTACACTGAATTATTTACTTATTCATTGCTTTGAACAATTCTGGAAGAAGGACTGTTGTATGTTGTATATCACATATGAGTACAAAAAGGTAAAGGAAATAGATTGTTTTATGGTCTGTAACATAAAGTGTTAAGTGTTTTTGTAATGTTATGGGGAGAGGGCTGAAGTTATAACTCACTGGCTTATTTGTTGGCAAGTTATCTACATTCATATAGCCTCAAAGGCCTTTTTGTCCATAACGGGTTACTTGAGACGATTCACATTTTGGTGTTATTGCAGTTCATTGGTAAAAAAATAATAATTATTATTTTTTTAATTCTTAAATGATTACAATTACTTAACTTTGTTTCAGACCGTCAGAGGTTCCTGATGATGGCAGCCTGAAAAGTGTCAAATCTGATGGAGGTTTGTTCCAAAAACCAGAACCTGCAGGGAGTGAGTATTAAACTCTGTGCAAGTGTTTTCTTATCCTACATCATGCTTATATCTTTATATGTACAGGGATCGACTTTATGTCCTTATAGTTTAACATTCTTTTCTACATTCTTAGGCAATGCTCCTCCTCCTCTTGCCAGCTACGAGTATCCCATCTTGCCCATAACCAAAAACCGACAGGAGGTACTGTGTACCATCCACATACCACAGACATCCAGCCACACATAGCCTGATGGTCTGAAAGTGCACTTTCATTCTCTTAAAGTACTACCTCTTTTGGTCATGTTAGGAGTTTTACTGAAATTACATTATGTCCTCAGGACACTGGTGCACTTAAGCTTTTACTGTTTGCTCAAGATGTTATTTTATGTTGCAGAACCAAAGCTAACTTTAAATTTACCTGTCTGAAATTTTCTGTTGACTAATAAAGAGTAGTGTGTGTGTATTTTAGGAGCTCACGCTGTCGTTTAAGCTGCGCTTTCTTTATGGAGATTATAAAGTGTGGACTTCCGTTTTCAAATCAGCTTAGAACATCCATCTGCTCTGTAATTTCAAAGCTTATTTTTGTATTTCTTTTTTATTTCAGTGATATGGCACGAATAGCCAAATAATGTTTTAACTGTGCACATGTGTGTTTGCTCGTGTCTCTTCTTCCAGCTGATTTCTCTCATAGAAAACAACTCTGTAGTGATCATTCGTGGAGCCACAGGCAGTGGCAAGACCACCCAGCTGCCACAGTTCATTCTGGACCACTACAATGAGAAAAATGCCGTATGCAACATTGTGGTCACCCAACCACGCAAAATTGGGGCCAGCAGTATTGCCCGATGGGTTGCCACACAGCGAAAGTGCACCCTGGGTAGTCTGGTGGGATATCAGGTCAGTGCAACATTTAGACTGAGTCTTATTTCTTAAACTCTGAGCCTGTACATACGGTCTTAGCTTATCTTAGGATTGATTAAAACAGTGCACACATAGCACTCATTGCATCTCTATCACAACTTAAAAGAATGTTTGTATGCATGTGCTAAGAAGCTCTTGTGTGTGCGTTGTTGCCAGGACGCCTAGCTGTGTTGTACAGGGCTCTGAAACAGCACATCTAATAATAACTGTTGTCTCCTCCGCTTGGTGCAGACCTCTGGAGTTAAGGATGATGTCACTGACAGTGGGGGCAGTGATAAACAGTTAATGTTAGTTAGAGATGTAAGGCTCAAGCTATGCAGCATGAGCTGAACATTATTTCATATCAAAGATGCTGTTAAATGTTTGCCTTTTGCGTATATAAGGTGTCTGTTTGCTGTAAGAAGAAAGCTTGTTCCTTGTTTCCTTTTTTTTGTCTTGGTTTGTGAAAGCTGTGCAGTCAGTGAATGAAAAGTTCTTTGTGCTCAGAGTTAAGTCAGTGAACCAAAAAGTATTTCCCTGAGGTCGGACACAGGGTAGCACTGGATTTGAGTACAGGTCACTGGTATTTTCTTCAAGACGGACCAGAAATAGCCATGTTTGCATTGCAGACATGTGTTTTAAGACACTGGAAAAAGTTGAGGCCTAAAGCTGCTGTAGAGGAACCAAATTGTTGCCTCTCATGTTCACCTGACCGAGGCAGTAGACTATAATCTTACTGACAGGAGCTGGATTTGTTATTAGAAAATATATAACAAAAGATTTTGGAGTTGTGATGTCCTCTGTCACTCAGTGTGATTTTTTAAATTGTTTAAAAACACCTATAGAAAGGTGTCTTGTCACTGGACATTTCAATGAGCAGTTAAACAAGTGAGTTGTAAGTCCCCAGTTAGAGAACTAGAAAGACATGATAGTGATTTTCAGTGCCACAATAAACGTATGTGTGTTGTTGGCCAGATTTATGAACACAACTTTTCATATTTGTGTTTCAGGTTGGACTGGAGAAGATGGCTACTGAGCACACCCGCCTAATCTACATGACTACAGGAGTGCTACTGCAAAAACTGGTTCAAGCCAAGTGCCTTACAGAGTACTCCCACATTTTCGTAGATGAGGTGCATTAACAGGAGGCAGATCATTTTTAATGCGCATTTTTCTGTTAACTGGTATCTTAAAATGAGTGGGACTTTTTGTTTGTTTGTTTTTTTTGGGTTAATGGTAAACATGCAGTTGCATTATGTTGACCTGGTTGAATTAAAGTTTATCACTTTAGTTAGTTGTGGTTATTTGTTGTATTGTATGTTAAATGTTTTTGCTGAGGTTTTATCAGCATTAAGCTGCTGCAGGGGCACAATTTCAGTTAAGATTCAGAGTCCAGTGATCTAGTCAGTGATTTATTGACTGTTTGGTCCAAAATTAACCATTTAACTACTCTGCCTTTCCCCAAGGTTCATGAGCGCACTGAGGATATGGATTTTCTCCTGCTGGTTTTGAGAATTCTTCTTCATTACAACTCTCATCATGTCAAGGTAATCAAACAGAAATCCCTCCTCTGTCCTCCTCCTGCATCAGTTCTCAATCATACAATATTTCAACCATATTTTTTTCAGATCATCCTCATGTCAGCTACCATTAAATGCAGAGAGTTTGCTGAGTACTTTGGCACCCAAATTCAGGGCAAGATGAACCCGGCTTACGTGTTTGAAGTGGAGGGGACTCCTTACGCCATTGAGGAGTTTTATCTGGATGACCTTCACATCCCGTCTCCAGGCGGGGTGAGAAGATGGAAAATGTTTGCTGATGCTACTGTTTCTCTGTATTCAAACCAAATAGTTAATGTGTGAAGTGTGTGTGTGTGTGTGTATTTGTGTTTGTGTTTGTTTATCAGGTTGAGGTGCCTCACATCGACAAGCCTCACATTTCAGTGGAGATGTACAATCTTGCCATCAGTCTCATCCAGAGCTTTGATGAACTGGAGGGCAAAGATTTCAGGTAAGTCCTCAGTATTTTATCACACTCGACTGCTTTTACAGACACATGAAGTAATTACCATGTGTGTTTGAGCAGCAAAGCATCCAAAGGAGGTGGCACAACCTCATCAGAGCGGGGCAGTGTGCTAGTTTTTCTTCCTGGTTTACATGAGATAAACTACTTGCAGGAGGCCTTGACCAAGTTGGTCCACAAAAGGTGAGCTTTTCAGCTTATCTCTATCTTGATCTTTGTAGCCAGTATGTATTGTGTTCTTTGTCAGTTTTGTGTATCAGTAATAATTAACATTATGAATGTTAATGTTTACCGTTAAATGTGCTTCTGTTCAGACTGCAGGTTTATCCTCTCCACTCCAGCATTACTCTGGAGGAGCAGAATGGCGTGTTTCTGTCACCTGTCCCTGGATACAGGAAGGTAAAACCCATTTATCTTTTTCTGTCTCACATGTGTTCTTACTACCTGCTGTACTGACGATGTGCTCCCTTTAACAGGTCATCCTCTCCACCAACATCGCTGAGAGTTCTGTGACTGTTCCGGACGTCAAATATGGTGGGGGGGCGGGGGTCCTGCAGCTTGTTTTTATCTGATAACTTAATGTGTGTTTTGTTATTAAGTTTTCTAAAATCTTCATGGGTATTAGTGCTTTTTTTCATTTTTCATTTTTTTTCATCATTGCAGTGATTGACTTCTGCCTGGCCCGTCACCTGGTCTGTGACCAAGATACAAATTATCAGTCTCTCCATCTCACCTGGGCATCTAAAACCAATTGCAACCAGCGTCGAGGTACAATACTTATAGCACAGAACTTGACCTGTAAAGTTCACTTCTATCCTTTTAAACTTTTTCGCCTCTCTGTCAGGCAGGGCAGGTCGAGTGTCTAAGGGCTACTGTTACCGTCTTGTTACCAAAGAGTTCTGGAGGAATGAAATCCCAGAGTACATGATCCCTGGCATGCTGGTAAGCGAGTGTGCAGGTGACCAGGGATTTTTCTTCTCTTGCGCTCTTTTTTTCAACACTGTTTTGACTCTAATGCAACAGTCAGTCAAAGCCATACTGTTTTCCTTCCTCTCAGCTTGCCCCGTTGGCCTCCATCTTGTTGAGGGTGAAGTTGATGGACATGGGAGATCCCTGCTCTGTCCTCTCCAAAGCCCTCTCACCCCCCAGACTCAGCGACATCGTGAGAACGGTGCTCCAACTCAAAGAGGTAAGTGTAGTGCAGATTGATTCTCGTGTGAGAGAGCCATTAACGTCTAGTCGAGTATATATGAATGTGTGGCTGTAATGACGTATGTCGGGCGGGCAGCTGACCACCCAGCTCTGTCACAGAGCATTAGACCAGGAGTGCTCTGACAGGAGCCTTGCGTCAGCAGGCGTTAGCATCTCCAAGTCTGTTCAGTGAGAGTAATGAAGTGCAGTGCAGTGTCATGTGTAGGGAAAAGAAAGTATGTGTACGTGTATTTTAATTCTGGTTTCTTTCTATCACTGACATTATATATATTTTATTTTATACCATCTTTCCAAATCTGTCCAAATTAGATTACCGAGTGCTTTACAGTAGAAATAGAACAAAAATGAGAAAAAAACAGGAAATTCAAATACATGAATAAAAAAGACAAGGGCAGTGCATCTGTAACAGACATAGATAAAATATACTACTTTTAAAGAGGGCATTTTAAAATATGTTACTGAATCAGAATCTCACCCAATATTCTCAGGCAAGAAGTGTAAGAACTGAGGAGCCTCAAACAGAAACCCAGCAAACTTTAGTCCCAGGATTTTAAAAACAGCTGGAAGACCTCTGTCTGAGGACCTGACCCATAGGCAACAGAAATTTAGCAATGTATAATCATTAAATATTTTAATAGAATATTTTTTCTATTGTCAAGCCAAAAAAAAGTTTGACTTGGTGGGTTTAATTCTGGCTCAGTAAATTCATTTTTGGCAGTGATGGCCACTTTCTTGTCTAAATTTTTAAATAATAAGAGTCAAACTGTTGTTCTGAGGACGTTTAGGAGTCGATAGCAGGTGTAAATAAAGCCTGCTGTCTTGACAGTAGCTGGGTGTTTCATTCTGTAGATGGGAGCGCTATCTGTGAAAAGTGATGGGAGGAGTCAAAAGGATGATGGTGAGCTAACGTTCCTGGGCCGAGTGCTGGCCCATTTGCCCGTGGACCTGTACCTGGGGAAGATGATTGTCCTGGGCCACATCTTCGGCTGCCTGGAGGAGTGCCTCATCATAGGTCAGTCTGTAGTTGTGCTGCTGGAACAGACCTCAGTTACAGTTATAGAGACAGCTTGGTCAACAAATCTGTCATGATTGCACTCTTTGGAAATGTGTTTGTGTGCATGTAACATGTTTTTGTGGACTGTTTGCACAAACTAACAAAAACAACAAACAAAGCAACTTCTCTCATCATCAGCTGCCTCGCACTCTCTGAAGAGTTTTTTTGCCATACCGTCCATGCAGCAGCTTGCTGGCCACAGGTGAGTCACCTCCAGCAGCTAGACTGATTCACAGGCTGTCAGTGTACATCATTTTTGTGTCCCATTAAAGTGGCACAAGATGCTTGGGACATTACATTGTCATGTTATTTCATGAAGTCCAGGACTCTCTGTTGACTATTGACTCACTTTTACATCTTTAGTCCCATCAGTGTTTTTTGGCTAATGAGATGCCCTGCAGTAGAAAACAAACACAGTGTCCTCTCTGTGGACATACAGAACAATGAAATGTCCAAAAACAAAGATGAGCAGAAAATATGTGATCCTCAAAACGTGTCTTGTCTGTGTGATAGCATGTCCAGCTACACATGCATTGTTCTTCAATCAGATTTATCCCACACGATATTTGTATGTTTTATTGATTCAGAGCACAGATTTCTGGCAGTGCCCATGTAGATGCCGACAAGCCCCCGGCTGCAAACCTGCAACATGTTTTCATCAGACTACTTGCAGGCCAGAAACAGATGCTGGTTCTGTGTATTATATGTTGTTGTTTTTGTGCAGTGAATACATTTTTTTTTTTTTTTTGTCAGGACCAAGTTGGCCTTTGCCCGTGGCATACCAAGTGATTCTATCGCTTTTGTCAATGCCTTCAAGGTAACATGCTCGATGCCAAGTCAACAGCAAGTTGTGGTGTTTGATGCATTTACATGTTTGCCTGATGGCTGTTTTTTTTTTTTAATCATTTCCTATTCCCCATTGTCTCTTACTGTTAGGCATGGCACTCGGCCAAAAAGAAAGGACAGCTGAGACACCCAAAGGTGAACAAAAACCAGTAAAACATGAGCTCACCGAAAAAACACACAGACACATTAAAAACTATGCTGACTTTGTTTTTCCACTGGTTGAAAATGCGAATAGTCTGCTGCTCTTGTGCAGAGCCACCTCCTGACACCCTGCAATTATTCATCTTACGTTATTTTTATTACATTTATTTTAATTAATTAATTAATTGCTCTAGGATTCATATGATTTCTCTTGCCCTGGCTGCTTTCTCCTCTTAGGACGAGTTGGACTGGGGCAAAGAGAACCTCATTCAGATCAGGAGGATCAGGGAGGTATGGAGATGAAACGGAGAGCTGGGTCACACCAGTTCATTGAGCAACACTGCAGGATGTTAAACAACATTAACCAGTTGAACAACATTAACATTGATCCTGGACTCGTGTTAACAGTGATGAAATTTGCTTCTGTTAAGTGACTGGGAGTCCTGGTTTTTCAGGGGCTTTACTGAATTGGTTCAGTCAGACTGTCAATATGTAATCTCTATCAACCTGTCACTTTTCATGACTTTAGCCTTTTCGGTGCTTTTCTCATACATTGGTAAACACTTCAACTTCCAATCTTAATATTTTTAAATTAAACTGCTTGTAAAATATTGTGGCTCACACCTTGTCATCAGTAACTCATTGTCCAGGTTGCAGAGCTGTACGAGGACCTGAAGAATCGTGTGTCCCAGTTCAACATGTTTGTGTCGGAGAACACAGAACCCTCGGATTACACCAGCTCGCACAGGCAGAAGTTCATCCTTCAGGTTAGAGTCAGTGCTGCTCGCTGTGGGATGTACATTACAAACATGACATCCCAGGTCCCAGTGAAGCTTCACAGCATGCACCTTAGATCCAGGCATCATTGTGAATAAATGTTCAGCTTCTGAACGTACACACTGAAATGTCTGTTTGCTTTAGGTTGCACCTCTGTCTGTTTTAGGTGGTCATTGCTGGTGCCTACTACCCCAACTACTTTGTCCAGGGGGAAATAGATGAAGACCTGGCCTCCAAAGATTTGAGTGGCTTCAACCCCGGAACAACAGTGATTGTATGACTCAGTGTTATAGTTTGAGCTCATAACAGTTTTTTTTATTGATTGACACTTTTCTGGTGTGTAATGACCATCAAAACCCTACAGGACTGCTCATGTGGATATAGTCTTTTTAATGTTGTTATGTAGGAAGTAGGGATTAGGAAAAATAACATCAGACTGCTTGTTGTTTTCAGGTGAGAAGCCTCCCTCCATTCAGTTTCCTGTATTACAAGCAGCTGCAGTCTCTGTTCCGCATGTGTGGACAGGTCAAAGCCATTTCCTTTGAGAGCTCCAGGTGCTGAAGGCCATTGTCAGACATTAAATCAGACATCTTTCTTTTTAATCTAATCCAACCGTTATATTTAAAAAACTCTGAAATGTATGCCCTCTTGTCTGACTGCGTGTTTGTTTTGCCTGTATGTTTGCTCAGAGCATATGTGGAGTTCTACAGGACATCCCAAGACCCGGGTGTGCTGCCCGAGGTGTCCCTTGCCCTCCTCCTGGCACAGCAGAATCATCCTCTGCAGCTGTCTGTCTACCCAATCGACCAAATAGAAGTCAGTGCTGGGAACAGAAACATAGCTCACATGAAATATGCACGGTATGGCTCCTATTCACACAATATGGAAACCAGCTGTAGTTCTTTGAAATATATATATCTTACATTTGCTCGTGGAGCAAAAAATTAAATAAGAGCACAACGGTGCACTGTGTCTGTGTTTTGGGAGCAAAAAAAGTCCCATTTTTGACCATCTGGTAAATGGAGCCCCCTGCAGCACAATCTGCGCTGGTCAGTGCCCCTGTGCTGAGCCTTAATGTAATCTGACATTCTCACACTCTGCATTACTCTCTCCAGCTATCACTTGGAGTCAGAGGGGAGGTTTTAGGCAGAGACAGCACCACCTTCTCCCTCCCTCTGGGAGGTGAGCGATGGGATGACATTGCACATTTTTAGCTATGCTACGATAATACTGCTCACAGACTATTCTCATAAATAACTTTCCCTTTAACAGTGTTACATCTTTATGCATGTTTTGATATCCTGAAATACATTTTATATTGTGATTATTATTTGGCATGATTTTTTAATGCCCCCCTCAAACCAAAGGAGCTGGACTCAAGCACCTATGTTGTCAAGTATCTGCACTACTGAAGTGCTTAATCTGTTAACAAGACACAGAGGCTCTGTCCCACAACTCTTGTCTTATAACAGTGCTTGGAAAATCATTGTATCATTTGCTGTTATCAGTCGTAACTGAATAAACTGAATTTTTTGCAGGTTTATTTTTAATTCAGGATACGTTATGAACTCTTGCCAAGCAGCTCTGTTAACTCATTAAAATAATGAGTTCCGACAGGCAACAAGGCAGAAATAAATACAGTTTTCCACATCACTCAAGTGCACGTACAGTGAAAGTGAGCGTGTACATAACAGTTTAATCCATTTGTCTGTGTGCTTTTGCTGTGCAGGGTGAATGTAGACTTCCAAAGCCAGTCCGTCTGCCCTGTGGGAGTGGTGAGCAGCATCATTGACCCCGACAAGCTACCCCCCAACCGTTCTTTTTTGGTCAACATCACAGAGGTCAGTCCGTTACACTTGTTCTAACAGAGCACAATTTCAAGATATATCTGGTTTTTGGCTAAATGTCTGAACGTTTGATGTGTGTATCCTCGCTCAACTCGAATCTCTGCTGCAGGTGGTGGACGTTGGTAATTTCCTGGGTTTCCAGGCAGATGAAGCAAGCCTGAAGAAGTTGCGCCATCTGACAGCAGAGATAAACGAACGTGTGCTGCATCCCGTAACTGTGTCACTGTATCCCAACCTGCTGTGTCTGGCTCCTTACTCTGAGGTCAGTGACGTAAGCTTGTACTACCGCGCCAAGATCCTGCATTTGCGTAGCAACACAGTGGAGGTGAGTTTGTGCTCACAGACACTGCAGCTCTCTGGTCAACATGTAGTGCTCCCGTTAAGTTTTCTCATAACATATCCCCTTTACTTCTCTCCTGTTTGATTTTTAATATCTTTTCCCAGCAACTCTTTCTTGTATGATCATGACATGGTAGAATAAAAACTGTCAGTGCATTATGGCTTTTACACAGTTTACAATTGATTGAGTTTAGTGTTACTGATCAAGGAATTGCACCTTATTTTAGCTAAACTACTATTTCTGGGTTTTGTATTGCCTATTGCCTACCAGTGCTCCCACCTCTGTGCCACCAAATACAGATTTTAAATGGCCTGTTTGACTACAATAGACTGATTTATTTGTGAAATTGCATTTTAATATGGCTATTTTGTTGGAGAATGATTTCCTGTATTCAGCCATGCAGAATGTTTGGCGTGGTGGTATAACTGATAATAGTGACAAATAACACTTTTATTCCATTAATGTATTACACTGCAGCAGGTTGCATCAAGGTCTATAATTATTTTGCTTTATTTCTGAGCGAAGTCTCTCTTAAGACCTTTCTGATCCAGTCAGATGCCAGGAAAAGAAATATCTCTACCAAAGCCACGAGTTGTTGAAAAAAAAAGCGGAGGGCCAGAGAAAAGTATCTGATGTATATCACTGTCTGCAACTTTGAAAAGCTGACTTCAGTGTCAAAATAAAGTTGGTTCATGTTGTAAAGTAGAGCATAGGGAGTATGTGATAGCTGTGTTGTTGTCCTGCAGGTTTTCTTCGTGGACTTTGGCAACACAGCGGTTGTCGCCTGCAGCAGCCTCCGAGAGCTCCCTTCTAACCTCCTGTCTCACCCATTCCAGGTAACAACACTGTGAGTGGCACTGTTAGTCAGAATTAATGCACACGTGTCTGTTCTGTTGTTCAAACTGTGAACAAATTAACACGCAAACACTCTGCTCGTGGTCTCAGGCTCGGGAGTTCCAAATCACTGGAATGCGTCCTTCAGCCCAGTCCATCATCCTGGGGAACAAGTGGAGCAGCCAAGCCCGCGACCGTTTCATCGCCCTGGTGAAGGGCCGTTCACTTGTTGTGTCGCTGTACTCCATCCTGCATGGTGTCATGCGTGTGCAGCTGCTCATCAACACAGAGACAGCAAGCACCAGTGTGGTAGACATATTGGTGGAGGAAGGACATGCTGTGAAGGCTGAAGAGAGCTTCAATTCCAAGGTAACACAACAGTTGGAAGCTTAGGTTGTCCCACATGAAATGCAGTAGGGAGTGTGCACGTGGAAATAATTTAATCACTAACATGTCCTACTTGAAGAGACACCTCAGCAAAAAATGTCCTTTCAGTATCAACAGTTTGCCTCCTGCAGACTTGTAAGGTAAAAGGTAAAAGTTAGTAGTCGCCCTCTTCAGAGACAGCAGTGGCAACAGTGCACTTCAGACTTTTCATGACAAATAGACATCCATAGAAACTGCCGCATATTCCACTTATTTGCTGTCAATCCAAATACTTAGAATATGGCAAATTACGTACTTTGTTTGTCAACATTGGCAACATTGTGTTGCTCACACAGTGATGCTTCCAAATGTTCCCCTTTGTACTTGCAGTCCTGATTTTTCCCAGCAGATGTTGTGGTTGGATGCTGTGAGCCACATTGCTTTGGTGTCACTGGAAATAAAAACACGAATCCTGAAGTTGTTTGGGGTTTTTGGGCCCAGGCCTGACTGTAAATCACTATAACAAACCCTGATGTGTGAGACAAAACTTGATCTTTAATCTCAGCCATGCTAGCCCAGATGGAGAAAGATCTGTACCAGTGCTGCATGCTCTTCTCAGTCTAGATGTTTTATTTTCGTGTGCTCTTGCAGCAAAACCATGAGGTGCTGATGTCACTGTACAGGGACATGGAAATGGGTACATATGTCCCCAACGCTGTCAGCGGCTTCTGGAAAGATTGCAAGGAAAAGGAGAAGCAACTCATTGACGACATGCTTGCCCACTTTTCCAAGAGCCAACAGTCCTATTCCAAGACAAAGGCAAGATGCAGTTTACAGAGCATGTTGCACTTAAATCTAGAAATTAGATCATTTTTGAGTGCATAGCAATTTTCTCAAACAATGTTACAAAGTGCTTAACAAATCTAAAGAAGAACAGTGACAAGGATTAAAAACAAGTAAAATAATTACAGTCTATAAAGAGAAAGCCTTCATAATAAAATGGGTTCTGAGGAGGTCATTTGAAATAGGACACAGAGTGTCTGAGATGCTAATGTTTTGGGATTGGGTAGATGACAGCGTCGCCTCTGCAATGTCTGTCTGTTCCTCTACTTGTCCAGGAGATGGAGCCATTTCAGTGGCTTAGTTCATTTGTTGGCGCTCAATCGGAGGCACACCCATTCTTTCTGATAAGCAGAACAATGACGACAGGGTGTGAATACGTCATATGTTATGTCTGACTCCAGCCTTCCCTCTAACACCACAGGTTCACCTGCATGGACCAAATAGTCCAAATAAGATGAGCGTCCACAGCTTGAGCCGCAAGATTCTCTATAAGTGAGCACTACATACACCAGGACCAAATTATACTTGCAGGTTATGGAAGGCCCCCCCCTCCCACCACCACCATCATCACCATCTCTTATGAGTGTGTCTTCCTGCAGGGCGGTGTGTATTGACAGGCACAGCATGAACTCCTTGGCCCTGAATGAAAACCCTCACTACAAACATCAGAGGATGCTGGTGGCTGGGAATGTGTCAGTCAACCCCACAGGTGGATACAAGAACTCTTCATAAACACAAACTCATGGCCATGTACTTACAGCTTGAAGCTGTATGTTTCTTTCTTCTTGAAGTTCTTCTTGTAAATGTCAAAATCAGTTAATGCAGCGGTTAATGTGTGGTTGATTTGCAGGGACGCATATTTTGCTGAGAGACACCACCCTCATGCCGGACATCCCTGGCCTGCCTTCTATCGTCACCATGCTCTTCACCCCCATCATGGAGTTACGGTCAGTGAGACACACAGACTCATCACCACACTTTGAAGGCAGCATAATGCAAAGCCCATGTTAATAACACCCCCTCCCCCCCAATTCCTCGTGTAGCACTAATGAAGAGAGAAACAGCTACACTGGCGCCCTCTGTGGTTTGGGCTGGAACAGGCAGTCCCAGGAGGGCATCCTACCTGAGCACGACATCGAACTCATCTTCGACGTCAAATTTGATGTTGAAGACATCACTGAGGTAACGGAGTGGCAGATGTGTTCTGATTGACTGCAGTTATGAAGTAATCAGGAATACAGATCCCAGATCCTCAGTCACTTCTTGGTTGCATCTTGGTGTATAACAGGTGATTCTGTATCATGTCTCTTCAAGAGTTTACGACATTTTTCACTTCATGCTGTGTCTTTTCTCAGTATCTCAGCAGCTACTAAAATATATATATAACTATCATAACAGTAATAAACTCAAGATAATGGTGTACCTTGTGATACTGGTACTGGTGTACTAATTATCTATAGCACTGGTGCGTTGTGTCCATCATTGCAATACTTATGAATGATTTAATATTCTCTTTTGTGTATTACCTTTTTCAGATAAATGCTTTGCGAGTGGCTATAAACCGTCTGGTGTGTGAGGGCCTGGCTGGTACTTTGCCTCTGAGGCCTGACAAGATCCACCACCTGCAGGAGGACTGCCGGGACCGTCTCACAAGGTCACTTACATATACCCACAGAAATCAGTAATGAGTATAAAGTTCGAACAATGGGTATGCAATTACTGAATTGTGTTTATGTTATGTAATGCAGACTGTTCACCAAGTCACCACCACGGGAAGCTGTCCCTTCAGTGTACTACGATAAACCCAAGGAATGGAACCAGGTATGGTACACAACAGTGCTCCTGCAGTAATTATTTGATACTTTTCATTAGTCCTGCCACATGCTGTTCTGTGAACACATTTTAGTGTCTTTGTATTGAAACTGCAGGTGGATCCTGCTCTGAAGATGAATATTGTTGATTCAGAGGGTAGAAAGACCAGAGGTGCTCTCTTCCAGCTACATCCCATCATTCTCCTCAACAGCTAAAAGTCATGCAAAAAGTCACACACAGGCATTTGTGTTGAAAGGAACTGATTCTAATGTTGGACCATGAGCTGTGGCCTGAAATTTTAATTTCTGTTCAGAGGAGGTTTGTTGTTTGCAGCTAACACTGAAAAAGTGTTACTCCCAGTTTAAAAAAGTGGCTGTAAAAGTTCATTATGTTCAGCTCTTTGTAACAGCGCCTCAGCAGTGGGCTATTAAAAATAGTTTTTTGCAACAGATGAGGCTTGTCAGTCAGTCTTCATTCAAACATGCTCTCATTGTGACCCAGGAGTCAAGTTAAATTTGTCACCACACACACACTAAACTACTACAAGATGAGAGGTGCATGCATGCCAAAATTCATTGGCTTATATTTATAGCTCATCATTCCAGGTCTCCCATCCAAAGTGTTGTCACCTCAAACTTAGCTGTGGTGTCACACACAAACTCATCTTCGCTGACCTGAAGTCGTCTTATGAATGTGAACTGGTCAGTAAAGTGGCTGAGGTGTTCTACATCAAGGTACATTTATTTTTTCTTATTCTTGTAATTAAATACATCGTGTAAGTGCAAATAGTTAAAGAGTCCAGGGTCTAAAGAACTACAGAGTATAGTTGAACATAGTACAAAGTTGGACAGTTATTCAAACAAGCTAAATATCACCAGATACTCCTTGTCTTCATAGTAGTTGTACAACAGTACCTAAAACATGAGCATGTGTATTGTTCCTTATGGTTATACAAAAGCAAAAACCCTACAATTACCACATCTAAGACGCATATTGTTAAATCATTTTGTGCTTGGAAACACCAAAAGAAAATCATTTTTGATATTTATATATATTGACATAGACTGAGAGAAGCCCCGTCTGCTAATTCAGAAACATGAAGCAGTCTTTAACACTGGCAGCAGAGCACGTCTGAGGGCATTTAGCTTTTTTGTGCCAAACCATACAGTTTGTGGCAAGCACTGCAAAGCAAGAATGTAGCGTGATTTAAAAACTGCACAAAAGATATCAAATATTTATTTACCCAAGGCTCGACTTCATGCACTTCATAATAAGCAACACAAAAAAAAGTCAGTTTCCTTTTTTTGTTTTTGAGTTGTGTACTTGTCTACCTAGAAACAGGATTATGTACGTGTGACTGTGTGTTAGTGTCAAGACTGCTATAGACAGGGTGAAAGGCTTCTCCAGTGGATGCTTTTAGAGAACACCAAGATGACATAGCACTACGCCCCACAGATGACGACCAGGCTCTTCAACAGTGAGCGAACTGCCTGACTCTGAGCTGGACTGGACTCTCAGCTTCACGGTGAGACAGACAGGTCTACTCCTCCTTCCTCTTGGCCCCGGGGATCTTCGCTTGGATCCTGTACAGAGAAAACAGGCTTTAATACCACATGTCCAACAAGATATTTGCTCTAGATTAAGTGGAGCTTATTCTGACCTCCTGTTTTTGTGCTCTCTCTTTTTATGGCAATCCGTCGAACCAACAAGACAAGTGTTACTAAAATTGGCAAACCGATGTGTTCTGTCCAAAAGCTGCAGACAGACATTTTGGCATCAGCTGACCCGCTAGACACGTACGGACAAACTTCACTCTTGCATTTTCTGGGTCAGCAGATTGTAAATGAAAACAGACTCGTCAGTTTCTGTTCGTTAAATTTACAAGTTTGCCAAAAAACATCAAAAACTACAATGCTGATCCACTCCTCACTCTGTGCAACATGTTAGCATCAAAGCCTTTATTCAACTGTGAATGGAACTTGTGAATTTGAAGGTTTAACGCCCTGCTCCCAATGGTCCCAGTTACACCCAGTAACTTACCCAGTACAACCGCAGCTAAACTCAACTGGAGGAATAAGGGTTAAGTGCCTTGCACAGGGGCAAGTCAGTGGCTCTGATCAAACATCAGCAAGTGCTGCTCTTTCAGTTGTTTGCCTCAGACATCAAGATGTCTGATCATGATGGAAATTAGCAACAACTCCTCGCTGCATTTGTGAACAGAGTGCACTGCTTGATGTCCTCTTGTGTGGCTTGTGCTCAGACTTGGTGCTTGAAGCTGCTTTTGTTCATAATATCGTAAGTGAACTTTGAACAAGGATGGCAAACACTCACTTCCCCACCACCGAGTTGACCTGGGTCCGTATTAGTCCCACATATTGATCAATCTGTGCCTGAAAACAGAAGGAAAATATCAGTTGTAAAGGCTGAACAGCATTTTCTCGACCAGGCTTGACTTGAGTTATCAACACTTACCTGGTGTTTCTCGTAGACCACAGGCATGGTGAACATGGAGACCACAGCTGTAGAGGCATAGAGAGAGTAATGGTTAATATTCTGACCTACAGTGGGAATTTGCTCAAACAGGAACATACTTATGTGAGCAGGGCCTCCAACACTTATCTAATGTACACTGGAAAAGTAAACAGACACTGTACACGTTCCACAATGACACAACTAATAAATTAATGTGGTTTTGGCGCAGTGATGTGGAAATGACATTAATGACATTATATAGCTCTGTTCATTAAGTCTTCTGAAGGTTATTGATCATCTGAAATGAAAGAGTATGTGAGTCAACAGCAGTGCTTGGAAGTTTGTTGTAGATAAAATGGAGCTAAGCAAGAATCGGGATGACGTCACCTAGGATGAGCAGTGTCAGGCCATTGAAGAGAGCGCCCACGTAGGTCAGCAGCCACATCAACACAGCAAACTGAAAAAGACACAGACATGTCTTAGCCTGTGTATCTGACAGAATATATGTACACTTACAAGTGCGACTCAAAAAAAGCTGTGAATGTAACATAAAACAAATAGAACGTGATGACTTGCTACTCCTTTTTTAATTATTCCCAACTGAAAACAGTACAAAGATAATATATTTAATGGTTTCACCTCATCAGCTTCATTGATTTTTGTAAATATCTGCTGATCCTGAGTTTGATGCATCAACAAGTTGTGGAATGCTGCAAAAACACTTGTTTGGAACATTCCACAGGTCAACAGGTTGATAACAGGTATAGTAGGTATAGTATCATGAATGGGTATGAAACGTTCATACTCGAAAGGCTCAGTCATTTCTTTGGAGTCAGGGTTGTATCACCAGATTGATCTGGGGTCAAAAAGCCCTATTTGAGGCAGAGCTGACTGTAGCTGAAGGTGGTACAGTTTAAAGTAGCTGACAGATATAATCATTCCTAATTAGCGATGCTAAAAGGCAAACAAAGTTTGAGGCAAACCTTCAAGGAGTCCACCAGATCTTGTACGAGGAACAGCCTGCGGAGCTCCTTCATACAGGTGTTGGTGTACAGCAGGATTTTGTCGGCATATTTACTAATCTGATCCTGGGATAGAGCGATTTCCATCTCCAGGTAGGATCTGGTAACAAACACAGTGTCAGAAACACAGACAAGACCCCTCAGTTAGTTAAATGCCATAAATAAAGGACCAGTGTGTAGGACTTAGTGGCATCGAGCAGTGAGGTTGCAGATTGCAACCAGCTGAAAACATTTCGCCTCACCCTCCCCTTCCAAGCCTAGAAGAACGTATGGTGGCCACTAAAAATGGGAAAGACGCTCACTGGTGTCAGTGTTTGATTTGACCTTTCTTTGCTACTGCAGAAACATGGCAGTGCTTCTGTTTCTGACAATAGATCCCCCTAAATCCTAAACACTGGACCTTTAATGAACTCCATAAACCATCTCATTCAGCAGTCTTCCATTTTACTCACTTAAAAGGATGTCCCTCATCGGTCTTCTGCACAGCTTGCAGCACAGACTTGTAGATCCTGAAGCTGATGGTGGCAGAGAGGGCTGCCAGGGCTAAGTAGGCTCCGACGCTGACCACGCTGAACTGGGTCAGGGAGAAGAGGAGCAGAAGCACGCTGCTGAAGACGGCTCCCGACTGCTTCACATTCCTCCAGTAGAGCAGGTCAATCGCTGTGGGGGAAGACAGCAGAAGGACAAACAGGGTAAGGACCCTCAACCAGCCTGACCTGACCTCTCACTCTGCGACATGTAGGCCTGGGCGTCCATGACCGTATCCTTTTCAAAGTGGATTAGGCTGCTGCGCGCTACGCACCACACATTTGGGTCAAATATCTGGAAGCTGTTCACAACCTGACGTCCTCCGAGAGCCTCAGCTGTCACGTGATCCAGTTTTAACCCAGCTTCCTAACCTAGCTTTTCATTAGGTTAGAGTGAGCTGTGGGACTGAAGGTGTCTGAGTGACGATTCGTCACTTCAGTTTCTTTACTCCTATATATAGAGCGACCTTTGCAGAAGATAATAGCTGACTCTCACGAGTGAAGCGATGCCTCGGTCTGTGTTGCCACACTCCGGACCAGTGAGACCTTGTTTATTACATCTGACGTGTACTTATCGACAGTGGCACCTGGTCTGGTCTCACACATATACAAACATACATACAAACAGGGAACCATGTTACACTGAAGGCGCACCTGCACCAGCTGCTCTCAGAACAGAATTAATGATTGACCTGTCGCTTGGTGAAAGCAGTAGCAGAAATAGAAGCACTATCAGCAGAACAGATAATGGTTCAATGTGACCTGGCCAGACAAGCAGCTCTGTGGTCAGTAATGAAGGATGACGATGCTTCAATGCAGTGTCTTGTTAGTGCAGTGAAACACCAAAAATCCTCTAAACCGTCCCACTCCTTCAGGAACAAACTGTTGAAATATATAACAACCACCATGCCGGCGGCCACTCGTACATCTTACTGCACCATTTTCCCTCTATTTTAACATTTCCCCACTTCTTCGGGTGGCGGGGCCTGTAATTCAAAGCCACTTGCAAAGATGAGAGAGAAGTGAAAACTGAGGATTAGCCCAGTGTACCATTACAGCTCAAGAGGCCGACATGGTCCTCCGTTGGCAGTCGTCTGTGTCGGCTGGAAACATGGGCCTGTTTCCATGAGAACTGTCGGCTGCTCGTTTCACCTCTGCTGAACCAGCTGCCTCCCCGGCTACCAGCACTGTCAGTCTAACAGTACTTCTAGGGGTTGCCGTTCATCTGTTGGTACCGGCACCTGGAAACCCATCAGGTCTCGTGGGGAGACGAGCAGAACCAGCACATTCATGTGAAGTTCAGATGAGGGAATCGCGGCTGTGGTCTCTTGGGTGTATAAGGCCTACTCTTCCTCTCTGAGCTACCCGCCAGCCTGCCTGCTCTAATTTTAGCCGTGGAGCTGTGAGCAGCATAGTGATGACGGCCATCTTTACTCTCCACTAAAAGGCATCTGTGGATGCCAAAAAGGCAGGCTAAACCTGGGTGGTAACAGTCATTGTGACTGTGTGAATCTCTGCTGCATGCACACTGACTGTTCCTGAGCTGTAAAATACCACATGTAGAATCTGTCTTTCCTTATTAGTAACCAATCGTGGCTTACAGTACCTATCAGTGCTCCCACCCACCCGCCCACTATCAAATCAAAGACATTACTCATTCAGAAACAGTTGGAACAGGATCCATGTGCCCTCCCTGCTGTACATGCACCACTCCCCACAGCAGCCATTGTTGCTGCTACTAGTGACAAACTGTCCATGTGGCTACTGATTTGAATGGAGATGCTCACACACACACACACACAGATTGGCACAGGTAGCGCACACAGCAGCTGTAACAACACACACAGACACATCAACAGCAGACAGCTCCGCCAGAGACAGGTGTTGAGCGGCGACAGTGACTGTGCCTCGTGATGTGCTGCACAGAGAGCACTGTGAAGCTTTAGCTAGTGCAGTAGAAGCATGTACTGACCTGCGGCTCCCATGGCTGAACAGGGAAAGAGGCAGCTGCTTTATCCACGGACAAAAGGAGAGCACTGAAGGGGGAGTCACCCCCCCTGCACAGGAGGGGAGGGGCCACAGTCATACCAGCAAATCAGCATCCGCCTGCGCAGGGGGACTGATGGAGAGAGGGAGGGGGGAAGGGAGGGGGCGTCTATGGGGTGCGGTTGCCAAAGAATCACATTGCAATCCAACACACACAAACACACAGTGTCCCTCTCACTCTGCGAGCTTTTATGCTGGGGCTTTTAAGCACAGCCCTGCTGACACGTGACGCAGACTGCCAAGGAGCAGCTAAAATAAATAGAAAAGCTTTCTGTGTGAGAAGATTGCATCATTTGACTTCTGTGGCCAAAGACGATACAGCCACCATAACATTAGGTGCTGCTCAGCCGCACAGACTGTAGCCATGCTCTGCAGCTCCACTGAAATGCTCCGGCGGCAAGGATCTGCCGAGCACCTGCCTGATGCAGTTACCATAGTTACCGTGCTCCATTTTCTCCCCACCACTCGTTCAGAGATGGAGCAAGGGAGGAAGGGAGGGGCCCGAAAGAGGAAGAGGGAGGGAGGGGAAAGAGCGTCCCTTTGGGAACAGAGAGAGATTCATTTGCTCTGAATCTGGGGAATCAGCAGCACATAATGTGTCTCCACACCCCGACGTAGGACGACAGCCTCTCCCTTCATTGTGAAGCACAAAAGGACAATGGCAGGTTTAACACGAGGCCAGTCTGTTGTCAAGAAAATGAGGAAAAACTGTATAAAGGATTTGAAATTGTCATCTAATAGCATCACATCACGACATGAGATTTTTCCAAATTTGAGTCTGATTTCTGACGGATTCAAAAAATAAAACAGCTCATTTGTGTAATGCAGCTTGTTTACACCAGGTGACAGTTGGGACGATATTGCCATTGTTTACATTCAGTTGAAACCGGAATACTCATATTAAGGAATGCAGGTTTACAGTTACAAATAAAGGAAGAGCATGGGTGACAGTGCAACATGCAGGATGTTGAATCAGATTTAAGGAGGAAGAGCAATATGACTTTTGTCGAAATGACTTTTGCCTCTGATACACCAAACGAAAACCAGAGCAAATGATTAACACCAGTGACAATCATATGATTCCCCCTCCCCCTTTTTTGTAGTGAAACTAGTTTAGCCTGACCTCATTAAATCATTAAAGACATCCTTGTGGCCTCAAACAAGCCATCAGCCAGAGTGAGCAAACATGCAAACAGACTTCTGCTGCCAACAGTCTCTCACAGCTAAAATTCAGCACTTGAGGTTCAGACATGGGTCTTGGACTTGGGGGTGATAAGTTCCGACTCGGGCGTGACGAGACGATTGTGAACTTCAGATTTATTATCCAATATCCATATCTCATCAATCTGACAGCTTGTCCAAATGCGGCCAGTTAACAAAAACACTTGGAACCAAAACACCACTAAAAAGTTTCAACCATCTTCAGTGTATTTCTCAATTCTCCTCTCAAAACTCTCTATATCACTAAACTACATTTATGCATGCTTCAGTATCACTAACAGAGTAAACCATACCATGTTATGTCAAACTGACCTTTTCCTATCTTTCTGAACTATCCCAAAGTTTGATTTTCTTCTGCCGCGTAACAACCAGATAATGATCTGAAACAAAAGCTAAATGTCCTACAGGTTGCACACACCACTAAATATGCAACATACCACAGTATAGGGTATAAGTTTTGATTTATGTTCATGTATCTCTTACTTAAGAAACTACTAAATGTAATATGATAAAGCTGATTCTGCACACGTCAGGTTTATTAAGCACAACATCTGTTCTTCATCTTGTCATCTGTGTGATTTTATGCCAGACATTACATTGGAGGCCACTAGCCAAGCGTACACAGTAGTCTAGCAATAAACTTGAAAGCATGCATCTGAAAACCTATTGGCTGTTGTGAGTCATCTTGAATCATGTGTTTATTTTGAATTAAGCGTGCATGACTCAGTTTTAGATATGTCTGCATCATTGTTTGGTCATTCTTGAGTAGCTTGGTGGCGCTGAGTCAGTACTGTGCCTGTGCAACAAGAATGACTAAACATAAAAATGGCCACAGCATCAAGGTGAGGCGCAAACATTCAACTGCACAAAGTAAATCTGCTCAGTTTCATCCTTTGCTGTGCTAACTGTATCAGCTGAATTTGATGCGTTCGTCTCGTTGTGGACAGATCACATCCGTTAGACAGATATCGTGTTACATATTCATTTTGGCCAAATTAAATGAATAATGACTCAGGAGAATAATGACAAATGGAGGTTTGTCATCAAGAAGCTGTGCATCCTCAAACAGTGACTGTTGTGGTCTCTGTTGGGAGACAATAATTAGATATTTCTATACATTTTCACTGCTGAGCCAAACCTAAAAAGATGGCAGATAATAAACCACAATTAGTGTGGCGGAAGGGACGCCATTTTCTCTCTCAGCCCCGTCTACGAGCCCTCCATGCTTTGGAAACAGACAGACGGAGGATGCTCTTCTCCGGCCCAGTCTCTGCAAGGTGCCATGGAAGCGGAGGAGATAGGGCTGATGTAATCAGGATGGGTGTGCCCTGGTTACCATGGAGACAGTCTGACAGTGCCGTTCAGATGCTCGGACTGCCTCGTTACACAAAAACAGAGCATACGCCACATAAAACCAGCTCCCCTGCACAGTTGCAAAATGGGGAGGGTGATAACAATGACACGCCTTAGTCCACAGCACAACACTGGCATCCATATTAACATGCAGCCAAAACAGATGGCTCCCAGCACGCTGGTGCGTATACCCAATTTTCCATAACACCCATGAACGTCTCCACCCCCCTCTCCTCTTTGTTTTTTTTTCTTTTTTTCAGACGCACACACATGCAGCAGAAAGGATCTGTCATCAGGGTGTGTCCGTGAGCAAGAAGGTGCAGGTAAACACTGCTATTTGATTCCCCAACACTTGACAAATACAGCTAGACAACAAATGTACACATGTAAAGCACATACACACACTCAAGGATACACACCTATAGTGTGATGAATATGTAACCTACATGCAGAGATAACAGTGCATCCCTCACAGCCACAAATCACAGACAAACTGATGAGGAAATCACAGTAAACACATCAGTACCCTGGCCCTTCCAGCTGCTCCAGGAGCTTTCCTTCTTGGTCACGTCTGCAGTGGCCTGCATGCTGGTGATCAGTTATGTCCCTGTTCTCTTTCTCTCCTTCTCCTTATCGTCTCCGTTGTCTTCTTTGTCTCCCTCTTCGGTAGCACCGACTCACTCACTCATCCCAGAAAGGCATGAATGGTCGAAAAGGATGCGGCGACGACAGAGAGGGAGGGAGGGAGGAAAGGCTTCCAAGGTGCTGCCGGCTCGCGGAGCACACAGACTGATGCTGTGGAGTAGCGCTGGCTCGAACAGAAGGAGCAGGGAAATTGCGTATGTGTCTGTGTGCTGGCGGAGGGGGGGGGGGGTTTAAATTGTAAACACCATACCACAGTTGCTGCTGCAGCAAACCATCCATGCAATGATTAAGAGCCTAAGGGGGTGAGAGGGTGGGTGGTGATTGTTGGAGGCTCAGCTTTTTTTTTCTTGAAAGGGAAGAAGCACAAGCTTTCACAATAAAAGTCTTAACAGAGCCTCAGAACACACTGGCAGAGGGGGTACGAGCAGCGTGAGGGTTATCCCACATGCACTTTGATGAGACGCCAATAAATTTTTTTTAATACAAGCTACAAAAGCTACTAATATGGCATTCTGTGACATCTAAACAGCAGTTATTTTAATAATCTGATGCCATGTTGCACACCAGACCAGGTGCACAGCAATGTTTTTTCAGAAGGTTGAAAATGGCTGGACATGAGACCATGTTGCTGAGGAAAAATATGGCAAACATCCAGATCTGTTGTTCTTCATTTGCACACAACCATATGTAAGGTTGTAGCCAGAGATTCAAATAGCTGTTTCCACTATGACTCACTGATGACTGGAGAGGCAAAGTGCTTGTTCTTTAATAATTCATAACGGGAGACACTGAACATTACAGCACAATGCTCCCTGTTTAGTACCCTCAGGATGTGCTTGTGCTTTGCAATTTCCTCCCTAGAATAGCAAGGTTTCCTCCCTGGCAACACCTAAAAGCGGAATGCAAGAAAAACCACACTGTCACTGTGGTGTCAGCACTCAGCAGACAACAATTCCTTTATAGTTTGGGGCTAACATCATTTTTCAGTCCCATCAAAGCCATTAGTCCCCTTGGTGGGCCCCCCCCTGCAGACAGCCACACCTCACTCCTTCTGCTCACTGCAGCCATGACAGGCTTCAGTGCCAACACCAACCAAGAGGAGAGGGGGAAAAAAAACAGACTTCTCTGAACCAGACTGAACACGCACCCCCATCACTGTTGCCATGGCAACTGGCGTGGAAGTGCACCGATGGGTGAAAACAATACAGTATCTGCTGGTCTTCAACACAGCAGCAATGGCATAGGTGCACTGCGCCCCCTAGTGGCGGAAAGAAAAACACATGTGACCTGCTTTTTAGCATTTCCAGAACCTTCTTACAGTCTGAGTAAACAAAACAAGGACAGCCTCTTTTATTCGCTATTCAATCACGCCAGCTCGTACTGTAAAGCATTTCAAATTTGCAACGATTTACCTGACTCAGTCTTTGCATCCTGTTGGATCACAGTGCATCAGTGGCTGTGTGTTTCAGGAAACCCATGCACCTGTCTCTTTGGAAGCCACAGAAGAGCCAAAACCAAACAAAATTCATTTAAATGTGATCTTCTTCTGCTCTGTAATTGTGTGAAATCCAAGAGGAAGCCTTTGAAGCCCCTAAGTAGGAGTGTGCCCCAGTTTTTCATCATGGCATTATGTAAACCCACTATTTACAAGGGCAGAGAGAACAGCCAATAGAAGTCAAAATACCAGCATCAAATGTGCAGCTTAGACAGCATTAACTCCTGCTGACTGCGGCTGGCATGACTGACTTATCTAATCACAGGATGTTAAGAGGGATGCAAGGAGCCAGATGCCATCAAGATGCAGAAACAGGTATTTTTTCAACATCTGCAATTGCATTATTTGTGCTGTTTCCACTGAAAGCAGAGAGCAATGTTTCCAGGTTAGACAGCGTGGCTGTTAAGTTTCAGTTGTCATGCATTGCCATAAATGTGAATTGATTCATCATCGTTCTGCTTTTTTTTTTTCCTCCAATGTACCACCAGGGGGAAGCAGACCTCAGGAAAGTACAACACAAGCACTTCCCACCCGCCCCTTGCAGAGTCACACACACTCAGCAGAGGAACAGACCATTTTCCTCAGCAATCCTGTTTACTTTGCCGGCCTTGACAACATGCAGGCAGCTACCAGGAGGTAAACAAACACAAGTGCTGCATAAATGATATGATTAGAAATATGCTGTTAATTTTCAGTTTATATCCCTTGATATGATGAGGAAGGAAGGTTTTGAACAAAAACACACATGCGATAGCTCTTCTACTGGAAAGCCAGTTCTCAAGATAGTAACTTACAAGCAAGGTGAAACCACTGCAACAATGAAATGCCTACAGACATGTTTTGTGAAATCTTATTATTTTTGTGCAGAGGTGAAATATGTATGTCTCAGAAAAACAACCAATTTTGGATAAGAGAGAAAATCAAAATTTTGAAAACTGACCTTTTTGTTTAGTAAAGCCAGGGAAGATTGAGGCAGCGGGTTTTCCTAGTTCTCCTTTGCCCTCATTGGTGTGCTTGTGCATGTTGTCCTGGCGGGGCCTCTCCGATCGCACCTCTGGGGGCACGGCAGCAGTGGGGGGCTTGGGCTTGGCGGGGCGATCCTCCTCTGTTTTCACTGGGGTCTTCACCTTTTCTGTGATTAGGGGCTCGGCAGGCACCGCCTCTGCCGTGCTGCGGGGAGGGACGGCACTGGGAACCAGGGGAGAGGGAGGGCTGGCTCCCTGTTTGGGGCCACTGAAGCCCTGCTCTCTCTTTGGGCTCTCTTCAGACGCAGACTCAATGAAGAGATCGCTGTCAAGCTCTGCCTCCCTCTCCTCCCTCAGAATGCTGTAGGCTGTGGGTGGAGCGTGGTTGCCAGCCAGGCCGAAACCACCCTTGGCGACTGGGGGATTGTCAAAGGGGTTGTTAGGCTGGCTGAAAGTGCCCTTGCTTTTAGGCGTCTGGGCAAATGGGTTGCTACCGGCCTTTGGAGGCTCCTCAGACACCAGCTCGATCTCTGAGTCTCCAGACTCTGCGCTGCTGCCGTCATTCTCCCTGCTGCCGGCCTTTGTGCTTGGAGTGCTTTTGGAAGCAGCAGGCTTCACTGCGTCAGCCTTGAACATGTCATGGGAAGGGAATTCTTTTTCTGCTCACAGAGAAATGCAAAGGAAAGTGCACATCAGACGATTCATTCACATTAGGAAATCCAAAGCTAGAGCTCGTCTATCTAACTTTTGAATGCAACTTTTTCTTGCAGATGAAATGTTGACTTCATTAGCAATAAAACACATCCTTGCTCAATTCAATACACTCAGCTGTTTCCTGTTACAACCTTACTTATTCTGGTGTGACCAGTAGCTTACGGTGGCTTATATTAGCAAATGTTAACAAGCATTAGTTACAGCTTGCTGACTTTATGACTCTTCTTTACTTTTGTTACAATTATGATACAAAGTCTCCCTTTAAAGACAAGTGCTGAAGTAGCGCTGACTTTAATGCCATTCATTATGGCTTCAACATCATCTACATGAAATATATCTGACATAAGAGTGGGTGATATGATGACATGTGTGTTTTCATTTTATTTTTTTTTAATTAAGTGTCGTGATTTGAAAAAAGCAGACCTTACCATTTGTTTATTTTAACAGTTTCTTTGATAAATTTTCCATTAAATGTCCTCCACTATGATATGCTGACATCGCAATATGAAATGCTGCCGGATTTTATCACCCACTCCTATATCTGACCATGTGACAGGTGCTTGTGTGTGCTGTGCCTACGTGTTGGTGAAGCATTGGGAGTGGAAGCTGGGCTGTCATCTTCTGGCTCTGACAGCGTCACAGTGGGGACCCCCTGTAAGCCCACGCTGAGGATGTTTTCACGCTCCGACACGCTGACTGGAGGGGGCTGTTGGTGCAGCTCGGTCTTGGCAGTCGGAGGCTGGGACTCGGTCAAAGTGATCTTCACTGGGCTGGCCGTCTGCGCGGTGCCGCCCAGGTTTCGGTAGGAGCGGTAGTCTGACAGCTCTTCATCAGATGGCTCCTCCACGTAAGGGAAAGAGTGGGAGCCTAGTGCTGGACCTAGGTTTTCCTCCTCCTCTTCCTCCTCTTCATCTTTTCCAGGGTTTTTGTCTATGTAGCTGCCCAGTAAGTCACGACCAGTTGAGCCTGTGTCCACCAGGCTGCACAGAGCCCCCTGTTGTTGGTCATGGCGCTCATCCCCGTGGCTGATGTCCATGTAGTTGTAGGATTCTGTCTTATCTGAGCCGAACAGAGACTTTGGCATGTCATCAGACAGGTTAGAAGTCATCTTGGTGTTGGAGCTGAAGCTGTAGGTGTCGCTGGAGAAGTCATCCAGGGCAGAGGAGCCAGAGGAGGGCTTGGGCGGTTTTAGGTCGTCCGACAGGTAGGAGGCTTCTCGACCTGATGTGAAGCTCTGATTTGACAGCAGGGAAGTGTAGACATCGCCATCGTCATTCATAGGCTTCCTAAACAGGCCAGACATGGGGTCATCTACAGAGGTTGACAGGAAGAGAGAGAAGTGACACTTAGCAAGGTTACGCACACACAAAAAAACAGGATAAGGAAGAATGACAGCAGTCTCTGTGTCACAGGATCATGAGCTGTCTGATTAATGAAAACAGCCAGTTAAACAAGGCTATGCTTCAGCTGGCAGTGAGAGGGGCTGTGGCACTGTGAGAGCAGCGCAGTCAGACTGGGTGCTCGGCTGTGAAGATCAGTGAGGCAGCAGTAACAGAGGGTACTTGTACCCGGTGTGGGACAAAGGGGGATTGTTCAGACCCCCAAAACCCACAGTGCCACAACCAGAGTCTGTTCTAAATCATGCAGGCAAAGGGCTTTCTCTAGTCCCATCTCTGCTCTGTAATCACTAATCCGGCTTCTCCCCTGACAAATCAGTGTCACGAAAACGAGCACACACACAGAAAACATGAACAATGTGCTGTATGTGCAAGTTAGCATCTCCAAAAATTTCAATTTCGGGTCGTAAGCTAGTCCAGGCTAGGGTGACAAACTGTTCAATGATACATGTATAAAATTAAGTGATAAAGATTCATTCTAAAATTAATTCAGATACAACTGTAGTGTTAACAGTGTTCAACCACCGTTATGAATTTAAAACCAACAGACAGTGTGTGTGTGCTAGCTGTGACTTTGTGTGTGCTCTGCTGTAAAATATCACTCAACAACTCACTGAATAATTTGTTACAGCGCCACGGGGAAACGTTAAGGATGCTCATATTACATATGACTTGCAAGACAGGATGAGACGCACTTGATAGGAATGTTATTCCAAAATCGGCATGTCAGAAGTCAAGGTCAAGTATTCAGATTTGTTGACTTTATGTCCAAATTTCTCGTCTTCCAGTCAGGCAACTTGGCCAATAAACACAAACTGTGTCCTGTTCATATACACACACACATGCATAAACACAGGACCAACACACATGATACATAACCACATATCTAATGGTTTTGTTGTGCTGTGTACAAGTCAGAGTTTATACTTCCACAAACCGAGCTCCTCCTCCTGCTCTCTAGCCCTGCTTCTCCCACGGCAGCGGTGGAACTATAAATAGGCTGGGTCCAGCTGCTGGGCTGGACGAGGGGGGAAGATTTAAAATAGCAGCCTTAGGGTTAGCTCTGGAGGATGCACACTGACTGACAGAAGACCCAACAGGTCAGGACGTCACATCCCTCCTTTCGCTTCCTCTAAAAAGCTGCGCCACCCTTCCCTTTTGCTGTCCTTCCTACTGTACTGCTGCTCCCTCGGTCATTAACAATACATCATACCGCAGCACAATGGCATAAACACCACACACCCATGCTAGGGTATGGGGGGAGGGGTGACGTGCAAAGCAGGCCCAGACTCTCTTGACCTTCAGATTATTTTGTATTTGACAGACTCAAGCGTCTTGTAGAGCAGCATCTGAACTGCTTATAGATCCAAGCAGTGTGCAACATAGATGGGCACAGCTGTTGAGCCAAGTTCAGCTCAGTGACATGAATGCCCTTGATGTGCTGCTAAAGCGAACCGATGTATAATCCTCTTAGTGTACTACCATTGTATGGGTCCCATCAGCCATCACCCTGGCAACACTATCATAATCTGACACTCACTGATTCACTGTACTACTGTGCAGATGTGGGAAGCACTCAGAGCCACTACAAACTGTGAAGAGAGGTGATCTCTGGTGCTATGGACTGCCAGTAATCCTGTTGGCTGTAGGCAACACACTCCCCCCTCCTCTCTATCAACAGCTTCTACGTAACAACACAGATAAACTCACCAGCAGTTGCATAAGGCATCTGCAACAATAATAAGGCTGGATGCTTGTCTTTAACTGAGCAGCTACTTGACTTGAGTTGATGTGTTAAGATGAGATTGAGGGCATTTTGAATGTGCTGATACGGCGTAGCACCCAGACTCTGGGAGGAACCCCCACAAGGCTGAAACAAATGCTGTGCTGCGCTCAGATGGGATTGGATATGACAACAGAGGAATTCTCAGCTCACACTGTAGCCGCACAACAGAATCATGCCACTGAAAGGACGGTGCAGTTAAATAAATAAGTCCCGGTGGATGTGCTGTGAAGGGGCAGTCCTTTTGTTGTCCTCCGAGCAGCCAGTGCAGCTCCGAAACTAATGCAGCCTGACAATCTGTGCTATGCCAATGCATGGGCTCCTAATTATCAGGCTACAGACAAAAACATGTGGGTGCAGACAATATCAAAAGACCCGGAGTTGCAAAATGAATATATTACCATTTCGAAATTAAGGGTTTACTGAGCTGCATGTGGGACTTGGTGCACAGTGGGGTTTATTCCCTTGAAGACACTTACTGATCCACTGCAGTTATTCAATGTGGGATAAAATGAATAAACTAATGTGAAAAATAGAGAGGGATTTCAAAAAAAATTGAGGAAATGCAAGCAGACATTTCAGCTATGTTTGATAATCTCGAGAACCTGCAGCTGGGAGTCCAGTGCAGATATAAAGGAGGTGCTGCTGGTTCCACAGACCATTACAACAAGCTGCACTGACTTTCAAAAGAACAATCTCTGTCAGTGCTGTCCAAGCACATGGCATCATAAATCCTAGCAGTAATTCAGCTGTACTTTTAAACATCTGCTGATGTACTGCACTGTAACGATTCCATCGCCCCATCCGTGACCCTCTCGACTGTGGTGTTACCTTTCAAGAGTTCTCTTTCACTGCATGACTTTGTGGAAACCAATCCATGAAGACACATCAAGACTGTGCTCTTCTTTCAAAGCCATCTGTGCCTTTGATGTTAAATAATATGGTGAAGCCTTATCCTTTTAGCTATAAATTGTCCTGTTTACTGGGAACTGTGCAATACTTTGTTTAGAAGACTCAAAACAGAAAGTGATTTTGTGATGATGATGCACAAAGACTTACTTGGCACTACTACACTAATTATTTGGAGAAAGCCTGGGTAGAGAGAAAAACACCCTTTATCAGCATTAAACTTCATATAGAGTGTAGAGAAGTTACATTTTTTGTTGTTAGATAAGCACAGATGACTTTTTATCACACATGGGATGGGTAGAAAGTTTGGCATGATGCTGGAATAAAAAGTCACTAACTACGGGATCTTCCCAATGGTACACTACTTTTGTGTTGTTAAATTAAGTACATTAAATTTGCTGTGCTTGCAGCTACGTCACACCTGAGCATAAGCAACATTGCTACATACTACAAGCCCCTTTCTGATGATGAAACAAATACACAAGTCCACATGAACAATCAAGGATGGACAAAATTATGTGATTTCTCTTTTCCCTTGCATAATGATGTATGATAATATATGCAAATTATATTCTAACCAATCAAAATTATGCTACCAATAATACTGATTTCAAGAAGAACTTTCAGTATTTGCCTTTTATTAATAATATGAATGACAGAACTGAATCACAGTCATTCACAATATGATCCTATTGGTGGGTGGTCTATTATCAGATTCCTTTATTAAGCCCCTTATTCACTGTATTTGTCACAGGTTAACGGAAGCACTGCTCCAACTCTTAATTGGCTCTGGCTTTAAGAGAAATACAAATACAAATACATGAAGGCTAGTCCCTAACTATCCCACTTTAATGCCAGTAAAGAGGAAGAAAGTGGAGAGCACAAAGACATCCAATAATAAGAGCTGAGGTACAACACAACTACTAGCAGAGGTCGATTGGGTAACAGCTGTGCTGGGGGATTCAACTGCTCTGAGTTGCATTGATCCACGACAATGAGGACATACAATTACTGTGAGAAACGTCAGCGTATCCACCATTTGTAAAAAAAAAAAAAAAAAAAAAAATCACTCGAGACCACACAGCACAAATATTGTTGTCCCAGCAGCCTTTGTCAAAGATAAATCAATGCCGAGCCAGTTTAGATAAAAGCTAATCTGTCCCTATTCAGATTCTGAAGCCTGGTACGTACAGTACCTGTCTTCTACTGTATTGATCGCACTTTTCTTGCTTGGATAGAGCTTTATGGATGAATGGAGAGGATGTGGGAGGATCCAGACAAAGTGTCTGCAAGCTGTCTTCTTTTGGTCAAAGCCGTCAATTTAGTGTGACTTTGAATGGGCATTTCACTTTAACCGTGCAGACAGAAGATTGGCATGAGAGAGTACAGTCGCAGGCAGGAAGGCAGGAATGCGTCGGCTGCAATAATCTACACAAAAAATTTAGATGGGCCACGCTGTTTTTAAGTGTCTCTGATGATAGTAGCTCTAATCCCATGAGCAGTGTTGCAATACTCTGCTCAGGGATTACTCTGTGCCCACAGGCTGGAGAGCTGGACTGAGGCAGTAAGATCGAAAACATAGCATCATATTTCACATGCTGGCTTTTAATTGTTTTCAGGGTAAACACGGGGGATCAAAGGACATGAGAAATTATGATTCATAGATATGACGATAGCAATAATGCTTTGTTATTGTCCCCTGCAGTGGAGCTTTTTGGGCCCGGCCTGTCACGCTTTTATCTGTCCTTTTATCCCTCAGCATTAGCTAATTAGTCCTGGAGACAGATGAAGATGAATGAGATTGGAAACCTGGCAGGTAACACACAGGACAAGCACTTAGGCCCAAATCATCCTGGAGAGCAGACATGTTAGTATGTATTGTACTCACTTTTAGCCTTATTTAATTATGTATGGTGCTGGACAACACATTTTTAACCACAATAGCTAATGGTCGCACATTCAAACACCTGCTCTGCTGACCACTGACATCTGGAAGATACTGAATTAAAGGTGAAGGAAAAGACAGTTCTTTGTATTTTCAGTTTATCCCCAACAGTTGGGCTATTTGAACTATCGGCCTCGTCGTCACAGCCTCGCCTCTCTTGCCATTAAGCTGCTTCCCCCCTGCTCCTCCTCCTCCTCCACCCCTGTATTATCTTGCATCTTTATCATCTAGTCTGAAAAGACCTAGCACTGTTCAGCCCCCTGGGAACGGTAGCAGAGCTCTCACCAGCTAAAGGCACAAATGCACTGCGCTGGCTTATGCAGTCCAGCGGAGTCCACTAAGTGCTTTCGCTATCCGAAAGATATGGAAAGGACCCAGCCAGACATATGCTGTCTCATCCTTGTCGCTGATGATATGCTGAAACGGAGAAACGCTCGAGTCTAATCCACCTATCAGGGACTGGATTGTTTCTCATGACTGATGCGCTTTGTCTGGACATGATAAAGTGACTATTATAATGCACTGTAAGGAGTTACAAGAGCTTGTTGGAAAAAGGAGGAGGTGTCACTGTTTGTGTACAATATACACTTATTTTCTTCTATGCCAGAGAGCAGGGGAGGCTATTAGACAAGCCATGTGCTAAAAACAAACTCTACTGTGGGATTTTCACAAAAGACCTGGTCAGGATGCAGCAGTGTCTTCCACAACTTTCTGTATCATGACTCTTTGAAACCCTTATGGGATGGGAAACTTCTGAGGATAAAAGAGGCTATACTGCACTGTACTGTCTGTGATCCAAGGCTAAGGTTCTGTCCTGTGGTAATTTAATACAGCTGAAATCAGCACTATCAGCGTCCTGTGGGTAGATCACTGTTGTGAACAAGATTTAGGACAGGCGTGGATCGATTACCTAGCCAGGCAATTCTAGACATCTTGAAGAGATACTATTTCACAGTTTGTGCTCTCCACAGGCCAGACTTCTTTACTGGCCTCAGTAAGGAAAAATGTATACGTTTCCAGAACTTGAAATATTATTTTGTGATGATCCACCAGCAAAGCAGAGATGGAAAAAGTGTTGAAGAGGAGGGTTTGGCAGTGAATGCCCTTGACAAAGATCAGAACAGACCATAACATGTCTGGTCAAGAGGAAACTGTCCACTCTGCCCTGCTAGAAGTGATGAGATGTGCACTGTTCCCACAAAGAACAGAGGTGACAGAGTGGATTACTTCGATGGTGTGGACACAGCTCAGCTGGAGCCATAGCAATAAGAGACGACCATTCTTTCCGCTTTAGGAATGAAAACATAATCTGTGTGTGTGTGTGTGTGTGTGTGTGTGCGCGGACACCTAACACTTCACACAAACTTTGAGCTTGTCTGGCACACTAATATGAAAGCAGCGCATATCCTTTGTTTTGTTTTTTGTGGAAGGTGAGGCCAAACATCGACTAGCCGGTTCAATGTTTCACGGATGTTTTACGCTCAGTCTGCTTCTAGAGGATCATTTTTAGCTTTTGTAGGTTATATAAATTTTGCAGTGCCCTTTTTTTCCCCAAAGCAACACTTTTAGCTCTGAAGTTCTGCCTTCATGCCAAATTCTGAGCCTCAAAGGATCCAAGTCCAATTTATGCATTCAATAATGCTCATGTACTTCACAGATATACAAAAAAGACACATCTTTATTTTCTTTTTCTTGTTTTGGGCCAGCAGCAGCTGTGAAATGAGACAGGCTCGAGCAGCAAAGAGAAGAAACTAGGCGGCCTTTCTTTCTTTCTTTTTTTTTTTTAAACATCATCTCATGAATTTTTCAGTGAATTCGTGAATGAAAGTGCAGGGCTCTAGTTTTGCTCACCAAGCGAATAGTGAGCCCTGTTCCTTCAGGATTAAAAATAGCATGAGCCGAGCTGTGCTGAGGAGAGTGACGGACTTAGAACTGAGGTCTGCATGATGCTCCCACAAAAACACTGCCTCTGGAATCCAGTAACATAACTGTTTCATCAGCAATACCATAACAGGGATGTAGCAATCCTGTCATCATGCAGGCTACTTGTCACAAGAGTAGTAAAATCTTTTGGTCAAGTCTCCTTCTGTTGATAAACTGTAGGATTTCATTATTTTCTACCCAGTCACTATATGGAAGCTACAGGGCCTGTGATCTATCTGTCATCCCTCTGCCTCACCATACCCAGAATGCAGGTATTTTATTATAGCTATAAGCCTACATGTGGGAGCTGGTACAGCAGCTTTGTCTGTGAACGTTCACAGGCCATTCAAAGTTCAACAGGCTATTTGATAATGCATGCTGCATCCCATCTGAATCCTGCCTGCAGACTCGGGTCTCATCAACCAAAGAACTGTGTCGACTCGTGGGGGAAACAATAGGTCATATTTGATGTTTCATAACCATCAAAAGCTAAAGCTCTGACCAAGTCTGAATGGATTGAATATTGTCCGGCATTACTCTCTGCAGCATCACTGTTGCGACAGCTGATTTACTATCCTCCTGCTGAAGTTACTCGCTAGCATCTTTGTTTCTGTGTTTTCAAACCGTTAAGTTTTAACTCAGCTGACAGACAGGCCGTCTGCCGTGACGCGAAGTCCGTAACAAACGGACTCGGCTGCGCCTCTCCCGCTGTATTTACACCTAAGCACCGACGTGGGGTTTGTTAATACCTGGTAAAATGAAACCCAGCGTGGCTGAAACACCATAAACTGCTAAATAGCGAGACTTAATAGCGATAACTGCCCGCTTTACCTGTAGATGCAGTTTCCATAGCAACGGGAGGCCTTTTCCCGTCGTCCTGGAAAGGATGAAATTGTTGATCCAGGTCGCTCGCCACCTCGCCGCCTCTCGGCTTAAATTCTTCGCGTAACTCGCCGAACCGGGTCGGTGTGTTCCCAAACAGGCCGTTTCTCTCATAGTCATCCCCAAACCACCTCCCCTCCGAGCCTAGCTCCTCACCGGGCTGAGCGGACATGCTTTTTCCTGTTGTCGGACACAAGATATACTAGTATCTACTAGGCTGTTTCCTCTTCTTCTTCTTCTTCTGCTTCTTCTTCTTCTTCCCTACCGTATGCCGGGACTGCACTGTAAGTGAGCGGTGGCAACCCTTTTTGCGCTGAAGTGGGTGACGGAGTCAGACAAACAGCGATGCAGCTCCTGGCTGGCGTCTGTCAACTCGAGCCTGGGGTTTGTGGATGCCACAGATGAGGCGGTGCGGTCGGTCGGGGAGCAGGAGGAGAGGAGCGAGGTTGATTGTTTTAGTTCACTGCTCCGACGGTGACGTCATGGTGTCCGCGAGGCTCAGGGATGGCACTTTATTTGGGGCAGAGTCAAGTATGAAAGGCGTTTCATGGGGCTTAGATGAAGTCGAGTGTTTGAGATTGACGGAGTGGGTGACAGCAAAATGATGCTCGGTGTGGTGAAGGAGGCCACAGTGACTCAGATAACTCTGTGAAATTGGACGCATGGCCCAGAGGGAGCGTGATAAAGAAAGCGAAGTTTCCACGTCACTGATACAAACTGAAAACGTTAAAAAAAATAGCTTGAATTTCAAGGATAATGTTTTCTAAAACCGTGCCCTTAAAATAAAGCAAGATTTGATCTTTTGGTGAAACATTATCTTGCAGTCTGGCGCCACCATGTGGCAGCTCAAAGTATGATCAGGACCGCAAAAGTTTCAATATGGCTCCTTAGCAACCAGACGCTCCTGCCTGGAAACACACTGATGCCAAACATTGCTGAACTCAGACGGGCCACGGAGTTTGTGTTTGAGCAGCGGTATTATGCAGTTCGTCGTAGTGTCAGTTTGTCTGTTATGTGAGGTTTGACTAAACATATTAATCTATTTTAATCTAGACATTTATGAAACTGAGCTAACAGTTCCTATATGCGATTAAGCTTAACGAGCTAGCTGGTAGCATAAGTTTAAAGGCTAGTGAAGTTAGCATGAATGTGTGGCGATATTTAGTGTGTTTGCCGACTAACCTTACTTATTAGCTACCATACTTACCCTATCTAACAGACTAAGTGCCATAACTAGCAAACTAATTAACTAACTACTTAGCTCAGCTTCAGTAAATTTCCAGACAAAAACGTTATGATACTGAGTGAGAAACAAAAGCATCAGGGTGACGAGGAGGTGGTCAAAGAGTTGGTGAGTGTGACATTTACATTCATTTGCTCAAAAGGGTAAATGTTGTTAGATCAATATCTATTAACTACTGGATTCATCAGCTGAAATGTTGTACTGCAACACACACACATACACTATATATGTTTTTTTTCCATTTAAGATTTTTTTTAGTTTTTTCACTTAATTATCATTTTACCTTCCAAATGATGATGTTTTTTGATGAGAGATGAATATAAGTTATTCTGTCACATGGATATTTTTCTCAACAGTGCATGGCCAATGGAGTGTCCTATGAAAAAATTGCACAAGAAGGGAGCAACATCAGCACCCTGGAGATCTTCTTCTCTGGTTTTCCCCGCATGGTTGGGCTTTCCTTTTTCCCAAGGCTCTGCCAGCTGACCATAGTGGGCCAGAACATAAAACACATCGAAGCACTCGAGTGCTGTCCTCTGCTTCGGGAGCTCTGGGTAGTCCAGTGCCATCTGACAGTAAGTCTCTTATGCTGCTAAGATTTCTAACCATTAATATTGGCACTGCTGATAACATTAATATGTTATGCCTTGAATAATTACTGTCCACTGTGGTCTATATTGCGAGTGATTACAACCATTCTTAAACCTTGTACAGCGTAATCACAGTTTTTCTCCTCTGTGGCATCTAATGTCAACAAATCGTGCATGCATGGACCACAATTTATGGATCACAACCAATAGTTTAAGTAAGACAGTATCCTGTGTAAGCGAATTGTCGTATATATTTAACAACAGTCCATCCTCTTCTCCTTTTGCAGGGAATATCTGGACTACAGAATTGTCTACAACTGGAGAAACTCTACCTTTATGATAATCAAATCTGTGAAATAAAGAATTTAGAATTACAGGTCAAACTAGAAGTCCTGTGGCTGAGCAATAACTGCATAACTCAGATACAGGTTTGAGCATTAACGTATACATGTCAATCTATCAATCTATATGTCCCTATACATGTTTATCATATGTGATACAACATTCTATAAGATGTGTTAGCCTATGAATTTCATTTCTGAATTTTTATTGATTTAGCTCACCAAAACTGCATTTTTACATAGTTTACCATAACAGTAAACATGATTGTGCATGTTTTGTTAAAGGAGCCTGCTCCAATTTTTTAATCAGTTGTCTGTTATGTGTGTGTTTCTAAAGGGTTTAAATGCACTTCAAAATGTCAAAGAACTAAACCTTGCTGACAACAATATTGAAAAGATTGGTAGGTTTTTGGAAACTTCTGTATTTTCTGTGCCAGGTTTGCTTGAGATTCAGTGACCTGTTTGAAAACAAAGTAAATAAATAATCAAATAATTTTTAACTTCTTTTAAGGGCATAGCCTTGATCTCAATGCCAGCCTTCAGAATCTTAATCTGTCCGGGAACAAGATAAGTTCCTTTAAGGTAAGATTAAAAACAGAGCCATGCCTTTGAAATTCCTTCTTTAAAAAGTTTGCCTGCGTATCTTGTAAAATCTTTTTAAAATCCTTGGTCTAAAGGAAGGGTATTTACATTTTATTTTGAAATGTCAGGGTCTCTGTCAGTTCAGATTTTCAATCAATTCTACAATGGGCTCGCTGTATAAGACCATTGAGTTATTTAGCACCATATTTTCAATGATATATATTCATTATTGTGTCTATTTAAAAATAATCTTGAAAGACTACCTAAGATCTGTTTGATATGTGGGTTTGTGTTAGTTCTACATTTTATACATATACTCAGGCAGACACGCTGATTCAGAGTATTTACACGGAGTCATTCTCTTTTTCAAGGTTATTCTGACAACACAAAAATGTTTTGTAGCTCTAGCTTTGATTGGATTGACACCTCAGATCATATTCCTGCAATCTGCCTTTTATCATTTTGACATTTCTTTTGAGCTGCTGCAGCAAGTGGCACGTTGTAAAAGAAGTGTTTGGCCAAAAAACTGGGAGAAAAAATGTTATGTCTTCACATTGGTTGCCAAACCATTTCTGGCCTCTAACAGCCTACAAGAAAATAAAAAAATATTCCAGACAGTTCTATTATGTAGGCAGAGCAATAAAATGTGGACCTCAGTGATATCTGCAGCATCTGCTATTTCCTCAAAAGAATAATGTACAAGCTTCATCTATTCTTGAGAAACAGTGTGTTTCTAGGGCACAACTTGAGCCTTAGAATGAGAAACCCTGTCAGTGAACAAACCTGTGTGTTCTGTCGTTGTAACAGGAGCTGACTCTGCTCGCCCGCTTACCCTGTCTCAGAGAACTGGCACTGAAGGACCCCACGTCTACCCCAAACCCAGTGTGTCTGCTGTGTAACTATGCCACACATGTGCTTTACCACATGCCAGGCCTCCAACGACTTGACACGTATGACGTCTCGGGCAAGCACGTGAAGGAAGCAGCTGAGGTATGAGAGGACCAGCAGGACCCCTGTGTTACACTAACTAAGTCCACTGGACTCTCTGTTTGACTCTTGAGAGGACATATTCACTTGATTTATGTCAATTGCTAATGATTTGCTAAAACAATAGCAAATTAATTTTTCCCTTAAACAATAGAAAAATGTTACAACATCACCCTCACTTGCACTTGTTTGTTCCAATGTTTCAGTGGGGTTACAAACCATATCATGACTATTTAAATCCAAGACACAATTTCTTAATGCATTTCTTAAATTCAAAATTCAAGGTGTCTTCTATGACTTTGTAATACTTTACTTATTTGTTGCATCTCTGTGTTTTCTTTGTCTTTTTTTTCTTTTAGTCCACAGTAATGAAGAAAATGATGTACTACAACATGCGTGTACGTACTGCTCAGAGGAACCTGGCAGAGACTCAGCTCAGTCTGGCAGAGAGGAAGAAAACTATGTTACAGTTACCTGAGGAATGCATCAGAACAGTCAGTCATGCCCTCAAGAATGTATGTACAATCATTGAAACATTTTTTAAATGATTTTGCCAGCTGTAACAAGAGTACAGGATGAGTTATTTAGTTGTTAAGAGAGCTGTTTCCATTTGGGTGCATACCTAGCTTGAGCATGAGCTCTCCAAGCTGCCAGCCGGTTCTAAGAAGTCTGCCTGCACGTTGGACGATGGATCGACCCACCTGGTCGAAGGTGTAGCTGACAGAAGTGACCCGACCGCTCACGTCAGTCATGATCCCGCCATTGCGCTCAAGATCCTCAACAAGATTGAAGCGCTGAGGGAGAGACTGGCGCTATGGACGAGGAGGCTTGATGAGTCTGTACACTTGAATAGGATACAGAAATAATTTTACAGTGCTTTATACAGTTTAGTCTCATATTGCACAGTACATGTTTCTACATTGAAGCATCTGATTAATGAAACAGTCCCACTGTGAAAAAAATATGTTCCTTCTTCTACATTCAGGATTGAAGCCTGGTATGAACGGGATTTGGTCCAGGCCACAAACAGGATGGAATATACTGTCCAGTTTCTGTTGATTGAGCTGGAAAGTGTTGGTAATATTCGTTTGGAAGAGGGCTGCTCTGCGGACCCTTGGTACGTACTTGGTGTAATTAAGCAAAATCATAAAACTCACAGTTCCAAAGGACAAAAATTTGTTTATGTGTTATGTACCCAACAGGTTTACTTCCTGTTGCGACCTCCTGCTGTCCCGCTTCTCTCATTCAGACTTTGAGGTTCATGGCATCACTGGTATTAACATCAATAGAGTTACCCGCATCCACAACAGTGCTTTGCGGCTTCGCTTTGAGGACAAACTTCACACCCTTCTAGCCGGTGATGAGTCTGCTACCTTTTCACAGTAAGTTAAACTACACTGTAATGAAAAGTGGTAATAACTGTATTTTTAACAATAATTTACTGACATTTTATCATTATTTAATATTGTCCCTGTAACAGTAACAGGACCGTCCATGATTAGTTTGAATCTAACTTGAACCTTTCAAGCAGGAATTACAGACGTCGTCTGGAGCACTTTTTCTACATATCTGACCCTGAAAAAAGTACTGAGAAGGAAGAAATTTTGGCCATTTTAGAGGAAGGCTTCAAGACAGCTGACCAATATAAGGTGTGTATACTGCTGTTATTGTTAGTTTCACAATTCCACCATCCCAAACCTGTCGACGTCATCACCCAGAGTTTATCCTGCCAAGCATGAAGAGTGTCACTTAACTATGTTAGACCTGTGTAGGTTACACAATGAACAGCATTTGCAAAAATTTCCACAAATTATGTTTGTAAGCAGAATGCAGTGAATAATCAAAGGGAGGAAAAGTTTTATAAGTGTGATATTGTAACAGGTTAAAAGTCTCAGGAATTTTTACATAATATTATGATCCCCCTTTTGAGCTACACAACAGAACATACTGACTTTTGCCATGTTGACTTTGAACCAGGCCTTGGAAAGAGAGGGTGCTATACCGCTATCCAATAGCCTGAGTGTGACCGAGCAGCCCAGAATTGAACACGCTCTGCGCCGGACCAGCCAAGGTGATTCCAAGCACTGTATGGATACGATCCCCTTCAGGCACGGTGAGGTAGATTTTCCTCATAGAATTATGTCCGTGTAATCCCCTTAACTGTGACTATTGTTTTTTTCTCTTGATAGCTAAAACACTGATGTTTTTGCCTGTAGGTCAGATTATTGTTTGCAAAGTGTTTGTGGGCCACAGCACACCTATCCGAGTGGGACAACCGGTCGACAGGAGCCACTATCCTAAAGCCTACTCTGTCTACCGCAATGTGGACGCTAAACAAAGAACTGCAATGAGTGAAGGTATGTGGTATCTCACAAGGCGTGAAAACAATTTTCTGTCGGTATTTGTTCAATGTCATTGCTTCTGCATGTTTTTGATCCAGAGAGACCCCGCTCCTCCAAAACACACACTGGCCCTGAATGCAGTCCCCAGCGACGACAGTGGTTTGTGTTTGACCGTGAGCTTGTCTTGCCTGAGTACATCGTACATTTTGAATACATCACAGGGGTAAATATTTTTTTATTTTTCTCATGGTGTTGTAAATCAGCATACTGTATGCAGCCTGCCTATAAGAACTCAGCAGTCCATTTTAGCTTTTAATTTGAGCACAAATCACAACAATAAAAAAAAAAATCCTCTGTTGTGCTGACCTCTGATGCAATCAAAATTCAGTAGCATGACTTTTGACCAAAACTCAGAGATGATAAAACATCATTCTGATTTTTACTTCTCTAGTTGCACACTTGTTTTACGCTTTCTTTTGTATCTCCTGGGCTTCATACTTTTTGATATGTTGTTACAGGCTCAAGAACAGGCTGCATTGCCGGGCCACAGCACAGGCAGAGATGATACTCCTTCAAATGACATCATCCTCGATAAGCAAGTCCTCAACATGGAACCCGTGCTAAAACCACAACCCAAGTTGTTGAGTTTGGATGACAAAATTCTGCTTAATGTGGCCAGAGCCAACGTCCTCAGTCAGATCACTGTAGGTATTCTCAAATGACACCTTGATTTTGAAGCTTTTTCATGGATTGACAAAAAACTATTTTCAATGCATCAAATTCCCAGGTGCTGAACCTTCATGGCAACAGCCTGAGTAAAATAAAGGAGATTTCCCGCCTCACAGCTCTGCGGCATCTTAGCATCAGCTTCAATGAGTTCACACACCTGGATGGCATTTCTCACATGGTAAAAGTGTCAATAGGAAATATTGTTATTGAGCTCAAACTAAACAAGTGTGTCTAAAGTCATAAGAAAGCAGCATTTAATAGCTACTTGCCTCTGTAATATTGAATGAAATTTGATAGTCGACTGGCACATAATACAAAGAGTTATGGACCATAGCATTAAGTGGAAACAAATACCATCTGTTGTCTCGGTTATGTAAATCGCAGCCCAACCTTGAGTTTTTGGATGCAAGCTTTAACCACCTGGTGACCCTAGAAGGGCTGAGGGCGTTGGGACAGCTCAAACAGCTCGACGTGTGCTGGAACAAATTGACCAAGGCCAGGGAGGATACGGCTGTACTGAGAAAACACACACCTGCTCTGCTGAAGCTTGATACCCGATATAACCCCTGGAACAGGGTGCGTGCTGTTATCAAATAAAATCAAATAAAAGATGTTGTACAAGGCACAATGAGGAGACATACAGTGAAGCCGTTTTCCTTTTTCCAGCCTGAAGCAGTCAGAAGGACCATGCTGGGCTGCCTGACGACCCTCACACACCTGGACGACATCATGGTAGCAGAGGAGGAGGCTGCTGATGCTGTTCAGATGGCTGCGGGATCCAAAATCAACCAGGTTAAGATCTTACAGATACAGATAGTTGTTTTATTCAGTAAAGATAAATAGTAGCTTGCTCCAATGAAGAACACAGTACAGTATGTGAACATCTAGCTGTATATTTCTGCATGTACCATAATTCAATCAGGCCTGTTGACACTCTGCTCACAGGCATCTCTTCTGGCTCACTCGCGTACCAACAGTGATCGTCCCCGCAGTCTCAGCCTGCTGTCAACAGCCAAGCTCCTGTGTCTTTTCAGTCCTGCATCCTGGGGCTTCAGCCAAGAGCTGGAGGTAGACTGGACTGCAAAGGTGAGCAACAGGCATATGGGTTTCTTCATAGGAATGATTTCTAAAAAGGCACTTGTAAAGTTTTAAGAAATGTTTCCTCCAGGGAGTGACCCGGGTGCGGCTACACTAATTTATATATATTTTATGTGTTCCCTAAATTTTGAGCAGATCACTGCCCTGCACCTTGACCGCCAGAGGATTTCCAAACTGATCAATCTGAATAAGCTGGTCAATCTGCGCTGGGCCTCCTTCAATGATAATGACATTTCTAAAGTGGAGGGTCTTGACAGCTGCTCGAAGCTGGAGGAACTCTCCCTCAACAACAACAGCATCAAAACACTCAATGGTCAGTCGCACTGTCAACTTGACAATGAAGTTGGAAAATTACAGCATTGAGATCCATCACAGCCATCATTATTTCTGTCTGTCTTTACCTCTCAGGCCTGTCAAAACTGCCTTGCCTAAATAAACTGAGTGTGGATGGCAATCAGCTGTCCAGTCTTGATGCCTCAGTCCTAGATCAGCTGCCAAACCTGTCCTTTCTGTCTGTGGAAAACAACTACATCAGTTCCCTGCATGGCATCCAGCGAGTTCGCTCCCTCCTCGAGCTCTACATCGGCAACAACCAAATTTCTGTGTCGCAAGAAATCTACTATCTGAAAGCAAGTGGGAGAGAAATGACGTTTCAGATTTTCAGACCATTTTCATTGCGTTGCCTGAGCTCATATGCTCTTTTTTCTTGTCAGGGATTGACAAACCTCATCATTCTGGACCTTCATGGGAATCCTTTATTGGAGAAACTTGAAAACTATCGAATTTATGCAGTGTTCCATCTACCCTCCCTAAAAGCTCTGGATGGCATTGCAGTGGTATGTACCGACAACGGCAACCAATATTGTAGTGATGAAAATTATATTCAGTGTTTTGTATTTGCTGTTGCTGCCTGTAGGAGGTAACTGAGTGTGAAAGTGCAAAGGATATGTTTGGAGGAAGACTAACCCCTGACATGGTAGCAGAGAAGCTGGGCCACTCAAACTACACAGACATCAGCTACCTCACCCTGCAGTCCTGCTCCATTAGGTAACAGCCTGGCTATGCAGACACATAAACATGACACGCATTCAGAAATGAACATGATTATAGTGATTTACTGTGTTGAAAAATTAGGCTGATTGAAGTGTTTTGTTTTCCACCCACAGGATGGTAGATCTGTGTCCTGCAGACCTGTTCTGTAGCCTGCGCAGTGTCAACTTAGACCACAATAACCTCACCTCTTTCTCGGGCCTCATCTACCTGCCCAACATCAAAGTACAAATTACACTGAATGTCAAAAATCAACAAGTGGGCTTGAAATGCACCTGAATCATGGACAAATACATTATTTACAGTGTCTTCTTTACAGGCTCTATGTCTGAACTACAACCACATCGAGTCCATCCTGCCCAGACAGAAGACTCATCTGACAAACAGACAGATGTTGTACAGCAAAGTTCACTCCAGTGGGTACGGCCAACAGAGCCCATCCAAAGGCAAAGGGTAACACACTTTTTATATCAGTAATTCATGTATTTTTACATTTTGTAATGCTGACATTAACATGACAGTATGAACTTTAACCAAATGTGTAGACTGTAACCACTAGGGGGCAGCACTGACCAGCCAATGTATGAACTGCTTTTTGACAGTTTTACCAGATGTTTGTCACAGTTGAGGCCCATAAATCCTAGATAATAAAATCTAGATGTAAACACAGTTTCAAGATGCTATAATTTGATTTAATGATAATGATTCTTTGTAGATATACAGTGCCAGTCAAACGACACACCTTATATACAGTATGTTTTTTCTTTATTTTTATTACTTTCTACATTGAAGACATCAAAACTATGTAAGAACATATGTGGAATTATGTAGTTAAAAAAAGGTGCAAGCAAGGCAAAATGTTGTTTTATTTGTGTTATTTATAAAATGTTTTATATTTTAGATTCTTTAATCTAGCCACATTTTGCATTGATGGCAGCTTTGCATACTGTTGGCATTCTCTCAACCAGCTTCATCCCCTTGAAGGAGTTCCCATATATGAGACGAGCACTTTTTGGTTACTTTTCCTTTACTCCAAACCCTCTCAGTTGGTTATAGGGTTGGTGATTGTGTAGGCCAGGTGATCTGATGCAGGACTCCATCACTGTCCTTCTTGGTCAACTAGCCCTTACATAGCCTGGAGGTGTGTCTCGGGTCAATGAATGGTGGTCCCACAAAGCACAAACCAGTGTGTGTACACACACACATACACACATACTGTACCTTTTTTGTTTATTTCTATTATTTACTCTCTCTCTCTGTTACCAGTGAACCTGTTTACCTGCATCTCAACACATATGTGCTGTTTGTATTGGATAGCCAAGGCCACTCAAATGTCATTAATAGCAATGTGAGGGCAAAAGAGCACCTCAAAATTTTCTCATTCACCTTGTGGGATTTTTTAAAAATGATTTCATTTTTACAAGTCAAGTAAACAAACTCATCAGTCTATTCTGCGTGTAACTGTTATTTTTTGCTTGACCAAACAGGTGTTTTTGGAGCATTCCACAACTTTGCCAGTCTTTTGTTGCTCCGGCTCAACTAGTTTGAACGTTGTTGCTGACATCAAATCATCAAATTCAGAATAAGAAGATATTTACAAAAATCAATTAAGTTGTTGAGGTTAAACATTAAATATATTGTCTTTGTCATTTTTTTCTATTTAGCACGTGTCAAAGAGGATTAGCAAATGATCACATTCGGTTTTATTTATGTTTTACACATCCAAACTTCTTTGGAATTGGGGAGGTATATAATAAGTTTAAGTTTTGACATTGTCATATATCATAGCAATAATAATGTGATCTTCCCAATTCTTTTTCCTTTTATAGAAAGTGATGTGACAAGCATGCTTTTGTTTGCCCTGACTGTGATTGCCTTTAGGTGGTCTGCACCTGTGATGTCTGACCAGTTAAATGAGGCAGCAGGAGGGAGAAAGAGATGTTCATTTAACCACAGAGGTTGCAAACTGTCATTCTGTGACTCTGTTTAAGGGAAACTGGGCCCACTGGTAGTCTGGAGCCACTGATGGGCAGCCTGGAGGTGCTGCATTTGAGTCACAATGGCATCTCCAATATGGCCAATCTGCAGCTCAGCAGGCTCACCAATCTTAAAGCGCTCTTTCTTCAAGGTACATATGGTTGACGTAGCACCCCTTCCTCACAAAGCCTGTCAGAAGTGTGGTGTATAGAGCCTGTGAAAAGGCAAGCACTGAGAGCAAAGTCTCCAATAGACCTTAGGCCAGGTGGGAGATGAGACTTGAAGAAAAGAACGACTGACTTTCTTTTCAACAGCTTTTGTTGGCTTTTGATTGAGCTTTGCTTTGTCAGGGTGTCCCACAAAGCAAACCTTACTTGTCCTTCCTTTTTTGCTTAGAAACCAGTCAAAGCTGTCTCTGTAATTTCAGTGCCTTTTACACCAGGGGCAAACAACAAATACCCAACAAATATTTATATGGCCTTAAAACACCACCTTTTCTTAGTTTAGGTGTGCAATTTTCTATCTTGTTTTGTTTCTTGAAATATTAGACTATTGTTTTAGATATCTATTCTTTGTTTTGATAAGGTCTTCTCTCTCCCTAGGTAATGAGATCAGCCAGGTGGAAGGATTGGAGGGTCTTCACCAGCTCAGAGAGCTTGTTTTAGACAAGAACCGGATCAAAGCTGTGGCCAATAACTCTTTCATTTCCCAGAACGTCTTGCTAGAATTGCACCTAGCAGAGAACAGGATCCGGGAGCTCAGCCATCTAGATCCTTTGACTGAGCTCCGCAAGCTCTTTCTTGGCATGAACAAGCTGCAGGTATACTCCTCTAGCAGCAGGACTCTCCTCATATGCTGGATGTTTATATTCAGAGATTTAATAAAAGTGCATATACAGATTTTCAATGAAACTGTCTCAGTGAATCACACCGCAGTGGTTTCCTGAGGTGACCACCAAGTCACAGCAACCTTTTGTGCAGTTTTTGATTTACCACCAGATTTTACTGATTGGTTCATATGCAGAATGTGTCAGATGTTTAAGAATGTATTTCATTCAGCATGCAGTCGTATTACTTTTCCCTGCATTTGCAAAGTCAGACATGAAGTATAGTAATCATGAGTCATTACCACCCCACTGTGGCATGCGAGGGGTAGCATTAAGGAGAATCAAGTTTGATTGAAGGTCACGGCCGTGTGTATGAAGAAAGAGGTGAACAATCAGGACAACGTGTAATCAGCTTCTCAGTCTGCATCTCCCTCTCACCCAGGGTGAGTGATTTGCACTTTTGTTGCCAGTTCCTGCCTCCCTTGACTTCCCTAATGTTTTCATGCATTCAATTAAGACATAAAATACAGCAATCATCCCAGCACAACAGTTCTCACAGTGGAGGCGTCTTTGAATCACTGCCAAGTGCAACCATAAACCTGGGAATGACAGAAAACACCCCTATGCCCTGTTGCGTGCCCAAACTCTCTCATGAGATTAATGAGAGCTCACACATGTAATCTCTCTCATCAGCTGCTTCCATCCTCCTGACACCAAAATTTTGAAAGGTACTGATGCATATGTCCCCATTATCAATATACAGAAGGCTACAACCAGTGGGAAAGAAAAGTTAAAAGAGGGGGTAGTGACTGAAAAAGAATTTAAGATAATCTTTGTTTCTTTATTTTTTGTAGGACATCACAGAGCTTAACAAGCTAGAAGTCCTTCCTTCGCTGACAGAGCTCTCTGTTGTTGGCAATCCTGTGAGTATTACAAGTGTTTGTGCATTAAACACAAATATGTGATGTGAACTGGGAGAAGATACTATCCAGGTTTATTTTGTTATCATTGGCTTTGATGTGACTCTACTAGCTGTCAGTCACAGGACACTTTTAATGTTTTCGGAACAAATTATCAAAAAGCACGCTCACAAGCCTAATTTCTCACTTGCACAATCCAAAACACTATTCCAGTGTAACTCTGTGGTTTCAAATTAAGCGATTACATGATGGGCCATCTGCTGCGCCTCAAACTGGCCGGCATCAGAGACAAATCCGTTGAACAAATGGCAGGGCACTATTGGCCCCGTTACATCACCCATCTGGAGCTCATGGATCAGGCCAGAGCAGAGCCTGCAGCCCATGGGCCTCTCAGTTGTCCACAGGGTTATGCTCAGCTGTGATAGCCTCTATACTTTTCGACCCCATCCCCCTTCTCCTCCCACAGGAGGGGTTAATCCTGCCAGGGGGTAGAGGCCAATAGCCACCCCAGAGACCATACCTCCTGCTGTTGACAGCATGAGATCACTACCTCACCCATGTTTCCTAGCCAGAGTCTGTCTACTCCTCTCCACTGGACATCCATTGGCATGCACTCACAACTTAATCACAGCAGCAGTGTCCTACAGGAACATTAAGTTCTGTGACTGGACAGGCTGAATTTGTACCCTGGCCAGAGGGTGCCCTCAGCTGGGCGCAGAGCTATCTGCTGCGTTCAGCTGGGTCACTGGAATAGCCGTTGGGAGCATGATAACTACATTGGGACCCACATAGCTTCATATTTATCTCAGATGTTGCAGAGCAGGCTTCACTGAGACCCCACAGTTAAAATTTCTGGATGCTAGTTAGGGTCAGTATAATTTATTACCAGGTTGTTTTATCAAACTGATTTTTGTTTTCTTTCAGGTAGCAAAAAATTCTCTCCACAGACCAGCGGTAGTACTCCGTCTGTCCCGGCTGCAGGTACTGGATGGAGTGATGGTTACCCTGGAGGAAAGAACCAGGGCTGAACTCCTCAGTACTGATCTATCAGTGAGAACTGCACACAACATGCATACTCACATGCATATATACACATATATACAGGATTGTAGCTATCGTAGAGGACAAGGATTTTGTGTCCTTTTTTTTTCTCAGTATATTTTTTTTTTACATTTGGAGCTGAAAAATTCTACAATTAAAAATGTATATATAATGGGTACTTTATAAAATTATTCTAATATTCTTAGGCACAATGATTTGATTACTGTGAGGACACTGAAAAAATGTATACACTAATACACATTCAGAATTAATACCACATCATTTTATTCCTGGTAGTGTGGAGGTTGCAGCATTTTGCTGAGGAGAGTGTTGGGGACCCGTGATATCAGTTTCTCTACAGCCCTGCATACATTCAGCACATATCAGAAATGTTTTTACTTATAGCACGCTGACAGGATTAGGAATCGGGTTAGTTTGCAGGAAAGAAATCTGTCATTAACCCCTCTCTGTCATTAACCTAACTCTAACTTCCCCCTTTGCAATTCAGTATGAACGTTTAACTATAAATGAACTAAAACCTTGTTTATGTTAAAAGCTCATAATGGGCCTCATCATGTAAGATGTAGTCTGACTGAAAGAAACAAACAGCCAAACCACACCAAAACAAAAAAGGGGAAAAGCCTGGATCAAACTCTTACAGTATGACTGATTTGATGTTTACGTAATGAGAGGCCAGGGCATTAATTCTCCTACAACTCTGAATTAAAAGCAGCCTAAGCCTGCTGGCATCATCCTGCTGATTAGATGAAATGTGCCCGGCCGATAATGCACCAGTGGATTTGCCCCCTATTAGCCAGGTCAAAACGACCCCCTTTGCTTGTTAATCGTAGATGTGGAAATGACACAGCAGAGATCCTGGGTTCTCTCATTAAATACACAAACACAAACCTCCCCCTATTGACTCTTAATACTGCAATCTCAGTTGTCACACTGAGTTTATGCCTGCGACTGCTGCTGTTTGAATGTGAACATTGTTATTGACGAACAGAAATTACTATACCCCTATAGGTGCTCATATATATGGAGCAAGCAATTTAATCATCAATCCTCTGCCAAGCGTGTGTTTGCACTGGACACACTGCAGTGACAGTAGTAGGAAGGCAGAGAAAAAAGGAACAATTTCAAGGTTAGGTTCTGGAGGCCCTGAGGAGATCATTTTTATGTGTTATCTGAATATCTGCTTATCTTCTTCAATGTCATCCTGTCCTGGAGTATTACTTCTATCTTCCTTATGCTCCCTATTTAATACATCTCTTTAAGCCATGCTCCCAATGCCCTGGAGCTTCTCTACCTGCCACTGAGATAAACCTACCTGGACTGCTACCCCTCATGCCTCGACACACCGCTCTAAGAGGAATGAGCATAAGTGGAGGACTACAGAATTTAATGCAGGCACATGATGTCCTGCCAACTAATGTGGATGAGGCCCAATCTCATTACACATACAAGCGTGAGTGTGACATTTCTCCTTTTGAAGATTATGTTTCTTGATAAACATGATTGTGCATAAAAACAAGCTTTCGATCGCCATGGTTTTAATAAGGATTCACTTTTTGAAATAACAGTATGAAAGAGAACTGTTAAGTTGACCATTGGTTTGACTTATTCTGGGTCTCTAACCCACACCCTTGTATTAATCCTCAATTCAGACAAGAAGCACAAGCATGGTAGTGCTGCTCGAAACGGGCAAACTGATATTACCTTCAGACACATTCGAAGAACAGGAAGCAACCTGACAACCACAAGCCTCCTATCTGATGGGAACAGAGTCATCATCACATATCCCAACCTGGAGCAAGACAGCAGGTTGGTAAATCCAAAATCGAAGAGATATAATTATGCCTCTGTAAAATGTGGGAGATCTAATGCTCTTCAACTGTTCCCTCGTACTTCTTATATTCCAGATTTCCAAATGGTGGCAAACCTCCACCCATGTAGTGCCCAGAAGAGATGGAGCATACACTGATAACTCATCAATCAGTATGCAATCCAAAGGCGAACACATGTGACAGCCATGACTATGGTGTGGTCATATATCATAGTATTTTAGGACATAATTTCTTTAAGGGGGCTCTTTCGTAAGCGTGCCTGAAGCATATGCATAGTGTGTTTGCATATTTACTTAAAAGTAAAAAGTCAGAATATAGAACAATAGCAAGAAATAACTTTCTGTAAACCTTTTAATGTTAACATACCAATAAATCACCTTTGCAGCTCTTTGAATTTTATTTTAAACTAAAACATGTTTGGGGTTAAAGAAAATTAGGCTACTTGGACGTTGATTGTCGTGCATCCCTTTCACGTGCATTTATATATAATAACTGTGACCTTATTTTCTGTCCACATATGTGGCTCACTAACCATGGTAATCTGAGGATGAGAGGTTTTGGTGTCATTTCTACTGCTATCCCATCCTTGGCCCCAAACGAGTGAAAAAACATCCACAGATGTACAGGCGTGTGAGGGTGGCACGCTGCATCCATTGGGTCAAATGCATCCCCAACAAGTGGATAATCCAGTTTTAGCACACCTCTCTGTGGACAATAATCTGCAGTCACTCAGATAAAGATGTAATCTTGAATGAGGTCCAAATGGATTTCAGAGATTGTCAATTTCATCATGTTAGCCTCTTTTCGAAAAGCCCACAGCAGTTTCGACTAATAGGCAAATCTCATGTGTTGTAACTGGAAATGAACCTACTCCACTTGATGTTTATGATGTTAGCTATGATGAACATGAGATTATAATCCTCCCGGTTTTCCTCACAGTTTAGTCTAGTAATCTAGTAGTCCTGTAGTTAACAAAAACACCAGTCTGAGCCTTGAATGTGGAGGATACAGCCCACATTTTGTGACCTAAAACCTTTTCATTCTGATTGAGATAGGACATCCACTCCTATCCATCAACTGTGGCGTAAAAGTAATATAGCAGCAGGGAAAGAAAGGCATTCTCACCATCACTGCACAGTCTGTTAGATATGTATCCTTGTAAAGTTAAATGATTTATCCTATTTAACTTGACCTGCACCTTTCTATAATACATAGTCTTTCATACTTCTTCCACCAACCTGAATTATGGACTTTATGAATCAGTGGCGTTAATGTGACCACTAGGTGTCCTTACAGCTCCATTAGCACTCCCTTTGTGACACTACTAATCAGTCCTCAATGAATTTACTACCTGCCCTGTAGGTAGCAATTTATCAGTTGTAGGTGGATACATGAGTGTATGCCTTAGTTTTGTGTTTCCATTGCTAAACATGTGAGGCAGCAGCCAGCTCTAGGCAGCAAAAGTGAAAAGCTCTCCCCAAACAAGCTCCTCTAATGCATGTACTTAACTTCACTTAATTTGTGTTAATTCCCAGCATTAAGCGGGGCTAATGACTGTGCAAGTGAGTGCACTGTTATTACCTTGCTCTGCCTGACATCAAATGGCAGCTGATGGACTCACATTTAAAAAAAGAAAAAAAAACCCTCTAATGCACAGATTTGGGGGCTCGGTGTGAGCTCTCTAATGCATTGGGTATTGCAAAGGATGATTGCACATTTTATATTTGTGTACAGTATGTGCAGTATGGATATGTTAGAAGTATAACTGTTTTTAAAGCAATTGCACTTCTATGTGTGGTGTAAGCTTATGGTGGGCATACAACTTCATACAGTATGTTTCTTTTTGCATATCTGTCACTATTTTTAACATTACAATGACATTAGCATAAAGATTGTGAATAATTCATCAGTTCTGAGTGAACCCAGATGCACTGCTCTCCCTGTCTCTCTCCCTCTCCTCTTTCTCTCCCTCTCTGTGAGCAGACCACATGGTTCGTAGCTGGTTTAATGGGATGGAATGTGACAGGTTATGTTTTCATCTGCCTGATATGGAGCCCAGCTCGGGCGGGAGGGACCGAGAGGGTGAAAGAGAGACAGAGAGGGTGGAGAGGGGGATGTGAGTTGGTCTCTACTGTTGTAGTCTGGATTCATAATTAGACATGTTTGTGCTTGTTGTGCATGAGTTATAGATGATGCTCTTTCCCCCATCCCCACCAATACACACACACACACAAAAACACATGCTCTGTATGGGGCCATTACTGCTGGTCCACTAACTCCCTACATTTGCTGTGTCTGTGCATTCAGAGCACCATTAGTCCAAGACTCTGTGAATAATTGCTGAATGGACCATGTTTTCACTGCTATCTACTCTGGTTCTAGTGTTGTTGATGTTGTGGGTGAAGTGAGAGGGATGAGGGCATTGATTGATGTTTGATGCCGAGGATAACGCTGCATCTTGTGGGATGCTTATCGAAGCATTGTGTGCAGTATGTGTAATGGATGAACAACATTAAACTGCACATGCATCACACACTTACCAGATTGTATTAACTTTAGAAGTGCCTCGTAGAGGTTGCAATTACACAAACATCACCACTTGACTTGGAATTGCTGTTGTAAAAATGAAATGTCCTCTCCACATTTGGCTGCTGATGGCAACCAATGACAAGTCATCATCAAAATAGAAATTATTTTGTTTCTAAAAGGTGCATATTATGTCCCGAGTTCATTTTTCATCTCCACAAATACATTCTCTATTCAAAAACAATCTCGCCATATTGCCTTTCTTGAAATCTGTCATTGAGTTATTGTTGTCCCTTGTCATTTTCCTGTAATTTGTGAGGCTCCCTAGAATAAAGAGCGGATGGAGACAGTGAATGAGGGAAAATACAAATAAAAGAATGTAGTGAGAGTGACAATTAGAATGAAAAGGAAAATGCTTTTATTTTGTGTAAACATTTTGGATGAGAGCACGCCTCGCAGAAGCATTAAATCTTAACTGCTATTCATTTCTGGACTTGCGTGTGATTTACCACATTATTGAACTTGTGTGTCATTTATCACATTATTTCAATCACACAAAGCGCGTTCTGTGGTTAAAATGGCAAAACAAGGTAACAGTAACCAAACAACAGACAAATACCCAATTTTCTTGTAAATTTAGCAGGAATCAATTTTCAGAGCACCGTCGGACGGTCTGCTGTTTGTAGATTGTAGCCAATTTAGCCATTTGTATTTCATGGTATTTGCATTTGTTTGTCTCCTTTATTAACCCTTAAGTCTTAATTCAAGTCAATATTCTTCATCAGACAGCATAACAAAAATGGGGCATTGATTTTAAATGAGTGGTGCGATGGGAGGATTACAAGGTGCAATACATGTTGTCGTGACTGACAGGCTTTTCTGTTCTGGTGGTTTATTGTGTCCTACACAGAGCAGAAATTGCTTTTACAAGATAACAAGGAAACACAACCTCCTGCCCACCCTTATCACGTCAGCCCCCGTTAAGAATAACAACAACAATTTAATCTCTGTGGCTCCAGAATATTATCTTTCTTTGTGTTGATATTGTAGCCTTTATAGTTGATCACTTCATGATCCTCCCTTTTGCCCTCTTTCTGCCTAAGTAAATGAACATTGTGGAGAGGCAGACACTTGACCACAATCACTTTCATTATATTGAAATAATAAAACCCTTGTAGGATTTGCTCTTTTTGTATTAAGAACATGATTTAGATTGTAATATTAATATTTCTAATCCCATGTCAGTTTTTGGGGACAACTAAGCGCATTAGATTCAGGATTTAAAGATACTGGCAAGAAAGAGGTTGAAAAATTATTTAGGATAAGAAGGATAAACAACCCGTTGGGATGTGTCATTTGATGTAATTATAATTACAGAGATGGTCTTTTCATTGTTCAGTGGAAAGCAAGTTGCAGTGGTAAAATCTGTGGTTATTTATTGAGGAGGAGTACCTGCATTTTTCAGTTGACTCTGTATCAGTGTACTGTGTGTAACTTTTCATACAATACAGAAAAACTGACAATGACAGTCACTGTGTCCAAATAAAATGAGGCAGACAGCACTACTTTATCTTATATGTACTATAAACATATAGAACAGTCATAACTTGTGTTCAAAATTATTATTAACGAATTTATGACCTGATGACAAAAAATCCTTCATAAATTTGTAATGTGTCTAAATGTTATATACTCAAGTATTTCATAGTTTTCTGTACATTTAATAATTTGGAGCTTCATGAGTATTTATGTAATGCAGCAGTGTTTAATAGTATTTGCGAAAAGAAAGCAATTTTTCTCCTGTAAATGTTCAGCGTTAAACCGACTCCAAATTACACTGGTGTTCACTGAACTCCTGCTTCATGTCGGTTTACATGCCAACCAGAAACAGTAAACACAGCGGCTGTGCGCGTGTCTGGCGACTGCTTGGTTTGGGACCGTTTTGTATCCTCCGCGCGCCATGCACAGTGTCTACAGTCACAGGGCTACTGCACAGGTGCGTTTAAGTCACAGCCTCACTGATGCACATCTGGATAGGTGTTTGTCAGTTTAACAGGCTCACAACAGATGATGTGACTGTAATTTTTGTAGTTGGTTGATTTTTCATCGGTGTGTACCGACCGTAGCGCGCACAAAAATATATATTCCTTTCTCCAAAAGGCACAATAATAATAGATTTTTGTTGTTGCCTTTTATATTAGTGCAGTTGTTGAAGGGGCGGGATTTAAATGTTTCCAGCCAATCAGGGGACGCGCTCTCCTCTTCTCTCCACTCGTATTGGTTACAATCTGTCTGTGTATAATGCCGATGTTGTTGCTTGGTTTTCAAGCGGTTAGCTCGCAGCTAACGTTAACGCTGGCGATTTCCGCCTTTTTCACCATATTACTACCTATATCGTCAAATATTTCACAAATCTTATCTTCACTTCACTATTCTGCTGTTAACGGTAAGCGCAGGTTGCCAACCTGCTGTTTTTTTAACGTTACCTGTTAGGAATAGCAAGCTAATGGTTGGTCAAGCTGAAAAGACTTGCTGGCATCGCTAGCTAACAATAATATAGCTTGCCAAGGTAAAGAGACAAATACAGTCTCAGAGAGATACAGAAAACTGTTTGCTTTTCGCTTTATTACCTGGTTTGTTATATGAGATATGAGTCGAAATATCCGGCTACTAGCTTGCACAGGTTAGCCCATGTTAGCGCATCCACAAGCTACTGCTTCTGTGCTGTGTTTTCATGGTTACTCGGCAGCTGTTGCCCATGTAACATAATTGTACTTTATCTCATTTTGTGTTATACATTACAACCCGAAGGATATTTTCGTTTGGTCTGCAAGTAAAACATCCCGTTGTAATATAGACTTATTGTCTGAGGTGCTAACGACAATGTCAACACATCAGTTAACTCACCAAGAGTTTCAGGGATGCCCTTTATCAGATTGATAAAGAGATTATGTGGTACCAAAGGGGTTAGACTTTTCAGACATGCCTGTCCTGTTGTAGTTAAATGTCTTTGATAGTATTTATTTTGTTATTGGGTTAGCATTAAAATGATATCTAATCATCATTATTAATTACTGCTCATTCAATTTAACCCTGATTGCAGTGGCCTAGGAGGGCAGCTGTAGTTGGGAGGAGTTCTCAGTAATTCCAAAACTATCCATGTACTTGCAGCAAAAACAGTTGGCAATATATTGCAGGTTTAAACTTTTTTTGCAGTTTGTGTAATATTACTACATGGCAGCCACAGACTAGGGCTGCTGTTGTATAACAATGATGATGTTGTATTAGTGCTTCTCCAGTTTGATTGGTAATAATTATTCCTCCATTATAGGTGTGCTTTATTGCAGACAGCTTCATCGTGTATGGGACAATGAATGGACACCCTCCGTCACCTGTGTGGAGATGACCTGCCACCCGTTTGGGAATGGTCAGAATGGGGCCAGATGTGCCCCTTCTTAATGAGTACAAGCAGGAGTTCTTCTGGAAGCGCTTCCCCCAGACAGTGTTGGGGGGTCCACGCTTCAAGTTGGGCTACTGTGCCCCACCATATGTCTATGTCAATCAGGCAGTTTTGTTCTTGACACCATGGCTTTTTGGGGGAATTGGTACTCTGCTCTGCCAGCTGCAGCTCCTCCAGGAGCTCCATGCCACAGTGCTCTCTGGTATGCTTATGTTCGGGGCTGCAGCGGGTGTCCAGGCCCTGGCATTATATGCTGCTCGGAGGAGTGGCACAGTGGAGAGACTCGGTGCACCTAACATCCTGGCTGATGAGGAGGAAGTGGAATTCACCCACTGTGTCAGCCCAGAGACAGTCCGATTTATTGCTCCTGGGAAGAGGTTTGGGCTTAACGTGGTGCTGCATACAGTCCTAGCTGGGGTGCTCTGTGGCTTTGGGACATGGTATGTGTTCCTTGGCAGACTGACTGCTCTCTATGGCAGCATTGGCATATCCCTGGTCATTTTTGTCCTGAGTTGGGTGACACTGTGTATAGCTGAGTATTCCCTCATTGTAAATACAGCCACAGAGACAGCTACTTTTCAGGCACAGGACACTTATGAGATCACTCCTCTCACCCGGCCTCTCTACATTTTTATTTTCATTGCTGTGGACTTGGCTGACAGGTGAGCAACAGTAACAGTTGTCTGATTAATTGAGAAGTCCTCTGATACGCTACTGTATTTTACAGTGCTTGCGGCCATAACAAATTTTCATGTCTTGCTCTGATTTAGGTTCTCAGGCCCTGTGCCTGAGCTTCAATTGGCCAGCCAGGTTCTCCATGTGCTCTTCCTCTTCCTACCTCTGCTGTGGGCACTAGGTATACTGCCTCCCCTGGATGCCCTGATCCTCTGGGGCATGGAGCAGGCTCTTGTGTTTGGCTTAGGAGGCTCACCCATGTCCAGCAACCTCAGGTACATACTGAAAGAACATGCCTTAGCTTTCGTCAGTAGTTTTACTGACAAATGTCATTTTTCTGGCTGTGCCAGAAGTTAAAGAATCTGAAAGTCATAAACAGCCACAACCTCTTTTGGAAATAACACCAGTTTATCCTCCTATACCTTGAGATTAAAATAAAGAATCTCAAGGTCTAGTGAAGGCTATGGTTGTATTTATCATTTCATGTATCTACAACTGATTCCAAAAATGCAATTATTAAATGAATTGCGTTTATGAAATTTTTGGGAGACCGTGTAGTAATATCCTTTATACCAGGCATCTCAAACCGGTTCCATAAAGGGCCACGTGGCTGCAAGTTTTCATTCCAACCAAGGAGGAACACACCAGGCTGGAATCAATTAATCAGCTGATCTCAGTCTTCAGCTGATAACTAAGTGATCCCTTGATGTTGATTGGTTGGCCTGATGTGCTCCTCCTGGGTTGGAATGAAAACCTGCAGCCACGCGGCCCTTTATGGAACCGGTTTGAGATGCCTGCCTTATACAATCGTGTGTCATAAAGTGGTGAACCTTTTTGTATTGTTTTCAGTTGAGTGTATGCCAAAAAGGATTAGCAAGTTATCACATTATGTTGATACACAGTTTCTTAAATTTTGTGGAATTGGGGTTATAGCATTTTATTAGGTGGTTAAATGCAAATGATCTAAATGCATCCAAATCCAATCATAATATGCGAGTGACACTTGGATGATAAGTTTTAAAGCAGTAGCTTCAGTGTTCTTTAATGCAGCAATTTGAGCAACACAGTTTTTGTTCAGCCACATGGTCGTGTTATGTGGGAAACCAGTCCTCATCTGATGCTATTAGTTCCATTGAAATGACATGTGTGTCTGAAGCTTGTGTATCACCAGTTCTGACTTTTTGTGTCCTGCAGGCTGCTGTTGATGTTTGGTGTGTCTGCTGGCGTAGCTGTGTGTAATTACTTGATCCCCTCAACACTGGGTGTGGTTCTCTTCTCCATCTCTACGGGATTTCTGCTGAGCCTGGACCTCAGCCAGGTTGGCACACTCTGCAGGGGTTCCAGGGCAGTCTTTGGGGACCGTGGATTTCGCAGAGGGGGGTCACCACCACCTCCTTCCAGTTCTTTTGGCTGGAATCTGGGCTGCAGGGAGCTGCTGCTATATTTGAGCCTGCTACTGGTGGCGATGGCAGAGGCAGGGCTGTTGCATCACTTCCTTGGTTCAGCTCAGCCTCAGAGCCTGGTTACGGGACCACAGGCTGCTGTCAGCTACCTCCTCCTCGTACTGTTCTGCCTCTGCTGGGCTCTCAGAGAGATCCAGGGGGCCTATGTATTTGGAGGAGTGTTCCTCAATCCCCTGTACCCTAAAGGCATGTCCAGTGTGCAGACTTTCAAGCAAAGGAACAGAGGATTATACATTGCTGCAGCAATCCGGAGAGTCCTTCTCTATCTTGGTGAGTTAATTATAATCTGACGTTCCATCTTAACATCTCTCTCAGGTGTGAAAAAAACAACGCTCTGTATGTGAATCTGTTTTTGACCCACATTTACTTTTTTGTTTCACAGTGTCTCCATTTGCAATGATTGCTTTCCTGTCTATGGACAAATCTCTGCAGCTGCTCCACAGGGCTTCCCTCAGTGTGGGATTCACACGAGCCTTTAGAGTGGTATGCTCACACTCACAATCAGAGAATCAATCTGAACATCGCATGCAGAAAATAATCATCACAGTGAAGACTAACTCAAGGAGATTCATAATGTAACCATCACAAATCCTAAATCTTTGTTAAAAAATAAAAATGAAAAATAGGACAGTGAAAAACAGGTTTTTCGTGTTGCACAATTTCCTTTTTTTTCCTTAAAGTTAACTGTGATTTATCACAGAGTGTGTTCTGCTTGATTTTTGTGCCTGTTGAGCTCACAGTGATTGCTCTTTGTTGCTGTGCAGGTGTGGCAGAGTTCAGAGGATGCTCTGCTGCAAATGGTGGTGGTGGTCTTGATGCAGCTTGCAGCTGGAAACAACATGCTGCCAGGGTGGGACAGCCTGGGCACTGGAGTTCAACTTCTTCTGGTGAGGTCAACATTAATTCCCCCCTTATTTCCAGCCCACATTAGATCCCTCTATGCTGAGTATCATATCTGCATACACTTAAATCTGACCTACATCTGGACTAATCAGTGTACACTTATGTCACTCAATATTCCTCTTGTGCTGGGAGAGTACATACTCTGAAGTAGGAGCTAACAAAGCCCTTTAAAACTTATAAGAACCACCATCATTCCCAGTTTTTGCAATATGGACACCAAAATGGTGGTAGTTCAGTAGATCAGTAGATGCACTTCATGTTTGCCTTTCTGATCCAGGTGGGCCTCCTGATTGACAGACTGGCCCAGTTCCTTGCGAAGCTAAAGTTCACCCTGACTGTGTTGGTCACATCTTGGACAGAGAAGAAGCAGCGCCGGCAGTCGGCTGGAACTCTCTTAGCTCTGAACGCCTCCCTATGTCCACTGCTGCTGGCGGTGGTGACCCTATCTGCCCTGCTATCTGCCCCCCTGCTGCCCCTCTTCACCCTGCCCATCTTCCTGGTGGGGTTCCCTAGGCCTCAGCGAAGTTGGCCAGGCCCCGTAGGTACTGCCTGTCCATGCCCAGACTCAATCTTCTACCAGCAGATGAGCGGAAGTCTGGCCTCTGCTCTGAGGACGGCCCTTGCAAGAGGGTCACTGGGTTAGTTGTCCACACTTGCCATCTCCTCTGTCTATGGTGTCTTCCTCTTTTAGTTGTTCTCAAATGTTACAAGTACAATAACTATTTTAGCACTTACAGATCTGTAATCTTAATTTTCTATTAAAGTGCTAATTGAGAGCAGTCAAGTGCATTTTATTCAGATCTAAAGAATGCTGCAAATAATTGTTTTTAAGATAAAAAAAATCCTCATTTTTTGGTTTGACGAATCAGTTAATAGCTTCGAAGTGTTTATTATTGTCACTAAATAACTCAACCTATTGATAATCAAAATATGTGGAATAGATTTTTTTAATTCATTGACTTGTCAGTTGGATTAATCAAAGGTTTCATAATTATATCTAACATTAAATGTGATATTACTGAGTGGGATTTAAATTTTTATTTTCCTTTCAGTTACACACAGTTCTTATTTTTGTGACTGTGTTATTTAAAACCCACAACAGTACACACACCAGTCCACAGAGGCCCAATATTACTGCTTTAATTTTTTATTATTTTAAGCTAGTGTGTTTTGACTGAAATATCCTATAGGTCAAGTATGGACGATATGCAGACCAAAGAGCACTGAACCTCATATGGTTTAATAGTAAGAGGAATGTTGTTGTGAGCAGCTCTTCGGTATTGCTGGCAGTAATGTGAGCTCGCATGATCCAGTTAAGCTTCCTGTGAAGTGACCCAAAAAAAATAGCTCTGATCTGTATTCATTACATCCAAATGTTTCCGCACCATTAACCGCGTAATACTCTTAGGCCAAACGGAGCTGCTGCTAGGATTTTTGTTCTGGGCTCAATCAGGAGGGGGGCAAGAGGAAAAAACATACAAATAGAGAATAATTATTTCTGGATTGATGATTCAAAACTGAATAAAACTGCCGTGATGATGTCATCACTCAATATTGTTTGGTGAACCCGGTATCCAGTAGTAGTGATGTATAATTGAGAATAAGCGCATGTTAGGTTGATGCTCACAGTCAAATGATGGCAGTCTGTGGTGTTCTTTTGCTTTGCTCACACTGGGGGCCATGGAGCAGTGAGCAGGAAAGGAGTCTACCCAGCATGTCACTTCCCATCATGAGGTAGCGGCAGGGACTATTCTGAGATGTCGTTATGGGACATGACATTATTCTTGAGCCGAGCAAGCACTAGTCAACTTAAAACAAAAGCCTCCATCACCTTTCCGTTGCTGTTCATCTGTGTTGAAATGAATGTCTGTCCCGGTGTCTTCTGCCTCCCAAACTGAAAAGCCCACATTGTATAAAAGGAGTTAGCTTTTAGAGACTAATGGAAAACCAAGGCCAAGAAATGGTTCAATATTTAGATCTCTGCGCAGTCAGCCAGTTAAAACAGTATCATGACCTTCCTGTACAACTGTGATGGTACGCGTCTCCCTGCAGCTCATCCAGTTGCCATGTTATCCACATAGTCAGCAGAGGGACGCACAGCTGATGCAAAATGAAAAGGATGTGCACCAAGAGCCCCTTACTTACTTATGTGTGTTACATGATGTGCGTATATTGTGTGTTTTCCTTCCCCCCTGCCCTCAATTTGCACATCACATCTCTTTACATGATAGATGCGTGGACGGCTGATGATTTTCTCCCCCTCTATAGGTTCTTTAGCCCCAGGCTCTCATTTTCTTGGCCGCTTTCAGGACCGTATGGTTTGGATAGTGATCCTGGAGAGAGGATATGGCTATTGTACTGTCAACATTAAGGTATTGTGTGTTTCTGTCTGTCTATTAAGATCACTGTAGTTGTTTACAACAAGATTACATAGTGTGGTGTTGTTTGTTACAGGGTCTCGAGCTCCAGGAGACATCTTGCCACACAGTGGAGGCACGGAGGGTGGATGAGGTGTTCGAGGCTGCTTTTGAGCGCCCTGAGCGGCTTGGTTTCACACAGGGCTTTAACCTGCACTGGGGGAACGCCCTCACCCCTTGTGCTGCCCTAGCAGTGAGAGTCTACTCTGATGCCCGCAATGTTCTCTCTGGCATCATTGACTCTCATGACAACTTGAGGAAACTTCAGGATGACTTTCTAAAAGCGCTGGTCTGGTTGCTTCTCCGATACTGTGTGCAGAGGCATAAAGGATTTCTATGGAGCAGTGAAGAAGGGCCGGGGGTTGGAAGCAGGAAGTCCCAGTCTTCCCAGTTGGCCCAGACCACTTGTAATCAGCCACCTGAGGCTGTCATGGTGGAATCCAATGTGTCTTCTCTCAGGTTCAGACAGGACAGCTCCAGTTTGACCTCCTTTGGTGATTGGTCAGATGAGGATGACTTATTTGGACCTCAACCAGCCAGGCGGACAGTGGCATTAGTGACCGCAGAGGCCCAGCCTGGACACACAGCGCTGCAGACAGGGGCCTCTCTGCCGGGCTCTGTGGAGATGGACAGTCTTTTTGAAAATATGGCTCTCTCTGCCCTGCAGCCACTGCAGCCTCTGGGTCTGGGCATCGGGATGCCAGCAGTGGATAAAGGCCGTAATTCAGAGTTCTTAAGAGATAGTCCCGGCTCTCTCCCTCATCTGAACTTCAGCTGCCCCCAGTCGGAGTTATTCAACCTACCAACAGGATGGAGAACAGCACCTTTACTACCATCCCGCTTGCTGCAGCTCAGGCCTTTGTTTCCTGAGGACTGGTTTCGGTTCACATTGGGGCGGTTTGGGCCTGCTGTGCAGGGCGAGACCCCAGAGGACATGACCAAAGCCCTGAAGGAGGATGAAGCCTTGAAAGAGCTGCACGCACAGGTTGCACTTTCATGTCTCATCTCACTGGGGGCCGAGTCTGCCTTCACCAGTCCCAGTTATGTCTACAGACTCTATTGTGGAGATATACCATGGACGGAAGGACTTGACTGGCTCTCCTCAAGTAAAGAACTTTACCAGCTCACGCATCGTGCTTTCAGGTAAAATTGGCAGTTAGAGTTTCCAGGTTTTGGTAATTCTGACCACTAGAAAAGATTTGTGTATCATTGAATTCTTCCTCTATGGTTTTGTTCGCCTTCAGGTTCAGTTTTAAGCTGCTGTTTGATCAAGCAAGTCTAGGGCCCATGGAGTCCCCTGAGGAATTGTTCAGCACCTTGGAGGATTATGAAAGGGACTGGTACATTGGCCTGGTGACAGAGAAAGGCTGGCACGACAGTGTGCTTCAGGAGAAACCCTTCCTATTCTCTCTAGGACATGACCTTGCAATGGTAATTACACCCACTTGTCCTGGTTTACATTATGTCTAAGCTGGAAATTATAAAAGCACATCTCTCAATACCTTATCTACATCTTATTCAGTTGTAGGCATAACATTGAGTTTATTTCCAATAGCAATTTTGAGCCAATCTCAGTGAAATGCATGTATTACACTTGTGTGATTGACTGTCCTTGTCCACAGGGTACGTACACTGGGCGAGTCCTGTCCCTGCAGGAGCAGCTGGTGCATGTGGGTCGTCTGAATGGAGAGGGGGTCCGAGGCCAGTGGGCAAACCTTTCCTGGGAGCTTCTGTACGCCACTAATGACGACGAGGAGCGTTACAGCATCCAGGCTCACCCCTTCATGCTCAGAAACCTAACTGTTCAGGCAGCAGATCCCCCTCTTGGATATCCCATTTACTCCTCAGCCCCCCTTCACTTCCCCTGCCTCTGACCTGTGGCTTCTTCTGCCCTTTCTGCTGAACATACTCTGGAGAGGGAAGAGGACGCTTTTCAGTCGGTACTACCACAGCAAAATGTCCATTCCCAAAGTTAATGGTTGTTAGGAAAGTCATGTGGAAACTATGGCAAAATTCAAGAGAAAACTTCAGTCTCTTCTGGAGTTTTACTTTTGAAACTGTTGACTCACATGAGTTTATAAATGTAATGCCTGTGTGGGAACCTACTTTTTGTTTTTTTTTTACATTAATATGACTTTCTTGGTGCTTCATGTGCTGCACCGCAAAGTAGGTAGCAGTGGCATCACCACTCTACTGTTGTACAAATTACAAAATCTTACAGATTTTACCTGACAATGTGGACTACCTCCTAGAACAGCACATTAAAGATGAAAAATCCCCTTTGAACATTTGTATCTTGAAATAGTCCCCAATAGGTTTCCACTGACCGAAGCACACACGTTTTGTGGTTTGTTTATCAATGTTAGTGCTTATAAAGAAGTGAATACATTTGCCCACCTGTGCTCTAGAATACACCTGCTGAATACCTCTGGTTTTATTGTACTTTTTAGAGTTCACAGTTTTCAGGTGATTTCTCTCTGTGGCCACAAAAATGGGACAAGAACTTAAATGTTTTATTGAGAATATCGAGGATGTGCCTTGGGTATGGCTTTCTGTATGTGTAAGGTGTTTAGTGCTATTGTTTTGTTTACAATTCACTTGTTTACAACTTAGAATGAAGAGTTACATGAATTTGTCCATAGTCTCTTGTACATATTGTTGATTTTTATAAGTGTAACTGTATATACTTATAATAAAATAGCTTGGCAGAAGCAGTGTTGTTGTGTCAAACCGAACAAACAGAAAGTTGATCCACACTAAATCTTATTAAGCATTCAAAACATTAGTGCAAGAGCTTCATTGCTGCATGGTAGCTGTAATTAAAATTCATGTTGTGATCTTAAATATATTCCTCATAGATGGAAGACCCCAATTCAAAGTCTAACATTAGAACATGCGATGAACCTGTTTCCTCTTGAGGATGTGACTTTCAGGAGGTCTTGGGCTTAGTGAAGTATGCCGAGTCCGCATCCTGGAAGAGAAAAGGCTAGCTGTTAGCACGGATGTTTGACATGTACTGCTTCCTGGTGAGATTTGTAAATCTGGAGTACTTGTGTGGTGGTCACAAGCTTTACCATAACTCCAGCTTGACTTCAGTTGTATAGGCTGCAGTTTTTTTGTTTTTTTTGTCTCAAAAGGATACATCACAGACCTTACTGAAGCATGAGCATGTGATGCTCCAATGTCTGGCCTGTTGGAACATGACCTTTCTCCATGGCCCTCAGCTGTCACTGTCCAGCAGAGGCTAACAGACACACCGGCCAGTCAGTCAGTCAGTCAGTACCGCAGGGATGTAGTCAAGCTCACTGTCATACCCTGGCCACTGTCTTCTTCTTATTAGACTCAAGCAAGGTCAATAACAGCTGAGCCCCCCCTAGCTGTTAAGAGAGCTCTGCAAAGTGTCTGCCACATTCTGCTCTATTCAAGTATTTTCAGTGCTTTGAAATGGTGAGAATTCCTCTGTTCCTGGTCAAAAGATGCAAGATGTAACAGCAAGGTCAAACATACAGTAACCACAAACCGGTCCCATCAAATGAGAGCACTTCTTACCTGAATTTCACCAGGCATGCTTATACTTTAAACATGGAAAATTATTATGTATTAGTACAGGAAATGTTTTGTTAGAGGTCCTACACACCCATGATACACCCAAACAGGTGTTTTGGGTGATTAAATCTGTGTCTACGACTGTGTGAGCATGTGGCTGATTCTGGCATTCCAATTATATATCAATGATCATTCAGTATTGTCTGTGCTGTTGGAAATACACCCCCAGACCAAGCCGCCTCTGTAACACAAATATTTTATGGGAAAGATGACTACAGGTGTTGGGGTTAACAAATCACCTATTGAGTATGCACCATATTAACTTTGTACACATAGATGTCCCGAAAGGAGATTATATACCTACCAGACCAGCTTTGAAATTTTGCACCCTTTTTCTGCCCAATATGTTTGTGATGAACCAGGCAAATGTGGGAGTGTACTGCCAGGCGTAGTAAAACAGGAGGAAGGGCTGCTGCGCGATCCACATTTCCTTGACACCATTGGCAATTCCCACCAGCATTAAACGCACACAGCGACTTGTTGGCATCTTGTGTTCCTGGTTACCAACTGTGGCCACAGGCTTCGGTAATAGAAGGAAAATGGGTTACTGAAATCAAAGCACTGGAATAGCTGCTGCCTAATCACTCAACACATATCATACACTGGGTTTTTATGTTCACAATCAACAGCTCGATAACAGTTAAAATACACTACCCTGTTAAGTTCCTCTGTGAAGGCATTGTGGACAATCTGTGACTGCACAGGCCCCGGACACACTGTGCTGATGAGTATGTTTGGAAAGTCAGTCAGCTCAGTCCGAAGAGAATTAAAGAAACCCTGGAGACGGTACAGTAACAATCAGCAACAGGATGTATGCAGGCCTGGACAGCTAATCACTTGTAAAGGTATTTATTACACATATCAAACTAATAAAAAAGTTGAGGAGGGATCCAGAAAAAACAGAACTGCTCCTCCGTGTGTTCCTGAAAAATATGAAGTCGTCAACAACCTATTGGAAAACACTTTCTGAGGACACTGGAAACTGTGATCTGTATTCCCTTCACCTGAAGAGCATGTTTGCTGGCAGCGTATCCTGTTCCCAGGGGCGCCCCAGCGAGGCCAACCACGCTGCTGACGGTCACAATGCTCCCACTGCCTTGCTGCGTCATGTGAGGCAGCACCTGCTGGGTGATGGAGACCGTACCCAGGAAGTTGAGCTCCATCAAGGCCTGATACACATCAACGCTGGTCTCCATGAACAGAGAGCGCTGGCTTCGGCCGCCATTGTTGATTAGGACATCAATCTGAACAGGCATGGAAACGTGGACAGAATTGGAGTATAGGAAAACAGTGCTATTTGAATTCCTGTTTCTTTTGACTTACGATGCATAGGCCGAACAATTCGACTTGGTCATAGTTACACATCATATAATGCAAAGGAAATTAAAGTGAACATTTCATGGTTTGAATATGGTGCTGTTCAGGCAAGGCAAAAATGTTGTCTATAATGTAACTGAAAATTAGTAACTTAAATATAGTGATTCAGTTGTTAATCAAACAGAAATGCTGTAATGAAACTAGTGATGAAAAAGCATTATAAAAGAGCAACTGCAGTGGCCTTACACGTCCAAAGTGCTGGATTGCGGCTTTAGTCTTTTCCTCATGCAATGGTCTCTCCAACAAATCGAGTGGAAGAACAAGAATATCTTCATCCTGGAGGTCGGAGCACTCTTGAGGAATAAACGTTGAAAAGAATTCAACTGGTCACAACGGAGCAAGACTGAATGAAAATGAAATTAACTCTGGTGAAGCACTGAAAGCCTCATGCAATTTATTGTTGGTTTGAGAACAGAGGCTGACTGCAAGAGAAAAAGAAAAAGGTCTATGGCAAAGTGTTATTACCAGGTCATGCTGCAGTGTTGCACCTGAACTCACAGGCTTAAAGAGCTAAAGCTTGGGTCAATTTTACATTTCTTTTAACCAGGCCTTACAATAGTTTGTGGAAATAATGATAAGATTCACTCACCTAAACAGCGACGTTTCACCCTCTTTAGCTCTTCCTCACGTCGAGCAGACAGGACGAGGCGTGAGCCGCACTTTGCTAGCTGGTAGGCCAGCTCCTCTCCAATACCACTGGAGGCTCCGGTGACCCACACCACAAGCCCCTTCAGCTTATTCTCTGGTTTACAAAAAGACACACTTCATGTCACATGCTGGCTCTGAGGCTACTCCACATCAACATGGCTCTCACTTTTTTTTGTGAATTAGACACTTTTTTTTGGGGGGGGGGAACAAAAATCAGCTCAGATGCATTAGGCTCCACTGAACCACAACTCAAGAAGGGCTTTTTTTTTATCACCCTGTGTGTTGTCCGTGACAGTGGTGGACAGCAACATTTACTAAGGTATGATGCATTTCCTTTTTTGCCACTTTTTATTTTCCATTTCAGGGGAAAATAGTGTACCTTTTGCTCCACTACATTTATTAAATAGCTAAAACTTGAGCATCTGCAACAGTACAGCCCGACCAATTTAGAACTGACATTTGTGAGCTGAAAAAAATAAATAAATCAGAAGATGATAGATCGGACAGTGGTTGTTGTTGTTTGACATAAACACATAATGCAAACAAAGGATCCTATGCATGCGCACACACACTGTGTATGTATGTACATATATAAAGCACCGTGTGTTCGTTTGTATAGGGGTAATAAACAGAAAGAAGCTAAGAATATGTTAAGATATGCACAGTATCAACATCTACAGCAGTCACATTCGGCAAAATATATGGAACAATAATGTCAATAGTGATACAGATTAAACAGCTGGGGGTACAGTCTATACACACTATCAATCAGATATATACAATATGGACAGTAGGTATGTATGTATGTGAATGCATACATAGTGCGGGTAAGTGTGTGTACAGTAGCGAGCCCCAACAATACAATAATAATGTAACATAACTTGGGCCATTCTGCATATGCAGTGCTTTTACTCTTTATTCTTGAGTATATTTATTTAGTTAGCTAATTATTGTTTAACGCCACGCTGTTTAACGAAAAGTTAAAGTTTCAACAAAGACAGACCTTTGATCCAGAGAAAGCAGCTCTGAACACTTAGGCCGGGTGAAAAAAATCACTTTTTTTTGCAGGCGATCACATCGCTTATCTCATTTTGTATATCCTATATTATTTATATTTATTTCCCCGGTGCTTGTGAATATGAAAGGGGACTCACCAAGAGACATGAGGACAGGTTTTATCTACTCACCTGGCCGGTGTCCTGACAGACTTGCCCACAGCAGAGTGAAGTCTGCATCTGCGAAAACGAAACACAGGAAGTGAATCAGTAAATAAAGTGGTATAAAATACCACAGTGCGGATACAATGCAGCAGTCCATTTGCTGAAAATGAGTAAACCGACTGAGGACTTCTGCCCAGTAACCTTCCGTACAATCAAGGCTAAACAAACACGACACTGCACCGGACAGATATCTAAGTCACTTCCGCTCTGATATTTTCAAAATGAAAGCTTAGTGCCTGTCAACTTCGGAAAAAGAAAACACCAGCCAAAGACATAATGACACAAATTATAACTATATTAATACATTAATTGCATAACAACAACAACAACAATAATCATATTTTATGTATATTTATGTATCATATGTTTATCTATCTATCTATCTATCTATCTATCTATCTGCTGTACTGTCCTTTTTTCTCTGTGGTGGATGTCAGCTTTTTGTGACAATGAACTTCAACCATAACAGTTCCACAAATTAAACTTGTGGTTCTCTTTAAGTGATTGTTGCTTTATAGCAAAATTCTCTCTCAGACCAGAGACGGAAAAACAAATTAAAGCAAGCTCACTCTCACCATGTTAAAATGTGCAGCAGCGCGATGCACAAAGCACCATGTAACTAAGAGACATATGGAAAAATGTGTTCAAGGTCCTTAAAGTTGCAATAAAGCGCAGGTCTACGTAGGATGAAGAGGAGAGGCTGGAAAGTTGTCTGTGATACTGGCCTCTATGAAGAAAGGAGCAAACTGCTGGGCAGCAGAATCCCTAGCACTACTATTACATAATGCATATTTGGACATAAAAAAAAGTCTGTAAAGTACCAGCTGTCTCATATTTGTCACCAGTTGACAAGAGTGTTTCTGAGCATCAAGGTTACAGACTCCTGTGTTGTGCCTTTGTTGTTGAAAAAGACTGTGCATCTTTTTACATTAATACACAGCTCATGAAGCATAGGCTTGCAGATTACTCCTCAAATTCTGAACGCTGCAGAACGATAACATGTTTATTATCTGACATCGCTTGGTAGCATATATCAATGAGGACACTTAAGTCATGTCTTGTCTATGGGAATCTGAGAGTTTAGCAACCAAGAAGAGTTTTAATTCTGAATTAGCAATATAATCTTGGTGGTTGATTCATAAATGGATTCCAGTATATTTAGATTTGATATACTTAAGTTTGACCAGTTTAAGGCTTTAAATAGATACTGAAGAACTAGGGCAGAGTGTCGATATTGGTTCCAATGCAATACCATCGTTTGGGGAATATAAACATGTTCTGACCCGTCTTTTTCCAATCTACAACGTATATTACACTGCTTCACATGTCCTTGTTAAATTGATAGCTTTGCCTGAAAAAATAAATCCTGTAAAGTTAGAAAAGTTATATAGTTTCAATCAGGACATATCTGATCAAAGAATAAGTAATCTTGGCCTTAAGACCTCAGAATTCTTCAAAATTCTTGCTATGATCAACAACAAACAAATGAATGAGAAATCAAAACTGTACTGGCAGCTGGAATTCAATATCTTTATTCATCTGATCCTTTCATATTTCTCTGTATATCCTTGGTCTTGTCTGCCATAGTCTTTACTGAATCCTTTGCACTGCCCTGCACATTGCATATTTGAACTTATGACATATGTACAGTTTTATTAAAGTTTTTTTTATCTTGAGTTTTTATCCTTTGGCATTCTTTTTTCTAATTCTTATTTTGCGCACTATTCTTTCAGCACAAATTTAGGAGCATCCCCATCACATCACAGTACACATATTACTTGAATGTGACAAACACCTTCGAATTCTTGAATCTCAGGTGCAAACTCTGCCTAATCACAGGAGCATAGCCTACTCAAGATGTTTTTACCAGGGCTACATTTAATCCATGTGTGACAAGATGTGCAGGCTATACATCAGATTTGGTGGACCTCATGGTCTTGTACACATGCCCTCTGTGTTGCCTAAGCAGCCACAACTCTTCAGGGATGAAGTCGTGTTTTCAAGTATGCAACCTGCAGCATCCTGTTTCTGTGGCTCTGCGCCATGGATGTATTGAGTAGACCTGCATTACTCACTGAGCACATAGATCTGTGCCGAAAATATGTTTTTTTGTAAGTAATATACACTCAAAGTCTGGCCATTATCAAGCTGATGAGAAAGCAAAAGCAACACAAACCACAGACTGAGCACAAAGCAACACAATTAGGGAAAATAAATAAATAAATAAGAGGGTCAGGATCAAATCAGAAATCAGTATGTGTACAGTAGGGTATGTTTTTGTTAATATCCAAGGCTTGTTTGATTTTCAAACCTAACTCCATAAAGACTAAGAACAGCTACATCTGTAGATAAATTGTTTAGCCATAATAGTCAGGCTGACATAAATCATTTCCATTTTGTTATACTCTATTATAACTCCAAATTTTAATATCATTATATTCTAATGTGAGCAGTTGAAAGCTCTTTGCAGATATCCAATTTTGAAACGATTTTGAAACACTACCTGTTTATGAAATAAGGACAGTTTGCAGGTAGGCTATGAGTTTGCAATCATGTATGGCCATTAATACACATTAATTGCAATTAAATGATAATCCTGATGCTTTAGAAAACATTTTTTTAAGAAGATGGTGGTGTTGGCTTGTGACTATCAAAAACATTCAGTTTGACAATTTCCGAAGAGGAACTGCCAACATTTCTCCAGCCAGAATAAATAAGACCATCCTTGTTTAACCCCTCTGAGGCACCCTGAGAACAGTGCTACTGCATTAGCGGAAGTTGTAATTACCCAGTGCAGCCACTACGCCAAAATCGCTTCACAGCCCAGCGCCGTTCCTGAGGGCTTGCTCTATGCTCCTCAGAAGCTAACGTTAGCTAGCAAGCTGTCAAGCTGTCTAGTGGAGAGGCTGGGACAGACGTTTCAGCTTCCCCCTGGCTTGGCCACACAAAGCTCCGGCCCACAAATTCCCAAGAAAATCTGTGAGAATATACTTTAGATCGCCAGCTGAGATGATGTAATGCATCACGGGCGTACGCAAAGAGGGACCTCCGCACTTAAAAAGAATTTATATGCACTGAGTCTTGAGTGACGATTGCTCATTGCTAGCTAACTGGCTAGCTAGCCTAGCTAAACCGCTGCAAACCATCCAGTTTCGTCGGTGTACCTCTCTGGTGCGAACTGCGGCCAGTCAGCCCTTGTCACTGTCGTTGCTGTCAACCGGTATTTTGGATATTTGGTAAGTCTTAAAATGTTAACTCTTAAGCTAGCAGCTGTTGAGGAACGTCGGGTAGTTAGCTATTCTAGCTATGTTAGCATTTAGCGTTAATACCTTAGCAAGGCCGAGGGCTCTCCTTGCCTCAACATAACGTTAGCAAACCATGGCAGAGAGAGGCCTGTCAAAGTTAGCTGTGAGGGACAAGGGTCAAGGCCCGCAACTAGGCAAGGCTGTTTGTTTATTTGGGTTGTGGTCTGGACTTGCTACAGAGCTAACTTTTTCCATTAATCGAACAGCAAAAGATATCTTTACTGAGCAGGTTTATTATGTAAATTAGCTTACCTTAACGTTAGCATTCATATTTGATTTGTTAGGTCTCCTGTAATTGTTCTGTGGTGGTTATCGAGTAACTGGTAAGTCGGTTAGCTAACGTTAGCTCTGCAGGCATGTAACGATGGCTTCAACTAATAATACTCCGAATAGCTGGTATTGTGAAGTGTTATGGATTGCGAAGGTCAGAGAGATGCTGCCCGATGGTGTATTCATGATACAAGTAGCGCTAAGTAACTTAAGTCAACCCTTTACATTTAATGTAAAACTTGATCAGACAGTGGTTTAAGGGCGTTTCAATCTGATCCACACCAGCAGGGTTCCTAATATGTAGCTAAAATGTGTACAAGGGTCCACTATTTTTAGATTGCACCAGGGGCCTGAACTCAGCTCCAAGATGCTAATCTCTTGCCAGAAATGGATGGAATATGGACTGTCTGTTTTAACCAAATTAACACAGAAAGTTGTTTCATTCTGTTTCAGTATACAGAATGTATATCTTTGTGTAAATTATCCAGATTATTCCTACATACTTTTGCATAATAACTTGATTAGAGACTAAATATTGCTACAAAGTTCTAAAATTATTAGCTGTATTTGTTTTGTGTTATTAGAAAACACTAAATTTCTGCCATATCTTGTTAATGGATTTCTTTCTTTTAATTTGTGTTACAGGTCATAAGAGGGACACAATGGGTGCATTTCTGGACAAACCAAAGATGGAAAAATACAATTCCCGTGGTGAGGGTAACAACCTGAGGTATGGGCTGAGTAGCATGCAAGGTTGGCGGGTAGAGATGGAAGATGCACACACAGCAGTAATTGGTCTGCCACATGGTCTTGACCCGTGGTCATTCTTTGCTGTTTATGATGGGCATGCTGGCTCTCAGGTGGCCAAGTACTGCTGTGAGCACCTGCTGGAGCACATCACCAGCAATTCAGACTTCCAGACTGCTCTGCAGGAGGATGCCTCTGTGGAGAGCGTGAAGAACGGGATCCGCACAGGGTTCTTGCAGATTGATGAACACATGCGAACCATCTCCGAGAAGAAGCATGGTGTGGACCGCAGTGGCTCCACTGCGGTGGGAGTCATGATTTCTCCAAGCCATATCTACTTCATCAACTGTGGCGACTCACGGGGACTCCTCAGCCGGGGCGGAGCTGTGCACTTCTTCACACAGGATCACAAACCCAGCAACCCTTTGGAGAAGGAAAGGATCCAGAATGCCGGTGGCTCAGTCATGATCCAGCGAGTTAATGGATCCCTAGCTGTGTCTCGGGCTTTGGGAGACTTCGACTACAAGTGTGTGCATGGAAAAGGTCCGACAGAGCAGCTTGTATCTCCTGAGCCTGAAGTTTATGCAATAGAGAGATGTGAAGTGGAAGATGAATTCATTATACTAGCATGCGATGGCATCTGGGATGTCATGGCCAATGAGGAACTGTGTGAGTTTGTCAGGTCAAGGCTAGAGGTGACGGATGATCTTGAAAGAGTCAGCAATGAAATTGTTGACACCTGCCTGTACAAGGTATGGCATGTCCACGATGCCTACATTGACATATTGTTACACACTAGTCTCTTGGTATCATGGTTGACTAACTTGACTTCTGTTTTTTTTCTTTATTTTTCAGGGAAGCCGGGACAATATGAGTGTTGTGTTAATCTGCTTTCCAGGGGCTCCAAAGGTATCTCCAGAAGCAGTGAAAAGGGAGGCTGAGCTGGATAAATATCTGGAGGGAAGAGTAGAAGGTAGGGGAGAAAAATTATATATGGGATTAGGAGGCCAACATCGAAAGTGATGCCTGAATTGATGTGATAATCCCTTTTTCCTTTGGTTATGAACTTTTCCTTTTTTAATGGAAACCCCATGCTTTCCTTGTTTATTCCATTTCATTTGAAATAAGGTTAGTCATATAAACTCATAGGCTGATGGAGGAAGGCAGATGTACATGTCTGTATGCCACAGTTATGTGTTGAGCAAGGGAAAGCCCGGTTGCTCTCCTTTGATTCACTTATGGTCAGAGCGCATCTGCTTTTCTTAGGGAGAACAAAATTATATATATAAAAAAAAAAAACCCAAAACACTTCACTGAGTGTAATCTAGGTATTCAAGTGTTAGTGTAATCTGTGTGATTATGCATGACCACTGAGGGTTCGTAAACATCTAATGCATTTGAATTAGATCACACATAACATCTTAGGTTAATGCACAGTATATATCAATATTGTATCAGCATTTTATAGTGTTTATGTTCATGAATTATGGTCATACTGGAAGTTTGAAACACTAACTTTAAGACATTCAGTCTCCACAGTAGTAGGGCCACTGGCAAAGTATACTTGTTCTTACTAATGTGCAAAGATTCCATTTAAAATGCTTTTAGCTAAAAGGCTACTCTGCTGGCATTCACAGCCATCAGTTACATTTACCCAGAAATGTCTGGAAATAACACATGTTGCTCAATGAGAACCAGGAAAACGTATGTGTCTATAAAACCCTGTTCTGGTTAATATTTTCCTACTGTAGGTACAGTTGTTGGCCATAGGTCTCAAAAATCGTTATCACTCCATTTCAGTGTTACGCTACCAAGCCTTCATACTATCAGAAGGCAAAGTTGAGTAAAGTTTTTTTTATGTAGGCCAAAATCACAACTTAACTTTCAAAGGCTTCACAGTCATTACAGCATATGAGACCCCATGTCCTTTAACCCTCCATTCAGATTAGGAAGAATAAAAAAAAAGATGATTAACAGGGGAAGAAAGAAGAAAACCTCAGGTAAAGCAACAGATGAGGGAGCACTCTTCCAGGGTGGGTAGATATGCAAGACTCTAGCTGTGTGTATGTGTGTGTGTATGGAGAAAAACATAATGTTAAACATAGTATATTAAAAGTAGCAGTAACTTTTTGTGTACAATGATCGCTATCTTATTGTCTCTTTCTGTTACATCAGAGAAGGAGTGTGTGTCTCTAAAAAAACTGCATTAAAGAGCAATATCAATGATAGTAATGGTATTAATTCAAACCCAACCTCGTTCCAACCTCTGTGCTTCAGTCTAAACCTAAGTAAGGGAGGTTTCAGCGATAATATTTCTCTGCCTCACGTTCTTCTACACATAGACACACATTTTCACAATTGCTCATATCAATCAGATTTATCATTAATTGTATGTATATTTGTATTTTACATTAAAAAAAAAAGAAACAGCTCAAAACAATGTCATTTCATTTTTCAACAGAGATCATCAAAAAGCAGGGGGATGAAGGTGTCCCAGATTTGGTCCATGTTATGCGGACGTTAGCATCTGAGGCCATCCCTAACCTCCCCCCTGGAGGAGAGCTGGCAAGCAAGTGAGTGAGCTTTGTGGTTAGATTTGATGACAACCTCAAATAATGATAAATTTGTCTTTCTGACAGTGATTGATAGTTAAATCACTGGGTATCTTTTTTGTCTTTTATTTTTCTAGTTCAAAAATATCTGACATTGTTGTACTTTTACTTTCCTTCAGACGAACTGTTATTGAAGCGATGTACAACAAACTCAACCCGTACCGAAGTGATGACACAGTAAGTATCCCAGCTTGTCTTTTAACTTCCTGTAGGTTTGCTCGGCTTGGAGTACGCATGCTTTTTGATGTGTGACCAGCAAATTTTAACCACGTTTTTGCATGTCATTGGTTTTCAACTAGATGGAACATGGAAACATTCTTGTCAAGTGAATTTTACTCTAAAATGAGTGAGAAAAAAACGATACAGATTGACTCTGCGATGACATAATGACTTGTCCAAGATGTCTCTTTGCCTTCTGTCCAGTTTATGTGACTCAAAAAAAGGGAAAAAATGGATCAAAGCATCATATTGTAACACTTCAATTTTTCTGTATAGCTGGCACTGGCAGAAAATGGTCTGATTTTTTCCCCCTTAAATAGTTGTAGTTAAACATCAGTTGCATGTCATTTAATTTTGACAAAGAACCACAATCGCATTGCAGGTCCTGTGCCAAAAAGGCTCAGTTTTGTCCCACATGAGCTGATTTCAAGATGGGAAAGAGCTAATAAATGAAATTGTCTGGTATTCGTGTGGATGTAATGAAAACCTACATTCTCTCACATACTGGGTTAAAGAGAGACATTGCTCATCATTCCTTTGTATACAAACAGACCTCAAAGCCCTTGTCCACTCAGATATTGTGCTGTTAAATTTTTATCACATAAGCTTGCTGCGTCAGCTACACTTTAATTGTACTCGTTGTCTTGTCCTTGACAGTAAAAATTTTGACTTTGTTTCAGTATTGCATGTTTGTATAAAGATGGACTTTTTAAATTACTGTCACACATTGAATTATCTCTGAAATTAAGGAACCGTCAGACCCCTTGACTTCCTCTGTATTATGTGGCGCAGCCTGAAAACAAAATTTGCTACCAGTGTACACAAAAGCATCCAAAGAGAAACTGAATTTAGCTTATTACAAATGCTCGCAGATTTTTTCAAAGTGACTCAGAAATCTTATGCAGTATTTGTTACTGTATTGTATCTATTGGGTGAGTAGTCATTTGAACCACCTTTGGCAGCACCTGCACAGTTAAAAATATGATATGCACATGCACATATTGCCTATCAACTTATTCACTGTGCTTGGAGTAATGAGCAATGACATTTTCTACAGTTAGTTTTAAGTCGTTATTCATAAAAGTTCTGTGAATCGTACCTAGCTGTGAGGTGACAGTACCGTTACACCCCTAGTGTTCTGAGATTGTATTTTTGAAGCACATTCCCCGACAGTTAGGTCTTTCCCTTCAGGCTCTCCTTAAGAGTATGTCTGAATTCGGCCCCATTCATTGCTAGTATTCCTGTTGCTGCTGCAATAAACACAAGCGCTCAGTGTGATACTGTCAGGACTGTGTCTGATAGCACGTATGGCTGAAGAGTTCCATGATCTTCTGTGACTCTTTTTTGCCTTGTGCTCTCGGTCTTGACGTGCTCTCTTCTCAAACATCTTGCTCTTGTTTTTCTTCAAGTTCCTCTGATGATCCTAGTGGCCCTATCTGTCCTCCTTGCCTAATTCGCCAGGTTGGATAGACAACCACCTTTTATGAAGTATAAAATATATTCACTGTCAGGTGCGAGCACTTATGATGACAAAGTTGTAGATCTGTAACAATATATAAAACCCCGTTGTGAAGTCATGCTGTTGCACCACAAAATTCAAGAAGGACAAGGGGTTAAATATGTCAGTAAGGGCAAATATTTGGTTACAGTATTTATTAAAATTGGAGTGGTTTGTTAACAGGGTGTAAAGCATTCTGGCTAGTATTGTGTAGAAGTGCACCTTGTATCTTAAATCTCTGTAAGAAAAGATGTAGTCATAACCACAGTGACTGCATTGAGTGGTAGGTGGCAATAGGTGAGCCTAGCTGAATACTTTTTCTGTTGCCTGGTGTGTGATCTGTGAATAACCTTGGAGACTCTGTGATAGGAATTTTGCATTACCTCTGTGAGGGTAATGGGTCTGTCTGCACCAGAAATAATCACACTTTACAAAGCCTGCCAGTACTATTTCCTTAAATTTTGGTGGGCTTTTAGTAAAAAAAAAAAAAAAGGAAAAAAAAATGTGGTGGTCCACAACAAAGAAGGGTCAATAATAGAGCTGTGGCTACCATACCTCAGGACTGGATCATACGAGCAATTCTTCTTAACAGCAGCAATAATAATATTGAAATTTGAAATTGGGGAGAAATCCGGTTCGAGACATCCCTTATCACTTTTTATGACATGTCTGTGGCATCATCCTGCTTTCTAACAAAACTCTTCACACATGCATTAAACACATGTTGGCAGGTTTGCTTGTACGTATTCGTATTGTTCGTAAGGGAAAACATTAGTCAGAAGGCCTTAGTGATAATTATGACAATTCCCTTCCATAAAAACCACAGCGGTACAAGAGACAAGAAAACTAGTTTTACTTAACGAATCAAAAGTATTTGGTGATAAGCAAACGATATATCTTATCCATAAAGTCATCTATAGATAATATGTTTGTTTGGTAAGAAAAAAAACTCACATCGACTTAAGTCCAGTGTTCTACTACTCGATCTTTAAACTACTAATTTGGTACATTGGATTAAATTGAGACTTTTTTTAGTAAACTGAAATGAATAGTTTCATAGTAGTAAAAAATACAATTCTGTTAGGAAATTGAGAAAACAAACATGTTTGTTTCTTAATTGTTTGCATTATTTGTAAATTGGGTGCTGTGACAGTAAATACCGTGCAATGTTTGAAATGTGTAGAGATTTGGCAATGCTGTTTCCACAGTGGGAGCCATCCCTTAAGCTGTATCTACAGGCCTTCACACTTAATTATGGCTGTCAACAGATTTTCTAAATTCTAATTTCTATTCGAATTGTAAAAACAATCAAATTTGATTGTGACAATTGATATTCGATTGTAGAAAAGAAAAGCAGCACCGCCGTGTTTGTTTTTACCAGAAAAATCGTTTAAAATCCGACTTAAGTCTCTCCTGTCGCAATGTCCGGTGAAAATAACTCCCAAGTTAGATGTAAAAATATGCCGGCTCCACCTGTTGTTTCCGCCGCTGCTTCTCTGATGTCCTCCCTCTCTGTCTTTCCTCTCCTGAATGAATTACGAGTTTAGCTCAACCAAACCAGAGTTAGTAGTGATTGTTGGAACATGAAAAAGACTTTGGTTTTGGTTTTGTCGTGTTTGAATGAAGTGTATTTATAATAAAATAACACTTTCCATGAGTGGAATCTGGTGGCTTTGGCGAGAGCCTTATTACAGCCTTTTCTGGTTTAACAAAGAGATCTTACTCTTTAGCAAAAAGGTATCTCTGTAGGGAACATTTCCTTAATATTGTTAGACACTTATTATTACAATCTGGTGGTGGATGTACATTGACAGTGTGCAAAGGTCCGGAGGGATTACATAGCAGTCTGTTTTGTGGCTACTGGCTGCAGCGCTCCCACTCAATACTTAAAAAGCTTAAAAAACGCTCTGACAGAGAAAAAGAGAAAAATAGGATCTTTAATCAGTCCTGCGTAACTGCACACAATGTCACTTTCATTGATTGAAAGTATAATGTAGGTGAAACGAGTGCATATTTCAACAACAGCGTAGAGGACATTATTTTAGTTGTTTATTTTGTAATGTGTATTTAGATCTTAGAAGAATTAGAATTTGAAATAATTTACAAGCAATATGTCTCTCATATAAGACATCTTATAGACATAATGCAAGGAGTATTTGAATGTAATTTTTGGCAAATTTTGACAGTGGGACAGTGTATGCACTGCTGCCCTGCTACACAGGGAGCGAGTGGGCCTGCACCGGCTTCGAACCAATTTCGCTTGCCTGTATATCGCTTTCCACTCTTTTGTTGATATTGTGGATGTGTCCAAATACACACAGTATTGATGTCAGCGCAAAGTCATCATGACGGATGAGTCCTCCTCCTGCATGCTCTACCCAGGCACCACCTCTCGCCTAAACCAAACAGAGCATTTCCAGTCAGTGAGGAAGCGTCTGACAAGGACAAATGTGCGATATGTGTGAAAGAACAACTCTGAACAATGTCTGGACATGATTCTTGCGGACATTTTCTGGAGTTAACATGAGAAAACGGCTTTAGTGTCTCTGCTATATATTCAGTGCGGGCAGCGCGATGTAGTGATCAACTGCCTGGCAAGGTCAAGTGATTTGTGACAGCGACAGTCGAGGCGAAAATGCACCTCTATTGCATCTCTGTTCTCAATTGGAACCATAAAGCTTCTATTTGGAAAGAAAGTTGGTTTTACAGTTTTGAGTCTAAATTCAAGCGTTGACTCATGAGACAGTAGTTTTTATTTGTATGGACAGATAAAAGCAGGAAACAAGCAAAGGTATGGCGCGGTATGTAAGGGGTAACGTAGAGTGAGCAGGTTGCACAGGTCACACATTGTTGCCAGGTAATGTCACCGCAAGCGTGAACAGTAGGGATGTCTCAATCAGTTGTTTCTTCTTCTTTTTTGACTTATTAAATATAGAACTTAACTCATCCTGAAAGAAAATTTTGTGCCTAAGCTGCTTCAGTAAAAATAAATGCATACATAGCATCTGAGGGCTGGCTCATTCAAATAACAGGTGTACCCCACTAAATTTTGCCCTATTTTTTATGAGCTACTTCCTCCAAATACTGATTTAAAAAATCACGTTGGTAGGCTCAGACTATTAATATGATGTAAATTAAACTGGAAGAATTACAGACATTGATGTGATGGATGAGTATTTGACGGTCCATTCAAATATGCCTGGATAGGCGTTGGTATTGATCCTTAGGATTGGCAGTTAAACGTGATTGTCAGTGATTATCCTGCTGATAGTGCTAACACAACAGCAGTTATGAGAATAATGGCAGTCATTGTGAGCATATGATTTAGCTCTTAGCGTGTAGCTATTAAACTAAAGTCTAAAGTCAAGTATATGTCTAAACTCCTCATGAAAAGTTTGTGTTACTCCGTCTGAACAAGTCATAAACTAAACTAAATGCATAAACTTGTATCCAACTTTTGCTGTAATAGCCACTTCCTGTTACAAATTGTTTGTCAATAAGAGTTTCCCAACACTGTAACTTCCTTACTTACAAACCTAAAATAAGCCTGAACCTGAAAAAGAGGAGGCCTTAAATAGATCAGACCATTTTGTAAAGAATGAAGTAACATACAAGTCAGCGTTAGCAGTTGGTTGGTATCCCATGTTTAGGGGTGTGCCATATCAAATCGTTCAAAAGAATATTGGTATAATTTTTAATATGTTAAATTCTTCCATGTTAATGGCCGACTGCTTGACACACCCCATCAAGCATGGCTGGAAGCAAAAATAACGCGACTTCTGGCTTCATGGTGGATGAGTTATATCAAAAAGGGAAGGGGCTTCAGTCGTGTGGAAGTGGTTTGGTTACCAAAGATCAGATGTAAAACAGACCATGTTAATACGTAAGAAGTGCAAGAAGACCATAACAACAAAAGCGGACAATACAACCAACATATTTCACCACCTGAAGCAGATGCGCCCGGTTGAGTACGTGATTGGCAGCCACTGTTAGTTCTAAATCAAGCGGGCAAAATTTTTCTGAGTCTTTGTCAAGTAGTACTTCGTATTTTGTCGAGCTGAAAACGAGTGCATATAGAGGACATTATTTTATTGTCGAGAATATCATTATTGCAGAAACACCCTGAGATGTTGTGAGATTATTTGACGGCCATATCACCCACTTCTACCCATGTTACACATGTATTTTACAGCCTCATCCCAGCTTACTGACTTGCACATTTTTGTTTTCATACGTGAATATTAGTTTAGGGACATAGAGCTGGCATGAGTCAGGGGCTCTGCTTTTTGAATACGTCATATCTCGAGCCAAATCAATCACATATGGATATAGAGCATATGAAAGTAAATTCCAGCAGCGTCTGTTTTAAGTGACCATTGACCATATTCACTTGGATGGATTGATTTGTGTGATGAGGCAGCAATTATTGTGTCATATAGCGAATAATTTAGAGCTTCCATATAGTCGTCAGTGTCATAACAAAATATTTGCTGCACAGTATATTGTGTGAATTCTGAATTATAAATTATCTGAATTTAAAATGACTTTTGCTCAGTACATTCAGTTTGACGTACAGTTTAAAATGATATGGTCACTACTGAGAGGGTGTATCATTTTATTGTATTTTTGAAACAACATAAAATTTTGTTTTAGGAGCTTCAGACCATATAAGGTGTGTGTTTAGTAAACCATTCTACATGACAAGGATCAGTCATGTAGGACAGCGAGTAACAAGTGTTTTGTATGGCGATGGTTTGTAGTTATGTTGTATATTTGAGAAGGTTATCAATGCCGCATTTATAAAAAGTACATTTGATAGAATAATGACATATTACTTGACCTCCAGATGAATTATGGTGTTGATAGACAAGTATCTCTATCAACTCCAGGCTGAATTTTGTTGTCTGTCAGATTGTGTCATACATGCTTAAACCTGTCCAGCTCTTGATAGAGATCTGGTGGATGTAGAGCCAGAGTCTGAAGGGTTTCTCCTTCCTCTTCTCTTTTATCAAGGACTCTGCGTCCACAGACGACATGTGGTAACACAACCTCCTACCACTAACACAGCATAGAGTTTACAAACCACCATCCTCTCAAGACCCACAGCAGCTCAGCTCAGCAGTCTGTCTCTCCGTCACTCTGAGCTTTTGGTTTCTAAGAAGGGAATTTCATGGGAGGAGGAGAAGGAGGAGGAGGAGAAGGAGGAAGAGGCGTTGCATGCACACAAACCTGGAATAGTGCAGCACCAGTCCACTCTGGAGTTCAGGATCCCCACCGTCTTGTCTCCCCTTTATGTTCACCCACCTTAATACTCTCCTCTAAAGTAATCCATAACAAGTCCACAAGGTCTACTTTCTTTTTGTTAAATAATCAGCTTAAGTAGTAAGATTTTTTGCTGTAATTAATTTGATTCACATTTCCTTGTGTGTGTTTGTATATTTCTGTTTTTGTGAAGTGCAATTGTCCTGTACAAACAGCCTGTATTTAATGCAGCTTGATTTTAAGTTAAAAAATGAAAGAAATGAAAAAGAGAACCTTTTATGCACTATCTGCCTTTTCCTGCTCTTCTGGAATTGTAACAAAATGTCTATTCAGTGAATATTTCTGCTTGTCCTCCAGGCACAATGTCTCTGCGCTTTTCTTTTCTTTTCTTTTTTTCAGTTAGTCTATTCTCCTTTAAGAAACGGGTAAATTGTATAGTTGACAGCACAGTAAGCTCTCTATATCAAACCATTTAAATCCTAATTATTTTTTCCCTGTGCTTTTTTATTGTATTTTATTTTTGTAAGTGGTTTTCTGTACATGCTCTAATAATAATGGCAAAGGTGTTTCTCAGTCATTTTGGAAGTGTGAAGTGAAAAATAATCTTTTTCTTTGTTTTTTTTTTCCTTTCTTCGAGGCATCTGATGAAAAAAAGACCCCTGTTAACACGTTTGTCTGTGCGAATAGATACTTGCAAGCGTGCGTGGGTGCTTGTGTGTATGTATGTGCGCACGTGTGTTAGTGTAAAGGCAGATCTGTATGTGCAACTCTAAATTCTGCTAAGGTGGTTCAAACAGCAGACTAGGCTGGAGTTTAAGGGAATTTCTGTCCCAATGCTTGCCCACTGTCTGCCCTTTTTTCATATATAGACCCAACATAGGCTTTCACTACTTCTTATTCCAAAAAGCTTTGGATAACAGAGTTTACATGCTGTTATGCTATCTGAACAACTTCAAGCTATATATCAGAACTATACTGTAACCTGAGATGACGTAGTGGTTCTATTTACCCATGGTGTGCAATGGTTTGCAGCTAGTCAGGTCTTGGCTGGTTTCCACATCTGTTGTGTCATATTTAAATATCATTTCTAAACATTCATTTTTACCAGTGCCCGCTGTGGGTGCCATATGATTTATAATCACTTGTTTCAGCTTTATGACAGCCTATGCCAAGTTTTTTTTTTCACAAGATTCAGTTTTTGTATGTGGTACAGATAGATTTTTAGCTTCTACCTTTAACACCCGATAATTTGACTGATGTGAACAGTTTAAGCACTGACTATTTTAAAGAAAATCACCCATTACCAGTCTCATGATAGGAGAAACTGTAGACTCTAAAATTTACAAGGCTATTTTTTTCTCCACATAACCTTTATTTGGACATTCAAACCAAGAACAAATCCGCTAACTGCAACGACTTCTCATGGTTGTATAGCACCTTTTTATTCCCATCAGGTTTGCTCTGCCTAAAACTTTCTGCTACCACACAAGCCAGAGCACAATACAGTTTGCTGCTATAGTGTATGATCTGTGGGCTGATTTCTTTTTTTTTCAGTTAATTTCCCCCCTCTTAAAAGATGAATAGTCACTGGCTAAATCTGTATTTAACACACACACACAGTAGATATATTTCTTGAAGAGAAATGGTTTTATTTCAGATTTATTTTCTGCCTTTTTTGTCTAAAATTGCATTGTTGGAAATTTATGTATGTATATATTTTTGACTTAAACTTTCAAGGAATAAATCATGTCGCTTGAGTTAGTTTGTTGCCATGGACAAAATGTGATTCTGGTTTGTCTTGGGGTTGTTAGTTGAATTTGGGTGTGTTTTGTCTCCCTCTAATCACTTTGGTGTCCCTCTGATTAACACTGAAGGTTTGAGCAGTTTAATTTATATAAAACACAATATTAATGTACTGAATTTGTAATTCTTTATCAGATGACAATCCTAACTATTTCACTGCGTTTAGGTTTGTGATAGGTAGCAAATGATAACATTTTTAGCATACCACAGAATTAAACTGACTATAGTCCTAAATTAGCTGCTTTCAGATATGCTTTAGTGGCAGAAAGGCCAAAGACCGCTCACATTTTCTAAGTGCGAAGTCTATCACAAGAAGTAATAATACAAAGGAGAACCTTGCTGTAACCCTGTAACAGATGTTAAAAATATTAAGTGATTAGAGAGTGATGTTAACTAATGTATTTACAGTTAGCTTTTAAAGGTACTCTGTGGATTTGTTGACCACCGGTGGTGCTGTAGAGAAATGTGATAAGCACAGGGATGAACTTACAGGTCAAAAATTCAAACAGACGTGAAAAACAGTTTTTGCAGACTGCCGGGGGGACAGTAAGGTGTATATATTAACAGTTGGTGTCATAGTAACGACTCAACATGGCTCAAAAGCGTCAAATTAAAAAAACTGAAGACAATAAGACTGAACGCTGATGTGAAAAGTGCTGGTTTATGTGATGTGTGGAATTGCATTGAACATGTACAGTATGTTAGGCCTTAAAGACACGCGAAATACATTTGGGTAAGACATTGAATGTGAACCTGACTGTGTTTACAGTGAAAATTCCATATGGTACCTTTAAAAAGTCCATCACCACAGACAAACTGATTTTCGCTGTGTGTGTGCTTTTGCATGAATTTTACTGAATATTCCCTCCCATAAAAATGCAAAAGACTAAATTGCAGCAACCAGCAGAACTGTAGAAATGTCATTTAATTCACATAATTTTGGTTTAAAATGACAGTATCACATTTCTACTACAATACTACTACTTGTATACCTAAAACCCTAAAATTTCTGCAGTGCGTTTGAGAAAAAATAAAAAAAATACTGGTGTTGAAAATGCTTTTTCTTTAGATAAGCAGTTTAGATTTAATCTGTAAGCTGCTTTATTTTGCGCTGCATTGCTTGTGTAAATGTGTCTCTTAGCGAACAGTTTTCAGCACCCAGTTGCTTGTTGCAAACCTGGTAGGTGTTGACTCTCAAAGCAACGTTGTTCTTCAAGCTTAATAAGGAACAAACATTTTTAGGCATCTCAAGGCCATCAATATGCCCCTGGACTGTCCTGCGTTGCCCCAGAAATGTAACATTTCAGGATGTGACCCAGAATTGATGCTGGTTAGTTACCCATCCCTATAACTGGCTTCCTGTACAGAATGAAAAATGTAAAAATGAGCTTTTTAATACTCAAAATTGCTGTAGCTGTGTGTTCGCGGATATTAACAGCGGCTTGACGACGATTTTTCACATCTGGGTGTTTAAATTATCTAAAATTTCTATCCCTGTTACTCCCCCATCCCCAATGACAAATGAACAAAAAAGGAAAAAAAGACCCCAAGCACCTATTCTCCTTGTTTTGATTTTTCATGAACTGAAATACCTCATAATCTTTCTAGGAAGTCTTTTTGTCTTGTGTTATGTAGATCCAAACTGTTCAGAAGGCAGTGCACGTGTGGAGTTAGTTTTCTTGTGGTCTGTTTGAGTGGGACAAGCCTGTGTTCATGTACAGTATTTGACTGAATCGTGCTGATGTTCAGGAAGCAAGTAATGATTTAAGTGGCTACTTCTAATGACTATTTTAGTAACGAGGAACACTATCGGCCTTGACGTATAAGCTGCCCCCCCCCCTCACTTAGCTCAAATCTAGAATTGTATTGCGAGTTCAGGGTTTTAGAAACGTGAGATGTGTGACTAAATGACAATAGTCATATGCACTGATCATCTGTATAATCAGCTTTTTGTTTCTTTTCTTCTTTTTTTTCAGAAAATTGTTATTGTAGAAAAAAAAGATATAAAGCTATTTACAGAGTTACCTTTGGTTGCCTGTAATGCATCCTGTATATTCTTGTACAGAGGACTACCTGGCAGAAGTTGCAGAGATTTTAAATGCTTGCGCCGCCCTCCTGTGCGTATTGATGTACCTCGGTTGTGGCGTTTACTGTGTGACCCTTAGCAGTGGTGGTTTATTTGTCCCCTCACAGGGTGACCTGAGCCTCACTTTGCTGACCTTTTTCAGCTCATAAATAAGCTCACCGATTTGCCTTACCCGATCTCATGTTCGCCCCCTAAAGTACTTGTTCAACAAAACACTATGAGGAGAAGTGATGCCGCTGACGTTCCGCTCTCACAGGTTAAAAGCTGCCCCCGTGTTAGGGTACTTGAGCTATCAACAGAGTGACTTTGTCCTGGTTGTCACAAGGTACAACTTTTCAGCCATTGCTGGTTTGTATGCTTTTTTTTCTTTGTCTTTTTTTTTTCTCCATGTTTCCTTCTTGAATCTCGGTCTTGAAAGCTTATTTAATTCTTCACTGCGGATGATGTCATACTTTCAACAAATGCAAGTGTTTTAACATGGTAACCTCGTAAGCATTCAAAATGTGCATACATACATTCATGTCTGCTATATTTATGGTTACATTCGAGAATAGCTTTAGACTGCTGTAGATAAGTATTGTCAATGTTGATTCAAATGCTTCTCAGAGGCCTCTGTGCGTGATTTTACAAAGTTCAATAACTGTATATTTTGTATTATGTTCTAGCTCCAAAGGAATGGCAGAAAAAAAGAAAATGTTTAAAAAAGCTTTGTTCCCTGAACTAAATTGTACTATTTGTGTTGTCGATTGAACAAATTGCATTCCTTGCTTGTGAATTGATGCATTTCTCTCCCGCCCCTTAAATTTTCTCCCCTTCTTTCCCTCCTTTCTTTCATTTTTTAGCCTTTGAAGTTTGAATAAAATTTCTAGTTTGCAGAATGTATTACTAAATAAATGGGTTGTCATCTTGTACCTCTCATTTTATCCCTTTTTTTTAAAGTCTGTCTGGGCCCGTTGCACAAGTGAAACTTCCTGTGACTGTAAAGAAAAACAACTGGACAGACATAAATGTAGTTTTTACCAGGAAAGGTACATTATAGTTTAACTAAAAAACATCCTACCACTTGACCACACATTACAGTAACTTTAAGACTAATGCACAGACGAATCTGCAGCCCAGTGATACTAACTAATTACGCAGTGGGGCATGTAGTGCAGGCTTTTAATTGGTCACCAAACTGCAGACACATTCATGAATCTTGCTGTCTAGCAAAGAAGGTCAACACAGAACCTGCACAAATGCCTTCTTTCTCTTCTTCTTCTTCTGTGGCTCTCCTGGAGTTTTTATTGCATGTTACTTTTTTTTTTTGTTGATTTAGGCTCAAATGTAGACGCGAGTGTCCCGAAAAAGACTTTCAGACGCTCCACATGCATTACTGTTATATTTGAGTCCCAGAGCCAACCGTTCAATTTTCCAAAAAATAAATACCTGGCCATCTTTAAAAAATACAGAAGGTTATGGAACAACACATACAGCTGTTCTGAAGGTAGGAAATGGCTTATACCTTTTGCAATAAGGTGTTAATGTTTAAACAAATATCTGTCATTTTGAGTTACTGGTATCAGGAAATACAGAGAGGGGTTAAAAAAATATTTTTTACAGTGCAGTTACAGAACAGTTTCCCATCCAGAGTGCTCGTTTCAAGTGCTCTTCAGTGAACTTGCAGGCTTTCCAAACATCACCTGGTAATTATTTTTCAGAAAATCAATGCTGACCCCCTCTGACTCAAATCTGATGGTAAGACACGAGAGGCACAAACGGGGGGCCCTCCTCATGTTACACATTCAATCCCAGCGTGTGACTTAATGCTTCAGAGTGTGTATGATAATCAGCGAGCCCTTTCATCGCCGCATGCTTTGAGCCCCACAGGCTCTGTAAAGCACGGAGGTGCTGTCGACTTATCTGGGTATCAGAGTCGTGTTTGTCTGCCTGCCTTTTCTGTCAGTGTGTGGTGAGTGCACGAAAGGGGCTTGGGCTCGGAGGATGGGCCAGGGCAGTCCACGGCCACTGGGATTAAGAACCGTGGGAGGGATTACTTTAAATGTCAACATAATGTCATGAGCTGTGTTAGAAGGTCAAACGTTCAAACGGTGCTCAGTGGCGAGCAGTTAATAGATCAGGTACAATTTGGATTGTTGTGGCTCCTGTGATGACTTTACTAGCATGCTGAAACAAGCTATTTTTGGAGATGTGTTTGTGTGTTATTCAGAGCTTCTGAAACAAAGTTAGATTTATCGTGCAGTTTGAAGTTTGTCCTTTCCCTCCAACGACTGTTAATGTTGCTTAATTACATCAGAGTGTGTATTTTTGCATTGCTTTTTTCTCAGTGAGTGGGTACCTGTTGTTAGACGTGGAACAAAATGCCTCCCCTGCTATAGTTTTCTGTTTATGCTCAATTTCTGACTGATCGATGCTGAAACAGCATCCTCATCAGGCACCTAGCTAGCCAGAGGGGGGCAGTGTTAATAGATTAGACAGATGAGAAACACCAGCTGGAGCGCTGACACTCAGACAAATAGTCCTCTGAAAGTTAATTGATAGACACAGTCAGAGTCTTTATTAAGTAGATGTTGATGACAGCTTTTAGTTGCATGAAATAACAGCATTTAGCCTTCTTGATAACTTAACACCTTAACAAGGTGTTAAATTATCCTGAATATTGAGGAGAATTCGTCACCCTTCTTTTTGCTGTTAATGATCATTCGCACTGTGTTGTTGCACTTTTAGCTTTCTACTATTAAATGTGTCCATTCTGTTGCTTAGGCAACCTTTTTCTTACAAAAACAAAACAAAACAAAAGGCTGACACACGTCACCACTGGAGAATTCGAGAAAAATCATAACTCCCATCTAAAACAAGCTTGTTTTATAAGCATGTGCAACCCCCAACCCACCCCGAGCCATTTTCATGTTAGAACTGCACAAAATGTGACTCATTAGATCCCGGGCCACCTGTGCACCCCTAATGAATCACGCTGCCCTTATATTCCTCCACATGAGAAAAAAGCGGCCGCATCGGCTGAGGCCATCATCAAATGGAGCTGGCTCGTCATCTGCCTGCCATTGTTTAGCGCATGTCATGCTCTGCTTCTCATGGCGGAAAAACCCATTTGGGCTTCACTAATGCAGCCATGCAGACGCAGCAGTATAAGAGGTGGGGGTGGTGGAGCACACCGCATACTCTGTGTGGATGGTCTCTGCACTGAGGTCACTGAGCTCCACATTTGCTAATTTGCTTTGGAGTGCACTTGGAGCCAGATTTTTTTTTTTTTTTTTTTTCAGGTTGCTCTGTAAATCAGAGGGAAATTTTTTGATTGACTTAATCACAGCAGAGCAAGCGAAGACTCGACGGGTGTTGCAGCTCATCAGAGAAAGGATGAGACAAGGAAATCAGACATTTATTCTGTTTTAATCTCTGCCGCTGCTTCTTCTCCCCCACCCGCCATCCTTTCCCTCTCCATTTCCTCTTTCTGTGAGTGTTCTTGCTGCCCGAGGTCAGTTTGTCACGGAGAACACAAGCTTTTCTCACTTGGTTGCAGCGATTCAGTGATTGGTGTGTACAAACAAGCATATCAAGCAGGGATGACATGCCCCCCCCCAAGCCCTCCTCTCTCCTACAGACATCGAATATGTCCTTCCTGCTCTCTCTGCTTCGTCCCTCTCTCTCTCTCTGTCTCTCACTTACACTGAGTGTCCCCTGCATGAGGTGGGTTACACAAGCTGCTGCCCTGGGAATCCCGGGCCAGCTCATTATCCTGCACCCCTGAGACACAGCTCACTGTAAATTAGGACATCAAACGATGCAGGCTTGTTAGAGAGCCACAGATACACTCATTAGCATCAGCACCTTTGCTTGTTAGAGCCTGTATCAGAATTCGCTCCCACCACCACCACCGCCGCCACGTCGTTTCCCGACGTTCCTCCGCGCTGACTGGAAGGTTTAGGATTAATGTCAGCTCTAGCCAGCAGGTCAGTGCTGTTGTGGTTCAGATATGCGACTGATTGATCAGTGGTGGCGGGAAGCTGTGGAATTTGTTGACAGCTGCCCACTATCCAGACCATTCCTATCCATATTTCATTGTGTGGAAAAAAAAAAAAACATAACCCTTCTCTCAGAATAGCTCGTCTAGCAGGTGGCTGACTAGTTGTGTGTCACAGCTACAGGGGATGGACAAAATAACTGAAACTGCTTTCAATAGAACATGACCGTAAAGCTGTTCCGTTGATTCTAATAACTGACCTGGATTAAAGGGGCACTCCGCCAGTGCTACCCTTTATCAATCTGGTATATCAGGGAACACTCACTCACTTGTTTTTATTTCTTGAAACCAATCACAATCGTCTCGGGCGGCGCTAAACCCAGGATGCAGCGACAGTGCTTGTGGATTATAGTGTCAGCAGTGGGGACTGTGCAGGCCTGCCTTATCGCATGATCCAAATCTTGGTTAAAACTCGCCCTTTGCAGCATGTAGGTTTCTGGCTCGGAGGTGGTTGTTTCACGAAGCGACGGGGACTTTGACACAGAGAGAGCGAAAGAGGAGGAGAATGCCAAGTCAGCCAATGGCAGGCTTGTACCAACACCAGGTCATCATCGGTAGTACATCTTGTAAAAGTGTCGTCTTCTGTGGCTCTGGGGGGAGCTCTTCAAGGTCTTAAAAGATATCCCTGATGATGGTTTTGATAGTCCAACAAAAGATGCTCTTCAGTTGCCTTCTGGAAAAGTCCAGTCCCTGAGGAATAACGCTTATACGTTGATGAATTGGTTTACCAATTACGTTGTTTTAGAAACGCCTTGATTGTGTTCACAGGAAACATTTTTTAAATATGAAGTTCAGCACTTTGACTCCAGAGAACAGGCTTTGCATCCTGAGTCCCGTGTGCCTATAGGTTTACACAACAAACACACTCTGATTAGGACAGATATCAGGATTTTGGTGAGTTGGTAACCACCAGAGTCTTTCTGTATTAAACCAGACTTCAATCTGAGAGGGTATTGTGTTACATTACTGATACAAATTAAATACATTTTCAGTGAACATTTTACCGTCTTCATTATGTGAATAGAAAATCTAATCTTTCCTGCATCGTGTGTCCTCCAAAGCATATTTGCTGCTGCAAATTGCTTCGTTTTGGCCATTATTTATCTGTCTCTCACAGGCGCATTATTAAAATCACTGGAGGAGCCTTTAAATTGACAAAATCCTGTGGATTGATCGTATTGATTCGTCCTAATATGTTTTGCTTGCAGCTCCCTGTGTCATTGAGATTTGCACCTGAATTGCTTGTTCCTCACTTGGAAACACAGCGAAATGATGCAATGTGGGCGACACAAGCAGTGGTCACAAGTAGATGGTTAGCAACGCTGACTAAAATGCACTGACTGTTATTATCCAGACCACAATGTACAGCCCCAAAAATGACCACTGAGATTTCACCGCAGCTCTGTAGACACGTAAGAACAAGATTGAATTCAGTTTTGTCTGTGAGACATAGGTTAACCACACAGTCAATGATCAGGTTTTCTTAAGGCTTATTTCTTGATGGTTAGACACTTCTAATGGAGAACAGTGTTTGTTCAGTACCTTCGTCGCTGTCTTCTGTCAATCCATACCAGCAATTTTCTTCATTACTCTGTTTGTCTAAGACCAACTATTGTCCTTTACTGTTAAAATGTATTGATGCGACTGATAGCAAATTGTTTTTCTTTTGTACCTGCGCAGGCTTTTCTTGTTTCTAGCACGCTCTCTAGTCTTTCATTGGGCTGTGGTGAAATGGAAATGTCCATGACTGTCAGTAGGTGTCCTGTCATCATGTCGTCTTCAGTGGGTACTCAACCATTAATGTCTTTTTTTTTCAAAAAAAAAAAAAAAATCAAAACACCACAAGGTGTTTTTTTTGTCTTTTTTTCTGTAATGATCTGTCTTTTTCATCTGCTCTGCATGCTATCTGACATCTGGTGGCATGCAGCCCGTGGGTGATTGACTCATCCCTCTGTGCATGCCGTCACTTCACTTCATCTGTCTATGAACTTCACTTCATCTGCATCCCACTCTTCTCCTCCCCAGGACCCAGACATCCTCTTCTTCCGTGGTTTCAGCTAGAACAAGAACTAATCAGAGGATGTCGAGCCAGCATTTGTTGCCTCATATTTGTCCATCGCCATCCTTATCTACTCTCACTTCATAATCTATTCAATGTGGTTTTCGTCCTTGTATACATCTGGTATGCTGAGTCTTTCTCCATATAGTTTTACCCATTTTAAAAACATATTCACACCTGTCTTGGACATTGCATAACATCATTCCAAACAGGGCCTGAAGTACTAATTTAAATACTTTTTAAGACACTCTGCGGGGATGGAAATTTAGCTTGTCTGCTACAATCTGATTTATTTGATCTGATCGTGTTAATGTTTAATTATTATGCAACCAGAGAGACATCTATCACAGCAGAATGTGGTTCTTTAAACGTCAGTTAAGTAGCAAAAAGTCACTGGAAAAGGCTCAAGGTGCCCCCACTTTAGTTTATTACTCCTTTACACAACTTATTTAAATCATTTATTTTGAGTCCCCATTTCAAAATTATTTGTTTCTATAATTAACCGATTGGATAAATACATTACGGATGAATTAAGGTAAGATTTCAATTTCATTTTTGGGTGCTACGCCACCCACTGCTAACAGCTCCTCCAAAGTTAAAGAGTTGTGAGACTGTGTTATTAAATGTGGTATAAAGATAAGAGAGGACCGTGCAGAGGACTAAGGCTCGAGTGGAGGCAGTTGAGCCACACGAACCTGTGAAATTCACCACAACTAAAGGGAAATTATAGAAGACAGTATCTTCATCATGGCTGGTTAGAGTCAGGGAAATGACACCTGCAGTGAAAGCATGAGAGGACTGCGCACACTGCATCTGGTTCCTTCCATGTTCTGATGGCCTTAATGTCCTATTCTGTCTTTGCAAGAACATTTTTAATCATAGCAACTGATTTACATTTACATTTTTAATCCTGAATCACACTTCAGATAATCCACAAAAGATTGAATGCACAGGTGGTTTTTAATGCAAAGTTCTGGAGTTCTTACGTTTCACTCTATCATGAAAACCCTTTCTCAAAGGCAATAGGAAACTCATCTGTTTAAGCTAACAGCTTTATTTTATTATGGTGTTATTTTGCACTTCCTGCTCTTCCTCTGGCACAAATTTCTGAAATATTTTGGTATGTTGAAGATATCCATCCCTTTGCATCCTACACCAGAATCATTAAACCCCATTTCAAAGGGACTAAGCCAGTAAATGCTATTGTAACAATATGTTCGTTGTGACTTTCCGCAGCTGCAGCATTCACTATTGCGGCCGTCTGCACGTATCTGACTTTTTGACATCAGGATGAGGCCATTTAAAAATGTTTGAATCACATTGTATGCCAACGGTCATTAAGCGACGCTTTGAGCTCACTTTTTCAAAGCCTTCCATCCTCGCTGTCAGTATGCTTGAATCAAGAGGAGCCAAGTGGGTTGCGCTCCTCAGTTTTTCCTGGTCCATCACATGACTCTTCGCTGAATAGTCTGTGTTAAACAATGGTGCTGAGCTAAGTTGCTGGTTCTAAGGCTGAATCTCCCAAGTGAACAGGTAGCACATGTTTTTATTCCTGCTGCACGACCACAGAGCATTTAACCAGCGCAGCCTGCGGGTCAGCACTTACAAGTCCAAATGTTAACACTGAACCGTACTGTATGTGTTTGTGCCCCCCGAGAGGGTGAGAGGAACATCTTCAGCATTGTTCTGTCTGAAATTTGTGTTGACCAATAAAACCTTGAACACAGCTGTCACTCTATTATCTGTTGTGTCATGTGGAAGCCATTGTAAGCATTCATGGCTGTGTGCTTTAGGTCAACGGCCAATTCAGACGAGGTGACATCTCATCCTTTAAGCGACGAGATTAAGTGCCCTCAGTGTCTTTGTCTACCACTGTGTCTGTCCTCCTACTTAACACGCATACACTCATTCTCATATAACACTCTGCAATTTGTATACACTAAATTAAGCAGGGTGCAAGAGTGGGGAAGGTCAGGAACTGAACAGCCTGCCTCTGAGGTTTCTGAATTAATTTGTAAATATATGCTTTTATTGTGTACAAGCACTCAGTGAAGGTGACACTAAATGTCAGCCTCAAAGGATTTCTGCTGCATAACAGTGAGATGAATTATTTTCTAATTCATTAAGTTCTTATTTGAACTACATGCTCGCATACGCAACACTGTACCTGCATATTCCATATAAACTATGTATTATGTATCACACAAAAAACTTTTGTGTGTCTTTTCCTGTTTTCATAACAATAGCCAATACGACATGTCGCCACATTTGTCAGATATGAACAAAACAGTCACTTTACCTCTTTCAAGTTTTTGCTCAGTTAAAGTTTTAAGTTTGGCAGGGTTATGTTTGAGGTTTTGATGAGTAAAATTGCCCTGGTTTAATCCACATGATTCTTTGAACATGTTATGCAAAAAATTACATAATTTCGTACCAAAAAGTACATACAGTCTCTTCAGTGACACACTATTCAAGCCCTCAGTGCAAGGAAATGAAAAGTTCTCTTTTTTCTGTTGAACTGAACTAGCTTCATGGTGTTAAATAACGCAGACATATTTTAACCTTAATAGTTCTCTTTATCAGAGGATTGCATGTATATGAGTAGGCCTTTCTGAATGGTGAGGTTAGAGCGTGGCCGTGGTCTCATACCGCTGAACTTTTCAGCCTTGTAATAAAACGTATATGGCGACAGCGTCATGAAGAGAAAGGTTGTGTAAGTGAAATACATTTAGTGGGAAATTCACCGATGTAGATCCATACATGTCATATCCTCATGACACAAAGATCTCTGTGCCTTCAGGCAAACAAGTTCCTCAGATTTCCATCACTTTTTCACTCGAAAAGCAGCTACTGCGTATATATATATGTTCACACACACACATATATATGTTTCTGTAGCCTATGTGGCTTATTTGAACTCACTATACAGACACTGCTGCAGAAAAACTCATTCGATAAATAAGAGGAGGTAACCTGACAAATTCTTTTTTTCCCCTTTATGTTTTAAACTTCTTCCAACTGAATTACAGTTACAATTTTAAATTCTGATCCCCCAAGGCAGTGAGAGGTCCCAAAGAACACTTCATTTGTCAGCATTTGTCAAATTTCTTACTAAAATCAGTTTTCTAGACCTTTAGCTAAAAAAAGTGCAGAATAAAAGGTGCAACACATCAACTTTCATCAATGTTTTTTGATTTTAAAGTGAAATTACCACAAAGCTTTGATTGTCTGAATATTCTGTGCATATATTCACATGACTGTATCAGAACTTCCATTTTACTTTGTAACGAATGGCCGTGGAAGCACGACTCAATTGTAAATTGAAGGGTTTGGATGCAGGTTGTGAACCTGTTAAGGGAAGCATACAGACTGAACATGACTTCCCATATTGTTCCTCTGTATTCTTGGTATAATAAAGGTGCTTGGGTTCATGAGGGGGGGCGGTGGTGGTGGTGGCCTGTGTTGGCAAGAAATTTGGCACCATTCAGCCACACAGCACAAATGGGTCCTTTTCACCCTGCTGCAGCAGCAGCAGCAGCAGTCATTGAGGCATCTTATGACTTTCCTGCCCAAACAGGGAATTATTTTCTGTTTGTCAATGACGATTACTCTAATTTGGCCACAAGCTTCTTTCACAAGGGTTTTCCTCATTCACCACAATCCATGTGAGGGAACTACTATTTTGGGACCGTGCCTCACTTGTATAAAGACACACGTGTTATTGCTCTGCCTGAGCCTCATACACAAACACAATTCATCAACAGGTGTGAGAGGAAATATATTTTTTTTCTCTCTGCAGAAGGATGTTACGTTTGGAGTGTGCGTGGTAAGTGTGAGAGAACAAAAGTCGCTGGCAAGGGGCATTCAGCCCGCAGGAGGATTTCCTCGCTCAGCAGAGGAAAGAAGAGAGGGAAGCCTTGATACAGCTGGCTGTGCAGAAGCATTTATACAGCTGGATTAACTGCACTTGTTTGCTCTTTAATAAATATTGAGATTTGACAATCAATGAAGCTTAAAGTCATGTGTAAGAGTCAGTTCGAATGAACCCTAGTATTTAAGTCACCTTCACAGCCTATCAAGAAATCTGCAGGGAACAATGTTTGTCGGTTTTGACTTCCATTTTCAACAGCACTCAGCCTATTGTAGGCTGCTTCTTAAAGGCTACAAACTTGTCTTTTACAATGCACGGTGGCTACAAAAGCAGAAAATGTTAAAGCACTGCATATGCAACGAAACCCATTCATGTGAAATCTTAAAATGTACTTTGAGGAAAGATTAAAGTCGCTGCTTTGGCTTGCTAAGGTGTGACTTGAATTGGAGAGGAAGATAATGGGGAAGGCAGATGAATCTGTATTAGCGGTATGTTGATTTGTAATGGTTTTTCTTTAATCTCTTTGATACCTTTCATTTGAAATTTGGGATGCTTGGCCTTGCCATCAGCAATATTTTATTTTATTTTACTTTTTTCAACATCACGCTTCAATCCCCTTGAAGGATGTTTTATGTAAAATATGCTTTTTGTACCCTGGAAAGACATTTAATCAAGATTAACCTTGGTATTTTAGTAGCCAGTGGTCTAGCTTTGTGAGGTTTCATAATGGAAGACAATTAAGCACTACTTTCCCTGCTGAGGATCTGCTCTTGAGGGAAAAAAAAAAACACGTGTATTTATAGCAAGAATTTTTTGGCAGTTTTTTAAGTCTTGCAGAGGGAAATTTCTTTTTTTACTGGGTTTATCATGATGTTGAATAGCATGACCTATAAGTTGACTTTTCTGCCCCATTAACGTTTTTATAAACCTTGATTTGTATTAGAAGAAAAGGTTATTATTGGCCAAATAAAACACAAAATTGTCTCAGCTTTAATAGAACAAAGTTATTTTGTCAAAAAGTATTGTCACTTCAGTATAGAGTGTAGTTTAATGCGGACCATTTCTGGAGCTGAATGGGTTTTTATTGATGCCAAGGCCAGTGGTGATTAATAACTATTTGTTCATTCAAGTTATATTTTATTTTGATAAAAAAAACTTTGTTAGACCCAGCTTCATGCTCAGCTGCCATAAAAAATTCCAGGGACTCGTCCAATAAAATGATCTGTTTTTTGTCCCGCATACTTCACCTTTTTCCATTTATTTTATTTTATTTTAAATACCTACTTTAATCTGTAGGCTACTTGTAACAGCCATTAGCCTGCTGGAAATGTGGCAGCAGGGGAGCACTGCTCTTGTGAATGTTCATTCAGGGCTTGTAGAGCATGGCGGACTCGAGTATCCTCACATTGTCCGGTAAGAAAGTGCAGAGAAAATAGTTTTCCTGGGTGGTCCGACTCATTAATACACTCCGCACTTGTTGATTTACGGCTCACAGTTCAACTGCTGCCAATTAACGTGAAAACACGCAAGAAAGGGAAACATGGAGAGGGGGAGGAGGCCGTGAGTCTCCGCCGCACGGCTGAGTCAGGATGAACCTGCCCTCCACGTCAAGGTAGGACACCAGAAACTCAGACAGACGTTCACAGCAGCGTCCAAAAAAATGATCCGGCTAACGACTTAGCATGTAGCATAAAGTTAGCTCCGGTAAGCTAATTCACTGCTAATGCTAAGACCTGAGCTGTGCTTAGGCCAGTGTTTTAAGTACATGAAAGTGATTTCTTGACTTGGCTTATTCTGTTTTAACGGCATGCCAGCTTTTTTTCGTATTGTCTAAGATAGTTGCTTGGTATTTATTTCGTTTCTCACTGAGAGGAAAATACGAGACAAAAGAAGAAAAACGGCAAGTTAGGCTGATTCATTCTCTCCGCTGTTACAAACCAGCTATGATGTCCAACAAAAACGTCATTGTGAGCACTCACTATTTTCAAATCAATCCGGCCTTTAATAAATTAATTAAATCCTTCACCTTCGCACCTTATTTCGTTTGGTTTAATTTGGAAATGAATGTTGCGTACGTGTTTTGAAACGATAACCTGTTTTTGTAGGTTTGTACCGTAAACGCATCGCGACAGGTTTTTCCTTCTGGTCCTCCAAGTGTTCAACTCCTCTAAATTATTGATAACTTTAGTTAACAAGGAGGTCATATGCACCAAAAAACAAAACAAAACAAAACATGGCCTCGTGATTGCACAAACCAGATTCAATCTACAAGTTTATTATACTTATTTTTGAGTCAGATTAATTTGCTCATTCCATTTCGGTTTCCTGTGCTCCTTTTCAAGGTCGTAATAAAGCCTATTGTGTAAATTACATCATCAAATGAAAACACATGCAGCCATTTAATTTTTCACTGTTGCACCAAGTTACTCTGAAATCACTCTAACTTACTAAAGCAAACTGACAGATATTCCCCACATGACAGACATAATGCAAATTGTCGTGCAATTATAATTATATGATGTTGATGTAGGCAATTTGGGAGCAGAGCTGCAGCTGCATATGTCAATGTGGAGATGGTTTATTATAGGTTGTTACATTACTCCTTGTAGCATACTGCTGTCTTCTAATCATCACTTTTTTTTTGTTACTGAGGCTGAAAGTTTGTCTGAGCTGGAAGCTGTTTTATATTTTCTTGTTGTGTCTGTAAAGTGATTATTTTCTTTTTGCTTTCGTCCCAGTAAAATCAGCAGCTTTCTGTTGAGGTTGTGCACTGTTGCACGGTACCCTGTGACCTTGTCAAAAGCAATCACAGTGGTGCGCCTACAGTTTTCCTCTCATCTTAAGACATAATCTCTTTAATTGGTGTCAAAGTTGGGGTCCTTATGGTGAAAGTCCTGAAAATACCCACACAGACAGACACGCTCACTTGTTGACACTTAAAAAAAAGAAGAAGCAAATGCAACAGGGCCTCGTCAGTGTGGTGCTGAAACTTGTTAATCTATAGTCGGGGGGGTGTTACTGCAGGCCCTCTAGCCACTCCAGTCTGACAGGATCCTTCAACTTAAGTCAGTCCCATCTGACCCCTCTATTCAACCCTTCCTCTTTACACCTGCTCAGTCCCAAGTACCGAGTTAGCGTGACAGACAAGATTTGCTTTTAATCTCACAGTTCTTACACCTTGAGGAAGACATTTATCTCATCATAGTGTGTGAAATCCCTTTGTTCATTTGGTCCAAATTAGTGTTGGTTGATAGGTATGGCTGCAGCTACCATTTATTTCCTTGATTGACTGAATAATTGTTTAGCCTACAAAAAGTCAGACAATCATGAGAAATGCCCATTTTAATTTCCCAGAGCTCAAGGTGACTTCTCCAAATTGCTTGTTTTGTCTGACCATCAGTACGAAAATGAAAGTTATTCAATTACAGTCTTACAAAACAGAGAAAAACAACAAATACTCGCATTGGAGAGGCAGGAGTCAGAGAATAGCCTGCATTTTTGCTTGAAAAATTCTAAAAAATGAATCTCATTGCTGATTTGATTTTCTGTCAGTCCACAAATCGATTAATGAAGTGCTTGTTTATAGTGATATGGTGATATTTACTGTGAGGTTTTAGAGATTTTTCAATCAGTATTTTGCTATATTTTCTACCAAAGTAGTATTAATATTTCTGATTAATAACCCTATTGCAGGTAATTTTGCCACTTGCACTGCTATACAGTGCTATTGGATTTACAGGATTTTTGCATGAATATAATGAAGTACAACCTCGATTTACAAAAAGGTTGGGACACTGTGCAAATGTAAATTAAAAACAGAATGCAGTTATTTACCGACAATAGTTTCACAAAGTGTTCCCATACAACAATATCCTTTATACAATCCTGTGTTTCACAAAGTGGTGAACCTCTCTCCATACTTGCTTGTGAACGACTGAGCCTTTCCAGGATGCTCCTTTCATACCCAATCATGATACTCTCACCTGTTAACAATCAACCTGTTTACCTGTGGAATGATCCTAACAGGTGTTTTTGGAGCCTTCCACAACTTTCCCAGTCTTTTGTTGCTGGCATCAATTTCAGAATAAGCATACATTTACAAAAATCTATGAAGTTGATGAGGTCAAACATGAACTTTTTTGGGATTAGGGTTGTATTTGATTAGTCAGGTGTTTAATTTATGGGACCAGCTGAATGTAGAACATCCTCATTTTGCTGATTTTATCTGTAAGTTGTTGTTAGGTTACAAGCTGAAATTTATGCAGTCTCATACGGCAGCCCTGCAATAAATCCTACTGACATGAAGGATATATTCAGTGTTAATTTTGAATTAAAACTCTAGAGAGGCACTGATTCAACTGTATGATGATTTTGGTGGATGGCCATAAAGTTGAATGAACACCTCTCTGAAACAGTTTAACATAATAACATTCATGTAGGTAGGATTTAATGCCTGGCTGTGGAATTAGACTGCATACATTTAGCTGGTACCTTATAAACTGCTGCTGAGCGTTTATAGCTCTTGCAATATAAAGTTCAATGTATAATGACAGAATATTAAGTTCATATATCAAGTTCACATTTCTGCTATAAGATAATTTCGCAATGAATAGCAGGCGAATGTTCAGCACTGCCTGATGTGATCATGAAAGCATGCTGGATGATGTTCTAACCATCCATATAACTCTGCAAATACTGTGAGATTCAATACCATGAGCCAGGATCATGAATGACTCTGCCCTTGCACCTGCAGATAAAGGTGTTGTTGTTTGTCGTGAAAGCCGCAGTTCAGCGTCAGGGTCGCATGAGCTGACCCTTTATCTAGGCCTCGTAGACAGAAACCTAAAGAATATACCTGAATATCAGTGAGCAGAGATCAACCCTGTTTCTTCTCACCTTTGATCGCTCAGCAGGCTCACACTTTATCGCAGAGTTTCTTGGAGATGCCTGGAAAAATGGGACAGACTTAAACCAATTAAATCACTGAATAGATGTCCATAGGGAGGGTGACAGGAAACCTAGAGGGATTCCAAGACATTAGCTTCTGGCATAAATGATATGTAGCATGACATTTAAAGCATCAAAGAAAGGTACTGGTAGGCTATTTTTTTACAAGACACAAAATTTGGGATAGTGCAAGTGTGCAACCCCCTCAAAGAATAACTAAACCTATTGGTCTTCAGCTTGGAGTTGTTTAAATTTTCTCTTTTCCAGGCTTAGACATCCGCCTGAATGCTCCTCACCTTTGCCACAGGAGAGCAGCGAGGAGAAAAAGGGGAAAGCCAGATGAATGTGAAAAACGCACATTAATAAAACAGGAAATTGGGGGCTAAAAAGTGCAAATAATCACTGGTTGTGAATGTGTCCATTGAAGCACTCTTTTGGGTGCTAGCCCGATGCTCCCACTAATGGCCTGTTTCACTGAAGTAGCACCAGGAATGCTAACCTTCTCAGCGCTTCACAACTCAGGGCAAGCATGGCAGCACTCCCATTTGTGGTTGTGTGTGTATCTGTGTGTGCCTCGCAGTCGTTATCCTTTCTCGGAGTAGGGGGGAAAAAAAGCTCATTCTAGCATACTCTCCCATCCTGTAATGAACAGGGTCTACATATTTATGTTTTTGCCAGAGAACACTTGAAACACAAGAGGGGTTAAAGTAAAGAGTGGGGAGGTCTTTGGACCATTTTCAATATTTCCCCCCTCTGTGCCCCATAGGGCAAGTGAGGGGTTGCTTCTTTACAATAATCAGGTGACCAGAGGAAAATAGTGTGGCCTTAACAAGCCCAAATTAAAAAAGAACATCATTTTCATTATGCAGTCAAACACAATTACAAGCAAATGTTTTCTCTGTGGAGCTGCCCCTGCTTTCAGGGTCTTTGTCCCTCGCTCCTTAGTGTGTGCAGAGAAAGGCCCCGGTGGTCAATGGGCAGCTGAGTGGCGTGTTCAGCGGAGGCCCACATCCTTAGCCCCCAGCGCAGAATGCGTTTTGTTAGAAGAGCAGCCATACATTCTGAGCAGATTTGTTGAATTAGAGAGCACAGCGGGAGACGGGGAAGCGGGGGGTAAGTGATGGGGAGGACTTGTTGCTAGGTGACTGACATACAACTGCAGCATGCCAGTTTTCAGAGCTTGGCACTCCTTGTCTGTTTTCCTTTTTATTTTGTTTTCTTCCTTATCAACCCCCCCTACACCCACCCCTCTACCTCCCCTCCCTGCTCCACCCTCCCATCAATTCACTTGTCTAGCTCTCCTCGTTTCTGAAGTGTAGATAATAAAATGAAGAGAAAATAGACAAAACAGGATGAATCATGGAGGATTCTACAGTACACCTCTAGCACCTACTAAGAACCTAGTCATCAGCTTTTCAACTACGTCGATACTTAAAAACCTTACTGCTGCTAAGTGTTGTGGGAAAAGAAAAATGCTTTTATGGGGAAAGTAAAGGTGGATTCCCTCTTTCTAATGTGCTAGTTAGTATACAATCTGACATAAAGCATTAGCCTCATGGAGACACTTTGTGCTATCAGCAAAAAAAAAGAAAAAAAAAAGGCTTTTCCTGGGGCTGGTAAGTGACACACAAGGACAGGCAGGATTTCTCTGAGCCCCCACCTCCCTGCAGGCATTGCTGTGTGGGAGATTTGCCATTTGAATTACTGAAATTATAAAATATATAATCCAAGATAGAAGATTCTTACCTCCTCGTTGAAATCATAATTCGATCAGTAATTAGAGCTGTTATGAGGAGGGTTATTTAGATTTTTCTGACAGGTTCAGTGAATTTTCCTGAGCAAACACTTCCTTCAGTTCTCTCCTCATTCGATAAGTGTGTTGTCCATCTCCTGACTGCCTGACTTGGCAGTCTGGCCACTTACCTTGTCAACCCCGTCACTGCGTGTCAAGCATCTGAGCCCCATGCAGCCAACGCTGACCCTTTCAGAGGGGCCGTCTGCACATAGAAGTTAAGAGTATGGTGGAAATGGAGGCAAAGAGTTTCAAGTCCAAAGCAGCTTCTTCCTGTTCTGTTTCTGGACTCTAAAATTCCGTACATATTTTTATGTACTGTCTAAAAGCTCTGTTGTAGCTTCATAATCCAAAAGATTTTGCGTTAAAGTTTACATGACAAAGGTGTTGAGTCACAGTCACATGCATAATGTATTTTTGATTGTCATGTATAGGTATACGTGTGCAGCACTTCTGCCTTCGAGAGTATTCAAAATATAAAGAAACGGCTGCGGCTGCTGGTGCTGCCGTTTGTTGAGAGGCATTACCCGTGCACTTCGTCTCTCCGTTTGTCTGAAAATGTATTACACTTTCAGAATTAGACTTTTTTTCCCCCCTCCATTCATCTTTGAACATCTCGTATTCATTCTGTGCCAGCGTCGGGTGTAGGGATTCAGGGTCATCTGGATTTTTGATTTCCCCCTCAGTGTCGCGTTTATTTGAAGCTCTGTCTGAAGGTCAAAACCAAATCCACCCAAACGAAAAAGCCATTGTTGATCTGTTTCTCCACCTCGTGCCTCCCTATTCCTTTTCACCAAGAAAGCATCTTTCTTTCTTTGTGCTGCTGGAGGCTTATGAGACTATCGGGGCACACCTGTGCCCTGAGGAAAATTCCCCTGCTCTCTCTAAAGCTGTATTATTCAGCACAAGGCCATGACAGTCAGTGTTTCTGAAAGCATTTGGAAGATTGTAAATGGTGATGCTAAAAACTGTCAGGAGCCCACGGAGATACAAAAGGAAAAAAGATACTGTATACAATAGCTTCCTTTTATTGGTGTTAGCCTGACAAATTGTCTGGAAGAAGATATAGGCTTCACATTTGATAGTAAAATAACCCTTGATATATCTTTCATAAGCTAAAGAAACAGAGTAGCTTATGTTTCCCTGAGAACATGATATATGTTGTGTTTGATATAATACATAAGGAGGATACTTATCACGTATGGCTGTGCAGTCAGTAAACCTGTAATTTATATGTGCTTTTAGATTTTGAGTGACTTTTGTCTTTGTTTTGGCTCTTTTTTAAATATTATTTATTTATTAATGTTTTTAGATCAGCGTGTCACACAAGTCTCATTACATCAGGACATGTTACATTTTAACATGAAATGATGGCAATCACAGCCATTTGCTAGATAGTTCAATTCAATGTATGACATTTATGAGCAAATTAGAAGTGCAGTTACATGTGGATGTGTAATTAGACCAACACTAAAATGAGTCAGCATTATTATTTCTATGTGAAATATTTCATAAGCAAAATATTTAACTGGTTGTACTCTCCAGGCATAGCCATTAATAGCTATTTAACATTACACAGTATAATTATATATATTTATGTGTGTGTGTGTGTATTTGTGTGTATAGTGTGTTTTTGTTTTTATTTTTTTCAAGAATAACCATATTTCTTTTGACTCCAGCAACAGATACTGTCACAGGTTACACTATAAAGCAGAGATTTTTTCATACATGGTGTGTGTGTGTGTGTGTGTGTGTGTGTGTGTGTGTGTGTGTGTGTGTGTGTGTGTGTTAAATGAATGCCTGTAGCACTGTTAATAATGGTGAGATGGTGAGCTGTGTTTGTGTGTGGGGCAAAGAAAGCGCAACAGTAATTGATTAGCTCAGCTCAGAGCCCATATAGACTTGTGTGTTTTAGCTGATTGGATTATCAGACGCATCTCCTTGGCCAGGCTCCACACGACTCCCAAACTAACATGGCATATCAACACCGTCTCAGGTTTTAGCGGCTCAGCCTCCGTGCCGCTGTCAGTGCTGATGCTGACGTGCTGCAGTGTGCCAAACCATTTGGCAGGACTTTAATGAATCTGGATGCAGATGAGACCACAAACAAACTCGTATCACGCTCTTAAACAGTGAGGCGACACATGTGTTCAGTTTGTTTGGGTTTCTTTGATAGATGTATCCCCCTTAAATGATTCAATCCAACCTCTCATGGCTGATTTCAATATGTTTTTTTCCTGGACCAACTGAAGATTAAATGTTAATCGCACCAAACTGTGCTTGTGCCGGTTTCAGCATTGGAATCATCACCTCAGCCGTCCCAGACTCACAGCCAGGACTTTTATTGATCATACCCTCTTCTTCTCTGTGATATTATTATTTTTTTTTTACCTCTTTAGAAAATCCGCTGCTGACTTTGGTGTCTTACAGCTTGCTCATTTACATTGACCCGAATCCCCAGCATGTCCGTTAAGTAGAGTGATTTAATCTCCCCTGGCAGCAGCACCCAGAGCACCCCTCTGCTTACCCTCCAAACATGCATTTTTAATCAGTATATTAAGATGTCACATAACAGTCTGAGCTCATCACCAGTGCCGCTGGCAATGGCAGATATGGATTCAGCTGTTTAGAGTGGTATTAGACCCTGGCTGCAGGCTATTAGAGAGTAATCGCTGAATGAGGATGTCTAAAATGTATTTTTCCATACCAAAAGTCACAATGCAGCTCAAATAAATTGAAATTGTTGTGTCTTTTTAAAAGGCGTTGTAGGATGTTACATCTACCGTGCGACAGAGAAGAGCAGCGACCAGTGAGGAAAAAAATTTGACTCATCTTCTCAAGGTCTCTGAAGTCTCCACAGGGCCTTGTCCTTGTAGCACAAGACTGCTGATGCCACACAGTGCTCTGAGAGGGCTGCACGCAGATAAATATTTGAGTGTGTGTGAGTGGCGAAAGCGAGATGACTCTCAGCCTGTCAGTTGTGTTTGGAGTCGTGGCATCAAGCAGGGACCTGCTCAGTGACACCGGGTAACTCAAGCAATGACATGAACACATACACATATACTTTCTCTCTCTGTACTCCCATCAGCCTCCCTCACCCCCTCTTTGAGTATCACACACACACACACACACACACACACACACACACACACACAGAAAGCCCTGTCAGCTATCTCCTGTCAGAGGCATCACCCTCTAGGTGCAGTGGTGAGCTTTGTGCACACAGTGATCAGGCAGCTTGCCAGCTCTGCCTTCTCTTGCCTCTACCTAGACGACTCCCTTCATCCTAATGAGCTCTGTCAGAATGGCATTTGACATAAGCCATCAATAAAGCACAACTGACAGACTTTAAGAGTCTGGAAATCCAGGATATCCCTGGCCTCTTGCCCCTCATAGTAGAAGCAACTCCCAAAATCTGAGTTAGTGCTCCGTTTGCCATCAGGAGGCAGATTATTACGTTAAAGCTTTGATCTGGTACAGGGCTCACGGATGTCCTTGAATTTACCCTTTATTCACTTCGTCAAAAATACAGTTCCCCCAAATCTCTCTCGCCCTGATTTTGAAATGAGCTGCTTTTAGTACAACTCTCTGTTTGCAGATAAGGATCATTACCGTTGCACCTTTTGCATTTAATGGATGAAAATGCTCAAGATCCTTGATTTAGAAAACAACAACCTTAGCCAACGAAAACATCTCAGTATTCAATAGAGACTGAATGTAATAGCGCTGCATTGTGCGAGGAGGCTCTACTCAGAATGAGCCTCGCCGTAGCTCACAGATTCCCGTTCATCTGTATTTGGCAGTAATAAAATACTAGGTCAAGGAAACAATTGTGTTTTATGGAAACTAATGAACTTAAAGAAGGCTTTTTGATCCTTGTAGTATAGGAGACCGTAATGCAGTGATGAGTGTACCATTTACTACAAAGTAATTCTGAGCTCAGGGTGAAGTCACTGCTCTATGAGGGGCTCGGTATGAATCATCCCCCGGAGCTAATGGATGCAGTTCAGGCTTCTGTTTTTATTCTTTCCCCCTCTCTGTCAATTTGCCTCAGCACGTATGGGTAGTTATTAGGGGAACACGTAAAAATAATTACATGAAATCAATGTAGTATGCCATATGTGTACAAGAGGAAAGTATTTGTGGCTGGTTTCTTTCTTCACACAAGCTTCTGTTCTACTCCCATACAACAGATTCAATCACACACCCTAAAAAGCCTATGTGTAAAGGTCACTGTTGGAAAAGCTGCGATAGTGCAGACAAAAGAGCAAAGTCTGTTGCTAGAAGAGACATTTATTGACAGTCATCTGTGTGTGTGCGCGCGCGCGTGTGTGTGAGTGCATGTTTGGTGACTAGGAGGCGAGGAAGCTCTTAGACAATGTGAAGTGGAGGTGAGGCCAAGGCAGCATGGCTGCAGCGTTGTGACCTGTGCCCCGACTCACGCATCACGTAGCTTCCTGGTGCCAGAGGACCTTCTGACCGTGATGAGTTTTGACTCCTGTCACCTTTGGGTGTCGTCAAGATCCTCTGACATGGACAGGACCTTTTATTATTTCTTTTTTTTATTAGGAGAGGGTGCTTTTCTGCTGCCTAAAATGCTCTACTGGCGACCACTGTCCCCACCAGTGAGGAATAGAGAAGAGAGGAGATACTGAGGAAGCTTGCGTCAGGACACCAGAAAAACAAAACAAAGCAGCTTTGCCGTTGTCACACACAGGCAGAATAATTGGGAAACTATGTATAGAGGCTTGTTCTTTAGAAACCTCCTGTTATGCTGACAATAATGGAGTTACAAACTCAGTCCGAAACTGTCAATGCACTGGTATCAGAATAGATGCAAAGATTAGGATCTTTGAGATGTTATGTAAAAACTCTGCACTTATGCTTTTCTATTGTACGCCCGACGTATTGTAAAGTGCGTTTGTTCAGGAATAAAATAGAAAAAGGGAGACAGCGTGTGGGTGGCTGCAGAGGAAGACCAAGCATTCAATCAACCCACCTGTTTTGACAGTTTGTCCGTAGCTGCATCAATACATTACAGTCAGTGAAAAGGGTTTTTTTTATTATTATTATTTGTTAAATATCTTCTCATACAGTACAGAGGCTTGACAACTGGACCATTGTGTTGGACATTTACAAAAAAAACAAGCAAAAAAAAAACACTGATTTTGGACAATTTGTATTCATTCGCTGTTGCACTCTGCAGTTGCGGTTCAATGCGACTGAAAACAAGAGAGTGACTGAAAAGAAAAGCACACCACTGGATGCCAATTTCATGTATATTTTGTACGTGGAAAATCACTTACTGCTTGTTCAATTTCAATTTCAAGCATGCTGTACGTGGCTGTGCGTGAATAGAGGATTTACTGTTCATAATTACCAGGTTGGCATTTTAGCTCTAACAGCGAAATGCTGCCTTACGCACACAATCACTTTGTTGTGCAAGTACTATAGGTGATGCATGCATTTGTTCATTTGCAATTTCTTATCGCTCTTGCTCTGCCTCTTACACAAACACTCACAAGCACAGGTATTATAGCCAGGCGGTGTGCATCGTGCACTCTCCCCAGTTTCATTTAGCCCTTTATCTGGCTAGAAATTGACTGCATTCAAGAGTGGAATGGATGTAATAATTGCATGCACTCTATAACATGCTCCATAAATGTGTTTTCAAAAAAAAAAAAAGCAAAAAGGGTGGGTTTCAAGGTATTCCTAATGGCTTTTTGCCAAGGATTTGAGGTTCACTCTCACTGTATTGTCTGGATCTTTTGTGACAGCCAAATGTAGTTCTCTCAGTTTCATTTGCGACCTGTAGGGAAGATGAAACATCGAGATTCTGGGAAATCTGCAGTATAGGATCTCACTTTTATGCCGCCTGACAATAGCAGGATTCAGTGAAGTTATATTTACAGGCCGCAGATGGCTGTCATACTGTGTATTAGCACTGCAGAGATTTACACAACAGAAGATCTCTTTGCAAGGTGTAATGGCAGTCCTGCTTTTGTATGCGATGCACTGCTCTTTTACTCTTTTCATAGCAGCATTGAGAATCTATATTTCAGGATAAAATATTCAGTAGTGCTGTCAACCTCAGTTTTTAAATGGGTGTTACGGAATTACTATTCACCATACTAGTGTGAATTGGCTTAGTGGACATAAGGTCAAATATCACGTGCACCGATTATAATAACAGTGGTGTAGTATTTGCCTTGTGAAACAAAAGCCCAAAGGGGAGGAGTATGTATGTCAGGACAGGGCTGTGTGCGTGTGTGGGTGTGTGTGTGTGTTTGTGTGTTTGTGTGTGTGTGCGTGTGTTCGTGCGTGCGTGTGTGCGAACGCACGCCCCCCACACTGACTGCTGCAATGTATTGGCTCTCCTCTATCCATGTCAGCAGGGCTGTGTGACTGAACGGCACTGGATTACGAACACGGGGGGCCAATGGGTCAGTGGATAAGAAGTCTTCTCTGTTACCACAAATCCGCAGATTAAACGCAGCGTCTAGAGCTAGTGCTGCCCCGAGGGCAAATGGGTCTGAAAACACAACTCTCAGAGAGCTTTGGCATAACCCTCCTGTCACTGTGGAGCCACGAGGCAACGTATGAGCGAAATGACTTCCCTTTAAGTCCCACTGCGTGAGCCTGGCCTTTAAATACATCCGGGGCATCCAGGGGTTATGGGTAGTGTTGCTGACATGATATCTTAATTGGAAAGTTAATCCTGCTGCTGGGACATCTGACTCTAAGTTAAAACAGTCTGTCGTGCAGAGAGAAGTCAACAAAACACTCAAGTCAAGCAGGCAGCCTGTGAACAAACACAGTAATGTCTGCATCCTCCATCTTTGCCTACCCACCCCAGGCAACTATAACAGCATACATTAGCATTGTGTGGCACTGTTTTACATCATTGCCTGCCTGCTCTTGATGCCGTTTAAGTACTTCAAACAGGCTCAGTGCCCACACAGACGGATCAGAGGACATTTACAGTAACGGAGCATGTGCACACTAAGGTGATACTGTGGCTTTCAGATTCAGATTGACATTTACCAGTGATGTTTTGGTGTGAGCTCTTTGGGGTGCCTGACTATATACATGTTTACATACATCTCTGTGGGCTTATGCAGAGGAGCAGGGGGAAGGCAGATGGAGAGAGAAAGGTGCTGTAGGTCTGCATGGGATAGTGGCAGGATGGCTGTTGGCGACGGGCTCTTGTAGCGTCTCATCTGCTCCAGTGATCCTAGGGAATCTGGGTCATTTCCAGCCTGTTCACATGTAACTATTCCCCACTCCTTCCCTCCCTCTGCCCAGGGCAAGCTACGACCCAGCTACATGCTAATGATGACGCAAAGTAAACGTACTTGTCCCTTACCATGATTTGGGAGACAGTAAGGTTTGCCACACCTCTGTGCTGTATCAGTCCCCTCTTCACATTGTAGTCCTGCGTTCACTGAAAGTGTATCAAGCTTTTTCTCTTTGCCAACAATCTTCTCGAACAGTTTAATGCAGTGAAGGACCTGTATAACAGCAGCAACATAAGGTGCTGGATGTGTCCATGAAGTGCTGCTGAGTCTTCAATATCACTCATAGCATTACAGTTACAGTAGTTAAAATAACCTGTGCACACGGTAAACAGGGATCTTAAGTTATTTTACTTTCATCTGAAAGCTGATTCATATTTTTGAGGCTTACGGTTCATTCTTGACCATGAAAACAGCAGCTGACAAAACACTCACTTACTAAAGGTCCATTTATGAGCCGCTCTGGAGCTTTCAGTCTTATCACATGATCTTCAACCACAGCTGGAGTTTTACAGTGGTTCTGGAATTGAAGATTTACATTTTTTCTAAACAACTAAGTGACTTCTTGTCCTTAATATTTTGCTTTGAAAATGTATTAAATGAAGAAACCTTGTCCTCCGGTCTAACAAACAAAAGAGCAAGGAAATCTGACAACATCGACCTAAAACTCAATGCAGTAACTCTGCAACAAATACTGGTTGTCATGCTCTGTTTTTTGTTTAAACACCATCGGAGAAGTGCTGAATTATAATTCTAGTAATTTTTCCAGATCACAGTATTAGTGTCCTGGCTTGGATTGTGTTGTCAGGCATTCTTGTTATTTTGTCCACCTTCTGCACCTCTGCTTTTGAATCTTGTTCACCTGGTCTCCAGACTGGGGGATTTTAGCAGGGAGCATGTGGTTCGAAATATAGGCACCAAAATATTCCAGGGAATCTATTTTATTATTTTATATATATATATATATATATATATATATATATATATATATATATATATATATATATATATATATATATATATATATATATATATATATATATATATATATAAAACTGAGACAGAAACCAATTAAAAATCAACAGGTCTGGTATATGGAGACCATCACAGTGTGTTTTGTCTGACAGAGGACTGGGCGCCAGGACGGGAGTGGGATCCATGAAGCGAGCAGACAAGAGGGGGAAAAATAGACGTGTTTGAATGAGATCTACTGTGCTGCTGTGCTGAATGTGCGGAGATATTGGTGTCAGGAGGCCTACTATCTTCTGACACTGTGACATAGGCCTGCAGTCAGCGGGATACAGTAGAGCTTATACCACTTCGGCTGAGTCAGATTTACGATGATATGCAACTTTAATGATTTCATATGGATGGTAAACCGACACGTGCGTAAAATACTGGAGGAGCACGAGGAGGGCTGCAAGCATGCGAGCAATTTTAAATAATAAGTGAATAAAAATGGAATATTTGCGGGGTTTCCATGAGACTAGTATGTGTAGGACATAGCCGGTTTGAGTCTAAAACACGAATTCATTGTGAGAAAAAAAAATATATATCCAGACTCTTTTTTTCAGTCTATAAATGTTTTAACAGTGCCTATAACCTAGACGTGTTGCTTACAGAGCATCGGCTGCAATTGTTATTTCCAGCCTTCCGTTTAAGAGATCCAAAACTCAACTATGTTTTATTGATGCGCGCTTCCTAGAAAAAGTAATGCAGTCCTTGTAAATTTAGGTTGGGGTGGGCAGCCTGCAGGGATGAAATATTTACAGGAAGCTAAATATTTCAGAGCAGCACCTTGTCAGTCGCCCTCGCAATTTACTTCCACTGCCGCATCTGATGGAGGTCTCATCCTTTATTTACCAATATTTACCGGTTGGTGTAATAATATGGGTGGATGAAAGGCGACCCGGATTGACAGAATCGCCTTAATCCGTTCGTTGCTCGCAGTGGCCACGCTGTCTTCTGTAAATTGGAAATTTCATAAAGGTAAAGCGCCCGATTTTGTCTGTCAAATCAGGCCTATTTCTCACAAACAGGTCCCATCAACATTAAGAGATGATGTGCAAATTCTTTCATTATTGAGATCTTCTTTCTTTCTTTTTCTCAAAGCCTTAATATGATGATGCGGTCTCCGGTTAACCAGCAAGAGAATGAACAGCTTCCTGTGCAGAAGGCATTTCATAACCCCGCATCAAGAGTCTATAATTCATGCAAAAAGAGCCGGAGGGGGATTCAGCTCGAGTGCGTGCGTTCGTGCGTGCGCGCACGAGAGAGAGGGAGCGAGAGACACAGGGCAGAGAGAGAGATAGAGAGAGAGAGAGCGTGTGTGTGTGTGTGTGTGTGTGTGTGTGTGTGTGGGGGGGGGGGGGGGGGGTCTGTGAAAATAATATCGGGCTTTTCCGTCAGAATGAACTTTACTACTGTATCCAGCCATGAAATAATCTGACCCGACACTTCAAACCATCTGCGCTATCTATCCGCCCTCTTATTTACTAAATCAGCCTGTGCACAAAACGGAGTGTGTCTGATACTAAAGCCGAGTAGCCTGGCAGGGCCATGATAATCCCATGTACACAAATATAACGTTTCTCTCCTGCCATGTTTTACAGGCGTCGCAGTCTGCAGGCAGCCTCCCTGCACCGCTGCTGCTGTCGACACTAATACAACCATACTGAAGGCGAAATAAAGGCAGATAGCTATAAGCTACTGTACTGGCTCCACTCTGCACAGCTGCCATTATGACAGCAATCAATTAGCCTTTGTTTTCGAAAAGAGCATTTATTCATGCCCCACATGAAAAGAGCATGCATCATCATAACTTAGGCTCTGATATAATTCATTATGTTTAATAAATTATCACTTTTGTGAGGTTGAAAAATGCGGGAAGCCTCGACTAACTCTGTTCAAGGTTGCGAGACTGAGTTGGCTGCAAATTCGTAGTCCTGTTGAAATAAAGGCCACATTGACCCTTTTTTGAATTATTTCTACAATTCACGGACGGAATATAAGATTATAAGGTCAGGGGTGTGTGTGAATGTTAAACAAAACGAACTATCGTTTTATTTTAAAAATGGAAGAATACGTTCACATTTTAGGCCTATAGAAACATGCGCTTTTATTATATATTAATATTATAGGCCTGGTCAGACAGCAGTAGTTTAAGAAGCCTCTCATCGCTGAGGTCACTATAAAAAACACTATTTAGTAGGCCACACTTTACATGGTATAATTCTCAACTGAGTAAATATCATGTCGTCTAAAATGTGCTAATATTATGTTGTGATTTCTCCCTCAGGGCAGGACAGGGTAGGGTGTCATTTGGCTGTGTAAAGCCCGTTTCAAGAGCTCTAAAGGGGGACTGAGCTGAGCGTGTTTGCCTGCTTTGCCACTTCACTATATAGGCTGAAGAGTCTTTCTTCAACGCCGCCCGCCGCACAAAGGCACGGGGTGTTTGGAAAGCACGGCGGGGCAGCTAAACGTTTGAAGACGCCGAGCAAAAAGGTCAAAATGTTTATATTATTTCTGAAAAGGGAGGCGCTGAGCTCTCCTTTCCGCCTGATTGGCCGAACTTGACAGTGATTGACGTGCATCCATGGCAACCGGGCAGCCAATCTGCCAAGTCCAATAGGAAATCATCGGAGGGGGCTTGACTGTCTTTTTCTCCCCCCCCCCCCTTAAAAAATACATCTCGGCTCCGGCTTTAATTCTTTCGTACTTTCAATCCAAGCCTACCTTGAAAAATACATCGTGGGTCCGGCTTTGATTCGCTCGCACCTTCAGCCCTTTGCCTGCCAAGTTTGCCGAGCCCGAGGATGCGGTAGCCGGCCCCCACGCAGCATCGTTCCTCCTCCGCGGCGTTTGGTGTTTGCGTTTTTTCGCGGCTGGTCAGACGATTGGTTCGGTAACTTTCGGATTGCCTTGTTTTTTGGGTGTCTTGGACTGCCTTGGCGCACGGAAATCAGAAGCGGAGGACTCGAGAGAGAGAGAGAGAGGAGAAAGGAGGGGGAGAGGGAAGCACAGGAGAAGCCTCCATGTTTCAGTTGCCCATCTTGAATTTCAGCCCCCAGCAGGTCGCCGGGGTCTGCGAGACTCTGGAGGAGAGCGGGGACGTCGAGCGCCTCGGCCGCTTCCTCTGGTCGCTGCCCGTCGCGCCAGCGGCCTGTGAGGTCCTCAACAAAAACGAGTCGGTGCTGAGGGCCCGGGCCGTCGTCGCCTTCCATACCGGCAATTTCCGCGAACTTTACCACATCCTGGAGAACCACAAGTTCACCAAAGAGTCGCACACGAAGCTGCAGGCGCTGTGGCTCGAAGCGCACTACCAGGAGGCTGAGAAGCTGCGGGGACGCCCGCTGGGGCCGGTGGACAAATACAGGGTGCGGAAGAAGTTCCCCCTACCCAGAACCATTTGGGACGGAGAGCAGAAAACCCACTGCTTCAAGGAGAGAACCCGGCATTTGTTAAGAGAATGGTATTTGCAGGATCCCTACCCGAATCCCAGTAAAAAGAGGGAGCTTGCACAGGCTACAGGACTTACACCCACACAAGTAGGAAACTGGTTCAAAAATCGCAGACAAAGAGACAGAGCGGCGGCTGCAAAGAACAGGTGAGCTGCATGCATCTTCTGGATGGTTTCTGATCATAATAGCTGCAACAGTAACCTGTATTTAGACAGAGTGGAAAGCATAAACTCCCTGCATGCAGGCTCGATGTATACATCATGGTATTTAATAATCATTCAGTTTAATATAGCACAACAGGCTAAGCCACGTTGACATAATTTCTCTGGTTATGAGATTCAGAATCACCATTATCCTAAACTCAGGGGGATTTTAGCTTATTTCTTATTTAATAAATGCTGCTCACTGTGTCTATAATGATATTATATTTCAAGAGGGTTGAAATGCAGAAAATGCCCCGAAATACAATGGCTTCCCGTCATTTAGAATTATTGTGAGAGCAAAACTCTGGATAAATGATTTTAGTGAGTAAGATTAGCACAATACAGGAGGGCAACATGTAGGCTAAAGTGAGGAGGAAGGTACATTTACATGTTATTTTATGCCTATTTGATTGTTTGTGCACCCCAGTGGGCCAATGCATCTAGAATGATAATAATCTGATATTTTAAATGTGATGTAGTAGATAATATGCTGTAATTTCCAATTACAACTGTAGCCAATCCGTCGAGAGGCCTGTTATTACAGTGTAGGTCGAGGTCACACTGCTGTATTGATCATGTTTAAGCAGATAAAACAGCCCATAATTTTCCAGTAGGTATTTAAAGTAAGTGCTATTTGCTATACAGTAATTAGTGCGCTCTTTCTGAAATTATCCCATTGGTATAGCCTATTATATTGCAAATAAACGGTCTTGCTGTGGTACTTGTAAGATCAAATCTACAATAACAGTGGAATTTGTTTTTCGTCGGGATATTTTCAACCGTGCACGCCACCAAAAATGCCACTTTTACCGAATTTACGTTCACATTGTGTGTTTTATTGAGGTGAAGGTGGGAAAAGTGGAGCTAATGGGTGCCATTTGTTTTACGCGTATTTGTTGCAGGATTCATTCAGACACACGCACAAAAAAGCAAAGCAAAGCAAAAAAACGCAGCAGAAAATTACAAAATAAAACGACCCTCAGTTCAAGAACATCGTTGCCAGAATCATTATTTTCTCCTTAATTTTTTCCAGTTGTTTTGAGAAATTAAAAAAGATTAGATTGAAAAGAGTAATTTCCTGCACAGTGGACGGGTTTTATGTCATGCTGTGCCGTCTCTCCGTGTCTTCTGCCCAGGCTCCAGCAGCAGGTCCTGTCCGGCGGCTCGGTTCGCTCCCTGGGGGACGAGGACGGCACCGTGGACCGCCTGGGGAACTCGTCCAGTCCGGAGGCCAGTCTGTCCAGCAAAGCAGCCGCCTCGGCCATCTCCATCACCTCCAGCGACAGTGAATGTGACATCTGACGGGCGGATCGAGGGTGTTGATGAATTAAAAGGGGGATGCGACTGAAAGACAATCTAATAAAAACAAGTCATAGTGCCTGCGTTGAGTTATAAAACACACACACACACAAACTGATATTTGACGGGTGCCAAAACATGAGGGGATCTGCGATCTGCGGCGGACTGCCCGTCCTTATCCTTTTAGGCCTACTTTTTTTTTAATTTGTTTGTTTGCGTTTTACCCACGTGTGGATAACTGAACTTAATACGGACGAAACATATTTGACGGACTAATAAACCAACGCCCCGAGATGAAAAGTAAAAAAGAAGAAACATTAAAAAAAGGGATGAAGGCATCCGAGCGCCTAACCTGCTGTTCTCTGTGGGTATTTCATGTTGAAAAAGAACTGTGATATTTTTACTTTACTTTCAAAGTTTTATAAATAATGTTTATTTGCCTATTTAAAACTATCTGCTCTGTCTCTTCGAATTTCATATTCATTTGCTTGGTGTTTTTAATACTTACCTTGTACACAGGTGAACCTGTTGAGCATGCGCGCTTTAGTGAAAATGTGTTTCAGTAAAAAGAAAAAAAAGTAAAGATAACTTAATAAAATAATTGTTGATCAAGAGAGTATAAAGTTTAGTCTTTTTTTCTCTCTCTCTGCTGAAGATCTGAGTAACAGATGTTAAAAAAATATTTATCAACCTGTACGAAATCTTGCTTTCAACGAGGAGAAAAGTTTTGGTGGTCGCGGCGCCTCGCTGCTGCATCCCCTCACACGTTTTTTAGAGCGAGGCCTAATTGGCCAACATGCTTTGCGTCCTGTAATGCAGGGTGACAGCGAGAGGTCACAGAGAGGCCGACTCACTAACCCGGATGATCTGCGAGAGAGATCGTGGAGATCAAAACAGCAGATTGTGGAAATAGGCTTTATCCTGCCCGTGGAGGAGGACGGGCAGTATAGAAACGCGCTTCTTAAATCTTGCAAGTGTCCATTTTCCCAAGACAGGCAGGCTTTAATTCAGTGAGCAGGCTGTGCCGTTCACGGTGCAAATATATTCCTTAAATTAACATTAAAAAAAGGCTGCAGCCCCACTTGTGACACATTTTATTATGGCTGAATTAATATCAGGTTTTGTGTTACATAAATGCAATCTGAAAAGCACGAATTATATCTGCTGGGACAAAATAGCCTATTTGTTTAACTGATTTCTGTTGTCCAATTTTCAAAAATCAGCACAATGTTTTTCCTCTATAGGCATAAAGCTGCGCTAATTTATTTCTCTAGTAGATTTTTAAATAATGTTGTTTTGGGGCTTTTATTTGCTGTAATGTGCTTGCAGCATCTTCCCCAAATTTAAATCTAGAATTACAGTATTTCCCCTCCAGATTCAAAATAGTCTGAGAAAAATATATTTACCTGCACAGGGCAGCTGTTACCAAACGTTTCTACTGGACTTTAAGTGGACATTAAATGAAAACAAGCTGCCCACGGTGAAGACGTGACGCGGTGAGAAACGGGATAAGAGCAAAGTGAGCAAAGCGGCTTAAACCAGAAGTTAAAGTTGAGCTTTTCCGACTGATGGGACAGACACCTGGTTTCGTCCAATTTGCAATTAATTAGGCTACAGTAACTTCTGCGACACACAAAAGCCTTTCAGCTTGAAGCTAAATCAGCATGGAGAGAGAGATAGAGAGGAAACAAGTGAAGGGAAATAAATGGGGCTGTGTCGGGGGGGGGGGGTGTTCTTTTTTTTTTATTATTTTTGCTCCTCTTTCAAACCACGGGGACAAAATGGCTGAATATTTCCGTTTCTATTGAAAGTAAGGACGACCGGGGGACTAGATGAAAAAGTCTTTCTTGCAGTCAATAAGGTTGTCAAACTGGTCAGCGGTAATCAGTGCTAATGATGGGTCTGGGGTCCCTGCTCGGACAAAAGGGGCCCTGCCGCTGTTTTGTAAAGGGAAGCGACCGCGGGTCCCTCTCCAAAGAAAAGACTCCTGTGAGGGTAGTCTGGGGCGCGGAAATCACGACTTCAGTGTGTGTGTGTGTGTGTGTGTGTGTGTGTGTGTGCGCGCGCGCGCGCGCGCGCACTACTGCCTGAGCTCATGGCTTGGTCTGTTAAAGGGATTTAATTACCAGTTGATTGTTTTCTGACTTGTAGTAGCCTCGGCGCAGCGCATATGCTTAAAAAATGCGTATATCTCGTTGTTGGGCAGCTGTAAATGAAATAACAGGCCACATCCAGCATATGGTTGGCTGAACTTACTTCACCAGGTATTGCAGCTTCAGAGCATTTCGACAAGTTAAAGGCAGTCAGATAAGTGCGGTTAACTTGCGCGAGCCGAGGCTCTTTCAGCTCTGGTTGTGATATGCGTTGAAGGGCGAGCTGCAGCCTTGACTATACGTCTTTATTGTCATTGAATCTGTCGGCGTGCAGACGCTCTGAAGCTCAGTGTGGTTTGTCATCATAACTGTCTGCTCAGACATGACAGCCGGGGGATCTGTCTGCAGAGCTTGTCTGCATTCAGTTGGATCTATAGCTATTTGTCATAGAGCCTCAAACTATTTAATACCACAGTGTGATACATGCATACCCACACTATTATACCAAGCCCAATACTGGCACTAATGAATGCTTAAATAATAATAATAATAATAATAATAATAATGTCTTTTTATTGCATGGAAAATTCATTGGAGCAGCTTCATTAAAGGATAAAAGAGCAATGGTTTAAAAATAAATTAAACATACAAAGCAGCGCACAGAGGACCCTGGGCTGCTGCATGATTAGAGCATTTACATCCTTTTAGCATACCTGGAAAAGGTGTGAGTCCAAATAGGATTTGTAATTCTAAGGTGAGTTCTTAGCAGGGCAACGCGCAGAGTAACCTGTTATTTACAACATCAGCAGAGAGAAGGTCACAGATACGCAATGCTGTAGAAGCGGCCTTGTCCAACTGTCCCCCCCCCCCCCCCCCCCCCCCCCCCCCCCCTTTAAGTCGCCGCACCAAACTTGGATGGAGGATGAAGGACACTTTGCGCTGTAACGGCTATAATGTGGAAGCGAATCGCTGTTTCTTTACTCACATCAACAGGCGCAGAAAACGAACCCTTTTTTTCTCTCTCTCTCTCTAAGTGCCATCTCTCAGTCTCTGAAAACCAATCACCACGTTTTGCTGACGTCCGGAGTCCTTTTAGCCCCCCTCTGGACTTTCTCGCCTCTGTTAGACTGATATATTGAGCACTAACCATTCAGCAAACAGCTGTTGAAGGCTGATGGCCTCTCACCTGTACAACCTGCTGGCTCAAACCGGATTTCTAGTAGTAGATGCACTAAAAGTTCATGATATGCTGATTAACAGGCTTTTTAAAATTGATGGACAATATCAGTGTTTCAAAACATTAACCAAGATGCTGCAATGAACAAATTAAAGCTTAAACTTCCTCATGATAACAAGCATAGAAGCCACAGGTCTGTCTGTCTTGTTATAATACCGCAGTACACAGTAACAATACAGTGCAATATAATAACAACTGGAAACATGGAGATAGTTTGGCCGAGCAACCAGTTCAAAATACAGCGATTTAATGAGGCTGTGGACGCCTAATGTGGACCTGCTGCCTCCACACAGTCCAGTCAGACCAGTATTATTTTCACATTCAACCTACAGCCAAAAGTTTTTATTAATCTGGGAGAGGAGGGCCGTCATCATCAGAGGGATGTGTTTGTTTTTTACTTCCACCGGTGGATCAAGCACTGCGCTTGAGTGCAATTTTGAAGTACTTGCTCTCTACTTGAGTATTTTCACTTCATGCTACTTTATACTTCCACTCCACAAGGCACGAGGCAAATATTGTACTTTCTCACTCCACTACGTTTACCTGAGGGCTCTAGTCGCTACTTTGCAGATTTGAGATTATTAATGCAAGACACACTCAGGGTCCATTTCGGTGCACCTGCACAGTCTGATGTGATCCAGTACAACTGTTCTGCCGTGAAGCTTTTGTTTGTTTTGACACTGTCATATAAATGAATGATATGGCTTAGATATTCAAAGAAGCTGCTGTTCTGGATTGAATTATGCTGCGAGGTGTTAATTATGCTGTCCCCTCATTTATGTAAATATGACCAAAAAATATAAATTAAATAAAAAATCAGCAACACCTCTCAGTATAATGCAGTCCAGACCAACAACCCCTTTAACTGTGACCTCAGTGCTATACCTGAATTTCGACGTTTACACAAAAAGTGAACATTAGGAGCATTGTAAAGAAGCTGTAGCAGAGCTGTTGTACTGAACTGCAATTCATTGTGTATAATCTAGTGTATAATCAGTTACTAAATTATTACACATACATATTATTATTATACATTAAAATTAGTCTTAAAGTTACCAGCTTCAACATTGCTGATGCTTACGTGTAATTCTGTAAAACAACACTTTTCACTTAGATTTTTTGAATGCATGACTCTTACAGTAGAGAGTACTTATACTTTAATCCTACTTTTAGTCTCCTTAAAAGTAAAAGATCTGAATCTTTCTTCCACCACTGGATCCTTCCACACTGCTGTCCCTGCTTATAATCAGGCTTCAGTGTCCTCACGATTCAAAGTGAAGTTGAGTTCACTGCCTGGGCCTTGAAACCTTTATTTTTTTTTATTTTTGCATGAAGACAATAAATAAGTGCCTACTGTTGCATAATGCTATTAATAACAGCACTGCAGCAGAGCAGTGGAGGGCTCACTCTGATACTGTCACGCCGTCACATTCTCCCTCTCAACATACCTCCTGAAGTGGTAGAGGTCACCCAACAGGAAAAACAGAATCTCTGTTTTTCAGCCAAAACGCTCTCCATCCACTCCGCACTCCAACTTTTTAAACTCCACTGCTTGTTGTTTACAAGGTTAAATCAGAACTATGATCCTTTCAAAAAACTCGCCATCAAAATAGCCTGTTCGTTGTGCGAAGGCCATGAATTTATGTCAAAATATTCATTGAAAAACGCTCTTTGGCCCTCCGTGTTTACCAACAGTGAAAATGTAGCTATTTCTCTATAGGCGTGTGTGTGTATGTGTGTGTGTGTGTGTGTGCGGGTGTGCGGTCTTCCTCACATGTTAGTGCACGTCGCAGAGGTTTTCTTTTTAATGAATAACAATGTCATGGTCTGTAGCTGCTCCATCTCCTGAAGGGTTCACAGCTTCTCCATCACAATGGACTGAAAATAGAAAACTGCACGCTAGCGGCGCCCCCTGGTGGACGTCACTCCTCACATTGTTGCACATGAGAGGGTCTTACAGTTGGTCAGGCACCTGCGTAGCTTTCCTGACTGTTTTAATCCAGAACAAACCTCAATGAAGTTAGATGTTAGATGCACAATATTATGCTCCATCCAAGCAGGCAGTTAAACAGCCTATATGTCTTGTTGGAGTAAATAAAACCTAAATAAAACACATAGAAAATAACGCAGATTCGTTGATTTTATGCTTTTCCTCATTGTCGCAGGATCTCGCAGCTCTTGGACTAAATAAATAAATAAAAACAAATACAATGAGATTGTTTTCTAGAAATACTGAGGAAATTAGTGCAAATTCCCCCGGACACCAAGAAGTTTAAGTACATGTTGTGTTGATTTACTTATTTAGCCCAGCTGCTCTGTCAGCGAAATATTAAACCCCTTCATTTTGTTTTTGCTTTATCTTGCAATTAATGATTATTTTAAGCTTTAGAATATTGACATTGACATTTAAAGACACTGACTCTGAAGAATATCAGAATCACTCTGGAAAATAAAACCACTACACCCTGTAGTTTGTGCGTTATTGTAAGAATTAAACTACTTGAAAATCCCCACTAACATCACTGAGGGACATCACTGAAGTGTCCTGTCAGTGGTAGCTGCCCCTAGTAGATTTAAACACTTATCTAATGCAGATTCCTGCAGTTAAAATTTTGATTCAGTCAGCCAAGTCCCTCAGAAGTTAAATGTAGGGTCAGTAAACGCTGACTCGGATGAATGGAGGAGTTCAGCCTCCGGATGAACAGTGAAGCGCTGCAGAAGGAACCTGCACCTGCTCCTCACCTAATTCATCAATAATCTGCCCCATAACTGGTCACATCAGTGTGATATCATCGATGTTGTCTAGGTAAATTCTTCTGCGATGTGACTTTGAGTTTGCGCAATAAACCCAGTGTCCAGTCCCGCAGAGCAAATAAACCGCATTAACCAGTTTATTTTCACATTGGCTCGCTCCGTTTTCTCCGCGGAAGTTCTTCCGCCCATTTCTGCACAATAAAACCGATTTAAAAACACGTCTAACGGTGGTCGAGACCAAAGCGTGTGAGAGCACTGGCCACGACATCATGGCCTAAAGTCTGTGGACACCCGAACATCACACCAACATTTGAGGCTGAAACCGCGCGCGCTGACCCGCCGCTCAGTTCTTCTGGGGAGGCGGTCAACTGGATTTTGTTGCCTGTCTGCAGAGATCTGGTCCCATGCAGCCATGAGCGCATTAGTGCAGGCCGGGAACTCATGCTGGGCGACAAGGCCCGCGGTCAAGTAACCACGGCAGCGATGGATGACAAGTTCTTCCACACCAAACCATTTCTTTTACACGGATTTTCCAGATTTATCTGCCCAAAACCCCGCAAATGCAGCACAAAAGTGCATAAAACTTTTATGCCCACGTACTTTTGCCATTTCTAAATGTCTATATATACATGTGCCTTTTCTATTCATTTAACCAGTCTACCAAACTACAGATTATGTTCTTAATATATAAAGCTGGGAAAATCTCTATTGCTAACTCACTTCTATATTGATACTTTCTGATAATGTATTTAACTCTTTATTACTGAGAACACTGCGCTTTACTGTCACTAAAATAATATAAATCTAGATTTTTTTTTACCTGACTGTCTTCTGTCTTCCTCCCTGTGTACCTGTGTCCTGAAAGGCGAAACTCAGGGTAAACACAACCCTGAAAAGCTCTTTGATTTAATCGCACAGCAGCGGGGCTAATTACGCCCTTTCCTATGTCTTAAAAGTTCTGTCTTCATAATTGCGCCACATGTAAGGAAACGCGTATTGATCACGTCCAGCGTGAGGTGTTCTGCAGGCTCTAACTTCAGGAGAACTCCGTAAGTTTCCCTTAACAAACATTTATTGACCTCTTTTGGTTCTGCTTTCAATCACGTCCAGGCTCGGAGACGCGCTTCGTGCAGTTCAGCAGGCGGATCAATCAATCAATCGATGCATGGCTCCAACCTTGGCCCGTGTACGTCGCGTTTATATCCGCTGTTTGTTTAGCAGATACAATGTGAGGCAATTATGAGGCCGGTGTGCGACCAGGCTGCTCCGCTCACACAAAGGGGACTAATGTCGACCAGGACCCTGCGCCTATTACTGGAGCTGTAAGTGGCCTTCGATTTGACAGGCGCAAAAAATCTGATGAGAAAACACGCCATCTGTTTGCAGGCCTGGTGCATTGTGGGAACGCGAATATCGACGGAGCAGGTCGTGGATGAAGCTGCCTGATGGAGGTCAGAGGGCCCCAGCAACGTTACAGACGGCGTCGATCTCACAGAGGCCGAAGAGCAAGAACAAATAATACAGCAGTGAAAAACACACGTAAATGTTTTTATTAAGAATGACCTCTTCAGTGGTACAGTATCATTCTACATCAATAGTTGACCCAGATGCAGGGCCAGATGAGGCCACCGAGGGGGCCATGGAGCGAAAAGGTCACCCCAGTCCCCCAAAGTTAGTGCGCAGTGATTTCATAAACAGAAATTTGTATCAGATGAAAAGTTACAGGTATCTGCCTTTTGACGTGTTACTTTAGGAAAAGAGCAGGTGTAAGTGATTAAATGGATGAATCACTGTCACACGCTCGTACTTGAACACTTGAATAGAACAAGGCCATTGTTAATGTTATGAGGAGAACATGCTTTTGTGCTTTTCCTGCTATGACGAGTCAGTGTGTCTGCTGTGAAAAAAATGATAACTAGATTTGACACAAGGCCTCTTTACAAGCTTACTGCACTATGGCACCTGAAGGCCCTGACCAATTCAGTTTATACTGTGCCTCAGTGATGCATAGTCAAACAGATTTGCAAATGATCAAATGGCCACAAGATAATTGCCACAGAGAGAACCTGGGTTCTTTTGGGCCGCTGAGGATTTTCGACCCCTAAGGCAGCTGCCCACTTTGCCTGACTGATAATAAAGCCTTGACTACGTGTTGCGATAACTACATTATTGGTTAAATTCACCTAATAATGCATGATATGTTATGAGCTGATGTTTGGAGTAAAAACATCTCTTCTTTATATTCCTCCAAGTAAATAAAAAATTTAAATTCTCCCAAAAACTACTGCTTGAGTAGAATACCATTAGCCAGCCAAAAATGTCCTCCTCCATAATTCACAGTTAGCATGAAGTTAAGTGAAATACATTATCAGTGCATCTATGTTCTATATTCTATTTTACATTGAGGACTAATTAAAACCCAAGGAGTGCCAAGAAAGGGTATTGTAGTTGTGAATTTCTGTCAGGTCAGTGGTCGCAGTACCGGTTGTGACCTCTAGATGGAGACATTGATCAAAGAAAGAGGCTTCCTCCAGCGGTCAGACATCTGTCATTTTAAAAATGTGCTTTTTACCGTGGCTCATTCATCAATTTGCAAACATAATCCCGCTGCGCTAAAACACGTGACTACAAATACCATTTCTTCATTTCTTCTTTCTCAATATGGCGACATTCATGATCAACTGTGTGCATTATTTTCTAATCAAAATCCTTAACTGGGGGAAATTTAACATTTTTCTCTTAAAAATGTGACAGACTTTACTAAAGTGCTGTTGGATTACTTTTTCTGCTAATTTTATGTACTTTTATTTATTATTCTAGTCGATATTTTTATTGTATCTATTGCATCTATATTTTATTTTTATTCAATTATGTTTTAAATTCAAATTTAAAAAAATACATTTTCTAATTCAGTGCTCATGTATCTCTCGCTCAGATAAGCACTGTGACAAACATTTTTGATGAGAAGTAGTGTGTTGTATAAGAAAACAATAGCTATACGAACATCAAAAGACAAACTGATTTCTATTAGTTTATTTAAAGACACACACAAAAAAGTCGCCTTTCTTACGTATGCAGTTTCTGTACTTGTAGTTCTGCCGTTTGACCACATGATGGTGCACAAGATCCATAGTAGAGAAGAAACAGTGGCGCAGCGGCAGCAGTTTTTTTTGGTCATGTACTGTATCATTGCATGTGAATTTAAGAACAATGAAAAGCCTCGCAATGTGAACAAAAGGTTTAATTATGGCTTTTGTTTAGGAAAACTGAAGAAGAGACTGAGAAGACAATGGCCAGAGAAAACACACTGTAGTTTATAGGGGTTTTTTTGGGCATATTTCAGGCCTCAAGTTAGGCTCCATTCAGTGAGAGAAACCACAGTAAGAGTGATACCAAATGTAGAAATAGCACTTTAGATACATTTTTGATGTGTTACAACATGTATACAAACAAGCTGCAGGTAAATTTGGACCTGAGTGTAAATGAGCGTACAGCATTACTGAGTAGAGGGTGTGAATGTACATGTGTAAGAAAGTGTTGAGGCAGGGGCAAGGGCACCAGTTGGGATTTTAAGGGTCTATATTTAAACTCTCTGGTCTCCAGTTTCTGCAGCTGTCGCCAAGTTTAAGTTCAGCACCTTGAGCCTTTCTCAGCCATGCTCTTGGGTCGCAGTTATAAACCTGCCAAGCTCTGATTCACAGTGGGTGAAGCAGAGACTCTCGCCTGCCCTTCAGGTTGGATCTCCTGCAGCTTCAGAAAGTTAGAATTTTTCCAGTGTTAGTGAACTAAAATGCCTGCCTATTATTTATGAATCAATTATTCTTTTTATTATAATGCACCACAATATATCCCAGTATCACTGCACTTCGTCTAACATGCTTGACAGATGGTTTTGTTGTGACAAAGGAGATGGAATCCCTTCATTCCCCTAAAATGATATTATTGAATTATGCAAAAGGATTTGTTTTGTTTTTCTTCTCGTTTTTTCCTGCTTCCTAATCATTTATTTTAGAATCAAATAGATATTACAGTACATTAGGAAGGTGCAAGGGTCCCCAGGTTTCTTATGCAAGTGTATGCCATTTATTGTTAACTGTCTGTGAAAGATATACTGGCTATATACAGTATATGTGTGTGTGTGGGTGTGTGTCTGAAACTCTGGAATAGGTTTTTGCAACAATCACTGTTGTATAATGACTAATACTGCATCTACTATCAGCAGGAGCACATGATGCTATATGGAAATAAATACCTTAGCTCTAACATCATCTTGTGTCTTGCTTCAATCTTACTTACAGTGCAACACTTGATCTGGTTTATATGCCGGTTACATGTTCAGAAACCTTATGTGTTTCTGCATGTCCATGTTCTACGCAGGTTTGAATCTGTGTGTTTTTGTTGTGTGTTTTTGGGTTGAATTTAAGGATGGTAATATTTTGCATTTGTATGAAAGCAATACAAAATGCATGTTCTGAGCTGTGCACACAGTGTTTTGGGAATAATAATTTCTACCAAAACAACTGCACTGATTTTAATAACGGGACATGTGGCAGTTTATAAATATTAGTTACTACTAGTCTAATGTTATCTTATCAGTTAAAATGAATGTCTCTTTTTTGAATCTTCAAACTGATATTTCTGCATGATTGTTTAAAAATCTTCTTCGGGTCGGTCTCTTTGCAGGGACTCATTGCCTGAGAGGGGAAATTATGAGAAAAACCTACCTAAAAATAAAGTGAATTCCAGTCAAATTGACAGCGCACAAGTGTCTTCCTGTGTGTGCTGAAGTGCTGAATGTGACTGATAAATCGTCCGGCTGTCACAAACTCATCCACCTCTTCTCCTCTGCAGGCACCAGTGGTCTTTTTGTAGACATGCAGCAGGACGACGATGATGAGAAGGCATCCTCCTTTCTGCAGCTCCTTTGATGGGTGAGTGGATTTACATGAGTTGTTTTTCCAACTGTTCCAAATTCAGCTTTAATGAAGACATTTCAGTCATTTTGGTAGAGCGAGATGACAGCTCTTCCGTGCATAATTATAGCTGCCACATGTGATAAAAATGTTGCCCACTTATGATAAAGATCCCACTAATTTAGGAGTTCAGCCTGTACTTTCTATGCAGTAAAACAATCATCCCTGAGATAGATAGATAGATAGGTAGGTAGGTAGGTAGGTAGGTAGGTAGGTAGGTAGGTAGGTAGGTAGATAGATAGATAGATAGATAGATAGATAGATAGATAGATAGATAGATAGATAGACAGGCTCTGTGTCTGCTGAAGTAGCGCCTACTGTCCAGTGGCAGCTCTGTGCCTAATAACAGAGCTTAGCTGGCATACCAGAGCCGGTGGCACATTGGTGTAGCGGTAACTCAGAGAGAGCCTGGTAATTACCACCGACCGCTGACACCATGCTGCAAATGCACCAGTCAGCACTGACAGGACCAGCACAGCATTTCCCCACCCCTCCCTCTCTCTGCTGCCAGGATGCCCTGGTGTTCGGCCATGGCACACGAGTTGTTTGAGGGAAGAAAGTGCCTCTCACCGAACTGCCGAAAGACAAATGAGTATGATCTCTTTCCTGTCTCTTTCTGCATCACTAATGAACATCTGAGCAAGCTAGAATCTGTTATTTCACCCCTCTTTTGTCGATGCAAAAAGTCTTTCTCTCTCCCTCTGCCCTCATCTTGGGCGCACTCGACTGGGCCATAAGCAGCGAATGAGGAGTCTCTCTCAGGAGAGGCCTGCTGGAAAACATACTGCAGGGCCGGAATGGGAAGTTTATTTTGCTTGGTGCATGAATATCTGCGGGATGTGGGGCTCCGTGCGGAGTTCAGCACTGCAGCACCCTCACCTCCACCACCTCCTCCTCTATCACTATCTGAGGGAATAATTTCAGTTCATCCCCACTGCTTCCGAGCAACTCCTAATTCCTCACACATTCTAATTTCATGCTTTCTCTTCCCTGCTCTCCTCTCCTCTCCTTCCCCTCCCTGCTCCTCTATCGCAGGCAGGCTAAAATAGGCCCTTCTCTGGGCCTTTTGTCCCTGCTCAGGGAGACGTTTGGCACACAGAGGATCGTGTTACAACTTTCATTTCCTGATTTTTTTTTTTCCTGCGTGGAACCCAGAAGGGTATTTTATCCCTTTCTGCAGCATGAAGATGAAGAGCGAGGGGAGCAAGCTGGCAGCTCAGATTCGGGCTGCTGTCACTCCAACTTTGGCAAACAAACAAAGTACAAACTGCACATAGCTGCAGGGTCCTGGTGGAGGATAACAGTGGTGTGGTTCGGGCACAGCGGGGGTATGGCTCGCAGTGTGTGAAACCGTGGGGGCTCAGTTACTTGAGCTATTTGTGAGCCCCAGGATAGGTGAAGCGATGCCTTCGGGAGTGTGAGGTATATTTCATTATCCCATATCCCATACCACTTCCTCTTGTTGTGTCTGCCACCCCCTGCCCCTCCCCAAAAGCCCCTCGAGCCCGGAGCAGTGACGTGTCTGTGTTTAGACTCATGGCTAGATATAGAAGCAGAACAACAAGCAGAACAACAGTCTGCACAATGATCAATTATTAATTGTGTTGTGAAATAATATGATACTAAACCCAGTCGTTATGGCTCTAGTTATGTCTGGCTCCTTAAAAGAAGTTGTTAAGGCTGGTTTATGTTAGGCACACACTCACAGTACTGCCTGATAACAGACAAATCTCTGGGTACGGTAGAACAGATGTCCATCTGGTTGAAAGAGGTGTTTTTTGAGAATTTGTAATATTTTTAAATCAATAAATTTACTTTAAAGGTTGAGGCTGGCGTAATTCTGTATTTTTCTTCTTGTAAAAAGACCAGAACCAACAATGTCTCAATACTTTGGGACCTTCCTTTTTTGTCTGTGGCTCTCAGTCCTGAGAACATTTGCTCCTACCGAAGCAACTCACACATATAGATTTTCAAAAAGGCAAAGTAATGTCCAAAAGCATCTGGGCACTGTAGGTGTCAGCAAATGTTACGCAAACAGAAGTAAATAGTGCATTTGTTAGGGACTACTTTCAGCCGTGGATTAATTACTCCACCAGAACAACGTGTGTGTGTGTGTTCAGTGTAATGACGGAACATGTCACCTGGTGCAACAGCATGGCTCGTTGATGTGTGTTTTAGATTTTTGACAGTTGGCGTAAAGGAAAAAGCTGTATCAGGATATTTGTACGTCATCTCACCTTAGTGTTGGTGTCAATCTGTTCATGGGATTTTTTGATGATAAGTAAAATAAGTAAGTATATAAAAATATGATATATAAGAATCAACTACAGAATGTCACCAGACTTCTTTGAGTTATAGTACTTGAATACGTCCATTGCAGAGTATAAATGTTTTGCATCTTTTCATGAACATCAGCGAATGAGATGCAGAATAAAGCCTGACCCCAGGATCTAAAATCCCTTTTTGAAACAATGGCATCTTGTGTAAAACAGTGACACACACACACACACACACACACACACACACACACATATATATACCCTGCTTTTTAAAGTATAAATCTGGTGACTATTTTTCCTATTGTCAGCATATCCCATGAAAAGCCCAAAACCAACAATCAACTGATCCCACTAACAAGTATTTCCTGTGTGTGTGAGCCACTGCCTCCACTGTGCCACTGGGCTCCATTGTTGTACAGAAATGATGTATGTATTTTTATGCGCATTTAGAGGAATCATCAAAAAAGCTTTCTGGAAACAGAAAAAATGAAAAAAAAATGAATTAAAAAAGGTTTTTATGTTCATTGATGTGTTTTTCCCCTTTTTAAAAAAGTTAATGTGAATAATGGGAGACGGAAACATCTTTTCAGAATAAGTTTTAACATTTAACTTACATGATCAGCTGTTTCTGCTCTGAGGAAGAAGAAGAGGAAGAAGAAGAAGAAGAAGAAGAGGAAGAAGAAGAAGCAGCTGTTTTTGCATCTTCCCTGATATTCCCACAACACATGAATACTGGCTGGCAGTAGCAACTCGTTTTGTTTCTTCTTCTTCTTCTTCTACTGGAAATGTGCCTAATTCTTGTGACATTTGACTTGACACAGAAACACAGCTTATGAAGCTTATGAACCCACAGTTAGGGGTTTGTTCCTTGGACACTGTAGAGTATTTTGATTTAATTCCAGAAACACCTCCAACCACAGTAAACACTCACTTGAGCACCAAATATGTATTATTACGCAGGTGAAAATAGTCAACCAATGCATTATTAGCTCCTGTTTGAGTAACGTTCGCTAAACAATACAGTGCCCAGCTGTTTAGGAAACATATGGAGCCTTTAAAAAATAATAAAACTATGAAATTTGAGACCCATTTTTAAAGATTTCAGATCTTCAGTCAGAAGCAATGGGCTAAGGGCTGATAGGAAAGTCAGAGAGCATTAAAAGAGAGAGAAACACAGTATTGGTTTTGGTCTTTTTGTTGGATTTGTTGACAATAAGAAACAAATAGAAGAACAGCACCTATAATATTTTAGGACTGCAAAATTAGATAATTACACTTCTCTAAAATGTCAATCAGTCACATTTTCTCTGAGAACAATTTAAGAAAGCTTTGCTATTTATTTTTTTCTAGACTGAATATTTGTGTTTGTACTTTTATTTCCACTATGGTAGTAAACTAATAACAGTCCTACTTAAGTAAGTTATTGTAGCGTAGTTTTCAGCTGCTCCTGCCACTGTGAAGTGTCTTCCTCTCAGCTCAATCTTTTCTCTGTCTCTGCTTCATGACACATCCATACGTCCCATCACTCAGCAGAGGAAATATCTACAGCACTTTAGGATGTACAGTGTGTAGATCTGTTAGAATTTGAGTTGGAAAAGCTGAAACTAACTAAGAAAATCTCCCAAGTCCTCACAAAAGTATTAAAAGAACACGTAAGACTGAAGTCACTTTCCTGATCAAACATATGAGACTAATGCTGCTATCAACTTTCCCTCCAAGCTCCAAAAATATACATATCTGATTCTCAGCAACCAGAGCTGGGTTTTGTCTCTGGAACAGTTTGTTATATGAGCCCGTGCCTTCAGGCCACAATTCTTTTATACAAGTCCTCTTTCGTAGACATTACACACACGTCTTATCTTGTCCTTTGTCTTTTCCTCTTGTAACATATTAGAAATTCCCCCCCCTTTCATCAGGTAACGCATATGATGCTGCCCTTCATTCGCTTGACACACAACATGCTATTTAACACCCTAATAAGCAGGGATCGTCTGCAGAGCCTCCTCCTCCTCCTCGTGCCTGAACCCCGGGTCACGCATCACTCAACCCGACTGGAAGAAAGAGATAAATATTTCTTTCAGCTCTGTCACATATGAGCTTCCTGCTGGACGAAAGGCTTCCTACGCCTGTGAGTGGAAGCTGCCTTTGGCCTCACAGCTCCTGCATCAGTGTAATTAACATATTTGTCGGCAGATCAGCGTAATCCCTCTGATCTCTAACATGCTTATGTCATAGAAATATAGCAGACGCCTGCCACCGCCGTCCAGGAAATGTTTTGTGAGTTATACTCCAATCAGTTGTATTTCCTCAGATACACACACACATATACACATACACACACTTGGTACACATAAGTATGCATGCACACACACACACACACACACACACACACACACACACCGCCTGCATCTGCCTCTGGGTACGTCCAGGCAGGAACATTGTCAGATCCATGCATCATTGGTAAGAAAATCCCCCCCCCCCCCCCCCCCCCCTCTCCCACACCAGCAGCCCTGCCCCTCTGAGGCAGACCTGAAAAGATCCTTTTGTCCCTCATCACCCGCCTGCCCCCCACTCCCTTTTCTCCCCCTCCCTGACACACACACCCCTCATACAGCCCGTGGTTATGGATACCTGGGACTGTCTCACACCCGGGCTCCCATGTGGGGTAAAGCTACCTGCAGGCACCAGACCATGGCGAGGCAACCAAAAAGTCCCTCAGCTTTGGATTTTGTCCCTGTAAGAGATGCACACTGACTCTGATGCCAGAGAAAACATGAGGCCAGACGGCGCAGACTTATGCAGGCTACTCTACATGTTTATTTGCACACGTCAGGGCCCTTCCTGCTGTTGATTTAGAGCCACTGCCACTTACGCCTATGTCAAATGAAATGCCCTTTTGATGACTCTGACTCTGTTTGCCATCAGCAGCTGCTGTTACTGGCACTGGCGTACTTTTCGCTGACGTTACCTCCAGCTTTTGTCATCTGGTCTATAGGCTGGAGCACGCCTACCACTCACACTTGTTGCATGGCTGATGAAGGGAAGGCACAATGGCTGATGCAGCAGATAGATTTATGGCTGCAGACTCTGTCCCTCCGGATTCGGAAGCGAAGGATTCGAGCATGATTAAAAGCACTGTCAGAGTTTCCGTGTTGGATTGATTTTAGTCTCTTGCACATCCTGAAGGTGACTCTGATATGGCCTCCCTCTGTCATGTGACACAGAGCCCGTTTAATCCTTGCTGTGTCTGTACCCTGCCGGACATGTTGTCGTTAGATTAACAGGTATGAGGAGTCACTTTGGTGGCTTTGTGATCACCTGTTTGTTAATTTGTGAATATTTAGCCACACTGTGTGCCAAGAGTGAAAGACACGTGCTGTGGTCAGAATGATGTCTGATCTGCAGGACCTCTGCTCTCTGCCGACCTCTGCTGAATGTGGCATATGGGCAGTTCTGAGGGTTATAACAAACAATTTTATTTAAATATACTACTACATACAGGTTAAACCATTTGTATTTTCAATCAATCAAATTGTCCTGGGCGGCAACGGGCTACAACGCAAAATAATGTATTTTCAGTATACACTTTCATGCTTTTAATTTGATATTTAAAAAATGGATCTAGTCAAATAATCCACACTGTGACTGCTTTAGAAGCTGCAATTGTAGAGTAAATTGAATATTAATGATTATCTACAGTGTTATTTAGCTTTTTGCTGGAAATAATTTCATAAGAACACATATGTTACATTTTTGTTGGCATTTTGAAATTAAACTTCATATTTTCTGCTTGAAGTAAAACAGCTGGACGTAATGATGCAAGCACCTAACTTAAAAGAGATTATTTTTTAATTTGAGAGATTTCAGTATTTGTGTTTTTGTCTCTGTCCTTCTCGCTGGTTTGGCTCAAGAGTAAAAAGGTGATGTCACCAATCAGGATTTCATATTTGATTCGAAATGTGGTGAAAGTTGTGAGGTTGTTTGCGTATGTTTGCAGGCGTCAATCAAATCCGATCAAACCACACCCACACAGTCCTGATGTGGCACATGATTAGTTTTGGAGTGTTAAACGATTGATAAATAATACTCAGCTATGGTTTTCCAAACTCTGACTTTGACTTTTGCATATTTAGCCCTAAATATTTTACTTTGCAGAAAAATACTTTTGATTTGAAACCAAGCTTTCAGGTGCTGTAAGCACAATTTTGAGGTATTTGTTCTTAGTAGTGTTCAGTATTTCCATTTTATGCTAGTTTGCATTTCTACTGCAGCACATTTGTGGGGGAAATATCACCTTTTGCTGCACTACGTTATCTGACTCTACAGACTTTTAAAAAAAAAACAAAAACAAATAATAATTTAATGAAATGTGATGCATTGTTAAACAACCAAACAGTGCAGTCATTAGAATTAGCTTCAAATCTGCATGTGCATGATCCAATAACATAATGATAAAAGACTGATAGGGGCATTTCTACATAATGATAAATGTAGGGCTTTTACATGATATTGTATCGTTTAAATGTGGAATTACTACTTTTACTGAAGTAAATGATCTGAATACCTCTTCCACCACACACACTCTCACATGATTAAAAATGCAAAAAGAAGAAACACTGACCCAAAGTCTGCTGATGGAGGACTGCTGAGGACAGCCAGACAGACATATCACTCAAACCAGCCATATGGAAGCCTGTGGGTGATAGATGGGGAGCACAGCTCTGGTGTTTTTAGTAGACCTGAGGGGCTGAGAGACAGAGAGAGAGAGAGAGGGAGGCCTCTGGGATGCAGAATACCTCGAGGTCCCTCCACCGAAGCCGGGCGCTGCAGCCCTGCAGCCCGGCAATCTTCGCAATCAGGCAGTAATGCTAGCAGCGACTGTTTCAGATTATGCTCAGGAAATCCTCTGTGCTCTCTGCTCAAAACAATTTACCCTGACATGAGCCCAAAGAGAGTGTAGGGGGTGGGGGACAAGAGAGCTGTCCTCACCAGATTCCTGCATTCAGGCCACCGGATTCTCATATTCTGTCCCACAAATAATCTGAGTTTATTCTTGCTATTATTATTATTATTGTTGTTATCATTATTGCATTGCTGTTGTTTATTATAGTTTTTTTAATGATGACGTCTTAAAGAGTGGGAGTGTCTGAATTTGTCTGAGCAGTTTTATGTCTAAAACCTATTATTAGAGTCCATATAATTTGTTTTATTTTCTTTCCAGGGTATCTATACTGATTTCATTAGGCAGTGAACTTTACAAGTATTTTTTTTTTTTTTAATATGGGATGTTTGCTTTTTTTTCTCTTTTTTTCCTTTGGTCCGAATATCCAGAGCTGGTGGAGGTTGAGGGTTGAGTGGTGGCTCTTTCCCATGGCCCGGAACCGACAGAACAAACTCTCGGAGAGAGCAAAGAAAACACGGCAACAAAAAGCCAATGATCCGCAGCACTCGGGCTAAAAAAAAAAAAAGAAAGAAAAAGAAAAAGAAAAATTGACGGAAAAAAACCATTTCTCCTTCAGCCAAACATGTATAATGGAACAGACACGATATTCAAAGCAACCGAAGCTGCCTTCATGTGTACACAACAGCCTCCTGACAGACAGCTGCTGATGCTGACTCACATTCGTGTAATTAAATTCGCCTTTATGACTCTGCGTTTGAATTATGTCTTGAATTACCATAATTATTGTAAAAAAAGAAAACAAAGAAGCCGTGGAGCAGGCTTTAATCTCCGCCGCAAAATGACGCAATATTTCTGATTGAGATTCATATACCACCGATGTAGACCTGATCGCTTTCTTTATCTGTTTTGTACATTTTTATGAGAATAAGCTCGTCCTCTGCAGCTGGCAAAAGCACAACTGAATAGGTGAAGTCGCACTAAAACAAACAACAAAAAAAAAGAAGAAAATAAATTAATCCACGATTAATTAATGATACATTCAAGGACTGTAATCCCGATTCATTGTGGTTGCACAAGTTTGAGGGTCTGAATCTTTACGCATTAATGTCTGCTGGCTATTTTCCTTCTCTAAATACACAAATAACACAGAGACAAATGCATTATTTTTGTTTTATTGGAAACTAATTGCCGTGACTCTAATGAAAACGTTGCCTCTTAGTTTCCATCGCAGGAGGTTGCTATAATTCTTTAATCTCAACAAAATGTCATAAATTAAGCAAATGGGCAGTCCAGTTAAGTGTTTCGTTGAGTTAAGAGTTTCGGACAGGTCCTGTTTGTTGTGTTTCCGTGTGCAGGAGCTCAGAAAACCTCCTGTCAGGGGGGATATACAGCTTAAGCGCATAAAGGATTTTTGTTCTAACCAAATTTAACGACAGACAAGTCAGTCTATATTATAAGGTAGACTACTATAGTGTTACTTCATACATGTACTCAATCTGATATCAGTCTTCTTTTTTCTGGGTTTTGTTTTTGTAAAATATAATAATAATCTGCCAGCTTCTTTAAGAGCCCAAATCCACAAGACTGGAGGTTAGAGGTCCCAACAAGGAGTCCTGCAGTTGGTGCGGGTGTCCGTGCATGCTGTGCACCGGCTGTGGGGCCCCCAGGCCGGACATGGGGTAAGCGGAGGCCCCGGGGTGGCTCATGTTGCCCTGAAGCAAAAGCGCTGAGTTCTGGTCGGGGCTCTGAGGTGGAGAAAACTCGTCCTCCGAGCTGGACATGAGGGACTTTCCGCCGTCCAGCGGGGACAGCTGGTTCTGTTTGTTGCCGCCTGCGTTGTTGTTTTCACTGTTCTCTCTGAAAACGACAGCATGGGGAGAAGTGAGGGGAGAACACGCACATTTTGGAAGATGGCATTAAAGTCCTTGATGTTCGGCCTGCAGATGACAATTTGGAGCAGAATAAAAGGCAGCCACAAATATTTTTGCAGTAACACCAAAAAACGTTGCAGGACGAGGCCTTGAAGAAAAGGTTTAACTTTCGTTATTTACCTCCTCCACAGTTTTGCATATCAAATGTTTTGTTTCTCTTTATGATGATATTTGCCGTTAACTTCACAAACCGGTTAAACAATGTGTTGTGAGTTATTTTATCCAATTGTAACCCAGTTTAACCTTTAACACGTATCTCAAAAGTAGAAACTTTGCCAAAAAAAATGTCACAATGTTGCTTTTTGTATTTTTCCATCATTATTGGATACTACATTATGCTCTTTCTCGAAGCGGATGTTTCATGCGGGCCAGTTTAGATTATAACTCAGGTTGAGACACGTTAGACGGGACCGATTCTAGAAGAAAGTCCATCATTTGTCAACAACTCGCTTGTGTTTGCTATCACTGTTAGCAGGACAGGGTCGATCTACAGGACGAAACAGGACCAAGACGAGTAAATCAGCTCAAACTTCTAGTAGGAATAAAAGGATCAGAAATGCTGTTGTTTTTATTGTCCTACTTTTCCTGCAGCGCTGTCACAGCTGTGATCCCTGCACTTTCCTATACTTTGGTTGCTTGTAGCTACATTCGGATATTTCCTCCGAGTCGAAACCGATTTGCTCTTGAAACATGCAGAAAATGAGTAAAGGTGTGTATAAATTAGAAGCAGCAGCGGGGAAACGTACCTCTCCTTCGCCTCTGCGGCTCTGTCCCTCTGCCGTCTGTTTTTGAACCAGTTGCTGACCTGCGTGGTGGTCAGTCCTGTGGCCTCGGCCAGCTCTCTCTTTTCCCGCGGAGACGGGTAGGGGTTGTGTGTGTACCACTCTCTCAGGACGCCCCTGGACTTCTCCTTAAAGCAGTAGCTGGTCTCCTCGCCGTCCCATATCGTGCGCGGCAGCGGGAATTTCCTCCGCACCCGGTACTTCCCTACAGCTCCGAGCGGCCGGCCGCGCAGCTTCTCCGCCTCCACGTAGTGCGCCTTCAGCCAGAGCTGCTGCAGCTTCGGGTGGTTGTGGGGGGAAAACTGGTGGCTTTCCAGGATCTTGTAGAGCTCTCTGAAGTTCCCCCGATGAAAGGCCACCACCGCCTTAGCTTTGAGGACGCTTTCGTTCTTGTGGAGGTGATCACAAGCGGGTAGAGACCACAGGAAGCGGCCGAGCCTCTCTAGGTTCCCTCCCTGCTGCAACACCTCGCAAACGCACGCCACTTGCTCCTGCGTAAACCCGAAGGACGGCAAGATAGACATGATGTCCGAGCTCACTCCTTCGCCCAACACGTTGGTATCCAAAGCGATGGCTCTCGTTTATTATCTGCGTTTATTTGAGCTTCTAGTCGCGTTGCAATCCGGCGCAGTCCGTCCGCGCAGCACAGGCCTATCGGCTATCCACTCCACTCCAGCCCCTGGTGCGCGCAGCAGATTGGGATGTTGATTGTTGGGACAATTTGTTCCTGTTGGAGATATGTCAGGCTTAAAGGGAGCCTGTGCGTTTCGGTGATTGGCTCTCCCTCTGCCCTGCACCGTGTACAGCAGAGCAGGACTGAGTTTGCAGCTCCGTTTCCTCCCCAGAGGCAGTGCGTCAGGGGCTGAAATAGGAGCGCTCCCACCTCCCGCCCCCACAGTCTCTCTCCCGCTTCAGCTGAGGGAGCAGAGCGGCACCTAAACACTAATCAATTATTACAGACCTCTTAAAAAGCCTTATTAACATGTTCTGAATATACATCTTCCACAATGTCGGCGACTGTACGCTCCCAGGTTTCCCACGCGAGCCAAACCGCACAGTGCATCTCCATACGTTATCAGTAATGACAGTCAGTGGAGGGTAAACCCACAGCAACACAAAGCTTTTCATTTGTGAATTAAAGTTTATCCACTCTTAAAGGCTGAAGCATCTTAGTAACGCACTTAAGACAGGCCACGTGATAAATCGATGTTAGCGCAGAGCATTTTAATACGCAGAAACTACATGAAACGTACAATCTTAATTGATTTCTGGTGATTTTGGTGTGTTTTTTTCTTCCACCAACTGGATTTCTGGAGGTTTATTTGCCATCACAGCTGATCGTGGTCGACGCCCACCCACTTAATTGCATGCAGATTGCACACGCTGTTGTATTCCCACCTTGCATCGTCTATTAATTGCTGCAGCCGTTTATTTTATGAGGTGATAGAATTTAATAAGTTCCTATGATAGTTGAGTCCATGCGTACCGTTACGCACGACTTTTATATGAGAAACTAGCACTACCTACCAAACGTGTTATGGGACGTAGACCACCAGTAGTAGATCAGCCACTTAAGTGCGTGCGTGCGCGCGCGTGTGTGAGAGAGGCTGATGTGTAATGCCACATCGTTTAAGCTTGTTAGACAATTTGACAAATGTCTTCAGGATTGGAAATCATAGACAAACACTGTGCACACATTCAGCAGCCTTCACACTCCCCACACTTGGCGTAAACTGCCAAAATAAAGTGTTTTCAGACGTATACTGCACATGTGTGTGTGGGCTGGATGTCAAGCAGCAATTTTGTTGATACGTGAGAGTCAGTTTTGGTTTTAAACAGGCGGCTCCGGCGCACTTTTTGTTTAGAGGTCTTTAGATTAATATTAAATACGGCCTGGACAGATAGATCAGGCCCCTCGCTCCTTTTATTTGCTGTTTTATGTTTTTTTTCCCCTCCTCTGCATCATCACGTGTTTTCCAATAGATCCTTCCAGCCTGTAGCCTACATATATATTTCAGGGATTAGACGGGCACCGCACTGGCTCCAGTGTTTTCTGCGGGGTGAAACATTAAACCAATCCATTAGTAAATGAGTTCTCTGCGACACTGGTTCTTGGTGGTGCAGTTGTTGGTTTGAGCCATATACGTGGGTCACATTTCTTTATCGGCACCAGAGTCTGAAACTGAACCCCCCCTCTCAATATGTTAAGAAGCAAGATTTGACCTGGAAAATAATATTTATCTTCACCAAATTCACACGCAGCGTTTAGAGAAGATGACCCCTTTCCTAAAGGACTTTTACTTTAGAGATAAAATGCTTTGAACTGTTTATCTTTGTGGCGAAGGACACCTGAAAAAACACATCTGAACAGCTTCACTGTGTGTAATTTAACCTGCAAGATTTTATGGACAAATGCGATTGAGACGGTTTCCAAATACAAACACATTATGCCTACATTTAAATTAATGTGAGGGAATATGGGCATGTATTTACCACTGCAAAAATAAAAATCTAATTCATGAAGAATGGCTGTGATCAGGCTCGTTCAGACCAGATGGTGCTCCCTTTTCAGCGCTGAGTATGTTCGCCGTGTGTACAAAGGCATGTCAATTAAAAAAAAACTGCAGGTAAACTTCATCATAACTCAGCTATTTAAAAACTTTTTTTTTTACATGTTTTGTTTTGATTATTTATCAGGAACTAGACTGGACTGCGCAGCTGAATGGACGGCTTGTATCCCACCGTGCTGAAATTAAAGTGTCGCCACAGGAAATATCAGATTATTGGCTAAAACATGTGAAGTCACTGCGAGCGTTTGGAGTTAATTACAGCCTGCAGAGCGACAGCACGCGCATCATTTCATAATATTTAATTAAAACGCCAAGTTGGGCTCTTGCAACCGTGCGTTATTTTCTAGATTTAAAGATGTTCTTAAATAAATTCTCTTAATTTTCTTGCTCTCAGGCAGCACTGGCTCAGCAAAAGCCATTCACGCCACATCGCTTAAGCGTGATTCAATTAGTGCATGTCCTGATGTAAATGTTGAACCGGATCTTTAGTGGACACGTAGGCTCTCAGGCCACTTTGGCTCGGGTCTATAGCTGCACTCGGGCTGTGTATAAAACCTCAGTGCTTCAGTAAATGAGCTGTCTGATGAGCGGCTCTCGGGTTTCTCTAATATCTCTACCACATTGCGCCGCGCCTCCTCCTTTAACCCGAGCAGCCCGGGGGGCGAGATTATTTCAAGATGTGGACTCTCCGCCTCCGCCTCTGCCACGGCCGGTGCTGGGTTCCTCGTACCCCCGACAAGTAACGCAATACTGCGGCTGGCTATCGCTGGTTATTCCTCTCAGACCGGGCCGTGCAGGGCGCAGAGGTTCCTCACTCCTTACAGGCTTTTTCTCTGCGCTAAACTCCTCCAAAAGACGCGATAACTTAGCCCGCCTCCTCTGGGAGCTCAGGGCTGCTAAATATCACGGATGCTGCAAGTTTTAGTCATCGATTTTCCGGAAAACACAAATGTGTCACAATGTTTTCACCCCGTTAAAATAAACTTTTTGCCATTTCTCATTATGCTGATTTGACGTGAGGCAGCTCCTGAGGAAATGTGGGCCCTCGCTCATTGGTGTGTCCCACCTCAAGATAGCAGTTTGAACTAGTTTGGTATTTATTTCTTTTCTTGCAGACTTAATACAAGTACAGACATATTGCAAAATACATGTATACTGATGGATGTAATGAAGCTCCAGCTGCTGGGGAAATTCGTGACACCTTTGCGTTATGGGCAAACAAATGAGATGTAACGGCGACGCTGCAGTCCTGTGGGAGACAGCGAGAGAGAGAGAAAGGCTCCGCTCAGCGCACTTCATAAAAATGTCATCATCAAAAAGCCCGTGTTTCCTATCGGACGCTTCATTTTTTAGAAAATATGGAGGAAAAGTGAAACGACCACTGGCTCACGGAACAGATGGTTTTCACTCCGTCTAAATCCAAAGCGCTATTTCAGCTGTACGGGCTGGAACAAAGCCGACACTGTTTAAATTAGGTGAAAAATGTCAGATCGAGTCATCAGGGGTTTTTGTTTCTTTGCGAGGGTTTTTGATGACTTTCAATGGCAGCTTCTTATTGCACCGGAAAAAAAATCATTAAAAGCATCATAAACAAAAACATCCTTGGAAATGTATTAATTTGTTTATTTTCTTACAGACTTAATGCAAGTACATAAATAGTACAAAACACTTAATTTTGGCTTGACATTTGACGACCTGCACATTTATCGACAAATAAATTAATCTGATCAATAGTTCGCCATCGTCTTAAAGCTGCTGGTTAATTCAGGATGGATGAAATAAAGAGTTAAAGCGGTTTATTCTTGGAGGTGAAAGGCAGCGAGAATGGAAAAAACGCCGCTTTTTCCCCTCAAAACAAAACACAACTGTTGACATGAGTGAGTTAAATGAAATTGGAGCTGCAATTATCAGCTTAACAGAGTTTCCTGTCATGTTGGAAAATTAGACCTGGTACAAGTGCAGTGGGGTTATAGCCCCCTCCCCTCCCCATCAAAATCATTACGCATTTCCTCAGAGGACCACCTCCACAAATATGCAATTACGGCCTCGGCTTTTACAGTGCTCTGCTCGGTAAACACGCCCCGGGCATATAGATGAAGACGTTTTATGTTGGGGAAAGACTTTTTGTCTGTCTGTGTGTGTGTGTGTGTGTGTGTGTGTGTGTGTGTGTGCGTGCTGCAGGGCGTGGAGTAAGTAAACAAGCCAGGCGGGCAGACAAACACATAAACAAACAAAAGGAAAGATTTTTTTCTTTCTGGATGTGCAGCTATCATGTGTGCCTTCCTGGCAGGGAGGGGGCGCCATGACAATACTATCATACAAGTCCAAATGTGACTGCTTAGAAGATGAGTTGTTGCATGTGTGTGAGTAAATGATGAAGAGCAGTTGAGCAGCAGCAGGTGTGTGTGTGTGTGTGACAGAGTGTGTGTCCGGCCCTGCTCCTGTTACAAAGTGCTGTTTTTCACTTTGGGAAATACCGTTTGACCACTGTGGTGTGGACATGATGCTGCCTCCCAGCTGCTGTCTCTGTGTGTGTGTGTTTGTGTGTGTGTGTGTCCCTCAGACACACACACATGCACACATTCACGCTTAAAACTCTTCTTCTGATTTTTCTGTCCTTGCAGCCCAGAACAAACCAGTGAATCATGCCGGTTGCATCTTCCATTTCCCGCATTGGATGATGAAGTGGACATGTGCACATACCTTCTACTCTGCCAAGCAACAACTCAATTATTTTAAGTGGAGCTAAGAGAAGAATCTACAAGGGTTGAGGACATTTATTTCCCTTCTAGTTCATGAACACCACCCACTTTCCACATGCTTGGAAGAACTGATGGTGAGTTTTGTGTCAGCCAAGATGGCTAGATCCTCTCTCCATGCTTCGGCCAGTAGTGGAGGGTCTGTACGAGCAGGCTGGTACCCGCTGACCCCTGCCCTCTCATTAGTGGGACGTGGAGCAGTGGAGTACCGTGCTCCCCAGGTCATGTTACATATGGCTTGCAGTCTGCTGCGCCGCATTAAATGTCAGCTTTGAAACCATCTGAAAGATCAGAGGTCAGTGTTTTTAATAAGGCCAGAGTTCTGGGGGAGTTCCCTCTCTTTTTTTCTTTCTTTTTTTTTTTTTACTGCGCACTCAAGTATGTTTTACATTTCATGTTTGAGATTGTGGACAAAACGATTCGCTGCTATTTAGATATGGAGATGTCCTGATTTTCACACCTGAAAGAAGCAGTACAAATTCAAATTCAGTAACCAACTGTCCCCGTGTAAAACCTATACTCTGTGAGGAAACAATTGTGCTCCCTTCCTGTCTAATTTATAGGCACAATACAGAGGTGGAATTTGGAGTTTTCGGTGGCCCCCTCCCCGTGAGACCCATGGACCATGGGCTCCTACCGCGAATGGGATATTGTTCTGGGCTCCAACAAAGCTGTTTTCACCCTCTTCAATATTACAGGAGGAGTTACCTGATACCTAACAATCAGCTAATCCACTGCCCATGGCGACGAGGTCACCTGTGCACAGGTAACTTTATCCCGGTTGCCTGCCTCTCCCTCCCTTTCCCGCTAGTCTCTCCCATTTTGTCTTCTCTCTCCTGGTGCCTCAACAGTGAGCACAGACAAACAGCCTCTGTTTATTTAGGTCATCAGTTAGATCATATATAACTCCTCCAGCCAGGATCCGCTGAGAGGACAACTCCTATAATCCATCACAGACACACTGTAAATAAAATAAAATCCCCTTCTGTTCGTCCATTTGTCAAACTTTGTCCCCGTCTTATCTCTCCCTTGCTGGTTTGGTCGGGTGCCCACTGAGTGAGCAAGTATTGGGTGGTAATTCATGAATTGAAGGAGAATCCCCCCTCAAGCCTTGAGAGGAGTTCAGGTTCTTTTCTGGAGAGAGGCTCAGTGTCTGTGAGTGACAGCATCTCAGATTCACTCCTCCACATGTTGAAGTAGGGGTACGTTGGGAAGGCGGGAGGGGGGGCAGCTGTTCGGCCTTCACTCGGGGAAAAGTCCATAGGATTGGACTTAGCTGTGGGGAGCTGCAGACCCCCCACCCAAAAGGAGCTTTACCTCTGGAAATCTCATTGCTGTTTATTTGAATTACAGGGGCTGAGATGAGAAAAGGAGGGCTAATGAACTCCAGGTTGCCAGGCATGTGCAAACGATCACTGCAGGTTTGCAGAGAGCAGCATAAGGCCTGCTGGATTACTGCATTCCCCTCACCCCCCACCCCCCCACCCCTCCATCCTCATAGTTTGGCTACATAGGACTCTTAAATGTTGGGAAGACATATGCTTTTTGTCTTTCATACATTACACACACGTCGTGTCCCTAATGCCGTTTTTCCACTGCATGGTATGTCTCAACTCCACTCACTCTTATTTGATTTTCCATTGTCAAAAGTTGTGAATAATACCTGCTATCAGGTCAGGCTACAAGTGAGCTGAGCTGATACTAAATGGTGGGTTGAAAACACTGCCGACCACTGACTGGCCAAAGAGAATCTTCACTAAACGAGTCAGTCGTGCGACATGAACATCCTGCGCACCGACCACCAATTTTTTATTCACTCAACCCAGATTTTTAAAAACGACAGCCTGTAAAACCACAGCACGGACAACTGACAAAGTGCAGACATTCCTCTGTTTGTTTGCCGATACAAGGATCTCGAAAGAAAATTATATCCTTCATTGTTCCTGTGTTTGTGGCTTTGTGTTGTGTTGAAGATCTAGGCTGCACTGAGTACAAGCTGCCGTGGTAAAAAAAAAAGAGCCTTGTACCAAAAGTAGAGCAATCCTTAATTTTCTCAGTCATTTTAGTGCAAAATTTGAAAGAACTTAAAAAATCTCAGTTTTATGTTTTTATAAATATAAACTTTTATTGCAGTATGGAGATTTAGAAAAATACATTCACATAATTTCAGATAACAAACATATAATTCAAACTAAGGTTAAAAAAACAACAAAAACAAATGACCATCAGTTTTACTATTTGCCCACGACTCATTTTTGGTATATGACATTAAAGCACTGAGAATACTTTCACTGAAGTGTCCATTCAAATTGATGGGATTATGCCATAGATCCTGACAGAGACAGGAGTTGCTTGTCCACCTGTATGAAGATGTGTGTGATGCGCTGATAAAGGTGCGTGTTGTGAGCTGGCTGCGAGGCTGAAATGTGCTATTACAGTCATGTACGAAAAGCACCGGGCACACTCGACAAATGGGCTCCACATTCTCTTGTCTTTCCCCTCAGCCGGCAGCCAACAAATGTGCCAGTGGCGGCGGGAAATCTCTCAAGCTGCAACGTCACCGCCTGCACTCCTATGCCAGAGCTGCTTTCAGTGTTATTCACAAAACAAAAGTAAAAGGCACTAGTGTCCAAAACATTATGACGCCATGCAAAGAGAACTTATTACAATCCCTTTATAGAAAAATACCATTCATGATTAGTGACATTTGGAGAGACACATCAAAAATGAAATAGGATATAGGATAGCATCATCACATCTAGTTAACATACTATGAGCTGCAGCGCTATAAACAACGTATGATGGACGACATGTGAAACCCACAGTGTGACCTCTCCGTCATCATTCATGTCTTGGTCTCACAGGTTGGTGATGAGGCTTGAAATATGAGCCGTCGCTGATATAGTGTGCATTTTGTTGACGTGTGTCACACATGACAAAACCTCCAACATGAAAGCTGTTTGAAACACGTACATCGTGATGTCGCTATGGTAGTGCAAATGCCAAAACAGACCGATGCCATTGTGTATTTTAAGTAGCAGAAAGGCACATTCGTCTTAACTCTAGTCCCATATTCGACACTCCCAGTTCATTTGGTGTGATATAAAGCACAAAAGCTGGGTTTTCGCAGTGACTTGAGAGGAATTCGGAGGATTTAAGGTGATTACCGAAGGACACTTTTTCCTAAATCAGCAGCTTTGTATGTTAATTCTCCGTATGTGTGTGCAGTCCTTTAGTAAAGCTGTTGCTCTTCAACTGACCATTTTCACAGAGGCTCTCTCCGTCTTCCCCCTACTGAATGACCTTTTTGGTTTGACCCAGATGACGCATTTAGTTTGGAGGAACATCCTGGTCACATGACTCGAGGCATTCCAGCACCTGCTTCTGCAGATCAAATCCACTCAACAGGAAGTAGCAGGTGTTGTCTATAAAAATGCACATTTAAACACGGCTCAAACACATACGGCGACTTCTTCTACGAGCACGTAACAGTCGTAATGCTCCTTCTAACGAACGGGGCTTTTAAAACACGTCATAGACCTTTTTTTATTTTTATGATAAACTGATAATGCCCACCCACATGGGCTCCTCTCTGACTAGAGTGCATTGTAAAAGTCAAATGAACTACAAATAATTTAACATTTAAAGGAAATGAGTGGTAAAAAACACACGCACACACACACACACAGGCACACAAAAGTAAAAAGATTCACCATATCGCTGCTCGGGGCGGACATGAGTGCTTCTGCAGGGAGGGAGGTTTGAGGTTAGAGGTCAGCCATGTCCTCCTCCATCTGCACTGTCTGTAGTTTGGCTAGCTCCTTCCCCTCCACGGCCTCCATCTCCCCACACATCGCCCGCACCATCTCGCTCACGCCTGCCGAGCCCGAGCCGCCCACCTTGTTCTCTGAAAGGTTCATGTAGTTGCTGTTCATGCCGGGGCCCATCAGGTGCGAGGACGCGGGGCCCCGGACCTGGTGGCCCCCAAGGTACTCTGTGGGCTGGAGGTGGTGGCTGCTGGGGTCTGTTTGGGCCATCAGGGGCGTGCTGACGGTGAGCGTGGTGTAGACCTCTGGCTCAGGGCTGGACGAGCTGACAGCGGGGACCTCGGTGGTTGAGGCGGGACCTTGGCTGGAGGGAACCTCGTCCGAGTTGGGGGCGGCGTAGCCGAGCTGACCGCTGTGGTCCAGGTGGAGGCCGTGGTGGTACGAGGAGTAGACACCTCCCTCGAGAGGCTCCTTCTTGATGGACGGCTGGCCGGCGTTGCTCATGTTGTAGAGGACTGTGCTGTGGTGCAGGGACGTCATGGTCAGCTTGTCCTGCTGCTGGAACGAGTCGTCATTGGAGGAACTCACTGCTACATTGTTCAGAGGCATGGAACCTGTGGTAATACAACAATGGATCAATACATGCAGCATCTCTACCTCTACCAGTGCGAGTATATCCCAGTCCCACTGCTGGATCACCTTCTCATTCCTCACAGTATTATGCGTTTCATTTACAGCAGGCCTTGGCCTCAAAATCACTGTTGTGTGTCACACACCTAGTGCTCCTTAAGCTCGACCCTGCGGTGCCCTAGAGTACGAGTGTAAAAGCCGGCCAGAACTCAACAGCAAGCTGCAATTTTCTGTTTTTCCCTATTATTCATCCGGGTGTAGATTCTCTGCTTTATGTCAAAGTAAGTGCTGTAATGGCTTATTCCCTGTTAGTGCGTTTCATGGCCGCTGATTGTCTGAAACATATTTCCCCTCCTCCCTGCTCTGCACATCAAGAGTGCAATGATGATGAGTGATGGTGACTTCAGAACTTGTTTTTATTCATCTCTGGGGTTTTCAAAGGACCACCTCTTCTGTGTGTGTGCACGCATGTGTGCGTGTGTGTGTGTGGCCCTTCCCTGTTTCCTCTGCTCTGTGTTATGTGTAGTATCAGGCCTTTGGGCTACAGCCCAAACGCAGACAAGCCAAGGATACAGCAAGCTCAGATATATTGGGTGGACGTAGTAAAGACCTGTTGACAAACCACCACGGACGTGTAGCATTGCACTTGAACATTTAAAGACGGCAAAGGGCACCGCTGAGCGACTATCATGTCGGGAGATATAAGAATCAAACATCTATATTTTGATGTGAGAGTAGAGGAGATTGCGTGTGGATTTTCCTGGTGTTCAGTGCTGCTCTACATTAAAGTAAAGTGATCTTTAATGAATGTACTTGACTGCTTAAAAAGGGGAAATGAACAGTGAATGCATCTAAATCCTTAAGCATTATATCCCCATGACTAGACAATATCACCACGCCTATTTAAAACTGTAAGTACAATTAGTCATAATCAAATTGCCACATTATGAATAAGTTATTAAACCAAACATGTTTTATTTTGTCCTTGTTGCTCATTTCTGCCTCAGTATATTTGAATATATCTTTAAATAATGGTTTTCTGAACCCACCTTGTTGTGTGATTGCTGAGGAAGATGAGGAAGAGAGCTGCAGTGGAGGAAGACCTACGTCGCTGTTGAGTAATGAGCTGCCATCGCTGTCGGGGACTCCACTTGGTACCTGGACCAGACTGTAGCCACCCAGCTGCAGCGCACCTGACGACGAGCTGAATGTGAGCACAGAGGAGCCCCCGTTCTGGGCAGCCATGGTGTGAACCCCCTCCAGCTTCACCTCCGCCCCGTTGACACAGCCTGAGTAGGAGGCGTACTGCAGGGCCGAGTCCTCTGCAGAACTGGCCAGTCCCTTCTCCTGACCCATCTGCATGTCCACTCCCGAGCCCCCCAGCAGCACCCCTCCAGACGGCCTCAGAGGGTTGAAGGCCAAGGGCTGGATGCCCAGATTGAGCCCGTTGAAGAGGATGTTTCCAGGTGTGTGGAGGTAAGACGAGCCGCCATTGTGAAACACAGTGGAGGAGGTGTTACTGGTCACTAGACTTCCATTGTAGAGACCGCCGCTGCTTGATCCGGGGGGCAGCTTGATGTCCCCGATCTGTTGGATGACCACCCCACTGTCCAGAGGCCCTGTTTGAATGGGAAGGGCCCCATGGGTGATCACCCCATCTGAGGAGTTAGAGAGGGGCCGTGGAGACAACTCCTCCTGGCCTTTGCTAGACTCATCCTCTGTGCTGTGGTTTCCATCAGACTCACTGTGGGGAAAAAAAGATGGAAAAAATGACAAATGATGCGTGACAGAACGAAGGAAAACAAAAAAATAGATTTATTTGTAATTTTAAGCCACTTTTTGAATAAATGCAAAATTAAATAAAATTGGAAATGTTTCTGATATAGATCTAGAGTATTTTTCTCCCATTTGTTCACTTTTTGGCAAAGAGGAAACACTCTAAAGCACTATTACAATATTAATTCAATAAAAGACAATTTTATCCATCATGCCTGTGCTGAAAACAGAGCAGACAGGGGCACATTTGCTGCTGTGTTATTACACAGCTTGGAAGAGCAGGCTGTGTTTGTGAATGTGAAGCCCTCTCTTACCTCATGGAGAGCCTAACTGACAACAACCAACCAGCGTCAACAACCGTGCAACCATTTGCCGCAATAAATTCTGGCGTGACAAAATGCCAGCGCTGGTGGCGTGACAAAACAAATGGCTGAGAGTATTTACTTGAATTTCTTCCTCCAATTTAACATGGTGTTGGAATTTCATATCCAAACTTTTCCGTTTTCATGAAGTGCTGCATTCAAAGTGCCAGAGACCTTACTGATAGAGCTTATTTATAAACTACTTTTTTTTTAAAGATGGATTCAAGCAGCTGCAGCCTATCCAGCACGCACGCACGCACGCGCGCGCACACACACTCTCAAACGTCTGATCCACCACTTACAAGAAAAGGTATAAACAAAGACACAAGTTGCTGCAAATACGAGACGATTTGTTCAGAATATCCACAGGTTATAAACTTAAATTTGTTTCTGAATAATTTAAGTAGCGACTCAGAATGCAGTGTGTGTGTGTGTAGGAGAGAGTGAGTGAGTGAGAGAGAGAGAGAGAGAGAGAGAGAGAAATAGAGAGAGAGAGGGGTCACCTCCACCAGGTGTGCGTCAGCTTTGTTCACAGAGAGAGAAACATGAAAGAAGCTGCATGTCTGTCTGTTTGTGTGGAGGATTATGAAAAGAAACGCAAGAGCTGATAGAGGCTCAGAGATCCCCCGTTTGGTCCGAGAGGGGGTGGTGGTGGGGGGAGTGATAATAAAAAATGATTTATGTGCTGGGCTCGGGGACACGTGCACGCGCTAGTGCGCGCGCGCGTTCCAAAACGCGCGCGCGCACTCAAAGTAGATAAGAAGAAATTAAAGTAACTTCTCAAGTCACCTTGTTAATTGTTTGACCAAAGTCAGCAGCTCCTCGTGTCTGACAGTCGAAGTGTGGGAGTTGTGCTGCTTATGGTTTCCATGCCCCTTAGCACCAACACGCTTGAAACCGGATCTGAATGGCAACCGCTTCATATTTCAAAACACTAAAAGCGTGCTCCAAACCCTTTTACGCATACTTTCCTTTGGTTCTTAATCATCAACTGTTGGAGATTAGGTGGTCAAACCTTGTGAGTGGGTCGACGGACATTATGAAATACGCTGAGTATTGTCAGCCACCGACTTGAGTGTAGATGGTTATAAACTATAGGCGGCCTTAGTGGGAATAAGCTTTCAAATACGTGGTTAAAATGAGCCTGAGTTTGTTTCAATGCGCCTATTACGCGCAGTACACTCCGAAATAGTTAAATCATATGGTTGGTAAGACTTCTGTGATTAAAACAGTCTGCGGCTTGTTCCTTTTGTTGCCTCACCTTTTTGATTGTGCCTCGGACGGGTTTCGGTCTCTCTGCCTCCTGTTTTTGAACCAGTTGCTGACCTGGGTCAAGGAGAGTCCTGTAATCTTGGCGAGATTTCGTTTCTCGGCAGGAGAGGGGTACCTATTCTGATTATAGAGATCCTTCAGCGCGTTTCGGGACCTCTCCTTGAAACAATACACAGTCTCCTCGCCGTCCCAGATAGTCCTGGGAAGAGGGTACTTTCTCCGGATCCGGTACTTGTCCACGGCGCCCAGGGGTCTCCCCCGCGCCTTCTCCGCCTCGGTGTACCTTGCCTTGTACCACAGATCTTGCAGAAAGGTGTGGTTGGACGGACTGAAGCTGTGGTTCTCCAAAATACTGTACAGCTCCTGATACCGAGCCTGGTGGAAAGCAACGAGAGCTTGGGCTTTCAGGATGCTTTCGTTGCCGCGTAGCAGGTCACTCTGTGGCAGGGACCACAGGAACCTGGCCAGCCGGTCCACATTGCCCCCCTGCTGCAAAGCCTCGCAGACGCAAGCCACTTGCTCCGGGGAGAAAGCCAGGGAGGAAGCGGCGCTCACCAACAGCTCCGTGCGCACCGCGTCCGTGTTGGGAGTCGTGCGCTCCATGGACAACTCCGCCGCGTCCAGCGCCACAAGCTTGATGCACTCCCGCGTATCCACCTCCTTCACATTTTCCCTCTTGATGTCATTTGCTGTTGTGACTTCTCCGGCAGAAGAAGAAGACATTTTTTTTGTTCAAGCCTTCCCTGCTAAAGTCACTCCTCCCAGCTCGATCAGGTTACCTCCGCGCCATGCGAATGCGATCGGATATCTGACAGCCGCTGTAAGTAGATATCTCTCTCCCCTTTTCCTTCCAACGTGACTTTTACTCTGCGGGGACTGGAGCTGGAAGGAGGCACACTGGGGTCTATCTGCAGGAGAGCCACGCTATTGGCCGCCGAGGGCCCCAGAAGGGAGGAGCAAGCGGGATTCAGACACGAATGTTTGGTTTCCAGCTGTCACTCATATAACCTACAGTATATTCCCGTAGCTCACCTGTGCAAGGTGAGTGCTTTTGGGATCGTGGGAACGGGATATCCTCTTTGTCTGTATTGACAGGCGCTGACTTGGCTTGATGCGGAACCAGAAACTCATTTTAATTCCCATATCGAGGCATGAAAATCCAAGAGGAAGCCTATCCTCGAACTAAAGCTGCCCGTTGTCTCAATCTAAAATGATTTTTACCATTTCAAATAAACTTACAAAACATTCAGTGAAATTTGAAAGTGAGATTTGTCCGATACTCTCCACTTCAAAGTATTTTTTTAAATGACGAGTCCCATTCAGTTTAGATAATTATTACAGATCCAGCCTCTAAAAACCAATAATTTTAGAGGTGTAGATAGATAGATAGGTAGATACTATCTATCTATTTATCTATCTCCTACTATCTATCTATCTCCACCTATAAAATTATTGGTTTTTAGAGGCTGGATCTGCAATAATTATCTAAACTGAATGGGACTCGTCATTAGAGATATTTTAAACTTTCAGTACAGGTCCAAAATAGTAAAATGAGGTGTGAATCTTGCAAGTTTGTCTGTCTAAAGCCCCTCACAGCAAATACCTAGAATGAGCCCATTAAGATTAGTCTGATCAAATCCACACAGAGAGGAGTAATGGCTATAGAAACCAACATCACATCAACAATGCAAATTCAGAACATTTCTATTATGATATTATTGTGGTATTTTTGTTCTCCAGAAGTATAGCTTCAAGTTTCATTTTCACCTCTCACATCCCTCCAGAGTCTATATATTCCTCCATGAACATAATCTAAAATAACAAGATTTTAATACCTTCAAAATAAGGATTAGTAATCCATTGAAGATCCACGTCTAAATCTGTAAATGTAAACTATGTATTATTCTTGCAGCATTATCCTGTCAAAATCATTTTATGTCACTTTCAAATACTAATTGTCAGTCTAACATGGCGCTGGAGTCTAACTTAGTGGAGCACCTTTGTGTCTGATCAATTAGGCTACTGATATTTATACATAGTCAATAAATCATTGTGACACATTAGATGGGCCTTGGCTTCTAGCAATTGGGCCAGAATATATGTTTTCAGAGTTATAGCATTTGAAAAGAGTGAATTTAATTGTCCACCCACCTGCCCTGAAGATAGTGTTAGTGTTTTATCCCTATAATATCATAATACACGTTTTCATCATACACTGTTAATTTAAGATAATTAACCCTGTGATCTATCCATCATCCTTGGTGAATTATTTATCCAAACAGTTCCACATTCACCCAGAAAATATATGATGTCAGACGCCCTGGGGAACAACATCTGGGGAGGTTTTTTGGCTTTAATTATGTTTCAGTTCAGGCTTACATTAGATCATGGCATGTATGGGAGTAATCTATATGGTACTGCACAGAGGAGACAGTGAAACCTATAATCAAAACAACCATTCTATACGTCCTCTGTAAATACAACCTTTGTGTGGATGAGTGAAAATAAACGACTCAGCATTTTTACCTCAGACCCCCTGGGACTCCTGGGGGACCCCTGCGTGTGCCAGCAGCACAGTGTGACCACACAGAGACGGTCATTAAATAGGAACTACTCTTATTAGTGACGTTTCCCATCGGACCGCATTCTGTGTAACGCAGCGGTTCGACGCCTGGAAAGTGACAGGAGAGCCGCCAGTTGTTGACATTTTTCTCAAGCGTTTTAATTTGTGTTGTGCTGACAGAAATGGACGACCAGGGGTGTCCGAGATGCAAAACAACCAAGTACAGGAATCCGTCGCTGAAGCTGATGGTGAACGTCTGCGGTCACACGCTGTGAGTATTTACATCTGACAGCTGAAATAAAACAAAGAGTGACGACGTTTTTGCTTCAAACTGTGCAAACAGACGCATACCAACACAAGAAACCCCTGAATTAGGCGGTTAAGTCTCATTTTAAAACTATTTCCAGCTGTGTCAAGCTTTATATCTTCTCTTAAATCTCAATAGTTCGACGTTAACCTGCGAAAGACGTTGGCAACATTTTTTAAACTTCACGTGCTTTTAGCGAACAGCCAACGTTTTTTCGTGCTATGGTGTTGTTCATTAAGGAATTTAAAATAAACCTGTCGGTTTATATTTCCACGTTCGTATTGGTAACATAATATTAATACTGTTAACTAAGACTAAAGATAGCATCAACAGGCTAGCTCACAGTGTATGCTCTGTCACAGTCTTGCTAAACATTGTTAATAAACCTGGCAGACAGCTAGCTCTTATTAACACTCCATAGGTCGTTTTCACCTGTCCTGCACTGCCTGTTTGTGCCTGTCTTTAAAAACTGGTCGAAGATAAGTAGAACATGCGTTGAAATGAAGGAGGTGCACAGTTGACCTACTGCAATGATATCCAAGGGATCAACAATAACATCACTAAACAGATAAGATAAAATGGAATACATCTGACTGGAAATTGCCATAGCAACTATATATATGCTGATCCTCAACTTAAAGAACAAATACAAACTAACCTACACTATGACTGCATTGCATCATCACAGTATGACTGGTATATGCTTTTTATCCCAAACTGATGAATCGTGTACTCTCTTTCTTATGGATCCTGCCATAGGTACAAGTAGGGACAGAAATCATTCCCAGACCACACACTGACCAAACCTAAGCAATTAAAAATGCAACTTAAGCATAACCCTGTCAATCTTATCACACAAACTTAAACATCTGAAAGCTGAGCCCTAAACATACAAAGCAAATTTTTACGTACTAAACCGCCTGTGGTAGGTCTGGCTTTGGTGGGTCAGTTATTGCAGTTCTACTTACAGTATAACTCTGGTGGGATTTGTAATTTTGCATAAAACAGAAAATAATAGATAACAAAATTCCTATTGCAAGTTACTGAATTATATTTGAAAAAGTAATTACATTTTCAGTAAATTAAATGTATAGTATGCAAATCAAAGAAATGTAAGCAAGCCTTTGCTTTTATCACACTGTAACCAGCACTGTTCTTTTCATTAGAAATGACTAGCCTACACTAATCCTATTGAATACTGCGCAACTGTTTTAAATGTGCGTCATCTTCATGTCATTCAGTAAAACATGTTTGCGGTGCATTTTCCAATATTCAGCCTTGTCATCTGTTTAAAAATTTGGTCATTTAAATGAAGCGCTTCATACAGTGACGATGGTCGCCTGATGAGGGCATATTTTTTTGACCCTGTCTGTTTATTGACCGTACCATCAGGAAGTGGCCGTGCTTTGTCATCAGGTCAGTGAGCTCATAACTCACTGCCTCTGTCTGGATGCAGGGCTACACACAGAAAATTAAAATGATTCTGCAATGAAGCAATTTGGAAAGATGTCCTAGCCCAGGTCACCTTGGATTTGTTCCTCAGAGCAGGTCGACGGTGAATTAATGCAGCACTTGGAAACTGCTGTACTCTCAAACTGTATTAGTAGTTTCATCACAGATATCATTTGGCTTTTTGTTTGCAGCTAGGCTTCCTCGAGAGTCCATAGCTATGGAGACCTGCACTGTAGCATAAGCAATGTGTTTCAATTTCACACTTACTGATTTCCCATTTGGTGTAAGCAAAGACGCTATGTAGAAATAGTGACAAAGAAAGAAAGGGAAATATGAAAAATTTGAAATTGGAAAGGCAAAGGTGTACATGTACATACAGTTTGTCTATTTATACTCAAATCCACAACAAACTAACAGAAGTAAGTGTAAAGATGCATCATTCCATATACCAAGTGCAATTCTTGGTTTCTGCCAAACTCTGAAGAGTGACCTCCAGTCACAATTGTTTGTGCCGACAGAAAAGTCCTAGACTAGAATCTGTCCTTTTAGATTCTTACCATAGTTTATTACCATTTTTAATGTGAAGTTCATTGGATCCAACACAGATTGGAGAATTCACTCCTTTTCTCTGTTCACTAAAAATAGATGTCTTTGAGTTTTGGCCTAGGTTGGACAAAACAAGTGATTTGAAGATGTCAGCTTGAGCTCTGGAAAACTGCAATGGGCATTTTTTCTCTATCTTGTGAATATGGGCTAAATAAGATAAGATAAGATAAAAGTTTATTTATCGCCAGCTGGGGAGATTTTGGCAATACAGCAACATGTGATAGCAGTGGGAAGAAAAATAGCAGCAGAGATAGAGAACATTTGAAAAAAAAAATACAAAATACAAAATAAAAAGTAGTAGAATTATAGTAGACTATATATATGTACATAAATGATTCAAATTGGAATTAAATTATCAATGCTGAGTTAAGTCATTAGCTGCAGCCCTATTTGGACTCCACACGGGTTCATTCATTGAAAACCATTCTCTACCTTGGCCCAGTTGAGTGGCCATTCCAGTCTGGACTGACCAGGCTCCCTGCCCCGGCGATGCAATGCAGTATTGAGCTTCTCCACCTCTAGCATGCATCTAAATTTAAACCCCACCACAGCACATTTTGTATCCCTGTCACCGGGGGCATTTGATGTGTGTTATTTATTACCCTTGCACAATGACACTGGGCTCATGTCCTTTGGCATTTGACACTGGGCACAGGCAGGCACAAATGATAGTAGTTTAGCCATATGGTGGGGATTTGAGGAGTCCACCCTCTATAGTACAGTCACACCTCATTAAGTAGAAGCTAGTTTTCCTGTGCCTTATAGTTGATATACAGTAGTCAAGTGAGAAAATTTTTTTGTAGTTCGTGGTCCCAGAAATAAAAGCTCTCCATAGAATTTGGAAAATGCATACGTTGGTTTGACATAAAGGCTGGAAGCAGGGAAAAACAGCTAGCCTGTCTTTGTTCAAAGGCAAAACAAAATGTGCTTAGCAGCACCTCGACCCCCCCTGTAGAACCGTAACTTGTTGTTTTTCCAGTTCAGCTGCTACATGGGCTAAAAAAACAAGCTATAACATATTAATTAGCAAGCTTTAGAGGTACTAGTAGGCAAATTTAATGTTTTTTTGGCAGGGGCAGGCTCACTGTTAACCCCTGTTTCCAGTCTTTATGCCAAGCCAAGCTGTCTGCCTCCAGGCTGTAGCTTTCTATTTACCATAGAGACAGGAGAGTCTGTATGTTGCCTCTCTTCTAAGTCTCGGTAAGAATATCTAAATGTTTCTTTAAGTGAGAATTCAACGATTTACATGGGGCAAGACAGCCAATCAACAAGCTGGAAATTGATTGTGTTGCCTTTGTTGCTGATGGAGCGCCTGACCTCAGCCCTACCTCAGGGTTAGCTTCTGTTCCACTTGTTTGTGATTCTGACTCTACAGTATTTCAACACATTATTGTTACATTTTTTTTTACAGGAACATTGAAATTATCATTTTAAAACACTGAAACCTGTGACTCTGCCCTAGTACACCTAATCAAAGATTTATTTTTTTAAGATCACACAAGCCTATGCTAGCTTCCTGTGTAAGCAATCATACTCCTGGGCCTCAGCATTTTTTGACTGTGCTGCTGCAGGTACTGTAGGTCACAAGACAGGACAAAGTGTCATAGGGGGTTCAAATCTGACACCAAGCCAGCCTGCTCTGTCTGGATCAGTCATTGCTCTGTGAAGAGCATCAGCTTTTTTTCAGAAACGAATGAATCCAGCTCCGGTCTGTTTATAGTGCTGTGTTGTTTCTGCTCTTTCTTGTACGAGGTGGCAAAGATGCAGGCAATGTCACCAAGGGGCGGTGGAGGTTGGGGGTGGGGGTGGTGGTGGTGGTGGTGTGGAGGCCTCTTTGCTGAGCCAGGAGGACCCTGTTTACCCTCCTCTTACCACCCCCTTCTTTAACCTGCTGACAGCTGCAGATGGGAAAGATAGGAGCCTGGAGCTCTGAGCAGGACAGGTGAGCGAGGGAGGAGTCAGGAGTACTCAGCCAGTGACAACAGCCCAGGGACACAGAGATGACAAGCTGCAAGAGATCTGTTGGCTCGCTTCAATGTCTGTTCAGTGTGCAAAGTAATATAGCATAGCCTTGTCCAGAGATTTCTGAGTCCCCCTTTGATTACAAATTGCAACAGGCCAACAATCTGAAAGCTGTCACTTAGAGAAGTCACATTTCAGAAGAAAGATGGCAGATTGACTGTAAAGGTCTCCTTCCTCCCACTTAGACGTTCACCTCTTTGCTCTAGAGTTACACAGGATTTCCCCTTTGGAGAGTTCTGTTGTGTGGTCCATTTATGGGGCAGGGGGCAAGCTACGCCCCTCTGCTTACCCTGTGTTGATGAATGGATTCTTTGTGGGCCTGTGGAAACAAGCTGAATCCCTCCATCTACCTCCATATGGCCAGGCCTATACATCTCCTGTAGCCTGGGGCCGCAGTGAACATCTGCCTCTTCCAGGGTGCACTTGAGCAGGGGCTCCTCATGCTCTGAAGCACCAACTGGACAACGCAGATGTTTCAGTCCGCCACTCAGCTTTCATTTTTATTTTGTGGCTTCATCTGCACCAAGCTCATCTGACTTGCTTGTAAGCTTGTAAAGCTGTACCTGCTTGCTGTGTGGCTGACAATGCTTGGCGTCATACTTGGCAGGTTGGGCTTATTTGACCCATATCTGAGACGCTAGACGTAAACAGCCAAACTCCATGGCTCTGCAGTTTCTCCTTTAACTGCTTTTTGTGTTTTGAATGCTGCTGATGAGGCGAAATGTCTTGCATGATGACTCCGTCATGATTGTTCTAATAGGCTCTATCCCCTGGAGAGGTTTTTACTAGGCGTCAGTGTCTAAGGCCCAGGCCTTGACTTTGGAAAGAAATGACTCAACTATACCATTAATGACGTGAAGTGAAAAATCTGACTTTTTCCCATCAACTTTGCTATTTTTATTATGAAAACTGTCAGGACTCAAAAGCTGATAGTGACATTTGGAAACCAGATGTTGTCCATTTTTGTGAAGGTTGTCACAAGCGGGAAGGTGAATTCCTGTGGAAATAAAGCTCCACAGAGACTTAATTAAAAGAGCGTACTGTGCAAACGTTTATCCAGGCCCTCCACCCCATCAGGGGAGATTTAGGAACATTCCCATTGTCTTTGGTGTCTACTCCTCTCTTGAGTGTGACTGATGGGTAAACGCCTACCTGCATAAAGGTGTGATTGATGGCTAAGCTCAGGGTTGGGCCCTCAGGTAGGTCTGTTGGTTGCCTTGGAGTCACATCGCGATGGTGCATAAAGTAAACCTTCCTGTTTGAACCCGGGCTTTACCTGAAATTCCCTAACATTATCGGAGTGTTGCTGCCTTTTTTTTCACGGGTGGAGAGGCGTGCTCTTTTCCGAGGAGCATTGTGATTCATGGCTGCTATATGAGGAACCAAGGGCCGTCTGAAAAACTCATCATGACTGTGCTGAACTCCTACATATTTTGTCTTGGAAAGTAATCGCATCCATTAAACAGATTTACAGTAGATACTTTGATCAATAATTGCCTAGATTTCCATGGTATTTAAAAATGTGGCTTAAACTTGTCTATAATGCAGCTCAAACTTGTCCATAATGCAGCTTCCTTTCACTTAGGCACCGTGTCAGGAATAATAATGACATTTTCTGGCAGAAAAGGGAAGAAGGTTGGAATTGCATGTGGACATGCTGAGGTTTTTTAATGTTAAATTAAAGCCTTAAGTACAAATAACAATTCATCTTAAATTTACCAGTTAAGTAAAGAATACACAAAATGCTGCAATTGTCCATCCGTACTTCTTTGCTTTTCCTAAATTAGGTAGGATTTAGTTCGCCCTTATAATGATAGACTACATTGTGAGCTGGATTTTATCATATTATGCAACGTGGCAGAATGACTGAGGTCTGTTGAAATAACAATAAAGCAAATGTTTTTCCAGTGTAGACAGACACTCCACTGATGGGGTGTCAGACTAATTTCCTCTTGTCTGAGAGCTGGAGGCAGCCTAATCGACATTCCAATCATAATTCCAGCCATCTTTGAGCACTTAGAGGAAATATTCATGTGCCCCATGATCACCCACTGTGCCTGATGATAACTTACAGACATAGAAAAAACACAAATTTGCTTAACTCTCAGGAAAATTGTATTTCATCAGCCATATTCGCCTACACGAACACAGCTGACCCTCAAGCCTGCCTAGCAGGGTCACCTCTGGAAACGTCCAACTCAGCTTGATGCTATGTTCTGTTTCGTTGTCTTCTCTCCCGTGCAGATGCGAGAACTGTGTGGAGATGCTGTTTGTGCGCGGCTCGGGTAACTGCGTGCAGTGCGACACGCCCCTGAGGAAGAGCAACTTCCGCGTGCAGCTCTTCGAAGACCCGACCGTAGATAAGGAGGTGGAGATTCGCAAGAAGGTGCTGAAGATGTGAGTGAGGGGGACCGGGAGGGCGTGGGGTGCGCCTCTGCATGTTTATGTGTCATCTCATGCCTCCTCCCACTTCTTAAGCCACCTTTGTCTTTCTCATTACACTGTTTGTTTTGTAGACAATCAGTCTCCCCAGGGGGGCTCAAACGGGAAGGCTCTTTCCCTGCCAGGTTTTTACTCCTCAGCCCCTCCCTGCCCTCTCTCTCTCCCTCTCATCTGTTCTTTAATAGCCCCTTAATTGACATCTAATGTGTGTCTATTAGGCAGTATGCAGACATGGTATTATAAAATGGTTGATTTAATGGAGGCTATTAATGTCAGTGCATATTTGCTTTCCTCAGGTTTTACTATTTGTATCATCTGTTCGGTTCTTTCTCTGCAGATACAACAAGAGAGATGTTGACTTCTCCAGCCTGAGAGACTATAACGATTACCTGGAGGAAGTGGAGGACATAGGTAGGAGCACCGACCTCAAGGCTTCATCTTGAAATGGATGGGAAAAGGGATGCTCACTCGTGTAACGATTTCTCCTCAACTCTGGCTGCACATGGAGATTTTTTTTACAGGCATTAGCATGGCATGGATCAGCAAGTAGCTCTGCCAATGCCAAAACATCTGGACTGACCATCCAGCACATACTTTTAGAATGGGTGTATTAAGAAAGCTGGAGATGTATCAGTGAGGTGAACCGGCCGCTGCCTCACTGATACTTTGTCCCAGTGCAGAAAAAAAAAAAAAAAAATTATTACTGTGTGTATTATACATTTTCAAACCATTAGAATTTCCATACATTAAATTTTTCTTGAGTATGACATCATCTCAACGTAAAGTCTCCAGGCCAAGTAGGACAGCGAGGGCAGGGCCAAGAAGACACTAACGTGAATGTCAGTATCCAGTTCCTATTAAACAATGATGGCTTTTAGCCTTTAACAGAAGGCAAAACAGCTCCTGTGGTCTAGGTCATAGGTTTGGTGCTAGGAATTTGCACCAGTGATTTTTTTTAACAGTTTTTAACCTTTTAAACCCTAGAAAATGCTCCATAAATGGCCCCTTAAGCAACGTTTAAGTTAGACATTTTTTCCACAGTTTGACAACAGCCTATAAGTATATATTCTGTATCTACACATTCCAGTGTGTCATTAAAAATCTGCTGTCACTTCAGTTGAAAGAAATATTGAATTACCAGATGCCATTTTTAAGGCAGCACTATCCCATCAAATGGAAAAGTCTTGAACCTCATTTTATACTTTTTGCTGCCTTTCAGCTGGACTTATTTGTTATCACTGGAACTCTCTGGATTGTGACTATACTTTAGAATAATAGTGTTGTAGGTTTGAGCTGTGCTGTGGGTAAACTCTGTCAGAACCAGGCCGAACGACGCGTTGTTTGACCAATCAGAAGAGTACATAGTTGTTCCAAACAGCCGAAGTCAGGGTGAACAACTGGCAGTCATAGAGAGGAGGGGAAGCGCACATATTCAGACAGTCTCTCTTGGAAGACATTCATAGTTTTGCACTTTGTTGTCCACATGAAAAATGACAAAAATAGTTGTGTAAAGGATCAAGAAGGAGAGCTGAGAGAGAAACTCGGCTCCTTCCTCCTTTCTCACCTCCACACAGCTGGCCTGACTAAAGCGAGCGTGAATGTCGGATCATTGGTTTCAAAAACATACAGATACGGTTGGACACAGCCCCCCAGTCCGATGTCGGAAAGGTGTCAGGGGAGGGGTTTTCTGAAGCTATTCAGCCATATGACAAGCACTTTTGGTGGAGCATACCGGCTCCTTATTGCTGTTTTGTGTCTCCTGTGTAGTGTATAACCTGACAAACAACATTGATGTGGAGAACACCAAGCTGAGGATGGAGCAGTACCAGAGGGAGAACCGAGATATCATACAGAAGAATAAGGCTAAACTTGTACGTATCAATATTTTCTCACACATGCATAACACCTTCATTAATGTTGAGAATTTGGTGCTTAAATAAACACTAGAGGAAACTTCTTTTCGCTCATTCCCCTCCTTGGAGAAGTACGAGTGGAGGGTCAAGTACAATATGGCATCACTAGGGCTGCTGGTGATTCAGCCTTGTGGTCAAAGATTTGACATAAAGTTTTGCAACACCCCTGTTCTCTTTCCTGCGCTCCTCAGACACGAGAGCAGGAGGAGCTGGAGGAGCTGCTGTTGCTGGAGCAGCAGGGCAATGAGCAACGGAGATTGGAGGTGCTGCAGGAGGAGCAGAGGCAGCTCAACGCCAAGAGGAAGAACAAGCAAGCTCTGCTGGATGAACTGGTGAGAAACTCACATGTTGCATGTGTGTTTATGTCCACACTGTAGTGAGGCAAAAAGCAGTCACATTAGGACAGATGTTCCATGTCTGACATACACACACACACACACACACACACACACACACACACCCTCAGCCTGAGGGTTCGTAGCTGTGAGATCATTAAGAGCTTATTACCAGTCATTGTGCTGCAGGCTGCATTGTTCTCATTCTGTGATTCCAAAGCCTCTTGCTCCATTGTGTTGAGCTGCAGGCTTGGAAGTGATTGTTCCTGCAGAGCGGGCTGCTGAAGGACCATTGCAGATAGCAGGTTAAGCTGTATGTTTGTTTGTTTAAGGCACAGGGCCTGTTGACTGTAGGCAGATGAGATCAGATCCCGCCCCCCTGCCCCCCCTCAGGGAACTGTCCTGAGCCCTGGCATTTGTACGTCCCTGCTCACTGTTCTCACACATGCACACCTACACACACTACCACACACATCTAGATTCATTGTTGCTGTTTGCTGAAACAGTGGTAACTAATCAATAAAAAACATCATTGGGAACTTGTAACGCCCTTCTTGATTATTGTTCTTATCGAACACTGAATTTACATTGTCTGCAGGTGTATTTTTTCTCAAATTTTTAAACTTTTGTCACATCTTCATGATTGCATTAATCACGCAATGTCCTCCAAATAAAGAAATTAAATTCACACAAGGGCCTTTCCAAACCAGTGTAACACGCAAAAGTGAGAAAAAAGTGGGATTTTTCTGCAGTCTGACTCGGACTTATTTGTGTTGAGAGCCGTTAAATCTCTTGGTTTATTGTTAAATCCTAAGACACCTCTAGTCTGTCCTGCCATTGCTGCCCACCCTATCAAAAATGTCCTACCTCTTTCAGTGCACAACGTGTCCAAGCTTGTGTTCTTAGACCTCTCTGCTTGGCAACACTCCACTGGAGAAATTGAAACGTCCGACCTTGCATTTAATGGAGGTGAAGGCGACGCAGTGCACTTGAAGCAGCGTCCCCTGCAGTGCCACGGTTTTGTTAATATGGCATGCATCAATAATGTGGCAGCTAGCCTGAAAGCACCCTATGCTCATGGTTATCCAGTTAGACAGAAATGTCTTTGGGGGGGGGCTTGACTGCTTGTGTTCTCATCTTTTCTCAACACAAAACAGTCACAAAGCAGAAAGGCTTCATGTACAGGTGTCAGCTGTTTTTGCCAAACAAAGAACTTCCTGATGAAGCAGTTGGTTGCGTGTGCCACATTCACCTAACATTATCTCCTTTTTCTCCATGCAGGAGCAGTCTCAACTTCCTGCCACCATCTTGCTTGCCCAACACAAGGTCCGTGCTGCCCAGCTGGAGACCCAGATAGAGCAGCAGAAACAGTCAGTCAAACCTACAAGTCTGTTTTCAACTGGAATCCATATGGTGAGTGCAACACTTTTGGGCACATTAGCTTTTTACCCCAGTTCATAGCATGAATTCAAAGTGACAGGCTCTTGATCCTGAAGCTTCTTAGTGTTTTTATTTTCTCCCTTTGCTACTATACTAGCACACATCAAAGTAATTCATTTCCTGAGCGACGTGCTTCCATGCATCATTTTTCTTATTCAAGTCACAGTAGCTCATTAAAGATTTATTATAGCCAATGGTCAGCTTTTCCCCCATCTTGTTTTAAGTACTTTATGCTATTGAATGTAGACAACTGTGCCTCCGTTTCTAAAGTGAATCAAAATGGCTGTGACTGGTTATCACTAGTTGTTGATATAATGTGTGCCAGAGGACATCTGAATGAAGTTGAACCTCTCAGCTTCCCACGGCTGAACCACTGGACGTCTTTTAAGTTTTGAGTTGTGATGGGTGGTGCCAGCATGTTTTTCGGGGTTCAGCTCACATTCCAAATACATTTCATTCTGTCTGCAGTGTTTGGGTCTGTATGTGTGAATGGGGGATAAAGCTGCTTTCTTTTTCGTGGATGATCAGACTGAAAACAGCACTATATTTAAAACATGCAAGGGGCTGCATTGATGGGGCTGGGATGTTTCAGGCACTGGTGAGACAATGAATTAGCGCCCAGGAAGTCCAGTTGGAATTAAAGATCCACAAGTTTGATGATGTATCAGATGCCAGAGCACTGCACTGTGGTTTATAACATTATGAGGAAAGATTTTACAACACTGGGAAGTTACTTTGGCTGCAAATATGTATTTTTTTGCTGTGGCAATAATGAGAGAAACAGGAGAAATGCAGAGTTCCTATAACAAAGTAATATACAGGAATGTGCATACCTTGGCTTAGGTTTGACTTCTTTGCCAGATGACCCTTTTTTTTCTGGATTCCTCTGCACTGACACCCCCACTGCATCAGCCGAGTGGCCTCATTCAAATGAATGACGGGGCTACATTTTTTGAACACAACCTGTCAGACTGGGCTTTCCTGCTTCAAGTGAAAGCAGAGTGAGCACGGTGTAACAGGAGACCTTGAAGAAGCTATATGTACCAGAAATAACAAATAGCTATTTCTGATGCGCCAATGTAGGTTAAGGTCACATGGTTGTATACCTCTATCCACTGGTGGTTACGTGGTGGTACGTCTGAACAGTTAAGGCCTTGGTGTGATTTTAGTTCAGTGCTAATTTAGACTTTATGTGGTGTGCTTGTTGGCGATAGAGTGACGATAACAGTCCAGACCTTCAATAGGAGGATGTTTCTCCGTGTCTGGTGCTTCTTCAGTGTGGGAACAGGCCCTCACCCCTTCACTCATGTCATCACATTCCTTTGGGCGAATGGTGGGACCCACAGAGAGAGCATGTGGGCTCTGGCCGCTCTGAGCTCGCAGCTTTGTGCTCACCGTGTCTGGAGAGACCTTCCATTTGGCTGTCGTTCAGGTTTTCAGTAGTTTATTTTCATTTTACTGTGATGAGATAGGCTGTGTCATCACCCCCACCCCCTCCCCAACAACCCTCATGAGGCATGGTTGTCTTCCCACAGTTCAGTGGTGCGTGGGAGAGATATCTGCTTAGCACTCACCTAGGCTCAAGGTGGAGCTTGGTTTTGACATACTCAAGTATAACCCATAAACTTTGTTTGCCTATTTCGAAGAGTTTTCCACTGGCATAGCTATTTAAAAGGTCTTGGTTAAATTTATCTGATGCAGTCATAATCAGAGACTGTACAAAAACATTAATTTACACATTAAACCCCAAAGAGACAACTGGCTCATCCACCACCAGTGGAAACGTGTTGAATTGATCCAAATGGAGGATGTGGTGCTCTGACTCTCACCCCCTTGATATACAGCATGAAGTTAAACTTGCTGATGGAGAGAGAAGCAGCATGATTATGTTGCTCTTGGCTTCTTTTGTGGCTGTTTTTCCCTGCTTCTTTCTTCCCATTTCTCTTCATCCTCCCGTCCCCGAGCTCCTGTTGGTGGAGCAGAGCTCTCACCATGCATCTGCTGTGTTTTGGACTGCGAGACTTGAGTCAGGGGAACGTGTGGGTTTGGATTTCCCTTCACCTCAGAGTCCATAAGAGTGACTTCTGTTTGACTTGGTGGGGTTTCAGCACAGAGCGGTGGATTCCTGCAGATTGCTGGAATTTATTTATCTGCTAGGTTGTGGTCCCTTGTTCCAAGCAGCATTTCAGTTTTTCTTCAGCAGAAATTAGGGGGAGGCAAATGTAAAAACACATTTCTGAAGCAGGGCATTTCCATGATGTCCTTTTATTCACATTTAAACTGATCTGAGCTTCTCTCTTCACTGACAGTGACTATCAATTAGTGCTAAATAAGCAATAGATTTGTTTTTAAAGAATAACCGGGCACTCAAAATAACCGTTAGTAGAAGCTCCAGTATCGATACTTTGTTGTGAAGCATGTACACAAAGGAGAAACAGATTTTGACATTGATGAATGGACAGGGGGCTGATTCATGGCCCTTTGTTTTTTCAACTGGATGTTTTTGGTGATGTGTAAGTTCACCAGTCACAGAGTCATAAATCCATGGTGCCCCGAACAACCCCTACCCATTCCCATCACCACCTGCCCCACCCGTCACTTCAGCCAGCTGCTTCACCCTGGGCCAAGGTGAGCCATCACTGGTGGAATGACATGTCTGCCCGTCTTTGAGCTTTCCAATCCGTGGAACGTGAGGATGCCAATTCTTCCTCAGCTTCCCAATGACTGCAGTCTTTATTTAAAGAGTGAGCTAATGTCGCATCTAGTTGTGTCATGTTGTTTACTAGGAACATGCAAGGGAACATTTCAGCCATTCTGGCACTACTCTTTGCCTGGGTGATTTTCCAGGAATAGGTGAAGGGGACTCCAACCCTGATCCTAATTATTCCGGTTGCGTGTTAGCATGTTGTTGAATGGATGCTTGGGGAAATCAGCCGATCCTGAGGGAAAGTAGTCTCGGTCCAGGTGTGATGTGGGGTGGGATGGGCCTGGTCTTGCCTCAGGAATGGTCTGGGATCACTCACTAATCCCTCACTTTGTAGGCATTCTATTGAACCAAGACACACATACACATGTGCGGGTGCATACACACACACACACATAAATGCACACCCTTAGCCAGTCTGAGTAAACATCCTTTGAAGAATAAAGTGTCTTTCTAAAATAGACGTCCGCTGATATCAAAAGAGACTCTCTGTGTGGGAGGGAGGCAACTATTCACTGTTTAAACAGGTTGCTTGTTGTTGTCTGACACATAAGACTAGCCCCAGTGCCAAGTCCGATGACAAGAGTCATCAGACTTGGCACCTGCTATGAGCAAAACATGGACATGAGTTGGGGTTCATTTGCACATAAATTATACAAGAAAAGTGAACCTTGTTTATTCTATAATTTGTATACATACAAAGTTTGGGGGAAAAGACACATTTATTTCAAGTTCTTTCCAACTCTGACGTTGAACCAATTCAATAGAGCGGCCTATATAGGCAGTGGTGCACATTTCTGGTATGCAGGTACACATACATGGCAAAATCAGAAATGAAAAACATCCATTTGTTTCAATACAAGCCTTTGCATTCCAGGCACCAACTGAACTGGGTCTGGGTTATTGGATAGGAAATGCTGTGAATGGGATCACTTTGGGTGAAATAGTTTGCGCTGTGAAGCTGTTTCAGATAGCAGTAATGAAACACTTATGGATGCCAAATGTCATAAAACTCAACAGAAGAAGAGGTTGACAGCAACTGTCAATGGTCATCAATACAAATTTCTCATCTACACGCTTTTCTTGTCAACACATTTCACCCAAAGAAGTAACCTACTGTGAGTGATGTCCAAAAAACAACAAAGCGGCTACTTTGGCATTCAGCCACTTGCAAAAAAACTTCAAACCAAACGCGAGATATATTGTCTAATCCCGCATCTAGCAGACAAAACAGGTGCATTTTATACAGGCTCAAAGGATTTCAATCATCCATTATTTGATAAACACGAATAGAGCAAGGAGCACACAAATGTGGTACAAGCCATTGCTAACAAACAATCTAGTCAAGCTGAAAAGTCCAGTCGCCCACTTGCTAAACAGGTTGAATGAAGAACAACAGCAAGTTCAGTGTAATGTTTGCTTTATTGAAGCGGCTGGGAGTGAATAGTGAGGTGCATATTGATATGAAGTGGGAATGCAAATAATGCACAAAGTTAAAAGCAAAGTTTCAGTCTGCTGTTTTTTGGGGGCTGCTCTTTGATGACTCAGAGATCACCACAAAAACCACCTCGTGACTCGACAGACACTCCACTGAGACAGAATGGATGCTCTTAAAGCAAGCAGGAAAACACTTGGCAGTATCCTCTGAGTATGACTTGGTCTGGATACTAAATACAAGCATTCCAGATTGTTACTCCAAAATGAACATTGTGATTGAGATGTCTCTTAAACTGCCTTTGAGCAGTGCAGCATGCAAGAGGAAGCACATTCACCTGTCAAAGATGGCCACAGAGACATTTGACCCAAAGCCAGCTGTTGACCTGTCGATGGACACAGTTAATCAGAGGCTCAACCAAGGACTGGGCGGTGCATCTTCATCATCTGCCATGCAACAAGCTGAAGCAGAGGATTATGTTTATTAAGACCAAGCTATATATGGTGTGACTTCCTAACACCATCTCCTGGTGCTCACCTAGAAACTGACTAAAAAAGTACAGTACATGCGCCCCTGTTTATAGGGTATTACACACAGACCAAATTGTAATATGCCTAAAGTGGACACCATGCATGCAAGGTTTAAGCTTTACGCGCATGCTAATAAAAACACAATCTTATGTTGAAAGTGTTAATTTCGATATCTTTCAAATCAATACACAGAGGCTATGCTAACCTCAATAAAGTGAAAAGTAAAACTGCTGAGTATTTATTTAACGTTAAAAATTTACATGAAATGACAAAAAAAAAAACACTAATAACAAACATCATATGCAAAGGCTGATCTCCTGAACCTTTTTTGATTATGCTCGTTATAGTAGTAGTACCTGGCTTTAATATTGCGTGAGTAATTGCGTCTTTAACATGGTTTAACATGGTTGCTTTGTTTGTTTATATGAAGTTATTGTGCATTCCTGGTCAAAGAGTTTACGTGTGAGGTTGGGGATTGTCCTCAGCTGCTACAGTGTTCCATTCCTGAAAGCAGTTGACCGATGGGGAATCTCTCCACCTTGGAGCAGCTTTCAGCGCCATCTTAAATGAAAGGTCCAAGGTTCCAGCACTGCTGGGGCCCAATCCGCTCCTCACAGGCGGCAGTAGCAGCTGACATACCTGACGAGGCCAGCATGGGCACCTAATGAAAGCAAGAGGCACACTCGCACATAAACAAAGTGCGACTCACACAGACAAATGTGGGTGGAAAGTTTATCCCTAAACATAGATGTGTAGCTGGCTAAAATACCCTCGGGTTCTCTCTGGCTTTATTCCATTCTACACTTAGGCAGTGGAATTTGACTACCATAGAAAACACTAATACAAGTACACAGTCGCACACACAGGCTCATGCTATGAACTTGTTTGCTCAAGCTTGATTTACTTGGTTAAGTTGTCCTCTACAGTGACCTCTGCTTGGAAGACGTACTCGTCAGCGCAGGCCAAGCTCTGCTTTCCTTAACACTGGCAGACTGGCCTAACCTGTTTTTGCTGGGGAGGTTGATCGCTATGTACTCCCCCAACCCCCACCCACTCTTTCACTATCTTCAGCATTACTTTCATTTCCCTTATTCACACTCTTGAGAAATAATAGTATAGTAGCAGACACAGATATTAGTGTTCTTTATGTAAATTTGATTTTGTTTGTACATTTAGACACACAAAGCATTTACAAAACGATGGTTGATTTTATGTCTGATGTTGCCTAACCCCATGCACTTTGGCCTTTTTTCCTTTTTATTGGATAGCTGGCGTGTAGCTTGATAGCTCCAGGGGCTTGGGGAGAGGGGGTCAGCTCAGGGGGTAAAGAGAACCGTCAGCCCTGATTGGCACCAGCACATGTGGGCATTCACACCTCTGCCCCTGCCCCTGGCTTGGCCCTGTTTAGGTTGGCCTCAGCAACCCTTGCCCACAGGCAGACCAGCCCAGCCCGGCGGAAAAAGGAGTTGTCAGCTTTAGGGGCTTTGCGCTGGGGCAGCTGCCACTGGTCAGGCAGTTATATTTAAACTTGTAAGGCAAGGGGAGGCACGGTGTGGGCAGCAGCTTTTACACTTGCTACTTGCTGCTCAGTGCGCCAGTGGGAAGCCCAAAGCTCTTTATCCATACAGAAGCACTGGCAGTGCCAGGGCAGAAAGTGGAAGTGAAGGCTGTGGATGGATGGGATGGCACTACGCTGGCCCTTAACGAGGCTCATTAATTTCATCACCTATACGGAGCAGACCACTGTTTCCCTTTCCATTGTTCTCATTATCACTTTGTGCATGCCGAGGGCCGTACTGCCTCCGGAGCTCTGCTTGAACTAGCTGTGGCTCCTCAAACCCTCGGGAACCAAGCGTGGTTTTGCATGTGTGTGTGTGGATGTTGTGGGAAGGTGCTCATGGAGAGGTTAGTCTCTAAGCGACCTTGATGTGTCCTGCTGAGCTGCAAAGTCCGGAGACATGGGGGGCCTAGAGAGTGCTGATGATCGTACTGTGTATGCGCGCGTGTGTGTTTGTGGTGGCAGTCTCAGTGGTGACCTATGTTTTAAGCTGTGGACCAGTGAGCTTTTGATCAAGATTGGCATTATGAACATTGGATAAACCTCCTCCTTGAAGTAGCACTTCATGTCAAAAATTAAAAGTACAAAATGGCAAAAACACAAGAGTAGTAGTTAGCAGATAATTAAACTAAATAAACAATTTTGCAAAAAACAAAACTACAGAAAATTAGTGATTGAAAGAAATCGCTTCTGACAAAGACCCCATTCGTCCCTTGCTTTTAATGTCGACTATGGGACAGTTGGTGCTGTTGGTACCATGGGGGCAGACCTCTCATACCTTAAAAGTAATGTGACTTTTATGAGACCCCTGTCCCATAAAAGTCACACGAATGTCTGCCATATCACTCTGTCAGATGGGTTAACCCCGTTGCTCCCCCCGCCCCCCACCGCCTCCCTCAAGGAGCCGTAGAGTGCTAACAGTTTTCCAGGCCAGCACACCTGCCCCCCCCCACAAACATGAGGACAGACACCAGTGACTGCTTCACTTGACCTTTCAAAGCGCTTCGACTCTTAGAAATTGAAGCTGGTATTAGTAGATCACTATAACTCTATGTGGCCTGAGGTAGATGTAGGAAGATCACGGGTCTAGGAGAAGGAAGACTGCTCCCACTGGCGCGATGGTGATTTCCTCAAATCATCCTCCCCTGCGGTTTTATTAAGATTGATGGCCCCTAGAGTGTCATGTTAGTGTCACAGGGGTATTATACGAGTCTTTAATACCAGTTATACACAAACTTGAAAGCGTCATGAGGGCGCACATGATGTTGTGTAGGTACTAAGATGGGCCTCTGTGATGTTAAAAGCAGATGTTTTTGTTGGCTCTTCCAGTGGTGTTGTTCCAATGGCCCCTGGTCCCTCAGCCATTTCTGTTCTGCTGGGCCTGGATGGGGGTCCCCTTTCTCTCCTCCTCTGTTTCCTTCTTTCACCAGAGCATTTGGAAAACAACATTCATGTGCCGTAATTCACACAAGCTTTTAATAGGGCGTGATGAGTTCATGATTGAAAGTTGCAGCATTATTATTAGGCAGAGTGGAGGACAGAGCAAGCCTGAGAGGTTGCAGCTATGCATTACATGGACAAACACCTTGTCTTGTATCAGTTTAGCAGTTTTACTTTTTACATTTTTTTATAATGTATTCAGAAGAGCAAACCTGTTCTTGTGAATGCATGTCTTACGCCATGTTTTTTTTTTCAGAATGATGTGTCTCTGCCAGTTTTCAAGGTGCCCTTGCTGAGGAATGCAACAGAAATTTCTCTAGACTGGGGCTGGCTCTGTTCAGTCTGTCACTTAAAAATCTGATTTACTGCCCTTTAACTATCTGCAACTCCCAATTTGCTGCTTTCTTTCTCTGCCACTCCACCGTTGTAGACTTCTCTTCTTCTGCTTCTCCCTCCACCCCTTCATCCCAGTGCGTCTCTTTGATTGGCGCAGTAGGGGAGTTTAACAGTGCTGAAAGTCTGACAGAAGATGGATGGAGCGACTGAAGAAGTGTGAAAGTGAGGGAGAGTGACTGGGTTTGGGTTGGTTGGTCTGGGTTTCATTAGCCTGTGGTGGGGCTTCGCTGTGTTGGATGAATAGATGGGACAGGATGGGGGATCACTGGCACCTTGGGGTTAAAGGTTGAGTGAAAACTACAGAGAAGCGTGTCTCTAGTGTTTTGTGTTTTAAGGTAAAATCCAACAATCTAAATCTAAAGCATTTAAATAGTGTTTAGCAGATGTAGGCAATGGGCTATAATACCGTCTGTTCTTGGGTCCATTATTTGATTGGTTGTTTTTTCTAAACATGGCTAAATATCATCTTTTCGTATCCTTTATAGTCAAGGAGCAGGACTTCGATGTGGCTGATGTGATTTGATTTATTACATCAAAATAAATCAGTCAATCATGGAGCAGAACAGTTATTTCAGAAACAGTAGTTTCACAAGGCATTGCTACCAAAAGCTGTTGTGTGTGTTTGAGTCTAACTCTCACTATTTCTTTGGAAAAACCCACTCTCTTGCCGTCAATATACTGCCAGTATAAACCACTGCTGAATGCAGCAGGTCCGGACTTGTTCTGTTAAGGTAGTTGAAAGTCATTCTGGGAAGTGGGATTGGGTGAAAAGGATAAAATCCTGTATCACAGTATGTGTGATTGATATTGCAGTGTTGATATATCTTGTGATTTTGTACATTTTCTGAAAAATCTACTCAAGGACTGTTTAACAATAGAATACAGAGAAAGGAATGTATTTTTTAGCCAATATAGGGAAATTCAATACCTGATGTATGAATGTACATTGATGTTAAAAATATATAAAAATCCCAAACTGCCATAAAGAAGTCCTGCTCATTGATTTGCAACATTGTCTACAATGGACTAATGCAACCAGATATTTAATGGTAGGAAAGGCTGAATGAACGGTGCGACAAATTGCTCATGATAGATGTAATTATAGTGGTGTGTATATTGTCATGTTGCCCAGCCATATTGTGAAATGCAGGAAATCATACACTAAAGTAGAAGTTGCAATATTACAGAAAAGCTTAGAAAAAACTGAATCCCAGAATGAATTAAACACTCTTATAATAATAATATGTAACATTATAAGAGTATAGTATAAGTTTTCTCTGTGTGTGTGGTTATTGTTTTGTCTGTCTAACTGTCCTACATGCTGGCCCGGTTAGGACAATTACTATCATGTTGTGTTCGGCAGAAAACTCTGAATCCATTGCTGTCTCAGTGTGCATCACTTGTTGCTTTTGTCACTTCCAGCTCAGCGTTGCTTGCTTCATTTCCCTGTGGGTGCAATCGCATGGGCCACAGCATGTGTGAGGGCGGGCAGTCTGAGGCCGCGGGGCACATGTTACTCGTTTAGTTTGGTTTTCATCAGCTCCCCTCTGTGTTCTGTTGTTTATACTCCCCCACTACTCTTTTCTTTGCTCTCTCCCTTATCTTTTTATCTTTCCTTTGTCTCTGAGTTCCTTTGCTCCTCTCTAAAATAGTCAGTGTTTGTTTAGACATCATCTTTTTAATTCCAGGTTTGTTTCATGACTCTGGCTTGTCTTCTAAGTCTCATTACTTTCATGCTGGTGAATGCATCGTGGTCTGACGCTGTGTGGAAATTCCCCCTTGATGGCAGAGCCCCAAATCGAATAATTCTACAGTGTCCTTAAGAGGTATCAGGTTTCCCCCTCGAACACCATGGTCAAGAGCATTATGAACTCGAGCGGCCTGACTGAAATCGCAACTTTGAATAGTTATGGATTGAAATGGGTTTTTTATAAATCAGACTATAGTTTTCAATGCTTGATTCTGCAAATCTTGTGACTGTAGAGACCCAGGAGTGTAACATTTGCAATTCAACAATCCTAAGGATTAGCCCAGTGACATTCAGATATGATGCAAATACAAATAACAAAGCACTTTGTACGCACTTACACGAGTCTACGAATTTAAGTTTAATTAATTGACTCTCTCTTCTACATTTATACATTACCTTTTAGCGGTTTTATTAAAATAGCAGACACAGGGCTCCAGAGTGCGACCAAATTCTTTGAGTGTGCAAGATAAAATTTTACGTGGTCGCATTCATGGAAGTGGCCCAATCTGAGGGAAACATCACCCTCACATCACAGTTCTAGATGAAGTAGTTCCACACCCTCTGTTTTAGATGTACACATGTGCAAGTTTATACGACAGATGAAAGTAGCTCACGCCAATGTTGAAATAACACTGTATCCGGTGTATTCAATACATACGCATGTTGTCATTTCAGACTTTCTGAATATCGATTATAGTGACAAAATACTCTGACGTCTATGCCAATCATATCTATGCTGGTTGGAAACAACTGGCTAGCTTTAAAGTATTTATAGTGAATAATAAATAACATGTCATACGTATGCCTGGTTAATGTTCTGCGACGTGGAGTTTCCTATGACATAATCTGTGATCATTTTCCCACCATAGTTCTCCTGTATGACATTATGTTCATTTCTTCTTGATCAGATTTCCATTAGAAATAGCTGTTGAGTTGCCAGTGGCATGTTGACTGCTGAAAATATGCTCAGTCATTGTCCCAGTTAGGTTTCTCGACCAAACCAGCAGTACCTTGGAAAGTGAAAATGTTGTCAGACAGAACTCCTATTTCCAAACCAGTTGACCAAGAACCGGTCGTTGTTAATGCTCCACTTTGATTGACATTAGAGACTTTTCCAAATAGTTTTTTTCCGTTGGCGTCATCCTGATTGTGCATAGTTTCCAGTGTTGCATTGCACACGAAACAGAGACAATGAAGATTGTTGTCCTGTGTTGAATGTTGTCTCTCTCTCTCGTTTTTCTTCTCCAGCGTCAGACCGTGTCTCTCCAGCCTGTGCCCAAGATAGAAGAAGTTCTGTACCACTACAAGCCCCTTCAAGTTGAAACCTACGGACCCCCAGTACCTGAACTGGAGCAGCTGGGCAGACTCGGGTACAAACTTATTGTTTACTTACTTACTCATTGTTAGTTGTCAAGTTGAATGATAAAAGAATAACCAACAATGAGTCCATAATTTCCAGGAAAGAACAATATAATTTAATGCCAAGTAGATGTGTAGTTGTGTCAAATTTATAAGCAGTGATTTCCTGTAAAATTTCCTTGAAAGAACTACTCCATTTAAACATTACGTAAATATTAGGGTGAAAGTACAGCTAACCTGCTGTGCGCTGACTTATAATAGTGGTTAAGTGGAATGAATGAATTAAAAATAGACCAACTGAATACTGTCTCAATTTTCCTCATAATTGGTACCAAATTAAAAAGTGTCCTCCAGGGACCTTCCTTTCAGTTTGCAGTTCTTTTCTAGGAAATTCTAGGAAACTATGGGATAGGTAAGATAAAATGATTATCCTTAATCTTAGCTACAGTAGTGTAATGTTAAGGCTTTGGTACAGTAGGTTTAGAAAGCTGCTGGAAAGTCTGTCTGCCTGGGAAGCCTGGCTCGTCTCACTTGACTCTCCTCTGATTAACTGGGAGAGTGAAAGCAAATGGATGGGGAGAGAGGGAGAGTGAGACAGAGGAAAAGGGAGAGAGAGAGAGAGAGTGAGAGAGAGAAACAACCATCACCCTGCCACAAGCCGCCACAGTGCCTCTCTAGGAGTGTCCATTAACACACACAGGAAGTGCTTTCCCCGACGGCCCCTTTGGGCCAATCAATCCACGACGCCATTGGTCCAGTCCTCACCGAATGTAAGCGATCCATCAGACAGCCCAGCGCCGAGCCATCTGCGCTGCAACTGGCTGGCACTAAAGCCTGCCCACACACTGAGAACGGCCCGCTTTTATTGGGTGACAGAAGTAAAATGGGGTCATATTCTTTTTGGGCGAGCTCATTGACTTTCAGCTCTGCTTCACCCTCACAATAACCTTCATTTGGCTGAGATGTGCGTATTTGAACATCATGTCAGCATGTTTAGGATAAGGGATTCCTAGTTTATTCTTCTTTATTCTGCAGATAAAAGTTGATATTGACTTTTTTTGCACAGTCACATTTACCTAATTACCTGGAAAGTCACCTACTTAAGGTGAAACGTTTTCCTTAAAGGGTTGCGGGAGAGTTTTAGCAGAGTAACTGGTACTTATTTACATTATGTATTCAGTGAAGTGCTGAGGTCCTACTTCTTTTGGCCAGGCTGATCAATATGCAGATGAAACACATCTCACAATTTTTGCCGCATGCTGGAGCTCAGAGGAGAAAGGAAGAGGGGGGCGGTGTCAGCAGTTCAGGGGTCCAGGAGGACCGATGCTGGATAGGAAAGGCTCTGCCACAGAGATAAATGAGGTTCAGTTCAGTGAGGAACACCAGTCCCACTGGTGCAGGCCGCAGGCAGCGACACAGACAGGCCCCTTCAGACAAACCACAACTCCCAAGATGCAATGTGCTGTTAAGTAAAAGCAAGGAATAGTGCTGACACTTCTGCGCGGTTGGCAGTTTGTGATTCAGCTAAGTTTGAGGTTTTGTGCATGCAAGCTCAGATATACATAGATGGTCAAGCTTGCACGTACATATACATACAGACGGTGTCCCTCAAACCTGCTATACTTTTTGTGTCATACACATTCATACTCACCCCCGTTATTGCAGTCCCAGCATTTTGGCCACAATGGAACATGTGTGATGTGGTAAATATTCACAAGTGTGTGTGCAGAGGAGAGAGAAGGCAGACAGTGTCGAGAGGGTGAAAAGTGAGTCCCCAGTGTGGAGCGTTGGACTACAGCCCCAGTCCTATGACCTGTGAAGGGAATATGCTTGTGTGTGGAGATATGGATGTGCCTTAGTGTGGACGAGGTGAAAGGGGCTGTGAGGGGGCAGGTACTTATTTTAAAACACGGCTGTTTGTCTTGGTCAAGGCTCACGGTGACAGCAGCACCACTGGTGATTTGTCTTGGACACGGCCATCAAGTGAGACTGGAGAGTTGAGCTCACACACCCCCTCCCTTGTGGCCCCAGGGCCTCTGGGGCTAGTCTCTTGCACAGGATGTCCAGTCAACATAGGACTGACTGGAGCCATGCTCTTTTGTTTCAACTCGCTCTTTTCTTGTGTGCCGCTCTCCTTCTCCCTCTGTCTCAGTGTCTGTGTCTTTTTTGCCTTGTCCCTTTGCCCCCCAAAAAACCGCAGGAGTGCTGCACGGCTGCCAGGAAAAAGAGGGGCCACGCCTCTTTCACTGTCTCTCCCTCTCTGTCAGCTGTACCTGAATAAATATGGGCCGAGCTGAGCTCTTATATTAAAGACAGCTGCCTCAATACTGGAGCAGAGTAAAGGCTGCATGTTCAGGCAACAGAGGCCTCCAAAAGTGCCCATTCAGCTTCCACCTCAACATCTACACCCCCCACTCCCACCCTCTCTTCCCCTGACGTGCATAGGTGCATACGATTTGCCACAGAGGATAAGACCCCGACTGCGTGAAGTTTCTATAATGTAGTATAGCACTGTCCATCTCACTGACTGGCACATACCCAGAGCGCTGCGTGAGCCGTAAGAATTAGGAGTAGACTATGAATGTAACATTACAGTCTGTGCTCCAAATATCCTGCCATGGCTCCTTGCTTTTATGTTGAACAGTAAAAGCCTTTAATAAACAAAATCAAAGAAGAAGTAAATACTGCTCTGGAGACACAAACAGAAACATATGATGTTTATGTTGACATGGCTGTGATATGAATCCCAGCGCACACAGACCGAAGCGGTAGCTGTTTTAACTCCCGCCTCGTCACGCCGACCCTGCGCCTGCTGACGGACAAAACCTGAATGGAAGCACTCGCATACATCAAAATGCACAGCACCAATGAAGTCATGCCTGTGTTATAGTTAAACCAGGTCTGTGTTTAGATACATGAACTCATGTAGACACACGCTGATGACCTGAAAGAAAAATATACGTTCTATTTTTGTTTTTGTTTTTGTGTGTGTGTGTGTGTGTGTAGATGAGCATCTGGGTCTGAGTTTGTTCTCTACATGAATCCTTTTTTAAGCCCCGACTGCGTAGGCGATGAAAGACTGACTGGGATCCTGGACAAGGACAAATCATAAGAGGAGGGGGGGGGGGGATAGGGGAAAGAGAAATTGGCTGCGGAGCATTGAAAAATTCAACTCAAACCTCAAGTGCTGACAATGAAAGCTAGCCAGAACAGTTGTTTGTGTTGGCACAGGTCGCCCTGAAATTAGCCCATCTCTCTCTGACAGAGGTTGCTCAATGCGCTTCGCCAAATGCCAGTGTGTATAATATTATGAAGTTTTGCCTCCTCCCCCACTCCACATTGCTTTCTATAATTGGTGGAAAAAGTGAGGTTTTCTGTTGGGAGCTCTTGTCAAGTATCGTCTATTGTCGGTGGGGTGAAGGGGAGCAGCTGAATGAGCTGAGTGTTTAGTCTAGAGCTCCTCTCCTGAGGATGCACTTCTTTGCACGAGGAAGTAGTCCTCAGAGCACTTTCTCTCCCCACAACAGACAGCTAGCGACTAGCTAGTTAAATAGCAATTGGCAGTTTTCTGTGACCTTCAGTCATAAACACAGAGAAGGCCCAGTCGTTTTCATCCCCTGGTAGCTACGCGGAAGGCTTCATTTAAAGTGACTCAATCTTTTTATGGACATATGTACACATAGAACCACAGAAGTAAAACATAAATCACTTGTGCACACACATATATACTAGCTATGCTTAAAATGTACTTGAAGGACGCCTGTTCACTGCTCTGGTTGGGAGCCAGGGATTAATGGGTCTCTGAGTGATGCTCTCCTCCTGCCTGTGTTCTTTAGCATCCCTTGGCGTCTGCGTGTTTATGTGAATGGTGTGTGTATCTGTTTGTTTGTTTGTGTGTTGGCTTATACTGCATGTTAAGTGCTATGGTGGGAGGGAGATATCCAGAATAGTCAGTGGTGCCATCACAGTTCCTGGCAGCCAGGTTTGCGAGCCTACCCCTGCCTGGTTGGCCTGATTCCAGGTCTGAGCTCTCCATCTTTCCAGTTCTGGCCTAGCTGGCCAAGAGCACTACCAGTGACCCTGGATTTGGCTCTGGGAGGTAGCAGGACCACTAAACATGGCCCATAGAGTACTCTTGAATCCATTTCTGCCATCGCTAAATTAGAGTATATGAGGTTTAAATTGCATACAAATCATTCTTTCCTTCCCCTGCTTTTCCCTCGCGCTCTGTGATGAAAGTGCAAGTCAGCCGTGATATTCTTCTTTTTCACTCAATATGCAGAGAACAAGCGCTCCAGAGGAACGGCCATGAATAGCTTTTCCATGTATCCCAGGTTCTCTGATCCCTGCAGGGCGCATATCCATCTGATGGGCCTGACGGGCCTGGAAGGGTCGAGGGGGGGCAGGGTTCAGAGGTCACTGACCGTGGGGGACCTGAGGTGCAGCACCGGGACGTCAAAGTGCTGAGACTGACAGGAGCAGAGTGATGGCACCTTGGAGAGACGGGTCTCGTATTCTTGGCCTCAAATCGTCATGCACTCATGTACTCGCTCTCACACAAACACAGCTTTGATGCTTAAGTTATGAGCTGGAGACTGAGGCGCCAGTTTGCATGACCTCAGATGAACTCCCTCGAGAGCAGTAGTCTTTGATCTACTTTTACTACTATTAGATAATGTCTCAAGGCTCATATTTTGCTCTCATTCAGCCAATTAAAATATTTTGTGACGTTGCCAAATAGTACCATTTATGGGCGGATGGTTTATTCGGCTCTTGCATAACAGTAGGGCTTTCCCTCAAATACTTTGGGGTTGCCACCATAACCAAGACCTAAAGCTGAACTTGGTTTCTCAGATATCTGATATCCTCCTTTCTTCCACACTACACACTCATTGCGCGTGCCAGTGTCTTGTGTTACTAGACCCAGCATAGCCAGTAACTATAGACTTCAATGCAGTGCTTCTCTGACCATTTAAGTGTTTCCATAGTTTAGATCTAAAAGCCTGACTGCAGCCGTGGGGCTCACGGATTTTAAATTTGCATAGCCAAAAGAGAGTGCAGGCATTATTAAAGTGTGGAGGTTCTAGTCCAGCTATTTGACTTGCAAACCTGTCTCTGTCAACTGGATGCCCCGTCTTTATTCACAGGACATCACACCACTTTACTTTGATTCTTTGCCTTGGCTCTGAGCTTCTTGTACTGCAGGCGCTTATTCTCCTCGATACTAACTTGATCAGAAACAGAGTGGAGTGTGGCCACCGTCCGATTCTCCACCAGCCCCCACCCAAGCCATTATCCCGTCTGTCTCAGTAAACAGACCATTAACAGACAGAGCTGGTGGAGGCCAGATCACTATTGTTTTCCCTCCCATAGATCTCTGCAAATATTGATCTTCTCTTGAAGTATGAGTCAAAATAAGCACACACTGTAGTTGACTGGAGGCTTTTTGCCTGTGGATGAGTCATTTCTGACCCAAAGAACAGGCAGAAACAGAGGGAGCATTACAGAATGACTGAGAGGGAGAAGCATTTGCCTTGTGTGTATTCTGGTCATCTGAAAGAGGTCTGCTTTTAGTGTTATTGTTTTCCCTCTGTGGGCCCTGTGCCAGACAGACCAGCAGTCTCCTCCCAAGATGAACCTAGGCTGGGCCAAAGCAGGCCATTGCCAGTGAAGGAGACACCAGTGGGCAGGGAACTCCGCGGATAACAGCTTCTCTGCCTAAAGGTTTATTTGTGGCCCAGCCTAGAGGCGACAGGGTCAACACCCACTGGAGGGTGAAGTGATGTCTCCTGACTATTTTAACTCACACCGATCTCTGCAGAGGTTTGCAAAGCAGCCCCACGCCGTCTAGGGTTGCATGCTTTGATTTTGATTGTGATGGCACTCACAACTATGTCCACACTCAATTTCTGTGTGTTTTCCACACAAACACTAACCGACCCGAACTCGGTGCCTCTCCCCTGCTCTTCACCCCTCGGGCAAAGGGCCCGGCAATGTACAGGGGGATTAGCTGGCTCATTTTCTCCTCTTAAGAGCTGCAGAAAGAAAACAAACTCCTGTCATGTGGGTCTTGTCTGTGGGGACTTGCTACGCACACCTCATTGTAGGAGGTACTTCTCCACTATGATGTATGAATTATCACCCTCCCCCTGCTGTACCTTTCCCTGCCTTTTTGTTTTCCCTCCATTCCCCCGTCTTTGCTCTTTCCCGTCTTTCTCCCTTATTGAAATCCTCTTTGCCTCTCCCCAGTGCTTGAGGTGCTTCAGTAACTGATACCTGTGGAGGCAACCCCCCTCCTCCCCTCTGGGAATACTCTATTCTTCCTATTTGTATCAGTGCTCTATTCCCAGAATGTTACATCTAGCTGTCAAGGCTCCTTTGCTGTGTGTATGGGTGTGTCTTGTGCTAGCAGCCATTCACTGAACAGCATATGTCCCTCCATTGTTTACAGCCCCATTTGGTTAACGATGACACTGATGTCATGCCATTATCCTCCCTCTCCAGTCTGGTTTGCCCTCCTCCTCCTTCCTCTAAGCTCTCCAGGGGGCAGAGTTATCAAGTGGCAGCTCAGGAGACGAAAGAAAGATGCTCTCTGTATCAAGTGGCCGGCGGGGTGTGTGATGTCCCTCCACGGCCCACGGCTGCCGTGGTTAGGTGTAAAACCAGTGCTCCAGCCAGTCAGCCAGCCTCTACTGCCCCCATCAGGTTAGACAGAGGAGGTGCAGGGCCAAGACACAGGAGAGCCCTGGATGAGTCGTGACAGGTGACGCTTGGACCAGGAAGTGAAGTCGAATGTGCACAAGTGGCAGCACAATAGGCCTTTATCGTTAGCACCTCTACAATGCTTTCTTTCATACACACAAATCAGGTTACCCCTTAGTCATTATCACTGATACCAATGAGCCGCCTTCTTGAGGACAACTTACAGGTTGTCAGTCACTCCACATGAGAATGTGGAGTGACTGGTGTCACCCAAAGCTTCTGTTAACACTCTAAACATGTTCTCCCCTTAACTAAGTGTCAGTGATACCCACCTCCCCTCTCCTCCTCGCTTTGGGGATGCAGAGCCTGTCAGTGGTGATGATAAGACGCATGATAATGGATAAGGGTTCTGTAGGCGCGTGAGGATATGATGTAACCACATTGAGCCCCCCTCAGACACACTCACAGAGTACAACTTGAGATAATCTGGTGGACAGTGGGTAGGCTAATGGCTAAGGATCTGTCTCACACACTCGCACGTCCCAGAGGAAGCTGCATTCAGTGGAAAAGAGTGTGACCTATGACCCGTGGTGATGAAAGACCGCTGTTGACAGATATAGAATACCTGTGAGAGCCCTCTGTGTTTGGCTTGTCTGCGGGGGTTTTTGTTTCTGGACTGCAGCCTGGGCCAATTCACATGTTCTCCGCTGGTAAAATTCTGCTCCATCGGTTCACTGTCGGTATCGATACAAACAGCTCTGCCCTTAGATAAACATGTATTCACACACATTTGAATTGTGTAGAAACACACATGGGGCATAAGCACACATTGCACATCCACACAATGCGCTCAGTGTGCTGTGTCTCTCACAGGGGTACATTTTCTCTCAGGGCAGAGTGTAGGAAGGAGGGGCAGATGGGGTAGCGGTGCTGTGAGTGAAACCGGAGCTGCCTAAGGAATGCAGGGGGTGTTTTTGGAGGACTGGAGTGGAGTTTTGGGGGGTGAAGGGGGGTTGACTTGAGGGGTAGGATGGGTGATTAGGGGGTGACAGCTGAGTGCTGACCCCTCTATAATGACAAATCATCTGGCAGGTGTGTGGCTCTGCACCCCCCCGACTCCCCCATCATTTCCAGGCCAGGAATCCTCAACTGCTGCCGGAGTGGAGCGCTAAAGGAAGGCTTCCGGACATTCACGCTGCCATCCAGCAGCCTCATGACTGGCCTTTCAGAAGTATGGGGCAGCCTCTGTTCAGAGCCTGCCCTGTGCTTGTCAGCTGCCCTCTTTGTGCACACAACACACCAGTCTAAGCTCCTTCGCTTTAATAAGCATAGCTAATGAGGCTTCAGTCCTTGGAGTAGTATCAGGTAGGGTAGGTTTTATTGATTAATCTTTGTAGATGTCATTTTTCCTTCTAGTGTTGATTCAACAGAATGCAGAGTTTATTTGCCTAACTGCCTGAAAGTCAGCGTACCCTGTTTGGGTCATGAATCATGCTGACGACAAGCTGAATCCAAAAAGCCTCTCATCCTTTAGGAAGGAAAAACAAATGCTGACCCTGGATCAGTGAGGGTGCTGTGAAGGCAGACAGGTGCCAAGCTGAGGCCAGGTCTCAGGTCAGTGCTTTGAAGGGAGAATGTAAGAGACCTCACAGACCTTAGAAATGAGGGATTCTCTCAGAAAATCCCATTGGTTCAGATATTGCCTCACGTTTCTGTTCCATCGAAGGAGCCAGTTAAGCTTCTTTGAACATGCTGTATGATAAACAGGAATGTTCAGTATAATAGCAGCCAAACCACATACAGTAATTTTACAGTGTGCGTTGTTTAAGACCGATTCAGACTGCTCCATTGTCCTGCGCGTCTGCTCTGTGGTTTGTATGTTGATTAAGTGTCTGCTTGCTGAAATAGCTATTGTAGAATTACAGGCCTCTTTTCTTTTCCATCAAGCCCGGCCTTCCACAGCTCTTCTTAATCCAATTCCAGCCAACACATGGAGTCCAGACAAGAGGCCCAACTCAGCCTGCACCTCCGTCCTATGTCTGCTGTTTTCCCTCCGGAGTCCCAACCTCGCAGCCATTTCCCTGAAGAACCCAAACACCCTCCGTTCCGCAGCAGCGTCGCCGATCCAAACACAAAGAGGAGCCACACATTCTCAGCTGGAAATCACGCAGAACCCGCCGGAACATTTCGCCACTTATCTTTTCACTTTGAATTAGAGATGGAGCTGCGCGGTGTTTTCCAGGCAGCCAGAGTGGAGAATACTTTCAGGGTCCCATCAGGAAAAACTCTGACCGTTATTAGCATTAGCAGGAGACATTGCCCAGGTATTCAAAGTTCCAGACCCAAGTGGAAAAATGCTGTTAGGTCTGAACAGTTTTGATCCAACTGCACATGGCTTTTTGAAAGAAATGGGTAATAGCAGATGGTATGAGTAGAGGTTGAAAATAGTGCAAGCACTTTAGCCTCTATTATTATATTAGATTATACATTACTTTTGAGAATACAAAAAAAATCCAACTTTGACATGCTGCTGTTGATTCCAAATAATATTGCAGCAATTCATGCACGTTGTTTAAAGCGAAAGAAGAGATGAACATAGATCACTTCTGTGAGTGTGCATACTGATGGAAAACCCCTGTCATATGGTCTTGTGGCAGTTGCAGTCTGACACGCACTGTCACACTGTGTCATTCAGTTGTCTTCATCACCTGCACTCGTCTTTTCCCACTCCCCCCGAGCGACATAATGGGCCAGTCCAAAGTGACCCATATTTACCCAATAATATGAGGCTTTGAAAAGACCCATATCGAGTTGCAGCTAATGCTCCAGTGGGGCCCGGAGAGTGAAAGATGTTACCGGCCGAAACGGCTTGGGTTTCAGGGCCCTGTGAACAAAAGGCAGTCCAATCCTCAGAGAGAAAGGGAGAAAGATGGGATGGGGGGGGGGTGGGAGGATGACGGGGTGGGAGGGTGTGGAGAGTGTGAGTACAAACAGTGAAACAGTAGCGTCAGAGGGGCTCCAAGCGTCTGTTTCAGAGGCGTATAGTGTGTGTGTATTGTATCTTGTTTTATGATTGGAGCCTGCCTGTTTTTGGAGGCAAGTGTGCTGCACATTTTTAATGCATTTCAAGTTGTTGCACGTCTCAGGCGCTGTCAGTCCACTCGTACTGTTTCAGCATCTTCAAGTACAGTCATGTGAAAAGAGTCGAGTTCATCTTCCAGCCTCACGAAACATCTTTGGCCGGTCATGTGTACATACACGTATGTGGCTCGACTTTACAGGAAGGCACGGATACAGCCGCTGAGTTAATGGAGCAGAACTGAACTAACCTCGGGTGTTAGGGGTGAGCAGAGGGCAGACGGGGTTGCTTTAAGAGAAGAGGGTTTGTGATGATGATACCCAAAGGTGATTTCACCTCACATCCTCCCTCCTCTTTCTACTTCCCACCCCACCCCCACCTACACCACTCACCCTCTTCCTCCCTCTCCTTCATGTTCTCTTTTTGCTCTCTTGCTCTCTCTCCCTCTCTCCTTAGGGGCAGGCAGGTATAAAGTTACACAGAGCTCTCAGCTTTCTTGGAAGGAATGACCACATGAGTAGCTTGGGGATTAGATTAGCAGGAAGAGCAGACTTAGCCAGGCTGTAAATAGCCCACTTTTTTCACCATTAAAAAGGCCCAGTACAATATAATCAATAGATAGCACTCATCTGATGCAGGAAGCCATATGAGAAGACCTCCCTCAAGTGCTCTGAAGGACAGGCTACAGCAGCTTGGACCTAATGAAGTTATTATTAATCACTGGGCCTCCTGTTTTGAACTTGTGTGTTGTTTCTCTAGTGGGTGATGAGTGGTCTTTGTGTGCGAGACCTGATTGACATCTCTTGCTGCTCTTCCTCTCACTTTCACTGCCTATTGTAAGACAGGACAAGGTCATCTTGTGTGATATTCACGAGTGTTTGACTTCATGCGTTAATGTCACAGTCATGCAAGCGAATATGTTTCAACTTTTATTTCCAGCGAAGGTTTTACTGCGCTACGAACAAAGCACCTCGTAGAATCATAAAACACCAAAGCAAAAGATGATCTATTCAGCGTGCAGTCTCACCAACACCTTTTCCTCCCTGTCCATCTCTCATTCACACACACACACCTCAACGCTGAGTCTCTCTGAGCCTCCCCACAGGTGTTGGGTTACTCTGTAAAGCAGCTTGAATGGGCACAGAAATCACAGAAGTCTGTCTGTGCTCTTGATTTCCTTTTCACTTTGAAGTTTCCCCAGCTCACAGGAACAGGGGCAACAAAGCCAGACTCGTGTGAGGGCTTTAGCCCTCGCTGCCAGGACTGTGATTTCTGCAGGGTGGGGGTTGTGGGGCGGGGGGCAGTATTGACAGGCAAGGTTACGTGTTGTCTCAGTTGCTGGAGGACTTTGCTTTTGTAGCTTTGTAGTCAGATGCTACAAGAAAGCAGTACAGAACATGTGTGCGGGTTTCTCCCCCGTGCCCACTTTTTGACAGTGGAGGAAGGATTTGGGACACGGGTCAACCCCCCATACACACACAGCTCACAAGGAGAGGGGCATCTTTCACTGTGGGGACAAGTTGTGGAGACTAAATTAACAGCTCGACTGTTTTTCTGTCTGTGCCCGAATGTGAAAATAAACAGTGACTTTTGCCTTGGCTTAAGAACCTGAAAAGGGGCTCTGGCAGGACACATCTGTAAGCACTTAAAAAATAAAAGACACCCATAATACTTTAATAGAGCCATGTTGGAGAGGCTTTTAGGCACAAGGTGTTCCAGTGTTAGTGTATGGGTACGTCTGTCTTCGTTGATCTCATCAAAGGGCCAAAGGGTCGCGGAGAGCCAGAAAAAATAACTTCAAGTGTGGATTTAATGAAGAATAAACTTAAACTCAAGTTACACTCACAGGAACTACTTTTGAAACCAGCTTTAATGGCCGCCAGTCAGTCACATTATTTACAAAATATCTCACTGTTGTAACTGACCAGGGCTCTCGGTGTGTTCTCAGGTACCTGAACCACGTGCGGGCTGCCATGCCTCAGGACACAGCTGGAGGATACACCTCAGCTTTGGCTTGTCATCGCGCAGTTCAAGACGCTCTCAGCGGGCTCTTCCTCGTGAGAGGCTAAACGCATCCACGGCTCAAACAGCACAACAGCCACTGGTTAAAAATGTGACTAAAAGGACAATAAAAACTACACTGCTGCCCTCATGGTCAGTGAACAATGTTCTGACTGATTTTTGGTCAAGGTGTGTATGTCTTTTTATATTTTGTGTTGATTTTATATTTAAATAAATCACAGTGAACACTGAGACTCTGTCCATCACTTTAGAGATTTATTTGAAATGAAACAGTTCAGGACATATGATGTCAAGCTCTGCATAATAATAACTCTTATACATTCTGGTGAAAGGAAAGTCATTTACTGAAGAACAGCTGGGCCATGATTTCTTATGACAAGAACATCTGTCATAAAAACGGCAGTTAAAAAAAAAATTTTAAAAAATTAAAATTTCCTCAACCGAAATGTTCCCTTGCATTCCTTACAGTGACAGGTCAATGTGGTGATTACGTTGAATCTGTAGCTTCTTCACACTTCTGCCTCTTTGGGGCTGGTTCTCCTGAAGGCTCTGCAGATAAACAAAATCTGTTTAGAATTGAATCATGTACAACTTTATTGTCCACCAAGCTGGAATATAGTCTCTGGCCCATGTGACAGTATATTAAAACATACACACACAGCACATACAACAACAGTGACGGTGTGAATGCTCTAGATTAGGACTGCGACAAGATTATTTTCATTATCTAACAGTCTGCTGATTATTAAATAGGAAATCAATATAGTCAAATAACACAACTGTGAAGGAAGGAAGAAGAAAGATCTTCAGTTTACTTTTATACACAGTGGAAAAAACAAATTTCACATGTTTGAGAAGCTGGAACTCAATGTTAGGCTTGAAAAATGACTGAAGCAAAGCGATGATCAAAATAGTTGCCCCTTGTTGTTCAATTACTTGACTAATCGTGTCAGTTCCACTCTAAGTAGTCAAATATAATACACAAAATGAAGCTGACAAAAGAAATTAAATTGTGTTTCTGAGAACCGAGCAACCCAATTACCTGTAGGATACATTACTTTTAAGTACTCCTACTAGGCTCCTCCATATGTCTCATTTTCTTGTTTTCAAAGAGCTGCCAATTTATTACTAGATTTTCTCAATTTTCTCAATTCTCACCTGTCTGTTCACGATCACTGCTGAAGAGGACCTCTTTAGGGAGTGTGAATCTCACACACATCATGTCTTTGTTTGGTGCTACATTACGCACAAAATGCACAGAACATCGGTCCTCCAGAGGGAATCCAAGGCTGTGGGAAGCCCTCTTCACCACATCCGTTGCAGGGTTGTCTTCTTTAGAGAAGCCATAGCAGTGCACTGTGGGTAGGTTCTCATCACAGGAAGGCTGCTGGTGCAACAGGCCTCTGAATGCATCCAGGAACTCCAGAGCCAAGGCAGGCAGGTTCATCACTACATGAACACCAACTTTTCCCTTCAGCAGCGCAGGCAGCTCCTGCTTCACAGGTCCCTGGATGAACGCTCTGCCGTCCAGATTGAAGGTTCTGACTTTCTTCTCCACCTTGTTGAGTTTGCAGTTGTGCTGTAGCCACCGGTAGGACTCTGGGTTGAGATCGTTGGCCAACACATTGGCACCCGAGCGCGCAGCTGGGACGGCAAAGGGTCCAACGCCAGCAAACACATCAAACACAGTGTCACCACGTTTGACGAGCTGCACCACACGCTGGTGCTCTGTGCTCAGCCGGGGGTTCCAGTATACACGGGAAAAATCGAACTCGTACATCACTCCGTTTTCTTTCACCTGCGGCACAGACGAAGGAGACTCTATCACCCATGAATACATGTGAGAATCACTTCAAATGTATAATGCTAAGTTAGTATGTGTGTATCATTAACACACAACAATAGCACATTTGTGATTTGACCTACTTTAGCGACCATGTTCTCCTCTCCAGCTAGCACCTCCATCTTGAAGTTGCGGTAAGTGGAGTCAATCATGTTTGTCTTATTGACCACGCAGGTAACACCAGGGTTTTTGTCCATGATCACTTGACCTGCAATCGAAGCAGACACAAAATTAGCAATGAAGGTGACTTCCTAGCTCTTCAGATCTTCTCTTTGTTTTATAATGGTCCAGAGAATGTATTTTATATTTATAATTTATAAGAATTTAAAGAGAAAAATATAAACACAAATCTTTATGCTTTACATGTAATGTCTGTGTTTATAAATAGCAACACTAAAATATTTTTAATACAACTGCAGATATCTAGACATCAGTAAGCACATTATGCAATTTATGTATAATAGGACATCAAGACCTTTTCTGTGGAAGCTGATAAAAAGCCTGAAACTGGACTGGAGAGCACTGATTAAACATTTCTCCCTCTGAAGAACTGATTGCTCACATGACAGGAAGCGACAGTTGAGGTGATTTGCCTATTTAAGAAGGAAAGAGCCGGCCCACTGTAGTGCTTCAATGCAACCAAAGTATCTATTTTCTTATAAGGTCAAAACATTGTGCATTAATGACACATTGAGGCACAGCAGTGTACAAACCCTCTTCAACTTTGCATGAAATGCAACTTGCTAAACATCTACTGTGAAGAACCAGGACACAGTAATGAACATGTGATTGAAAACTTTTATACAGATGGGTGAAGAATGAAAGGAAAAAACTTAACAAACATTTTTACTTCATACTAAAATCCTTTTGTTATGACATGTCTCACCTATGAGGTTCTTGTATGGGAGCTGGTGTTCCCTCAGGTTCATGTGTGCGATGTGTCCCACACGGCTGAACCCAGAGGTCACATCCTGACCCTGAGGGAGCACAGCCTCCAACACTTCCTCACTCTTCAGGTTGTGATAGTTGAGCTGTAGCTCGTAGTACTGCAGCTCATCGGCGACACCAAATGACCTCAGAGCCTCGGCTTCAGCCTCACTGAAGGAGCCCGGCGAGGACACTTTGTGCGGGTCCAACAGCACTAAACGATAGTCACTACTCTCCTCTTTATCTTGTACTACTCTGGGCAACCCTGGACGCTGGATGGCTGATTTTCTCAGGCTCTTTGCCACTTTGTTTAGGACTCCGGTAGGCACCCGTAGAGCGGGGACAGTAATCGTCTTTGTGAAGGCCTCTCTGTCCAGAGAGGTCATACCCCGGACCTCTTGAGGGGGTCGGTACAGTTTAGACTCCATTGTGGTCCTCAGAGCAAAGCCGGCAGCTGAGCCTGGCAGCGAGGCTGCAGAGCAGAGGCTCCGGTGCACAGCGTTAGCTTTTAGGTTTCTTTGATTTTGTATGGGTGAAACGACTCTGGATAGGAGCCTGAAATGATACAAAAGCTGTTGTTATGAAGCAGAACGTTTTTAAAAAACCGTCCTAGCTGTGAACTGAGTGTGATGTTTAATAAAACTGAGCAACTTAAGGCTAAAAAATGCTAATTTATGCTATTATTTTCGAGAAAATTCACATTCAGATCTCACCTCAACATGCTCCGCTCTCCAGCACGCTTGGCATCGTCATCAGTGGTCGACCAATGCCGACTGGCGATTGGTCAAACCAGCGGAGAGTGGAATTCTGATTGGGCAGTTTCGTTTCTGACGTATAAATTGCGACGGAAATGTGGTGCACGTGACATAAGTGATCAACAACAACAGTCGGCAGCTGACAGGTTGATAAGAAGAGAGTTTAAAAGTGATTTAAGGGAAGATGGTATCATAACTGCAGTTTTCCGTCATAGCGCTAACCACAGTGTGGAGTTTGAGCTGTGGGACTCTGTTTCTTGCAGGTTGAGTGTTCAGTTTTCGAGAGGAGAAAATGAGCATCAGTGGAAATACAAACACAGATTTGTATAGTCAGTGCGCTGCCGGGGACACCGAAGGCAACGAAACTACGCCTCTATTAACAAATGTAAGTACTCAGACAGCACCGCGTGTTTCACAGTTAAGAAACGGGGCAACAAGCAGCTTTTACCTGCACAGGTATCAGTTAACGAGGTTGATTGACTTGTTAAAATGTTGGTTATGACAGACATCATGTGCTTGTTCTGAAAGGCTTTTCTTTCAGTTTCATCTCAGCTTTCTGCCTCTGTCAGCACTTAAAAGTGCTGACAGAGGCAGAAAGCAGGCAGAGTTAATGTCCACCTTAAAACAGCAATTACACTATGGAAGTTAAATGATTGTTTTTTTTTCTATAGTTTAATGAGAGAATGTGTCTGTATTTATATTTATTTCTAATGTAAAGAATAACTCTACGTGTCGTGTACATTTAAAGGGAAAGACATTCAGTTTGTTCATCATGATGAACACCTCTCAGCCCATAAAAACAGTTCTATGTAATATGTTCTGTTTCTCTGGAGGGAGCCTCTCCAAGTCTGCATACTAAATCCCTTTACTGTGTTTGAATTGCACTTAATTGTTTTTAAGGTATCGAGTTTAAAGACCATCAGAAGCAGCTTTAAAATGCACCCAACTCCTCTTCCAGTTTATAAAATTTCAAAACTCTCAACAACAATACAGAGGACATAACCGTAGTGTCCTCTGTGGTAGCTACAGCCTTATCAAGACATATCAGTGTCATCATCACTGACCATGATAGCTCCATTAAGACCACTGATTGATTCTGTGAGCTCAAAGACCTTCTGTTAAAGATTGAGAGGATGTCTTCTGGTTGAACATTGAAAATGTCTCCATATTCCAGTTAAGTCTCTTTGGGATTCTAGCATTTGACTGTGAATGGCTCAGACTTACAAATTAATATCAGGGTGTTTTAAAGACAATATCTGCAGATCAAATTTGTGTTTCATTAATTTAACATTGCATAATGCAAAGCAGTGCAGAAGCAGCAAAATGTGGGTCCATGTAGTGTTTTTGAAGGGTTCATCAGTAGTAATGAGTAATCTGATGTAGTGTGGATGGATGCCAGTTCATGATTAGATTTATAAGTGGCATTCATTTATTGTTTTCCTGTGGTCAGAAACACACACTCAAAGGAAGTGTTGACAGTAGAAACAGCCATGCACATAATTTATTGACCCATTGTCATGCAAAGATACTTAATTAAACCACTCATGGGAAACTAGACTTGTGAACATGTTATCTTGATGAATCCTATCACCAAACCAAACACATGACAAACAGTAGAGCAGAACGAGCTTTGATGAGCAGTGATCGCCTGTATTACAGGTGGGCTTGTTGTTTCACTCAGACATGTGCCGCACTGGTGACCATGCATATGCTTTACCCAACTGTGACCCTGAACAGTAATAAGCTTGTGATAAAGACATCTGCATAATATGTTCATTTGTTTATTATTTTTCCAGTGTGTATTTATTTTAAAAGTCACATTCATTCAGTTTAATTTAATTAGCTTCGTTATAATTGCAGCCAGTCTTTATTTCCATCTGGTGTCACAGTCAACTTCCTGTCTTTTGGTACTGTAGCCCAGAGTGAATCAGATTCAGCGGCTCGCAGGTCAATCCGAGCTTGTTGTGACACTGACACCAGAGTTGCCACTCGTTCTCTCCAGGATATCCCCTATTAGAGAGGTCAAGCAGTTTGGGCAGCTCCCCTTATCCTGAGCTCAGGCAGCTGTCCCACAGCCAGCAGCTCAAATCCCACCCAATACATTCCCATTTCCATTCCCTGATCCTACATGCCACTGCAGTGTTGTTTCATGACATCCATCATCAGGGCCGGCCAGTTGTTCTTAACACTGTCAGGAGCAGTTCTCTCGAAGCGCTTAACAAAAATAATCTGTCATAAAGAGTCATTTTTTTTCCCTCTTTATCTTTCATCTAAATGTTATCTCTGCTGTGTGTGCAGGGATCAGTGCAGACCAGAGCCAGAGGAGCCTCCTTCGCCTCCTCAGTGTTTAACCTGATGAATGCCATCATGGGCAGCGGTATATTGGGTCTAGCTTATGCTATGGCCAGCACTGGAATAGTTGGTTTTTGGTAAGACTGCTCTCATCACTCTTTCTCCCACAGTGCTGTTCAACTATCTCACGGCTTTTTAAACAAATCAGACATGAACACAACTACATGTAGACTAATTGTTGCTCTATATATCTTTCCTCTCTAGCATCCTGTTGGTAGTAGTGTCCAGCCTGGCAGCGTACTCTATACATCTCCTTCTGACGCTATGTGACCGAACAGGTGAGAGGGTAACAATAGACACACAGTCTAACTTTAGATAAGCGCAGCCCCTTGAGTTTATCCAGGGAGTTTCATCCAGAATTTTTTTACCCACACCCTTGACTGTCCCCCCATTACTTCATCATGATTAGATCATTGTTCAGGGAAGCTGGCTGATGTGTCATTGTCTTTTTGTTTTTGTCTTAATTCACTTCCTAGTTGTGATTTTAAATAGCGTTTTAAAAGGGTCTTACAAGATAAAAAGTGATAATAGTGGGTTGTTGTATATTAACTACCACCCAAATACTGATGAGAGTGTCCTGGGGACTGGGGAATTTTATCCTGATTCTTGATCATCTTTGAAAGGGAAAACCACCATGTTCAAACATTAAAGAGTGTTTTTAGTCCTTAGAGCGTACCAGTGCATGTGTGTATTAAGTCTTTTATGGCTCCAGAGTCGGAAGTCTGATAAGTTGCCTCACGTGATGTCACTTAAGTCAGCATCGTGTGGGGCTGATCTAAATCTGGTGGTGTGGAATTAGAAGGAAGTGAGTTTACCAGACCTCTGTAGCCTGCTGCTCATGTGTGTTTGAGGCTAGCAGCTCAAGGCCACTTTAGGCAGCACTTGCATAACACACCCAATGTCTGACTTAACTGACATTGGAGTGGCATTGTGGGTAATGTAGGCACCAAGTTTTGACAAGGAAGAAGAATGCATGGAATAAAAAATATTATTTTTGGTTCTGGTGCATCGATTTTGATTCTTTATTTTTTTTAACCTGTCCACTAAGAGTCAAGCAATAAAGTTATAGGAGTGAAATGCTCAATCAGGAAGCTGTGTAAAACATACATAAAACAGAATGTGATCATTTTAAAAATCTTTTTTGACATATACTCAAATGAAAACAGTACAAAGACAATATATTTAATATTTCACCTCATCAGCTTCATTGATTTTTGTAAAATTTTGCTTATCCTGAATTTGATGTAGCAACACGTTTCTAACAAGTTGGGACAGGAGCAACAAAAGCCTGGGAAAGGTGTGGAACGCTCCAAAAACACCTGTTTGGAACATTCCACAGGTAAACAGGTTGATTGGTAACAGGTGATAGTATCATGATTGGGTATGAAAGGAGCATCCTGGAAAGGCTCAGTCATTCACAAGCAAGAATGGAGCGAGCTTCACCACTTTGTGAACACATGATTGTAGGAAGGATGTTAATACATGCGCTTAGGAACACTTTGTAAAACTAAACACAGTTTGCAAATGATTGCACTCTGTTTTGATATGTTTTACACAACGTTCCAACTTTTTTTAGTATCAGGGTTGTAGTTGAGCCTGTTTTTAACTCTTTTAGGTATCAATTCATATGAAGACCTCGGAGAGAGAGCCTTGCAAAAACCAGGAAAAGTAAGTGTTGTCTTTTGGATCAGTGTGAGTTTGGCCTGTCAGAAAAGAAACTGACTCATTTACACTGTCAACATGACCAGGAAACACATTTACACTAACCACCTTTTCAAAATTCTTTTTAGGTTCTGGTTGGAATTGCCATTCTCATCCAAAATATTGGTGGTAAGTCAGCTCCCATTTCACTGCACAGTTCCATACATTATTTTTGACATGTTGGACATAAACCAATTTTGTGGTTTTTGAGAAGCAGAGCGATGAAGAGTGTGCAGAGTGCTGCGGGGTCAGACTATGGTCAGTTTATTTTGGAGGCAGACAGTGCCTCCTACTGGTGATCAGAAGCATCCATGCTCAGCCTCACTCCCTCCTCCCTGTAAGGCTATTATCAAGATTGCCTGATAACCTTTGACCACGTAGCCGCTGTCCTCTCGGCCCCCTCCCCTGAGCCTGAAACCTGACTTCTCATCTAATTGATCACTGATGGTAAACCCACCCAGTGTTGAGTAACCTAATGGGACCCCTCCCTTTACCCCCCCCACCTCTCTCTCACTCCTACTGCCATCTCCATCCGTCTGTTGGCCGCAAACGGCGCTCCTCAGACAGTGGAGAGCTGAGGTGATCGCTCCTCTGCAGTCATTAGTGGCACGGCTGAGTGGATTATTGCCGTGCCCTCTGGTATGTTTGTGGTTTTCCCAGCATGGGGCAGTATGTGTGAGAGTGTGAGAGCCAGCACTCCAGCATGCATCTGTCTACACCCCGGGCCCCTTTTATAAGAGTGCAATTAGCCTCACTCTGGGTAAACATTCATCTGCACTGCCAAAGCCTGATGGGCCAATTGACCTTAATTACTGACCAGCCCAGGGCTCTCACAGGCTGCCTCTCCCCTCGCTCATAATGAAATGAAAAGTGGCTCTGTCTTATGTTGAACACACTCTCCCACTGTTCGCTGACCACACACAGAAGGTTTACATCAGGTTTCCAATGAATTTTTACATGCATGCTTATTATTAGAATATGTTTTCCAACCACTTGGGCAATAACAATCCTTTTTCTTCACTCAAGGGCCTTTTGTTGTTTAGAGATGTAAGTATGATCCCACCAGGAATTCCCATCAAAGTGTTGTTGTGCTTACTGTAACCAACTGCATGAAACTAAACCATTGCATCATGCCTGGTGTGTGATCTTTGTCTGTGTGGGTTTGTGTGGTTGAAAAGTTTTGTTTTTATGGTTCATTTAGGTCTTTGGACGAACTTTTGCAGGGAAACATGTTGGCTAAAACACAAGAGCCACTGCTTCCTCAAAATAACCTCTTATTGACAGATTTTAGTGCTTATAAATGGCGTTAGTTTTCACAGAGTGAGTGTCCTTGTGTCTGTGTGGGCTGGAGGGTTATTGCAGGAATTTTCTTTCATAAACAAAGACAGGATCTGAGGGATTATGGTCTGGGCTTATTTAACAGCGAGCGCAAGACCTGCCCCTGGGGCAATAAGGTCCCGACTAACTCTGGCTCTGCCTCGCTTCACAAATTTAAATCCCTTAACATTCCCTCCCTTTATGACTGACCACACACTGCACCTGAATCCCGATTCCACCAGTAACGTCCTCTCCGCCTGGTGCAGTCTCCATCCCCTCTTTCCCATTTTCCTCCCAGTGTTTTTGAGCGCTGGTGTGACCCTCGGGAAGTGACCCCGATCGCCTCTCTGATTGGCTGCCTGTGGAAGGATGTTGGAGCCCGTCGGAGGCTGATAATATCCTGTTTCCTAGTGAGGTGGAGCAGGGGGAGAAATACCTGGATTAGCGTCAGAGATCATTATTGTTAGCACCCCCCCATCCACTCCTCACATTTCTTCATCCCGACTGCTGCTCCTGGTCTCCAGCAGTTGGAAGATCTGCATAATGTCTGCTCTTCTGCACCGAGGGCTTTGCTCGTGATCCCCTTGAGCTGCCTGCCCCACCCATCTGCATTAACTCAGAGCTGTGGTACCCCCTCCACCCTGCCCTCCATTTCCTCGCGCTGGAAAACACACACCACCCTCACACAGCAATTTAGGATTGCTTGTGGCAACATAGAGTCATCTGCTGTGTTTATGATTTAGTAGTTTGGTCTTACTGTGTTCTTTTTTTATTATTTGATTTAGAAAACACACATTTCCTGAACCTCTTCTCCTCTCTTCCCTCAGCCATGTCATCCTATTTGTTCATCTTGAAGTCGGAGCTTCCTGCAGCCATCAGCAGCTTCTTGAGCCCGGACAGCACAGGGTGGGTGTATACAGCGCTGTGAGCCCCCTCTCTCACCAATAAGGATGTTTGGGTCAGAATCTGTCACAGCTGCGGGTAAAACCAAACCATTTTTTTAGATAAGCTGCTCTAAGATAACGAATGAGTCATTCCTGTTCCCATGATGTTGTAGATTATACCTTTGGCCCTCAAATAAGTCAAGTTTGACACTCCTGCACCACAAAGCTGCACAAGCTGGAATTTGCAGGGCAATGAGAAACGTATGAATAACCCAGTGGAAGAAGACCTCTCACCAAACCGCAGCACACTACTAATACTTTGTCTGTGAGCGATTGGGGGGGAACTGGTGCGTCATGTTATATGGCCAGAAGCATGCCCAGAGGAAATGTATTCATGATCGAGAGCCATTCGTCACCCATCATCAGCAGCCTGTATCTTTTCATTGGCCTACGTGGACGAGTGTGCAGCTCCTCGGCCTCACAGAGGAGTCCCAGGCCAAGAATGTAACTTCTATCACTTTATTATTGGCCACACTGGTTTAAGCAAGAGTTGTAGCTGCTCTCAGCCCGATCCGTCAACATCTGAGTCTTCCACACACAGCTGCTTTGTGTTAGCGCTCTCCTTTCACCCCCAAATCTCTCGCACATGTTCCCCGGAATCAGACTGATACAAGGGGATATCAGTTCTGCCATTCTAATTACAGCCCACTGCAGAGGGAAACAAAACATTTCTGTTAATGAGCGGCTTTGGGATGTTAACAGACACATACTCAGTTCCATCAAAGCCTGCATAAACGCATTTTGTATGTTAAAACGCGTTTCTTTTTTCTGCCTCATTTCTCCTAATGCAGCAGAGCGAAAACGCAGTCGTGCTCAATCTTTTAGTCTTTGTCTGCGTGAACAGACTAAATGTCCCGTTTAAGTTTCTCGTGGAGTTTCAGTCCAGTAACGAGGCAGAGATGCGGACAGCTGTGGATCCGTGCTGCGTTGGCCAGATTTATGTTGATCTTCGACACTATGTGGAGATTGACTCATTGGCAGTCAAACTCGAACCTTAACTGAGAGCTATCCTGCATCTTGTTATAGCGTGAAATGTTCCACATTTCATGGGTTGTCTAGGTATCCTGCGCCTTTACGGTAAGCCTCGAGCCGGATCCTGGTGGTGGTGGAGATTTTTTTTACATCCCTGTGTCTGCATAATGGTCTGTAAAAGTGGAGAAGGGGGTTAGCCAAGCTGCGGTCGAGTGCTTCAGCTAAACTTAGGTTAGAGCAGAAGCGATTGGACAAGAGAGAGTCGGGGGGTCAGAGCAGAGGTCTCTCTGACATCCAGTTACGGGGCAGAAACTGTGTGGAAGCAGAGACAAATCCATCAGCGCCTATGGCAACGCCACAGCTGTGAAACTGCCAAACAGGGGTCAGTGGGTGTTGATGTGGTCAGAGCAGGTGCTGCTGACTGTGGGAGCCCCATAAAGAGTGGTGGAGCCAGTCCCTCATGACCCCACGCTGCGGTCCAATATACAGCAGCGCCAGGCAGCACCCTTCCCACCCGACCCCGACCCCAACGGAGCCGGCATGCCTTCCACATGTGTCACCTCCAAAGCAGCCCCTCCTCCTCCTCCTCTTGCTCCCAAATCCCGAATAAACCGCCAAGGCTATCCCTCAGTAAAGGAAAATATTATTCCCCCTCTCCAAAGACCCGGCAAGTGAACTGTGGTCTCAAATGACGGAGCGACACAACGTTTGCATGTGAATTACATAATTGTTATGGTTTGCAAGAGCTAAAGCCCTTAATTCGTACCACATGATGAATCTGTCGCTCTGTATTTGAGCACGAAATGGAGACAAATTTCCAGAGCCGGCCCATTTTTAAGGCGCTGAAGATTCATCTCTGCTATCCATGACATCCATTGCAGGACCAGGGAGACAGTGATGGGAAATGTGGCTTTGTGGTGGATTCATCTTTGGCCTTTTAATAATTCATGTCCACTTGTTTTCCAGAAATGCCTGGTATGAAGATGGCAGGTTGCTTCTGATCCTAGTCACACTTTGTGTTGTTCTGCCTCTGTCAATGTTGCCTAAAATCGGTAAGTGCCGGCTGTAGATCGAGTGGCGTCTTGATTCGCTGCCATGATTGGTTTGAATTGTTGTTTCTCACCCAATCTGTGTCTCTAACCTGTACAGGCTTCCTGGGCTACACCAGTAGTATTGCCTTTTTCTTCATGCTATACTTTGCAGTTGTGGTGAGTTTTAATATACCCCTTTAAAATTCCTTTTTTTTTCCACCTCTCCTGGTATTGACATGCTGTGTTGCCTCCTCTCCAGGTTGTGGTGAAGAAATGGTCCATCCCCTGCCCACTGCCTCACAACATGACTACACTTTCTGGTTCCTTCCAGGTAACAAAAACAACAACCCCCAATTTCCTTCTGCACTTGTCCACGTGCACACAAACACACATGCTTAAGATACCTCAAGTCTGATGCTGGTAGTCTGGAGCAGACGGTCATGGCCGCAGGATTATGAAGGAAACCCAGGAGACAGAGTTTACTGATGGTGTCGACTCTGGCTGATGAGGACCAGAGAAGGCTGCAGAGAGCTGTGTATGGGGAGGAAGGAAGTGCAGGCGACCTTGCATCAGTCTGGAAATGACCTCTGGCCTTTTGGAATTATACACAGCGTAATATAGCTTCAGACCTGGCCTGGTTTACTTAGATGGTTGTTTTCCTTTTAGCTCCAAAGCCAGCCAATGAAATCCGGCTCTGTTTTTCTCCCATATGCAGCAGCACTGCAGAAGTCACCTCCTCTCAGAAATAACACACCTCTCTCTCCACTCCTTGTTTCTCCAGATATCAAATTCCTCTGAGTCAGAATGCACGCCCAAACTCTTTGTCATCTCCAGTAAGGTACGTGTATGAATCCAGCCTTTTCCTCTGCGTCGCACATTCAAAACCTGTGAGGCGGCAAGCGAGAAGCTGTTGAAACCAGTGTTGGACTCTGCTGACAAGTGACACTCTTTACCTATGAAGGCTTGGCTGTGTGTGTAAGGAGCTCGAGTGCACTGTGCAGCTGCCACTCACACATATGTCACACGTGAAGGCCATATGCACATGTGGCGTGCAGAATTACTCGCAAGCACATGTTTGGTCCAGTTGTTTAAACTTGACAGTGTTCTGTGAGATGATCCTTTATAAGTCACACTTACAGAGTGTTTGATAACATATGTTTCCATCCACTGAATGAACGTACTCAGAAAAGTTCACACCTGAACTTTGCATGGTCACACTCTGCAGCCCACAGGGTAATTACTGCTACACAAACCATGACTTGACCCACGTGCCCCCTCACTCCTGTGCAACAGTGTAAGCTGATAATTTGCTAATGACGGCTGTGCTCTGATTGATGTGTGTTGCAGAGTGCCTTTGCCATCCCCACCATGGCCTTCTCCTTCTTGTGCCACACGGCTATCCTGCCCATCTACTGCGAGCTAGACCGGTGAGTGCTGCAGCCTCTCAGCTTTACTTCTGCTGTGTAATTTAACATCTATTGTTCACCCGCTGCGTAAGCGGTACACTCTGTGAATGTGTCCTTGTGTCTTCCAGGCCTACTAAGAAAAGGATGCAGAACGTTACGAATGTCAGCATTGGCCTCAGCTTCCTGCTTTACCTCATTTCCGCGGTGTTCGGCTACCTCACCTTCTATGGTAAGGCTGCGGTGACACGCTTTACCGTAGCTACTTTTCAAAGCTCCGTCACATCTGTTCTCATTGTATCCTCACTCTGTTCTCGTCTCCACAGCTCATGTGAACTCTGAGCTGCTGCTTGGCTACGACACCTATTTGCCCAGGGACATCATGGTGATGGTGGTTCGATTGGCCATCCTGCTCTCGGTGCTGCTGACTGTGCCCCTTATTCACTTCCCTGTGAGTACGCTGACCAGAGAACCCCGAGCAGTTTCTGTTTTTTTTGCCCCTGTCACGTTTTTATTCACTGTGGGCTCATCCTGCACCTCTATGGAAGCAGCACAATCATGGTTAAAATAAGGGAGAAATCAAAAATGCCCTATTGTGCTGCATCTCACTACTATACATGGGTTCCGGCCCACAAGTGTTACCAATATTGCAAAAAAAAGGCGGAGGGGCTCCACATGCTATACATATTGAACTACTTAGACTTTTACAACCTCTACAAGCGATCTCTCTTGTCCTCTCCTCCTGGCTGCTGGCTCCTTTTGCAGTTTAGCCAACTGTTGGCTGACTTTTTGTCACGAGACTGTAGGGCTCAGCGTAGTCATTCAAGTCATCAGGTTGTAGTCAGTGGTCAGTTGTGCTGAGGAGCACAACGGCATTGGGTAAAATTTAAATTTTATTAGACATGTAGGATAAAGTGATTTAAACGTCGCTGTTAAAGCTTTAAAGCTCTCAGATATATTTATCCTGATGAGAGCGTTCGTCACACATGATTTGTTCAAAGACTGCTGGAAATTAGAAATTCCAACAATAAGTTCTGCTTTTCCAGTTTCTGGCTCTGCTAAATAGCATTATTTTATTTTGAAGGGAAGCTTTCAAACACACCAGAAGGTTGTGGGGTTCAGAGGATTAACATAAGTACCAAAACTATCTCAGGTTCTGCTTTGTTATTAAGTTTATCACTTATAGAAAAACAAAACATTTGTATTGATGAGTTCAATAAATTTTGTTTTCCCTTTAACTGTTATTTGTGCATGGCCTTATATGTATTTATAATGCTGAATTTCATGTTAAATGTATGGCTGTACATTTGCTCAGTTCCTGTTTTATAATCAGAAAAAAAAATATGTGTGTGTATGTTTGGTTAAAATCAGCTGTATGTGTGTGTGCCTGCTGCAGGCCCGTAAGGCTGTGATCCTGCTGCTGTGTGGGGGGCGGCCCTTCTCCTGGCTGATCCACATCATTGCAACTGTGACCATCCTGGGTGTGGTGCTGCTGATGGCCATCTTTGTGCCTGATATCAGAAATGTGTTTGGAGTAGTGGGTAGGTGATGCTTTGGAAACATGGGAAGAGAACAGTTTATTTTAATGCTCATTATGATCTTTGTGAATTATCTAATTATCATTGTTTTTCATTCTCGGCACACAATTTTGCTTGACTGTGACCTTGAACATCTCAGTCAAGATGTCAATATTCCACAATTATTGATCGTGGTGGCTAAAATCACAGTGTCTGCTTATACATAATTAATGGTGCAGTCCTGCTCGAACAGTTTATGAAGCTGCTGTTATCAGACACGCAGTATTTTCTCTGTGCAATTCAAGTGACTTTCCTGTTTCTTTTCCAGGATCGACAACATCCAGCTGCCTGTTGTTTGTTTTCCCCGGCATTTTCTACCTCAAGATCAGCAGCCAACCCCTCAGATCCTTTGACTCCGTTGGGGTAACTACACAAATTAATGAAATGCTGTTGCTGTTTAACCAACAAGAATGGTTTTGCTCACTTACAACAGTGCTTACATTTTAAAAATTTTAATTTCCGTTTTGGTATTGATGCTAACCGTATTGTTTTTTTTAATATTCTTTGTGTCTCTAGGCTTTATTCCTGGTGGTGTTCGGCGTGATTATGGGACTCATCAGCTTCTCTGTCATTGTCATCACGTGGGTACAGGGCTCCTAACCCTCTCTGCCCCCCCCCCCTTTTTTTTCCAAATTAAGCACAAGAGCAAAGAAAGGGAAAAGCATGCCAAAGAAACTGAATACTGGATCAGACAGATGTTAATCAGCATCACCTCAGGCAGATTATTTCTGGTGAAAGTCTTCTCAGTGTTTTTTTTTTCCTCTACTTTTGTGAGGTTTATGTCAAGCAAGGTGTCCATTTCCTTTGAACTCATTTTATGTTTAACTTTCTGAGAGTTTTTGTATTGTTCTGTGATCATGCACCTTATGTAATTCTGCTAATCCAATATTTGAAAATGTTGTAAATGTGTCTTAAATGTGTTTATGGCACATTTTCACAGTTTTACAAACACAGTAACTGATTTTCATTCCCTGCTTCATGGCCAAGTGTTTTTATTGTTATTTTATTTTATTTGGCTTGTTTTTATTGTTGAATCCATGTATTGATTTGCAACACCACTTACAGACCTCAGGTGTTTCTGCTGCTACTTGTGTTCTGGCTTTAATGAACGTGACAAAAACTAAACATTTGTCGCACAGGTTTTTAAACTGATCACTTTTTGTTTGGACCAGTTCATTGAAGTGTACTTTATCTGGCTGTAACTTACAGTAATATAATATTAGTCTTCAAATTACTGCAATTTAATTAAAGGGAAATTGTTTATCTACTGACATGTCAGTTTGTTCATTTAACCACTTACATGTCTTTATCAGTGTTGTGGAAATCATCAGTCCATCATGTCACATTCATGGCTGTGTGTTTGATTGGCAGGCACAGTACTGACGCTGAGACCTGCTCCTCGCTGTTGTGCTGTGAGTTCAGCCTGTAGCTAATGAAAGCCACATGCTCAGTACGTTTCTAATCATGATGCTGTTTAGATTGTCTTCATGCTGCCTCTGGAACCTAGAGGCACCCGACTGCTGCTTTTAATCGAAGGAATTAGGCACAGCGGCCCCACCGTCCCTGCTGAAAGCAGTGGCTGCCCGCTCTTCACGCCCCCTCAAGGGAGGTTCCCCCAGTGCAGGAAATATCCCTGACCTCCATCCTCCAAAGTGAAGGACACTCCCATGAAGAAAGTCCACCAGGACTGCTATCAACACTGGATATATACTGGGAGTCAGTGGTGGAGGAAGAACTTTACTTCCTTTACTTAAGTAGGGGTACCATTACAATAATTTACAATACTCCATTACAAGTCTAGCATTCAAACTCCTACTTTTTACTTTTCCCTAATCATTTTGTGAAATGTTGGATTGTATAGGGTTAGAACAGTTACATAAATTAAGCCATCTGATAAATTTAAAAGGCAAATGGCTGGAGGAAAACAATCGATGTAAGTAGATGTATCAGTATCATTATGTAACTTTACTTAGTTACTCTGGCCCGGGGGGGGGGACTTAGCATGTAGTTGTTTAGCTCTTCCAGCGACCATCACCAGCCGTCTGCCACCACACATGCTCTTCCAGGAATTAAAACAATCTCTGACTGCTGTACAGGGGTTCCTATGGCAACCACTGAGGTAAACTCATTTGCAACACAAGATTACCACCTAGTGTCAGACTGTGTTCACAGCAGTCCAGATTCTTCTCTTTTCATTGACATTCCTCTCTTGGTTTATGAAGGCCTAACTGGGAAGAGATAACCAGATGCTCCAATTTTCTCTTAGTTTTATCATGTGTTGGAAACACGCACGTTAACACAGACCAGAGATGTTTTTATGGAGGTCTGACTGGGGCATGTGTCCTCAGCCTGGGGTGGGAGTGTTTTTGTTTAGTTAAACTCACTCACACCCTGGGCCCATGTCCAGCAGTATGACAACACCATCTCCCAGGGTTAAAGGATGGAATGGGGCGGAGGAACGATGGTGGGCTGAAATTAATCCCCTGTTGGCAGCCTCTGCTCTCGTATTGTTTTAAGAGGTGTCGGCTGTGTTCTTTGAAAAATATTTTCTGTTGTTCAAGATGAGGATTTTTGGGTAACAGCTGGGTCAGATCCCAATGTCACTACTTTGACCTTTGACACAGTTTTGATATCTTATTGTTTGATAGCATTACCTTGATGGATTCGATCAGTGATTCCCAGCTAGGGGTACCTGAACCCAAGGGTCCTTCTGCAGTCGCCAGGGATTACAAATAATTAACTAACCAACTCCTTAACTAATTCAGCTATAATATAGCTGCTGCCATTTGATTAAATAAATGTATATTTGTGTTAAGGATGAAAATGAACAGGCATAATATTACAAATGTGATGATGATCTTAAATAAATTTAAGATAACCAGCTGGCCATCCTCAAGAGATTAATGGATTAACAGGTGAAACATCTGAAAGCAATTAACAGCAGTTAAATATTTGACAACTAAAAGGCTAATGAATAAACAGTTAAAGTAGTTGTGTAGGCTAGTGCATAAACTGTTGAAATAGTTATGTTAGAAAAAAATAGCTAATGGCTAGATATTCAGAACAGTTAGCTATGTATAAGCAGTAGAAATATTTAGCTAAATGTGATGAATACGTAGTTAAAGTAGCTAAAAATAATGAATAAACAAAGACATACATTTAAATTAGTTATTAATATACTTTAATATTTAATATTAAAATTAAACAAAGTTAACTAAATGAATAAACAGTTGCAATAGGCTAGTTAGCTAAACATAAAGAATGAATAGCTGAAATAGCTAAAAGCAATAACTGAAGTTTAAGTAAGCTAGTTAGCTTGAATTAATGAATAAACAACTGAAATGGTTAACTAAAAGTAACAGATAAACTGGAAAAATAGGCCAACTCAGTTAGTTAAATATAATGAATAAACAGCAGAAAAAGCTAAAGGTAATGGATAAAAAGTTAAAATAGTTGGCTAATGTATAAAAACCTGCAGCATCTGCCCCTCAAATAGGAGCACAAATGGAAACTTTGCCAACGTAAACATTGACAATTTAACTGTATAAAAATATGTGACAATATTCACGAAGACAGAGTGTTGAATAAGATCCAGTTTATTAAACATTAATCAGAAAATATTTTTAACAGGTGGTGTGTATCTGACAGGGCTGTGGGGGTTGGTCTGACAAATATAGCTGGTAATCACATGGATTAGATCATCTGCAAAAAAAACCCTCCAACAGTCTAAAATGTTCAGTTTGGCTTTGCAATGAGGTAATTTTAGCCCTGTACGAATTTGTATTGGCAGAAAGCAGAGCCAGTGCAGTGTTCCACTTCCTCTTCCTGTTTGCCTTTCAACAACAACATCAGATCAATGTGCCTTCACAGGTAGTGGATGTCAGAAACTGTAGCAGAGCCGAGAACACGCACATCTGCTTTCTGTTTACCCGCATAATCTCGTTCAACAGGCATTCCTGGCTGAAAGGTGCTACAAGGGTCTTTTCACATAAACCTTTTAATGCTGGTTGGCATGATGAGTAGCTTTCCTTTTTAGTCATGGTGGCGGACTGCAACTCAGCAAATGCCATCGATACGCAAGTGTCATCACTGATGAAGTGCTCTCAGTCAATTTTTTTTCTGTCCTTCCAGTCCCTCTGTTCCCTCCGTTTACTATCTCTCCCTGCTGCTTTTCTGCTTTTAATCAATTTACACGCTCTATCAGAAAACATGCCGTTTGTGTCACAGTAAGAGCATTCCACGCTCTGAGGACTCTTTTCAGACTGCAGATGTTTTGGCCAAAGTCAAATTTACTCTTTTTACACTCACATTTCTTCATGCTTTCTGTGATTAAAGGCCCACAAAGGCAAGTATAGACTACCTATTAGGACACTATCAGCAAACAAAGCGTGAGGCAAATGTTTGTAACAGGAAGGAAGGAGAGTTATCTGGTGTAACAAAAGCTGTCTTTATCTTCAGTCGCCATCATGTGTGACATTATGTGTCTTGGCATTGTCATCTGCTTCTGCTTTTTGGCCAATGTGTCTCAGATGCTCCGTGCTGCACATGTGTCCATGGGTGATGTCCTTCACCTTACTTCCATTGTGGATGTCAGAGGACCACGGCCTGCACAGAGCTGCCTTTCACCAAAAACACTGACAACTGCAGTGTTAAACAATTGTGTGCAGCAAATATGTTTGCTGTCTTGAATAGAGACTCTTGAAACTGCTTTTCAGTGGAAGAATTGCCTGACACATTCATCACCTGTCAGTCCAGAGTCAGGGCCAACACAATAGCAGCAACACAATAACATAAAATAGACTTGACTCAAAGATTGCTGTCACCATAGTCACCAAGACATAATAAGCATTGGAGAGAGAATGAGAGAGATTTTATATTGTGAGCACAGAAATCGAGGTCAAGAGTGAAATAAGTCTCTGGTAAATAACAATGTTTTAAGAAGCATTGTAGTGTTTAGTTATTTTGGCAGATGATGAGCAGGCGTTGAGTGGTAGGAAGGCTACTCGTGGAGGCCCAGTGGTCAGCGGCGCAGCATGGGGTGCAGTCTGTGTTTTTGGGGTGGTGTGTAGGGGTGAGCTTGTCTCTGCGATCCCATCAACCCTGGGCTGAGCTCTTAATGCAGCCCTGACGCCTTGCTGGCGCAGGGGCCACGCTGCCTCACATCTGGACCCAATTACCCTGGAGGGTCTGTGACAGAGCTCACCCCCCCACAACACAGCCCTCCATGCTCTCCTCCACTGTCCAACTCAGCTCCAACCACTCTCACAGTTACATTCCTCCACTTTTCACAACACCACTCTTTATTTTTGTTCCTCTTTTTTCTACCCTGCCTTACAAAAAAAACCCCTCTTCATTGATTTTTAACTAATCGGCTGTTAAAAGAAAAATATCAGGGCATCATGGTGACCTTAACACACTGTTACTGCATGCCATCCCCTCTTTCCCCTCATTTCCTAATCAAGGGTCTAAAAAGCAGCCCCAACCCCCAGTTGGCCCCCAGTAGTCCATCCTTGTGAATATATGCACAATATGCTTCTGAGTAATGAGCATGCCTGATGTGCTTCAAATGCTATCTGATATGTTACATGCCCACTCGCCACTTGCTGTGTGCCACCCAAAAAATTTCAGTGGTCCCATCTCAGCAATCCCCATGAAAAATTTCAAGGGGTGCCACTACTAACACAGGCTAAAAATGTCCGTACTAGTGGAATATGGCACAAACTCACTTCATCGTGGTAGAATTTCTGCAGAATACTGCCATCGTAAGTCATGTTTTCCTGTGGTAGAGCACTGGCAGTAAACACCACTTGTGAATAAAGCACATTTAGTACCAAATCAGCTTTTACAGGTCTGATTTATGGAGTGCCTCTGCGTCCACACAGGCGAGCCCAAGGGATGTGTGTGTGTGTGTGTGTGTGTGTGTGTGTGTTTGCACGTGTGGCTCGATTTAGCATGTTTCTATACCTGAGGAGAGGTTGGGGTGTTGTGCCCATAGGATGGGGGTTAGTTCTGTGGAGGAGCGTATAGGCTACTGGCCCCTCAGGATTTGTCTCACCGGGGTCAAAAGAGTTGGGAGTGGGCTTCATTTCTGGGCCATACTCTCCTTTCTCTGCTGCCCTGTTTGGCACCAATGCTATGGTTCATTAGCTGCAGCTATAGGGTGTACCTGGGCAGCCAGCCAGAGGATTGAGCTGTCCTGGGTTACACGGACATAAAGCGGAGCGCAGGCTGTGAAGTGAATGTGGAAACTCTACAGGTGGCTGAAATTAAGACGTATAGAGAGAATCAGCCCTCTCTGAAATATGGGAGGCTTTTGGTAGCTGGCCTTGGGTGCAATAAAATGTTGGCATATTGAGGAGACACATCAGAAGTATTGTTTAAATTCATGCCTGTGCGTGTTTGAGGCGTGCACATGTCTGCGTGTGTACATGTACACATGCAACCCACAAGTCTGTGTTCTCAGTTAGGTGTCATGTGAAGCTGCAGACTTCTCCCAAGGGTGCATAATTCAAGATTTGGCCATGGCCGCCACTTATAGAGAGAAGGTTGGACTGGAATGAGGAGGAAGGGATGCAGGGCAAAGAGCCACAGAGGTAAAAAATGCCAGCTCTGGCTCTGGGGTGAAACAAGGAAGAGGCGACGTAAAATGTCCAGATTTTTAAAGCTGCTTCATCGTAAGCAAGAGACAAACAGTGAGGAAGAGGAGGGTGGAAGGTGAGGTGAAAAAAAACAAATTTAGTGGTCTTATTCTGCCCTCTGGTGGACAATTTGGAGCATAACGATGTAGCTTCGTACTCAAATCGAGCTTCTGTTAGCAGGGTTACATTCACTGTCCACAACTTATGACCTCTCCCATATCGTTTAGATACAAACGTTGACTCAAAAGTTATGAACAAATACCAGCATGTTTACTCTTTTCAGCCAAGGTGATCTGCAGCAGACATTTCAGGTGCAAGATATTTCACTTTAACCCACCAGGTCTGGCCAAAAATTTCAAGCAATTGCTGCTAATATCTGTGAGTGTATTCACACTGCTGCACCGAGGCGATCCGCTATCTGTCTGCTCCATCATTACAACCTTCCCTGCTCAGTAAGGTCATGCCTGAGACGTTGTTTACAAGACAGTCTGTATCCCAGGGATGTGTAAGATCTAGGACCCGGCCTCTTTATTTATAACAGCTGGAGCAGAGAGATGTGGAGCGTTGACATTTGGCAGAGTGGGGTGAGAGGTCAAGTCTAACACCAATAAAGTGGAGACTTTGATCGTGGCATTTATGGATGGAGCAGGCACAGCACCCTCAGAGAGAGCGAGAGAGACAGAGAGACAGAGAGGGAGAATGGCATTTAAAGAAGAAAACAGGGAGGGATACTGGGTACTGGGAAGAAAAGAAGGAAAGGAATAAATCAATTTCAAATGTGAAGGCTATCTTTGCTTTTTCCAATTACTGAATGAATCTTTTGGTCTATAAAATGTTAGAAAAAAATGAAAAATGGCCTTCGCAATTTCTGAAAACCAAGCATGAGGCTTGTTTTGTCTTCCCAACTGTTGAAAACCCTGATGAGACTCTTGTTCAGACTAAATTTGAGGCAGGATTTCAGAAATACTGATGCCATGAATCCAAGTCCTCCGATTGCCACCCACTGCAGCTCCAACCACTCGCTCTTTCATCTGTCTTTTTTTAGTCCCCCAACATTATGGAAATGCAACACAAAATTGCTGGCATAACCCTTTAAGTTTAATTTTCCCTTTAATTTCCAACATGGATGAGACGTCCCATCTGCTACCTTGAGGTGCCATTGTTTTGTCAACTGTTGTTGATCACTGTTATTATAACAGATGCTGCTCAGCAGATTGCATTTACAGATCATTTATTTCAGTTCCACCACTGGTGTTGCCAGAAACATGACTGTACATGATAATAAACAAACATGCATATGCTGAGCTGCTTTGAGATACAATAGAAAATCTGGTACCACTCTCTAATAAGGAACTCTCCACAATCTATTGCATATCGACAATAAGCCAGTAATAAGAACAGCTTTTGAACTGCCAGGCTGTGAAAAGTCTCTGTGATCCATTAATTAATACTCATAGGTTTTTCAATTGCTAGTAAATCAAATCTGAAGTTATAAATATTAACAAATCTTTTGGGGGATAAGATACTAAATCCATTCATTATGTTGTATTATAGGCATTTAGCCTAAAAATAGCAGTCCTCAAAACCCACTGTGAGTAATTTGCGTGGAATTAATTTATGCCTTTCAATTTTTTTAATTAAATGATTTAGGCATCTATCCATGCATTTAATATTGTTGAGAATATTGTGCTTTTCAAGATGAAGAAAGAAAGAAAGAAAGAAAGAAAGAAAGAAAGAAAGAAAGAAAAGCACCTTGTCGTAATGCCATGTAATTGGGCATAACAGCCTCTGGAGGGCGGTATCTCGCCGCTCAGGACAGGTGAGTCATTACAACACCTTCAGCTCAGAGAGATGCATCACGGTCAGTATAGTACCAGACTCCTCTTCCTAAACAGGAACTACGAATTCAACCATGTGACATACCAAACCAACAGTGACAGCTTAAGCAGATGCGTGCAGTATATGCTTGTGTGTTTTAATTGCGCGTGAGCGTACGCTCGTGACAAGTTATGCGGAACTTGTTCGCCCTCCGCGGCATGTCAGTGTTGTGGCTTCCTATTTACTTAAAGTTGTAGCAGGTCCACAGAGACAGCGCAGCGTCTGTGCCGTGCGGCGGGAGGTCAGCGCCGAAAAGTTTACTGAGGATGAATGCAACGGAGTGCAAGAGCTGACAGCAGGATTATAATTATGAATTTATTGCAGCATTATGGTTGGTCAATGTTGATATGAAGCGAGTGTTTCTTTTTTTAATAACTTGTTTTATTTATTGTCGCTTCTTGAGTGCCTTTTTCCTTCGCGCGCGAGGCTAAACTAGCTTGATTAAGATGAAGTTTAACGGTTATCTGAAGCTCCGGATCGGTGAGGCGGTGGGCCTGAAACCCACGACCTTCTCCCTCCGCCACTCTGTCATCTTCAACAAAGCCCCCCCGGCCATGGACCCCTACATCGTGGTGAAGGTGGATGACAACAAAATCGGACAAACCCTCACCAAACAGAAAACCAACACGCCGACGTACAACGAGGAGTTCTGCCTCAACGTGAACGACGGGAAACAGATCGAGATGGCAGTTTTCCACGACACTCCAATCGGATATGATGACTTTGTGGCCAACTGCATCGTGCAGTTTGAGGACCTCATCAAAACCTCCAACACAGGAGAGCCTTTCGAGGGATGGGTGAGTGAAAAGTAAACTTGTTAAGAGCATAACTTGGAAAACAATTCTGTAAACATGTAGTCCAATCATGTCTCTCAACATGGCCGGATTAACTTATTAGGATGCCCTGGGGCACAAATTTACTGTTGGGTCCCAGCTGATCCATTAGGACCCAGCCCCACGTCCAGAAAGTAGCGGTGGGGGCACCACAAAATGTGGTTTCAATCCAATGTTGATTGAGTCCAGCTTTAGAATGACTGATACTTTGTGTTGTCAAAGCAGTTAACTTATTATCAAGTGCATCAACAGACATTAAAATACAAGATAATAAACTAGACCTGCAAGCACGTGTGTGAGGCCATTTATGAATATAATTTAATTATTTTATTGAAGACACATGTTCATATGAATTGTAAATAAGTCAAACATGGGATGAAAAATTAATCAAAATATCAAAATTGCAATATGGCTGAGTGTAATATCCAAATCTCAAGCAAATTTAATTTTTTCTTCATAAAGGTAAAATATGTGACAGAACAGCGTCGTAATGAAGTGCTGTAGAGATGCTCAGGCCAACAAATCCTGTTCTCCAGACGAAGGGAACATGATTGTTTGTCACAGACCCCAGCAAATGTCACATCATCATGATTTCTTCAGGTTTTTCAGTGAAAGTGAAAACTGTGAAGCAAAAATGATCATTCCCTCTAATTGCAAATCCTTTTGCAATTGTAATATCTGATTTTAGTCTCGGCACTGAAAACAAGACCCAGGTTTTCTGTGTGTTAGGTATCTTAATTTTGTTGGAACGCCTTGGTAGCTGAATGGATGCTATGCATGCTACATGACTGCAGTTAAGGGCCTTGGTTGCATGTCATAAACCCCCCCTCTCCCCACGTTTCCTGCCTTTAATACACAGAGACAGTATCAACACATGAAAGGGATTTGAAACAAAAGAAACCTGTCTTTTCTTTATTGGTGCAAATCCTTGGTCTTTCTGGGGCCCTGTGGCTCAGGGGACTCAATGGTCGGCCTCGACCTGTTAGTAATCCATTCCTGAACCAAAGAACCAATAAATCCATGGATGAATTATCGAATGGACCAAGTGGCAACAATTTTAGGGAGTCAGGGAGCTCTCAAACCTCTTTGCTTTAAGTGACTGTAAATGTTTCTTCCTGGAAAGCCAAAAAGGCATTGTGTTGGTTGTCTGTTTTAAATCCTGGTTTCAGTCCTTGCATTTAACTGCCCATACCAAGACCAAATCTGATGTTTTTATAATGTCTGTCCAGGGACCTGTTGTCTCAAAATCCATCCATGAGTAGGCTAACAGGATTTCCCCATTTGCTTTTAGAAGAATACTGGAAATCTAAAAAAAAATGTAACTCCTATAGATAGATGGATAGATTTTTCTATAGAAAGATCAACATCAAAAGTCAGAAAAGGTTGCAGAAGCTCCTAGTATAACATCACAGGTTCGCTAGCTCTGACACATGCCGATCAGTATTTGAGAGCAAGTTTAGGAAACGAAACACCCTATAAGCCCTGGGTGATGTGTCACTGTCACTCTGCAAGTAACCTTGCCTGTTTTTGTGCCCGAAAACATCAACACCACTTTGTCTGCACTGGGCTCTCTGACAGCAGATCCAACCACCACCTTAAAGCACAGGCTTACTAAAGAATAATGCCCTTAAATATTCAAATCTCCATGTCGTAGTGTGGGCTGCATGTACTGGACATGGACCTTTTTACATGTTGCGCTTATCGGCATAGATGCTCTTACTGTGATCATGAGCAGATATGGTCTGAAACCTCACGTACCACTGCTGTGGCGAGGTGTCAATTCTACTTGCAGGCTGCTTACATTTTCCCAAGCCTGCACAGCATTTGACCTGCCTATACAAACAAATGTATGCTGAAAAAACCCCTGCACTTCCAGAAGTTGCCAGGGGTGAAAAGTTAACCATATCTGGTCGATGGAGACGTAAAGTGACAGACTGTCTTTTAATCTTTAGTGCTTCAATACGTCTGATGCACACTTGACAAATTAGGAATAAAATGGACCTCATCCAAGCTCAGATTAAATATCTTATGTAGAGTATCACATGAGTCTCGCTCTCTGTCAGACACAAACAAAAAACTGCCCCTTCAAAGTGGAATTTCCCTCTTTTGACTAACTTTCATCCCTCTAGGACTATAAGCTGCTGCAGGTGTCAGTGAGCATAACCTGAACTTGTCCAGGCCTGGAGCAGGCTGAGGTGGTATCGACTACATACCGCAACACTCTCATCACATGCAGAATTGTCTCTCTTCTACAGACATATTCTCCTTCAGCCAATACAGCTTTTCGATTCAATTAAGCACCTTTTTCTGAAAAAACCCCCACTTTATTTTAACCGAGAGAGAACAAATTCAGGATTTTTGTTTCAGAAGTGAACAAATTCAGTGGCCTGAGCATATCGTCACCAAGTACACAACAAGGACTCTACAATAATATTAACAGAAATGTAAAACAGATGAAATAAAACAAGAAAGCTTGTGTAGCATTGTACACCGAAGAGAAATACCTCTGTGACAGAAATTTACATTTACATGGCATGATGCCTGAGAGGGGAACTGTTAAAATTTTGCTTTGATAAAGTGAAACACACCCCTTTAGTCCACACATCGTAAAGACATTAATTAGATCACAAAGACATACTAAACTTTCACTGACTGAAATTAAACTAATTTATTGTCATACATAAATTTAACATTTTCTTAAAAGCGAAGAAAATGCATTTTTATATCTATATGAGAAAACTAAGTAATGATGCACTGCAAAAACTCAGTTCTCAAAATCACCTGCAAAATTGCCTGCCAACAGAACAGAACTTGAAAGTTTCAGCTTGAAACAAGTAAAATACTCTAAGATAAAAAAAAATGATAAGAAGATGTATCTTGTCAGACAAAAAGCAAGCATGTATTGTCTTGATTGAAGATATTTTCTCTTACTTAGATTTCACTTTTTGCAGTGTGCATACTTGAGCAGGATGAGTGCCCACACCTTCAGCAAGACCCCAAGCACCGAGGGGAAGTGGTATGACAGTAGAGCTCAGCTTGCAGTTTTAGAAGAAGTCATCACTCTCTCTCTTCAAGACCTAAACCTGAAGTTGTTATGCACTAGATCTGAGCTGTGAAGGTTTTTTTGTGCTTTGTTGTACAGAAGAAGTGCTGGTCTGGTTTGTTTCACACAAGCCTCCACACGCCCACACTGCTGTTTATCACAGCGTTCCCACCATCTGATAGGTGCTGAAGGGCTCAGTGTTGAAGGGCTCACTGATAAAATACTCACTCTCTATTGGCTCTTGTCCAGACGCTCTGCTTCTTCTCTGTTACCTTTTTTTCAGTGCATTGACCCCCTTCTGCACACACCATCCAGTCTTATGCACATAAACCCCACAAAGGGAATTTACTGCTGTCAAGCGGCATATGAGCTCAACTTCAGCAGAAACTCTGAGTTACTCAATTCCTTCTTTTTTTTAGAGTGAAGTTATCATCAGGACTGACTTCATCCTTCTGAGACAGTCACCAAATCACATGCAGACACATGAGGCCAGTTTCCTTTGCCTCCCACCTCTTGACACTACCTGGCACCGCATAGTGACATCTTGTTACTCGTTTATTTCAGCTTTTTAATTGCACAATAAGTTTCCTATAATCAGTACTGAGGTATCTGTGACGTTGGAGTTGCTTCTCAGGATTGAAGTCATCAAGTCCTTCTACAGTCCACTGAAACTGAAAGTGGGTTAAATATGGCCCCTCGACATTTTCCAGGCAAGTTGAATGTGTGCTCAAGTGAAACAGGCCCTATCCCCTGTCTTAAAAAAAAAACAAAAGACAAACCTTCCTCTTCCGTGATACAACTTTAAATGTTCTGCTTTTAAACTGCACCATCATCCGCCATCAGCCACATCTATTTTAGATCACATGCCCCCTGCCCGTAGGCTCACATTTTTCAAGTCTGTCTTAAAACAATGCTCACATGCCCATATATACATTGACAGAGTTGTAGGTTGCTGTAATTGCTCCCTCTGTTCCTCTCTAAAGTAACTATAAATGTACATGATGGAGGGCAAATTCCACAGTCTAAAATATATTCTGAAGTCAACCCTATAGCCAATATGAGGCTTGTGATTATCTTCCGAAGTTTCCGTCTTTCTTTGCTAAACTGCAGCAGAAGGGTAGTAACACCAACGACTCTTTCTGTGCACATATGGACATGTTATAGATCACTGATCACTGTATGTTATTATTGTCTTAAGGCTAGGACTCCTTTTGTAAAACTAGAGGATAGAGAAATTTCAGAAATCATCAAAGTTTTTTAGCTGTAGCACACGCACGCACGCACGCACACACACACACACACACACACACACACAGGAAGTTGTCAGAGTGGACATTCTAAAGTGCTGTCTAGACTGTAGTTTGAGACACAGGATATGAGCAGGTAACCGAAAACAAAAGTGGACATGTTTGAGATTAGGGGAAATGAGCTCTGTCTTGAAATGAAACTTGTACCAATGTTTTTATTTGGTGTATGAAAAGTGAGAAAGGATTGCTGAAATGCAAATGCCTTTTTGGATGCTCCAGGCACCGGTACCATAACAAAATCCAAGCAGTGCCTACCTAGACACATTTTTTGCAAATGACGACTAACTTGACCGTAGTGAACTGAACGAAACATCTGACTACTGGGCTGAGAGTGACTACACAGAGACAAAGCAAGAGCATAAGTTCAAAACAAAATGCGGCACATAATCGTCTTATCTCAATTATCTTGTTTTCATAATCTTTGGAAGCCACAATCGCAATTGGAAATAAAATTCAATTAATCGTCCAACCCTACTAAACCTACCACCTGAGTGGCCACAATTGACACCAAATGTGTCACTGTTTTGTGAGCAGTCAGTATTTTCCAGGCGGGGTGTATGTGCAACATAAATAGATCCTTATTTAAGCGTATAGTGACCTAAGTTTCCATTCAGTGGTTGCTGCAGGAAGTACCTTGTACTGTCTGCTGTCTCCTGTATGTATTCATGTTTGGACTTTCATCGCTCACAGCTGAGCATGAGGTTGTCACAACCCCTGCAACCAGCCCAACCTGCCAGACCTGCTTTGTTGTCTTTCTTTCAGGCTGTTCAAATTCCTCCGACATTACTAGCACACTGAAGAATGCAAAAAATATGCAGTTGCATACCTCTACCAGAGCTGAAGGACTGATGCTCAAATGTCAGATGCCCCATCTTGCATGCTTTTTTTAAAGCCACTTACAAGTCTTTCTACGTTTCAAATATCATTTCAAAAGCATGCAATGTCGTATTTCTGATTTCCCTTTTATTTGATATATGATAGTCTGGGTTACATATGTCCAGTTCTAGATACATTTTTACAATGAACTGCAATCTGGAATGTGGTGTATCTTAATATCTGTCTGTACTGTTTCTGTTTAGATATTTTGAGTATGCAAAAATATGATGTTAATGATATGTGTGTTTGTGTGTCCACAGATGGACTTGGAGCCAGAAGGCAAAGTTTACGTCCATATTGCACTCACTGGATCCTTCATTGATGGTAAGGCTGCTACTACAAATTGAAATGCAGCCCAGCGTTTCTCCCCATGCATAAATATCACGCTTTCTTTTGCCCACAGTGTCGAACAACAGCCCTAGCGATTTATGCCAACTGATTTTGTCCCTGCCTTGTCTTTTCTCATGTGACAAAACACTATTTTGAATAATTGTTATATGTGAGACATTTACCCCCATGTAATAATAGAGGCTCTGAGAATGGGTGTGCATGCATGTTTCAGTGTGACTCCTGTAGGTTGGTATGCACCAGGTATGTTCGGTTGCTTTCTTCAGACATCGGAGGACATCAGAGGACAAGCAGAAGTCTGGTTTGCTTGTGACTAGCCAGTTCCCCTTTTTTATCTGCCACCATCATGCCTTGATGCATGTTAAGCTTCATGAAATACTCATTTCATTTACTTGTAAATTACATGACATTTTGTCATATATGTATATTATTATATTATTATATTTATTTGTTTATTACAATCTGATAAATTCACATCTTAAAGTGTTTTCCCCTGATGTTTAATTTCACCAACATCATTTTCTGAACGTTCAAAATCATTTTGCCAAAACCCTTGAACACTTTGCTCTGAAATGTCCTCTTTTTTTGTCTACTGGAATTTTTTTTTCCAGCAGAGAAAAGCACCATACTGCAGTGTCACAGGAAGTACTCAGAACGTAGAATTACTTTGTTAAAATACCGTGTTACAAATAAAAGTCTCGTATTTAATGTGGCTTACATAGCATCTGTGGAAGTATAATCAGGAAAGTGAAAGTACTCAATACAGAAACATGTCCCCTGTGGCTGTTATATCATGAGATTATTGTTACGGATGCATTAATTTAAAAGCAGGATTTTACTGTTGTAGTTGGTTGAGGTGGAGCTTATTTCGAACTGCTACTAATGATTGTTTTCATTATGGATTATTTTGCTGGTTATTTATTAATAAATTCATTGTTTGGTTTGTTAACATTTTCAAAATAGTGAGAAATGCTGTCACAATGACCCACAGAACATAGTGTTACTTTCACAATCCTTGTTTTGTCCAACCAATTGTCCTTAAAAGTATTCAAAATAAATTAGAATAATTGAAATGATTAAAAGGAAAAGCAACACATCTCTACATTTGAGAGACTGAAACCATGGAATGTTTTTACATAATTATCAATAGTTGCAAATATATTTCTGTCAGTTGACTAATTGATTAATCAGCTAATCATTTCAGATGTACTTGTGTATACTGTTGGGTAGTTCAGTTTATTACAAAGCATCGAAGTGGCTAAAGCTGCCAGATAAATGCAGTGAAGTAAAAAGTACAATAATACTTGATATCGATAATATTTTCTGACATTGACATATATCATCATATGGTAAATATGTGCAAAATAATATTAACTAATCAATGTTTAATGCAATGAGCTGCTGCAATGTTATGTGGATACATCAGACAAAAACCTACATGGCTGAGTATTAGTTTACATTAAAATGTCCTTGGCATCATTAATTTGCAGAGTCTGACACTGCAACGTGATAACACATTATGTAGCAATAAGTAACATAGAATTATTTCTCTGCCTTGGTCAGTATGCTCTTTTAATTTCATTTTCAAGCAAGCAATTGTAGAAAAAAACTACAAAAACGAAAATATTTTTGACGCCACGCTTTTACAGAGAACAGTATTTTGAGTGTATGATCTTAGCCTGAGTCTGAATGTAAAGCCCCCTTTTCACACTTCTACCACAAATATATCTTGTTCGCAGGGCAGTAGCGGAGGCTCAGCACATAGATTTCCATACTGCATGTGTGGTTTTCACCTCAAGAGTAGCTCCACTGCAGTCATTAAAGCTGAAACACAGAGCAAAGGCACGCAGATGTGTTGTACAATACAAAGACATGCACATGAGTTTCCGTAATGTAATGTCTAAAGGACTATTGTTCATCCTTTTCTAAGCCCCTATGTTTTGTTCCATCTGTCAAGCCACAAGTCCCATTCATTTACCAAAGTAAAACCTTACTGCGCCATTAAAAGTCATGTCTTGGACCGTTTATCATGCATAGTTAGGGTCAGATGATACGGAGAAAAGTTTTTCTGATAATGATATCAGGTATGAAAAATCATTTGTTGAACAAAGTCAAACATGGAATGTTGAACCAGGGCAACACTGGACTGCCACTGGAACAACTAGTTGATTTATCAATTAAATGAAATCACCGTCAACAATTTATGTAATTGGTTTGTCATTTATCAGGCACAAATACCAAACATTTTCTTGTTACAGCTTCTGAAATATGCAGATTTTCTGTTTTATGTCAGTCTAGATGAAGCCCCTCTCAGACTTGAACCCCTTTACATTATTCTGATTACAGTTTAACATGTTAGTGTGACTTCTGGGCTTGAGTCAGTTTTACATGAAAGTCACCACAGCAATCTTTGGTCTGTTAGTCAGACAAAGCAAGCAATTTGAAAGTGACGACTTGGGCTTTGGGAAATTGTGATGGCAGTTTTTTCTGTTTACTGATATTTTGTGTACCAAGCTATTCATCGGTTAGACAACAAAATTGTTTTTTCTGCATTCAAAATATTAAAAGCTGCAATTTACAGCAACCTGTGAACATGACACTGACATATTATCACCCTTAAATGGCTCTTTTTTTTGCCAACAGTTGCTTATTTACACATCCATTAAATACAGAGCAAGTGGTAGCTAACTCCTAACTAACACCTGTTGGAAATATTTAGCTCTTTAGCAGCTAAATGCTCCACTGTCTTTACCAGCTAGTGGCTAACTTTGTCTGTCCACTGGCCGGTGCTCAGTTACAGTGTACACTGTTACAGAGGGTGGTTACTGGGGGTTGTCAGCTGCCGAAAATATGACAGCAATGAGGGTGAACCAAAACTGTGATGTTGTGGGTCACAAAACCAAAACAATGATGTGAATGAGCCCTTTTTCATACAAGTATTGATGTGATCAATTTTTATATACAAATATTGATTATACGCTGCTTTAATAGAAGTCCCACAATATAATAACCGTAATCTATTCTCAATTTTAATATAATTTCAAACCCTAGCTCTTCTGGTATTGGGTCTAGGAATTAGTGTATGGATTTCTGATTTTTTACACAGCAGCAGTCTTTCACTCCTCTTGTTTGAACACAAACTTTCGCTCTAATTTTTTCCGGTCAGATGATGCCATAGTGCAAGCAAAGACCTACAAGGAGTTTACAAGGAAGCGACAAGGGGCCGTAAGACGGAGGATTCACCAGGTCAACGGACACAAGTTCATGTCCACTTTCCTCCGTCAGCCCACCTTCTGTTGTCACTGCAAAGATTTCATCTGGTGAGAGAGTCGAGCAAGGACAAATTACTGATGCTCGCACGCATCTGTGTGGACCGTAAACTGGACCTGATTATGTCTCTCTCTCTGTTTATAGGGGTGTTTTTGGAAAGCAGGGCTACCAGTGCCAAGGTGAGGAGACCCATTTCCCTTTCTGCCTTTTTATGCAGTTCCTTAAACTCAGAGATGTGAGTTAATGAGTGGTTGTTTTCTCAGTGTGTACCTGCGTGGTTCACAAACGATGCCACCAGCAGGTCGTCACAGTATGTCCAAGGATGAAGAAGCCAGCTAAAGAACAGGTAAGACACTTTAGTCCATTCAACGACACTCGTGCTGTTCAACAACAGTAATAGTTGTACAGCAGGATTTCTTGTCACAACAACAGATCGTAAACAGTAATCAGTGTGTCATTTCAGGCACTCAGGCGTGTTGCCACTGTTATTTTTTACCTCTCAAGCAGTTTTTGACTAATACAATACGTGCTGAAGATACCAGACATGCCAGATGACTACTATAACAATACTACAACCCTGATTACAAAAGGTTGGGATGCTGTGTAAAACCTGCTAAACCTTTTTGACATATAATCAATTGAAAACAATTCAAAGACAATAGATTTAATGTTTGACCTCATCATTTTCACTGATTTTTGTAGAAATCTGCTCATTGTGAATTTGGTGCAGCAACATGTTTCAAACAAGTTGGTACAGGAGCCACAAAAGACTGAGAAAGTTGTGGAATGCTCCAAAAACACGCAAGGATGGAGCGAGGTTCACCACTTTGTGAACACATGATTGCATGAAGGATGTTACTCCATGGGCTCAGGAATGCTCCGTGAAATCGTTGTCAGCAAACCTTGTTCATTTACAAATGTTTGCATAAAGTTTTCATGTGCCGTTAACCAAAAGCGAAGCCCATTAGAGCGTGATGCGTGTTCTCACAGAGTCACATCCAGAAACTATTATTTTTGGTAACAACATTTTACTCGCCAAATGGAAAATCTACAGGCATTTGGCTGTCAGCCATCGGAGAACTTATTAGACAGCCCCCTCCCACACACACACACACACACACCTGTGATTAACACCTGCAGTGATCAACAGACTGTACAGGTTCCTGTTTCTGTGTCAGTGAACCAGAACACTGGTACTATGCTATATTTTTCCACACATGCTTGTTGTTTTCACATGTTTCTATAAATACGTATGTGCTTGTTTTAGCATTTGAACATGTAATTTTGGCCCTCTTTTAGTATATTTTGCTGAGCACTACAAGTTTCTCTTCCTTGGGGAAATTCACAGAGAAGCAAATGCAGCAATAAGTTGAAGCAAGGTCTCCCTGTGACAAAACCAGGAACTAAACTTTTGTCACAATGCACTCTATATAGCTATTTAAGGTTATTTAAAACATGTACTTGAATGATTGGACCCACTGTTTCAACACATAGCTTACAGTATGTCTTCTATTCACAGCCCATGAACCAAGGCTTCAGCATCAATGTCCCTCACATGTTCAACATCCATAACTACAAGTCGCCCACCTTCTGTGACCACTGTGGCTCACTGCTGTGGGGAATAGTCAAGCAGGGGCTGCACTGTAAAAGTAAGACCCATGTCAACATTTATAACTCAAAATAAGGATCTTAAATGTCCTAATTAGTCTTCCCGTCTGTGTGGTTTCTCTCTTCAGTCTGTAAAATGAATGTTCACATCCGCTGCAGAGGCAACGTCGCTCCCAGCTGTGGCGTCAACAGTGTGGAACTGGCCAATAAGCTTGCAGAGATGGGTCTACAGGCTGGAGGAATCTCTAAACGCAACTCATTGGTACAATGGCTGAGTTTCCAGGATTAGTGTTAATTTGACTTAAATGAGACTTTCTTCAGGCTAATATAAGTGGTGTTATTTTTGTTTTTCTGTTTTTTTTTTCCACCGACAGGCCAAAAGTGCAGGTCCGGTGAGGGCGCCCTCTGAAAGGATGGAGAGTATGAAAACTCAGCAGCAGACCCCTCAGCTGGGCATCTCAGACTTCACATTCCTTCAAGTCCTTGGCAAGGGCAGCTTTGGCAAGGTGGGACAGCAGATGACAAGATAACCAATGACAAGAGAGGACAATGAGAAATGCTTTGTGTAATGAAGTAATTACCACAATGAAGAATGAGGAAGATGGTTGAATGTGGGAATATGTACAGCATGCTAGAGGGCCACGTATCTGTATAGCCTAAAGACATTTGACAAATCAACTATTTTCAAAAGATTTTGTAATATGAAGCACATCAGCTGGCATTTCCAGAATAAATTTGCTTAAATATATAAACCTCAATTCTGATGATTTGTAACAAAGTGACACAGAATTTGAAAAAAACTTTGGCTTTTCATCCGTCATGCTGTGTGCATGTTGTATCTGCAGGTGATGCTGGCGAAGCTAAACAGCAAAGATCGGGTTTTTGCGGTCAAGGTTTTGAAGAAGGACATCATTTTGCAAGATGACGATGTGGAGTGTACCATGACGGAAAAGAGGGTGCTGTCACTGGCCCGCTGTCACCCTTACCTTACACAGTTGTACTGCTGCTTCCAGACACCGGTGAGTGCAGATATGCCCACATGCACTTGTGTCACAGTTCAGCAGGCTGTTGTTGTGAGGGCGATCTGTGCCAGAGGTAATAGTGCCACATTCTCATCTCCGACCCAATACCTTCTCCCGTGCCTTTCTTTAGAAATGTTTTAAGATGAAGTTATGATCCGTAACTGTGCGAACAAAGAGCTCCTTCATCACTAGATGCAAGTGTGAAACTTTGTCCCTCCACTTAGATAGAGATGTTACAGCGGCAGGAAAATTAACAAATAAGTGATATATCTTCAGAACACATTTTGCTGTCTTTGGGAAGTTTAATCAGAAGGGGCACTCTAAACTTTAGTTTCCTCTAAGTACAAAATGACTCCAGGCTTTGACATTTTTGTATACTAACCAAAGAAACGGTACAGTTAGATGACTCAGACACACAGTTAGTATGTAGTGTGGAATTTGGACACAGCATTGTAATGTGTAGATTGGTCAGCAGGTGGCAGCAGTTTCCCAGTCTTTTTTCTCAGTGGGAGGGAGTGAGGCTCAGCTGGCAGAGCTGATCTTCCGGGCACAGACAGGACACTCCTAATCTGCTTTCGTTGTTTGAGCCGCCACTGACCCACTTCACCTCAGATCAGAATAGAACAGCACCAAGTGAAGAATTAACTCAATGACACTGCTCCCCCGATCCATTCAAACCCACATATAAACACAGCATAGGCTTTGTTCTACCACAGCACCTCAGCTTTTCTAGGTGTCTCATCATCCTTTTTCCTGAGCAAGTAGTTTCTATAAATGGCTTGACATTTGTTTGTGAAAGCACCTAGGAACATTTTTAAACATCCCAACAAGCAAAAGTGTCAAATTTGTCAGTTATTATTGCACGTTGTTGACTATTAAAAGGATAATGTTTGATCCATTTTGAGCTTCTCTCCAGTGTGATATTTGAAAAATGCAAGTGAGTGAGTCTGAGTGGGAGATGGGATGAGCTGGGGGGAGAATGTGTTGCCCTTGTGATGAGATTGAGTGGGCACACATTTTTTCTTGTAGCAAAAGATGTGTCTCACGAGAATTGTCCTTCAACATGGCAATTTATCATCTGCTGCTCATCATTAAACAGCAAATTTAATCTGATCTTGCATCACCAGACATCTAACTTATCATGTTCACCGCAGTTTAGACAAAGTCTTGCAAAATAGTTAGGCTAACTTAACTTTGGAAATCCCAGAGGCAGCCATTCATTGGCTGTGAATTTGAAATGACCACCCCAGGAAAGGCCATCTGTGGTTGCTTTAATGTTCAAGTAGAGACAAATTCTCCTCATGGAATTTAATTTAAATAAAACAGTGAATCAGGGTTTGAAGATAAAAATAGTAATAGCACCTTGGAGCTCAAATATCAGTGTGACTATCATTTTAAAATGTAGAACTCAATAAGACTCAAAAGAAATGTGCAACCAGGAAACTGTTGCTGTGTGCATTTAAAGATTGCTGCAGCTTTACAGCTGGACCACACACAGAGTCCTGCCTGCTTTGCTTGTGCAGCACATTATTATTAAACATTATACCTGTAATCTCAGGGTAAATAGCAGACCCGCTGTAAACCACAGAGCAGTTAAACAGAGTCAGCTGTGGCTGAATGTCCCGATCACTTCAGGATGCTTTATGGGGAAATCGGTGCATCACGTTCTCCTGCAGTCTTTTCCTTTTTCTCTCCGGGCTCTCATTTTCTAGATCACTTATCGACCGCAGCCTATAATGTGAAGGGAAGATTTATGGGTTTGATCAGTATTTTTTTTGCCCCGCTGACTTTCAACTGCTTATTTGCACAGGAATCAATTAGATAGACATGAAATTTATGAGGAACCGACATGTATCATCCTCGGAGCTATCTCAGCATGTCCATGGTCATGGGCTCTTGGACAGTTTAATAACGTAGGGCTTCTGTGGTCGGTGTGGTTTGTGTGCACATGCGTAAATGTCATCTCTTTGCTTTCTTCTGCAGGACCGGCTTTTCTTTGTGATGGAGTTTGTGAATGGTGGCGATCTCATGTTCCACATCCAGAAGTCCAGGAAGTTTGAAGAGCCAAGAGCACGTTTCTACACAGCAGAGATCACCTCCGCTCTCATGTTCCTTCACAGCAAAGGCATCATCTACAGGTCTGAATCTGAGTTGAACATATCTGAGCACATAAAGGTCTCCAAATCTTAAAGTACAAGTCTCCACTTTAATGAGTCCTCAAATATTGCTTAAAAGGATGCAATACTTTCATACTATTGAGATGTCATAATCTGTCTTGTCTCAGAAAATTAATTAAATAGCGAAACTGCAATGGAAAGGTGGTCAGCTCACCCAGGTTGAATTGTTTTCTTGTTTTTACAAAAATATATTGTGATTTATCACAATGAATTACTTGTTAAAGGAGAACACCACATATTTTACTCATTAATCTCAGTTTACTAGTCACATGAAAAATGCAGCCTGTAAGAAAACAGCTGTATAATGTCCTGCTTTGTCTGAGAAGATAACCTCTGATAATTTAATCAGAGTTATGTTTTGGTTTGGAGACAACAAGTTTATTAAAGAAATCTCTCTTAGAAATTTGTGGCATGAAAAAGATGTGGCTGTTTATCAGACAGGCACAGTCTAACCAAAGGACGCTCTTAAGTTACATCATGGAAATTTTATTACCCAGCATTTTTGGATTCTTGATCTATACTAGGCATTAAATTTCAGGATACTGTGTCTTGGCTTCTGTTGCATCTTTTTTTGTCCATTTGCATTTGCAAAATATCTAACTTTTCTCTGTAAGACAAATTTGTTTCCCTGAATGAAAAGTAAATTCTCCTGACAGCCCTTGCAGTGCAGTGAATTGCAGCCAAACACTTGCACCGTACATCCAAATGTTACTTTTAAGCTCATTGTCGCCTATATTTTCCTCAAAGCTCTGCTCAGGTCCGTACCTTATTATTGCAAGCACAGTGTAACAGCAGATTGCCATAGAGTGCATGCTACAACAGCATGGTATAATTTTCATTTTGTGTAAATTACACTTTTAGTAATAGAAGTTAATTTTCTGGTCTTTAGATATTTGAACATAATCTTTGAGGCCTCTTTCGGATACTGTTGGCTACTTGCAGGATGTAAGGTGGCAGAGCTGCCGGCTCCCTGCCAGTACATGATGATAAGGAAGATGGCATCATGTGAGCAAAATCCTGAGTTATATTTAGAGGTCCGTGTGCTCTGTGTCAGCCTGCACCACATAGCATGACTGTTAGCTTTACGAGGGCACGCGCAGTTTGCATGCTAAAACTAAAATAACAAGCCAAATAGTAGCTTGCACATCAGGCCTGTGCTAGAAGAGCGGAGCTTGTGCTGCCTCCTCAAAATGAAATTGTAACCTCAGTCATTGTGTTGTGTAATATGTGTATCTTCATGTGACTCGACTTTTTTCTGCATGGCTCTTTTAGCTCGAGGTCAAGTTGTGCCTTGAGGCCTCTCAGCTGATGTTAAGCTTAAGTTTAAAGATATTGCTTTAAAAATTCTCCGTTTTGTGATAAGGTTATTGGCATTTGAAGAATTAAGGTCATATCGTCTGAACCCAGACTGGCTGACTTTAACAACTGAGTGAGGAGAGCCACTTAAAATCAAGTCTACAGAGGTTGAACACAGTATCATGAACAGCCGCTCAATGTCATGCAATCCAGGACGAAAGTTCTGCAATAAACATTTGTGAGGCTTGTAAAGTTTTGTTGGGACTGTGCCAGAGAGGTGATGTCGCGTTTAATTTCTGTCCCCACCTCTATGTTCCAGAACAAACCATGTTAGGAGATCAAAATATTAAAAAAGAATGTATGTTAAAAATGCAAGAACTTCACCCCTAACATTTTATTTTAAAAGTGCTTTAATCCATCTTGCATAACAATATGTCAAACTTTTTTTTTTAAGAACATGTGTCTGTGTATAGACTTCAGAGGGCCGTTTGTCCAGATGCGTTCTTACACTCTAACCACAGTCAGAAGTGTTACTGTCTGTGCGTCATAGTGTATGTCACCACTTCCTCTCCTCTTCGTTGGAAATTCTCTTGTTAGTGCAAATCTACCTCTTACCCAGTTAGTTGTTTATGCTGTGTGATAAAGTTCAGTAGATCGATCCTGTCAGTGTTCCAGGTGGTAACTGTTAGTGAGGACACCAAACTGTCTCGCTGAACCACTTCTCATAAAGACTCCAAGTGTAAGTCAGAGTTGTTTTTCCAGTGTGATGAGGTGGATGGATGAAGGTGTACAGGATCACCAGTTGCAGGCTGTTATTTGCATAGTGATGTGTGGTCCTGTGTAGCTCAGTGATTAGAGATTAGTCTCTCCCTGGGCACATTCACACTAAAATGCTACTAAGCACACCCATTTAAATATGAATAAATCTACTCAATTTCATTTTTCACTATGTTGCATTAAGCCCCCCTACATGCTCTAAATTGTGTGCTGTGTGGCTCAGTGGTCGTGATGTGTTAGCGTCAGCTCTCTTTGGGCCTGTTGAAGGGACCATGAGCATCTGACTCACTGTTACACCACTGGCTTACGGTAGGAATAGCAAACCAGATTAATCCAACCAAACCAGTGTTGCTTGACCAGCAGTCTGCCCGCCTCTTTTACATTCAGAGTGCCCTGTCTGTGTCATCCTGTTTGAGGAAATCAGTGAGGATCCTTTTTTTTCTTTTAGGGGAAGAAAACAAAATCAGTTCCTGTACAGTGTAGCTACGTAGGCATCCGCATGCAGAGTCAGCACTGAGGAAGATACTTCCCCTGATGTTACAATGCATTTTATTTTAAATTTATTTCAGATTAAGACACAATGTTATTGCTTTCTGGGGATACTAAGGAGTTTGACCATGCCGGCATAGAAATGACTCACTAATAATGTACATCCATAAATTTCAATTCAATGACTCAGGACGACCACCACAAGCTCATTGGTTCTGCTGACATTGAACTTCAGATGATTCTCGTTGCACCATGTGATGGAGCTCACTATCACTGGAAGTTATTCACTGGAATCATACATGCCAGCATTCTGCCAAAAATGTGACATCTGATTTACTATGCTGTAATAACCTGTTCCACAAAGAAAAAACAATAACTATAATAAATAAATAAAAGTTTTGCCTCTCCTAGAAGCAGAATAAATATTTATTTTACATCAGAGCACTTTTTCCTTCTTGGCAGCCAAAGTGGTCATCTGAACGTGTCAGACTTTTCCTGGCAGCCTTTTAAATGGCCAGGTAATCATCTGTCAGAACACCACAGAGGCTTCACTGTCCTCAGAGGACCTTTTCTTTTTTTGTCTCACTACAAGTGTCTACCTCTGTCAGATATAAGTAGAAACCGCACCAACAGGATGCCACTGGAGACTGAACACAAACTTGTCATTTTTTTAGCAGCTGCTACATTTGGATGTTGGTGGCTGATTAGCTTCCAGCCCTTTCCAATTATGTTTGGTGGATAACAATGCCCCGAGACAAGTATCTCATTCTCTGTTTTCTTTCTGTATTTGTCTTTCCTTTCAGGGATCTAAAGTTGGACAATGTTCTTCTTGACAAAGATGGTCACTGTAAGCTGGCAGACTTTGGCATGTGCAAAGAAGGCATATTTGACGGCGCGGCCACGGGAACTTTCTGTGGGACGCCAGATTACATTGCTCCCGAGGTCAGTCTCTATCCTTGAGCGAAAAAACAGACAGTTCAAGACCCATAGCGACAAAAATGATTCCACAAAAGATGGGAGGCTGTTTAAAACATAACTAAAAACTGAATACAGTCGTGTGCAAACACTGACAACATCCTTCATACAATCATGTGTTCACAAAGTGGTGAAACTCGCTCCATAGACTGAGCCTTTCCAGGATGCTCCTTTCATACCCAATCATGATACTATCACCTGTTACCAATCAACCTGTTTACCTGTGGAATGATCCAAATTGGAGTTTTTGGAGCATACCACAACTTTCCCAGTCTTTGGTTGCTCCTGTCCCAACTTGTTTGGACATGTTGCTACATCACATTTAGAATAAGCAGATATTTACAAAAATCAATGAAGTTGATGAGGTAAAATATTCAATATATTGTCTTTGCACTGTTTTCAGTCGAGTTTATTAGCAAATGATCACATTCTGTTTTATTTGTGTTTTACACATCATCCCAACTTTTGTGGAATCAGAATTACACTCATAATGACAGACATTTGGACTCCACACCATCGGTGAAACAGAACTTTTTTTTGGTGGTGCTATTTTATATATTTCAGTTTTTCAACATTGGCAAATTGCAGCAAAGAATAAATGCGACCATATTTAGCTTCTTGCAGCCCAGGTCTTCTGAGTTCATACGATGCTGTTCCCAGTCCCTTCCTCTCTCCATCACACCACCTCACTAAAAACACTGCGGTCACTACCCGACACTCCAAAATCCCTCCTGACTGACTGGAAGGCAGCGTACCTGTGAGGTCAGCTTGTGAATGGCGCTGTTGACTTGACAAGCCCTGATCCCCTCATCCCTTTACAGGCGTGCTTGGTTTTTTATAATGAGGGATTAAGATGGTGTGTGTCCACATGTTTGAGAGATTTTTTTCTCTGACCAAGACTGTGTGTCTGGATTTATGAAAGGCTTCTTTGCTGTCCTCAACACTTGCTCCTCAGTGTAGCTTCACTGGAAACACACTAATCCAACACAGAGTTGTTGTAAATTTGCTCTCTAATGCTGTCTGTGCTGTGATGGTTCACTTTAATGGTATGCTGTGTTTCCACAGATCCTGCAGGAGATGCTGTATGGGCCCTCTGTTGATTGGTGGGCTCTCGGGGTGCTGCTGTATGAGATGCTATCAGGACACGCCCCCTTTGAGGCCGAAAATGAAGATGACCTCTTTGAGTCCATCCTCAATGAAGAGATTGTTTATGCGTCTTGGCTCAGCACGGAGGCAGTGAACATACTGAAAGCTGTGAGTCTTTTCATTTTGTATTCACAGTAATTTATCATGGACTGTGAAAAAAAAGAGTGATGGATATGGTTGGATGAAAGCCAAGTGTTGCTGTTGTCTGGCTTCCTCAGATTGCCTCTGTCAGACTTTGTTTACATTATTGCAGGAAATGTATTTGAAGTTTTTTTTAAGTAGAGCTAATGATCGAGGAAATCAATTTCTCACTGGGTTTGTGATCGCCATTGTGGAGAAAAACCAGTAAGTTGTGTGAACATTTACTAGAAGGCCAGTTCTTTGCATTCCTCTACAGCCTGCAGTGTGATATATTAAGACATTGATGGTTGTAACACTTTTACTCTGGATTTTTGTGATCAGGGTTTGGTATTTGTTTATTGTTATTTGTCCTTCAGGCTGACTGACACTCTCTCACAGCAAAGTGGCCGGTAGCCCTATGGAGCTCCGCCAGCCAGCTGTTTGGCCTGGGTCTCTTACATAACTATATTAAGGCATGGTCCACTGCCCAGCCACAGCACACAAGCTATAAATACAACGGCAACTCCTCCCTCCATCCCTCGACTCTTTGCACCCTGTTCACCTCCTCTTATCCTTGTTGTTATGCCAACATGCTTGAGGAAGCACTGGACCAATCTCCCCTCGTGATTTATGTCACTGCTCCCCGTGTCAAGCGTTACATAAAGATGCATGTCAGTGTGAGTGGATTTGAATGCTGCTGCACTATTTATACTGAAGGTTGATCCGTTGCAAGGCTCTCCTTGTTCCTGTAAGCAAGTTCATGGTGTTCAGTTGTTAGGTTGTTTAGGGTTTTGTGAGGACATAAATAGAAAGTATCATCAGTGTTGAGTCCTTTGGTGTGTTCTTTGAGAATAATTAGGTTAGGTACATTTACTTTAGTGTTTTTTGTAAATGCACTCTATAGACATGTGGACATTGATCCTCAAATTAAGCTATTAATTAGGGCCAGAACAAACAATTATTTTCACGGTCAATTTTTGATTAGAACAGTTAAATCATGTGATCAATAAAATACTAGAAAACAGCACAAATTCCCCACCGCAGTTTCTCAGAGCACGACGTCCTCAAGTTGCTTCTTTTGTCCACCAAACACTCCAAAACCAAAGATGTTCAATTTACATTGCTATAAAACACGAAATCCTCACAGTGCAGAAGCTGGAACCAGCAACTATGTGATTTTTTTTATATATATAGATGACTGAAATTATTAATCTATTCATTCAAAACTGTTGATCAGTCCACTAACTGAATAATTGCCTAAATGCTGCAGCAGTAATATTCCTTTCTGATAGCTTTGTGTCTTTCTGCTGGTGTGGTGGAGAATGGCTTCTTCATGCAGTACTGCTGACATAGCAGGTCTGGTACTGAGGATGGCACAGCTGACGTGTAGCCATGGAAAGATGGCATCAACTTCAGTGGAAAAGTTTCTCTTTGGTTTCGTGGTCTGTGAGCTCCTGAACTGGTTGACCCCCTGCTGCTGGGTTTAATTCCACAGTAATTCCACTTTAACAACCATACTGGTGCACTAGTGTGGTATTTAATATGTTTTATCCCATTTACTGCAAATCACGTCATTAAAATCATGCGTGCAGCTGCAGAAATCCCTGCATTGAACTGAATAAGCACTAAACTGTAATGTTCCTGGCCAGTCTTGATGTTAACGGCGATACCGACGTGAAGCAGCATTCAAGTCTCTGCAAGTTGATTATTGTGATGTTCTTGCTCAACAGTATGTGAGGCATGTGTTAGTTACATGACTAAACAACACAAAACCAACAGTGGAGCATTTTAAGTTCATCCCCTCGTCTTTGTCTTTTCATCCCCATTTTAGGGCCTCTTTGTCTCCCTAACCCCCTTTCTCTTTCTCTGTGAACTTAGTTTTTTTCAGACATGTGGTGTTGTTTAGGCCTCTGGTAGTCCATAGTGTTTGGAGCTGATATGGCAAGACATATTCAACTTTTTAAAGAGTTCAGGTGAATCCGGACGCTGTCGCTGTGGAGACAGAGGCTCATTAGTTTGTTGTGGCCTAGTCTGAATGTCACTGCCAGCCTTAAGGTGTGCACAAACTCCACGGTAAAGACAGAGCTGTCCAAAACACATCTGTTTTTTCTGTTTCCTCCCAGAGGCAAGTTAAAACAAAGCTTTTCAATTTAGAGTTTATTTTGTTTGGGTCTCTCCCTCTGGCCTCCATCATATAACACTTTGAATTCAACAGGTCATCCACTGCTCTATTGTTGTATTGTGTACAACACCAGGAAGTTGAGACACCTTTGTTACATTTTTACTGAACCTAGTTGAACTCTTACCAACTAAAGTATTGTGGAAGGCACCAGACACAATCTAGGGTGTGTGTGTTTTTATGAGCTAGTAGGCGGGCATTGACTGGATGTCATTATGGCTTGAGTCCAGTTTGGCATTAGTCCAAAAACTGGTCTGATCTAGGTGATTAACATGCATCACATTTTCCTACTTTTTACATATCAGAAATAAATAAAATAATCTGCTGAAATCCACTCATTCCGAACAGGTTAATCCTACTTTGTTGTGGTTGCACTTATGTGTTATGTTAAATTCATTCCCTTCATAATTCACTGTTTTTTTCCCTTTCTTATATAGTTTTACATGTCTACGAATTCACCCACCTTTTGGTTTTCACAGTTTTTGACCAAAAACCCGGCCCGGCGCCTGGGCTGTGTGGCTTCAGAGGGCGGTGAGAGCGCCGTGACCAGCCACGCCTTCTTCACTGGCATCGATTGGGAGAAGCTGAATCGTAGAGAAATGGAGCCACCTTTCAAGCCCAGGATCGTAAGTCACGTGAACGACTTCATCAATAGCTTCATACTGTGTGTGTGTGTGTGTGTATAAAGGATGATAAAGACGCTCAGTAGTACTATCTTAAGCTTTTGCTAAAATGTTGGTGCTGATAAATAATTCTTGATTATCCCTCTCCAGAAAACACCAGAGGACGTCAACAACTTCGACCCAGATTTTACTCAAGAGGAGCCCACCCTCACGCCCATCGATGACCCTCTGATCCCTTCCATCAACCAGGAAGAGTTTCGGAACTTCTCATTCACTTCACCTGAACTGCTGGAGACCTAAGAGTCTCCTTATTGATCCACCAGTCATCCTGCACATGTTTCACTCTTCTCAGTGTTTATGGTTGTGACTAAGACAGTTCCTAGCTGTACATACGGTATGAGCCTGTCACATTCCCCAGAGACATGAGGGTGCAAATTGCCGTGGAGTCAGCCAAACACATGCTCGACAGGAACCGGGGCTGCACCTCATGAACTCTTAAGCACTCCTGTGATTTCCAAAAACATGGCATGTGATCAGCTTCTGAAATGGCATTCAGTTTTGATTATGCGATGGCTTGGCTGGGACACATTCATGCTAGTGTCTGTGCGGAGATGGTTTGACACTGTGATGTGTTGAACACTTGCTTGTCAAAAGTGTACAACATCAGAGTTTTATTGTGAATTTGCTCTCCTGTAGATAGATGAATTTGCTTCCAGTTACTTCAAATGAAAAAGCACTTTTTGGAGCATATGGTCTGTGTTTTATTGTTGCTTCAGCATTGTCAAGAGTTAGTTTTAACCAGCCTGCCAGAGATTCCCAGAAAAGCTGAGCTGCCAGTTAAAATCCTGGAAGGAGTGAGTGAGTGGATGAAATAGTTTCTCAATGATGTGATCCTACTCTGGAAAAACACAAATAGGCACAGACCCACACTCTGGCTAAATGAGAGCTGAACTCCTCCACTTTCAAAATAAAGCTAAAAGTGAAATGAAACTTGAGATACAGCAGTATATTATGCTCAACTTAACATAAATAGTTTTGTCAGGTTAAAATTTTAATTAAACAAAACATTTGATAGGATGATTTGTCTTTAGATAATTATTCAAATAATAATTCAGATGATATGTGTATTTAGTCTTTGTTGGTCACACTTGTAAGAAGAAAAACGTCTGTCTCAGTGACTGTGTAATTTGATCAGTCAGGCATGTTGAGGGTGATGCAAGATTTCATTTGAGGTGAAAGCGCTGTGGTGATTCATGTTGACTGCGAAATATCCAAAAGTTTGCAGATTTCACCACATGGTTGTCTTGTACGGAAGAAGAATGCTAGTATGCTATTTGGCAATTGCCAGAATTAAATGGTTCTGGTCAAGAGTAACAGTAATAACTCAGTCTGTCTTACTCAAACAAACACAGGGCTTTTGAAACCTCCCAGGTCCGTGGGCAGACTGCCTGGGTAGTCGGAACTCACATGGGGGTATTTTCAAATATGCAAATCCAAGAAAGTTAATGAATATTCTCCCTGCTGAACACTTAAACCAGCCTCTCTCCGAGAACGTATAAAAGAAACTTGGAGGAGGTGGACAGAGAGGGAACTTTTACCCTGCAGTACAGTAACAGTGGCCAATCATCTGGAAGGCGCTGTCAGTAGCTTTGTCGTCGCAACCCAGTAGAGAATAAACAGGAAACCACACAGCATCATTACTGTCGCCTTTGATAGAGACAGGAAGATGCAAGAAGGAAATCATGCTTTTGAGACCCTTTGAAAAGCATGAATGTGGCGAGAATACAGTGTGTGCTGTTGGTAATAGAAATTGAAACCATTAAAACAACAGCAAAGGAAAAAAAAAACTTGAATTGAGAGGAATTTCGTGTGCCCCATGCTGAACCTGCCGAGCCTGGAACAGCTCCGACATCACAAAACGGAGATGGACTCTTCCTGTTAGTTTGAGGGAGGAAGTCTTCAGCCTCACATCTGTTTATCTCCTCAGCCCACCTATCCTGTGAAGGGTTGTGCTGCTAAACACTAGTTTGGTGGCTTCAGACACAAAAATGCCTGTGCATAATCTGAAACTGAAAGCAGTACAGCTACACTGCACAAAACAAAGAGCTGCTCTGCTACTGCAAAGTTGTGTTTACTTAGAAAAAAAAACATTTGAGCCAGTGGTAGCTGATGCTGTTGCCAAGCTCTTCCTATCATGCTTAAATCCCTGTTAAGTCTCTGGTTCACCTTTAAGCATCTTTTTAACTCAAGCAGCCAACTAATCTTTCAGATTTCCCCAACAAAACCGTCAGTGTGTGCCATACAAAGAAATTGACATTGGATTGAATGACTTTTTGTTTACCCATTAATGTGGCCCCGCTTGGCAGCTTTCCTCAGGTGATGTCTGAATGAGAGGAAAGATTTAGGAGCCCTGCCTCGACTTTCATTACTGAGACATACTGATGGCTGCCAGCAGTGTCTCTGCGCTGCTTGATTGAATCAGTGTTTAACCCTGCTGTCCTTCCTGTATGATTGATGCCCCCAAAGGGGCAACGGCTGATGAAAAAGACTCTCTTCACCCACATCACCTCAGTGATTCCCTGAGGTATCTTAACGATTTTTCACTTGTTGGAGTAAGTTTTGTAAGTGTAAATATATGCTCAGTACCCGAGCCTACACTTGCTACATAAGAGATTGTGGTTCTTACCCTGTCTAGGTATTGGCTACAAGGATAAAGACATTGACTGAAAGTAGCATTCAATCAGAGGATGACCATTATTACAATAACGATGCAACCTTTTTTGTACATTTCAACACTTCTCTTTCAAAGGGGTGGTTATGGTGTATTCTGATTGAACTTATGAGACATAAGAAAAGATTGTGCCACAAGAGAATCAGCAGATGTTCGGATTTATGCGCATTACTCAAATAGTAATCTGACAGTGTTTGCTCTTACGGAGATGACTGGCAGGGCTTGGAATATAGGCTAACAATGACTGAGGTGGCACTGTGAGTTCACTTTCCTGAAGTGACTAATAGCAGAAAAGGGTGTGGCTAGCACATGAGACAACTTCCAGACAATTGTAGAGTTAATCAGAATGACTAAATAAGTAAACAGCATTTGCTACAGCTGAGTAATCTTTATAGTAACCTGTAACACACAGTGTTGACTTCCATGTTGAAAATAGGCATAACCAGCTCAGTCATGTCTGGTGAAGAGCAGCTGTGAGCGCAGTGTAAGAGCAACGTGAAACCAGGAGATCTGTATAGTGTACAAAATTGTTGGGTCAGTGTGTCTTAACAGAATATTTTCCCGAGGGATTTTTCTCTGATTTACTCACTGTTGTCACAATGTGGTTTAAAGGTCTTAAAACTAAATTCACAAGGTATCAGCACAGCCACAGAAGACCTGCCTGCTCGTGTATTTATTTGCACTCATGTCAAAGTCTGCAGCTCTGCCACTTACACTGACATGTAATACATGTGGCCAACAGTTCTGGGAACCAAACCTTTGCTTACTTGCCATAGCCAGATGCATGTGCTAAGTGAGAGGATGAAGAATTGTACGTTGCAGTGGAGAGTGAGGGGGTTGTGAGAAATAATTTTCCTTTCATTTTACTGCATTTTACCAAAGCAAGAGCTGAATCATGGAGCACATTAATAACTGCCAAACAGGAGGAGCCTGACTGGACAGAAATCTCTAAACCAGTTCTGGAAAATAGCTAAACCCATCTGTTAGTGAGTTTATGTGAAGTGGATTCTAGATGAAATGCCTTATATGCACACATCTGGGTTACGCTAGGATACTATGCAACATCATACCATTTTATGCTAAGCACTGGAGAAAATATGAAGCAGTTTTGCTTATCTACTTTAATATAATTATATGTAAGCACATTTTGTTTTTAGATCATCATAAAGAGTATCACACTGAAAATACAGTTTGCCCCAACATGAAACATGTGGACAGTGTGGCGTACTGACAGTACTGTATTGTACAATCTTTATCAGTGAAACACCTTTGAACTCCTCCAAATCTAGACATTTAAAAATACAGTAAGCCTGTTTACACAACGCTGAAGGAACATGCTAGGAGTTTATGGCAAAATCAAAAGAGACATAAATAGGACTGTAATCTGTATAATAATGTAACGTCTATTCTGGTGTCATGGTTGAATGGCCCAAACACTATAACTCTAAATTAAGTTAATTTAGTGTTTGGTCGGTCCATCTATCGGGTTTCAACTGCGCGTCCTCGATGAAGAAAACATGTGACTGCGCGCGTCCCCGCGGAGGCGGGGGGGAGCCAGTGATCCTCCTCGGTTCAACATTGTCTCGACAAGTAACCTCTCTCCAGCGTGGCACTGTCTTTTAAGACGAGTGGGCTGTTTGTTTTAGCGGATGAAAGCTCGATTTCTTTGACAAATTATACACAGTGAGAAGTCGTATGCAACCCGCTTGAGGATTTACGGATTAATCTCAGTGAAAAATCGTGGGATCTTGGTTCTTTCCTCGACGGGCCCGGATACAGCTTGATACCCATAGAGAGACTCAACTCAGGTCCTCTCGTCCTGACATGGACACAGGAATTGTACCAGAAAAGAAAAGGTAACGCCAATGCTAGCTAACGCTACGGAGCAGGCTTTGTTGTTGTTTAAGAGCTGACATACCAACTTGGGCCATAGTTTAGGGTTAATTTACTACCCCTAGTGTGAAATTATAGGCTTTATTTCAAGGTTACCTACTAATTTAGCGTGTTAGTTCGACAAAATGCGCTTGCTAGCGACGATGTTATCGTTAGCAAGCGGCTAACATAGCTAGCTAGCTGTCATAGAACTACAGTTATTGACGTTAAACTGGTTAGTTACCAAGATGTCAACGTGAAATAGTTGATGCAGACAGCTTGGCACCTGGACAGATTGGTTTTTCACTGTTTAGCTTGATGAAATCTGCTTTAACAGGAAATTTAACGTCGTCAGCTAACGGTACTACGTTTTTGTTTGTGATCGGTGTTGAGACCTCCTAGAGGCAACATTAGCTTTATTTACATTTCCTTTGAATGTGAGACTTTAGCTAACTATGTGCTCTATGAATAGTACATGACTGCTGTTTTACTGTTTGGTTTGGATGTATCAAGCTTATCATGTGAGCTGTGCTGGAAAGTGGTGTGCGATTTCTGTTAAATATTTAACGTTAGAGGCGGTTTAGTGAAGGTGTTCTCGGTTTGCATGCTCTTAATGTTCTGTATTGGTAACAGTTTATGGTTAAGTTTGAGTAGAATAACATTATTATATATGTATATAGCTTGTTCACGTATGTGGAAAGTTGTAGGTGCATTCAAAACCACTTTCAATACCACAAACTTGCTGACACAAAGGGGTTTAACTTTAATCATCAGCAAAATGCCAAAACATCTCGTTAGTGGCTACTAGGTTTGTCTGCGACAAACGGCAGTTAAGTAATCAAGATAATTTGGATGATTGTCTATTTATCCAAACAAAACCAGGGATAATACCACATATGGCAGGGTGCAGGATAACAGCTGGTTTCTTTACCTGGTCAAGTCAAATAAGGGTTGCAGCTGAAATTTTTTTACATAATTAATTACTTGTTTGATTACTCCTTTAGTGTATGGAATGTTTTATGAGATACGCTATTGAAAGTTACCAGAGATTTAGGATTGCATACTTTGTCTGAACAACAAGCTGAAAGCCAAAATACTCAAGTCATAATCATTTGAAACATAGATAACCAATATATTGAGACCACATATTGGGAAGTCCATATATATAGATGTCATAAAAGTGATTAACAGATCAGTCAGCAGAGTGGACAGGGGATTTTGGGAGTCATGTGCTGTCAGCTGAGGACAAAATAGCTACAACAATCAGTGATATCCTTGGCGGGAAAGAGTGTCATTGTCTTAAATAATTGTTACCAAAAGTTACCCCATGTATTTACAGTTAGTATTTGGAGAATAATGTTTTTGAAGCATGGTTAATTCAATATAGGGTTCTATTTAGTCCATAGGGATTCAGTTCAATTTTTCATCCTGTTGTTATTACCTTGCTGTAGCTGTTGGTGTCATGCACTTGTGCCAAATTTTGTTGAATGACATTGATCAACTTGTAGGCTCACTAGTTAAGTAGTTAGTGTGTAATTCTCACCTCTCCAGTTTCAAGCAATTGTCCTTGTAAGGATGTGTTGTAATACAGTGCATCCAATTGCCCCACAGGCTTTATTCATTCTCTGCCAATGTGAAATTTGGCACTTTGTAAAGGCCTAGGTAAACGGTCAACATCCTGTTCAGTTTGATCTCTGATAAAAAGATCAAACTGAACATGAGAAAAGAGTTCAGATCTGGTTTGATGCAGTTTTGGCTGGTCTCTTTGAGGTGGCTTATTATTTCTGTCTCATCTCTTAATCACTAGGGCTTGACGTCAATAGGAGTGGCCAAATGTGTGTAGCAATCCACTGCCTGGCAATTTGCAAGTTGCCCTGAGACATTCGAATACAATTACATCTTGTGTGCAGGTTAGCTGGATCTTGACAAGGAAATTGTGTGACTTGCAGATATATGGCAGGGCTTGCTGTTGTTTGTGTGCACATTTTTCTTGTGTCATGTGTTGTAATTGGACAAAAAAACAGAGCAAATACATGCTGAGGGCATGCTTTTTATCAGACTCCAGATATATAGATATATACATATACAAAAGAAAACAAGCAGTTTAGACTTTTTAAGCTTTGATTGTGATGATTGATGGATTAATTTTGAGGGCAGCATGCTTTTTAGGTAAAGGTAAAGGCTCAAAAGGATGCCATATCAGAAATCATCTGTTAGGATTGCGTTGTGCAGTCAGATGTGAAATCACACACTTATCTGCGCATTGTTTTTTTGCTTTCTTCATTAATAAATACACCACTGTTGTAATGGCGTTAACAGTGTTTCATGAACAATGCAAGGAAGGAAGTGTGAACACAATACCTCCATGCATCATGTCTTCAGCATCTTTAAGGAATGTTGACTATATTTGACAGTGCTGATCCGTTATACAATTCTCACTTTACCACCACATACTTTGTCCAGAATTCTGGGTCTGCCAAATCCAAAGTATGCACAATTACTCAATCTTTCTTTCTTTGCATAGGACCCATTGTCCATGTCTAAATCTGGATTCATTTTTCCTTCTGAGTTTTGGGTTCATGGACGATGTCACTGTCTTTCAACAAATACTGAATGGAAAATTTGCCACAAAGAACTGTGTAGATGGTTAAAAATCCAAAGCTTTGCACTTTGAAGTGTAACATCTGAGCAGTATGCAAAAATCAAGGTAGTGCTGTACACCTAGCCCCCAGGCACCTGTCTTTTCCCTGTCACATGTCACATTTAAGGGAAATACAAGCTTAAAAGCTTTTTTGGCTACTGTTTAACCATTCCCTGCAAAATAGCATTTGTAGTCAAACCCAATCTACCACAACTATGAATGTCTTCTATTTTAATGAATCCTGTCATATGGTCATACAAAGTATAGGTCAGCTTCTCCAAGGCACTGTCACCCCCTCTTCACTGAACATTCATCAGAGATGAAGCTTTGTAAATGGCAGCACGCGCAAGGTTGAAGGAAGTGAAATGCTTGATCAGTCAGGAGCTGATTTGTGCAGTCCATGTCGGGCGAGTCAGACTAACTCCTGTTGAGAGGCTCTTTTTTTTAAGTGCATAAGTTGGATTTGTTGGATGTTCATGGGCCAGATGCAATCAGCTGGAGTGGTCTTTGTTGGGAATGTATCACAGGAGGAGGTAATTTAAATTATATTACTTTGGTAAATGATTTATAATGGTGGTCATTTTGAGTATGTTTGCCAGGATCTCCCATTGGTGAGGGACAGCCAGGAGTCCCTATTGGAAGTTGTAAATTATCATTATTGTACACTGAATTTAAGAATCTTGTAAGTCTTTAATCTACTGCTGCTGTTAAAGATCTCACTTGCAGCAATGTCAGCAACTTGCCTGATATATTGTGTGTGAGGAACAAAACAAAAAACAGATTATGCTTCACATATACAGTATTTGCATATATTTATGGTAATAGTAAGTATATTTGAAATTTAATGTAAACAAATACAGTCAGCACAAATATTCAGTTTCCAGTAAGTTTTGTATTTATTAATTATTGAGTTGTTGATCATCATTGATCATATCATTGCTGCCACTGAGGCATTTAACTCAACTGTTGTTCCTTTATTCCACATCCAAAATAGGGTGTAACATTGATTTTATCGTCCACCACAGCATGTAAAATATGTTGGTAGAACACTAATAGCATCATACTCTCAGGGGAGACCCCTACTTTGCTGCTTCCAAAAACATCCCCTCATGTAGCTGAACATCATGCCAAGGGTTCATTTGTCTGTGAAAGGGCTTTATTTTCAGTCTTGCTTTGCATTTCTCCCCATATTGGGTAGAGATGTTAGTTGTGGTGTGTCCCCGGACTGGATTATATAATAGATAAGACAATGTTTACTGTCACACTAAGCAGGACTGACAGATAGTGAGAACATTTCTCTGGTAAAATAGGTCAGCCCTTAGTAACAAAATACCAAAGCAACTCTGGTAACATTTGAAAGGACGATTTACATTGTACGCTGGTTTGTTTCTCCATTAACCTCCAATCCACTTATTCACATCTATTAAAAACTCAAATCATTTTATTTCTATTCATATAATACTAGAATTTGTTGTTAATTGGAAACAAAACAAGTCTGATTAAAGCCAGTGAAAATGCAAATGTGATTGTGTGTGAGGCATGTCAGACAGAGGACTGCTGGGCATGCATTACCATGTTGTGTAATGCTGGCCTCTCTGCACTCCTTTGTTTTAACATCAAAGGAGCTGTTCTGTTTTCATTGCATGTTTCAAGTCAAAGAATTAAAGCCGTTTCCCTCTCCCCTTTATAAGTTTGAAAACAGTGGAGGTGGGTCATTGAATAGCAGCCATTTTATTTTTATGATTTAGTATCACCGTACTGAACATGACTTCAAAACTTTGACCGCAGTGTGCCGTTTTTTATGATCTGTATGCTTAGATAAGTTTACTACTTCTCCTCTGACCCTTGAAAGACATTTATAGAGTTTTAGTATTGCAGTAATACATGAAGGCTTATACATTGCACTATTTGTTGTGATGAATGTCGGCTTCATTAAGTGTAGTCCTCTTTTTTGTTAGTCTGTGTCCAGTGGAAGTGTGTTACAGTGAATGTTACAGCAAATGTTACAGCTGAACTTCATTTGGATAGGATTTGCATGAAGGCATGTGAGACAATGGAGCGTAGCCACTACAGAGGAAAATGATTTGTATGCAGGCTTGTACTAATCAATCATTTAGCCTCCTAGTGGGACCACAGTGCATAACAATGTGTTATCTGTTATTAGATCATCATAAGCTTAGCTACTAGCTTAGCAAGATTACTTTGCCAGTGATAGTTAACCCTTTTTACATGAATATAAGTGGTGATCGTTGTGTTACAGGAGCCAAAAGTCAAACTTGAAAGAGTGGAATTATATAGATGCAATAAAGAACTGGTTGCATAACCAAAATCAGCGTTCATGACGACCAGCTATATTTGATATATGCCATGGAGTTGACAGAAGACATTGTAAATATTTGCCAATGTTATTGACGGATGTGCAAACATGTGGATGACTGTATACGCTTGTGCTTGTAGCTGTAATTACTGTCTGGGTCGTTTATATTAAAACTACACTTAAACATCTTTGAGAGAAGGATGTTTTTTGCCATAAGTACCACTGTGAATCTAAATTGCACATAATTTGTGTCTTCAGGCATTTGTCATGAAATGGGGATTAGATGAACATGGAAAAGTGCCTGGTAGAGTAACGGCTGGGCCATGATCCGTGTGTTGATTTTTTTTGTATTTGTAGTTTGATTTTTTCCTTTTAAATTCCCTGGGTTGAAAGTGGATTGTCAGTACAGTTTGAACACTGCCCCCCAGTGCAATGTTTGTGCTATGTGAAGCTGTGTATGGAGGCACCTGAACAATAGTGTGTACACAACATCCTCATGTGTGCAGAGGCTCACAGATGCTATTCTCAGGCTTAGGTCAGTGCCTGGTTTTGAGCTTTCTGGTAAACAAAGTCCAAGCTCAGACTTTTTACCACAGATGACTAATTTTGTCATTTGTACTTGGTGGAAATTTTGGTTTAATACAAAAGGCATTTTCTAACCTCCTCTGTGCGGTGAAAAATCTGTCTGCAATCCTGGCAGGTGATTTGGTAAGCAGTAGGCTAATTTAAGTTTACTGGTCCACTCTCTTTAGAGAGCATGAAACAACAGTATGGCCTTTGTCAGTGCTTTATATGCGTAGCAGATCAATTTCAGTTAGGTGTATATTTCAAAGCCAAAGGTTTTTGAGCTACCATCCATTCTGTTGTGATATTTCTGCAGTGGCATATATGCAAGGATTAGAGGTAGTGGTTTGGGAGAGGGATTAAGGTATAAATTCAGCAGCAGTTAGGTTGACAATTGCCTACTAAAATTATGTTGAAGATTTAGTCTGTTTATGTAAGTGGTTGTGTGGTTCACACATGCTCACCAATACAAATACTAACTTGAATCAGTGCTTAGTGTAATCTCTATAAAGGGATGTCTGCATATGAATGCAGAATCTGGCAGCAAGGGACAAGATTTTGGTATCTGAAGGGTCCTGATTTACCTTTGTAGTCTTGAGTACAACGGACCAATCACATTTGAGTGGGATTTGCTTCCATGCAGGTAAACAGACCATGTGAAGAGCAAAACAGGCAGAATACATGGGTCACAATGCAGTCTCTGAACCCATTGCAATTTAGCTTTTTATTTAAATGTATCTTATTTAAATAGATTTTATTTAAATGTAGTTTTTTTTTCTCCAACTGATTTTGCTTCATAAAGAGATAATCTGTTTATAGAAATAAGGCATCTCTCAACTCCAACTCAATTCTCGTATCTGAAGTGTCTAATCAGACTGTAAAGAATGCCCGATGCAAGGAAGAGGAGGTCTTGGCCCAAATATCCATCATCCAGATATCCTCTGACTACACTGGAAGACCCACAACATTAGCCAAATCGTCATTGGACGATAGCCCATGGGTTTTGAGATTATGCTTTGTATAAAAGGCAAGATTTTTCCACTGTGAGGAATCAATAAAATTAAGTTAATAATTTTATAGTGACTTGCACAAGTCATTGCGTCTAAAGTCTGCTGTACTTTGGCATTTTAAAATACTGCCAGGTCTTAAGATCTTGTTTACAGTCTGATGAGAGTTCATTAGCCTGAATTTGGACAACTGCCATAGATGCTTTATAAAATTGGAGCTAGTAAGAGTAATAAGCAATTATGAGGGATACTTATGTAAAATGATAGAAAATATGACTGTTTTTGTTTGTCCTGGTAGTTGAAGGTGTCACTCAGTTTTGCGTGTGCACTCTGCATTAGTGCCAGTGTTATCATTCTCCTCCCTGTGGATCTGTTCAGCAAAGCTCGTAAATGTCACAATGAGCGGTGTCACACACAGCTTGGCTGTGCACCAGGAGACAGACAGGAGAGTCCATGCCTGGCATCCCAGCCAATCACTCTGAGGGGGTGGATTTAATTTCTTTTGGTTGGTCAACAGCCAATAAGACGGTGGCAGATAGCCATGTATGTAAATGAGTCTGAAGGGGGTCTAGACGGCAGCTTGGCCCTGAGCTTGCATGTTGCGGACTCCTGCTGCAGCAGCCTCCCCAGTGACAGACCAGTGGCTGAGCGGACTCTGCACACACTCTCAGTGGAGAAAGAGGGATGTCAGCTCTTGTAGTGTGCATAGTGGGACCAAAACCAGTTTGTGGCCAGGCTGTAGCTGACCCTCCACCTGTTTCCCGTAGGGTGAGCTCGGAGCGCAGAAAGGAAAAGTCAAGGGATGCCGCGCGATGCCGGCGTGGGAAGGAGTCTGAGGTGTTCTACCAGCTGGCCCAGGAGCTGCCCCTGCCCCACAGCGTCAGCTCCAGCCTGGACAAGGCCTCCATAATGAGGCTTACCATCAGCTACCTGCGTATGAGAAAGCTGCTTAAAAATGGTCAGTATCTGTAGGTGTTGTACCTGTCAGGAGAGAGTTTAGCTTGGAGCACATCTGTATTTTTTTTTACTCCCAAGTGATCAGCTAATTGTGCAGCAACTTTCATAATTAGAGACAACAAGAAAATGGATTACAAAGACGCCACATTCTTGAGAAATTTTCATAGTTTTTTCACTGTGGTTAGACATAAGCTAAAGAATGTAAAGGATCTTTTGAGGAAGGAAAGTACACGATAAAGAGACTGAAAGAAAAAGTGAATACAGTTTATGATGCAGAGGAAAACTGAAGAAACCAATGATGGATGGTTAAACGCTGAATCAGCTACTGAAAGAAATCTGCGTAGATATGCACAGATACAGATCTCTTTGCAGATACATATGTGGGTCCTGTGTGTTTTCTGTGTGTCGCAGTGTCCTGCCCTCCAAATATGCTTTTTGAACAGCACAGCTTTTGATGTCATGTGCCTCATTTCCACTTGGTTTTCTGTTCTCTCCCTTTATCTCTCCCATCCTCTCCCTGTTATCTCCTCTAGATGAGCCAGTGGCAGAGGAGGAAACAGATCTTGATTTCCAGCTCAACAGCTCTTACCTAAAGGCACTGGAGGGCTTCCTCATGGTGCTGTCTGAAGACGGAGACATGATCTATCTCTCCGAGAATATCAACAAGTGCCTTGGGCTGGCACAGGTAGGTCTCATTTGTGTCTGTCTGCATTAAAGAGAAAATAGACATGAGTCAGAAGCAGAAAATTTGAAGCCAAAAAATTGTTGTTTACAATGTTATACATTTAAACAGTTCTTTTGTTTTTAGGTTTTTGCATATACGCTTCAATAAGTCAACACATCCACATTAGGCTTTTTTAGGAAAAAGGTTAGAAGTCACCATGCAGTGTCTACCATGGACAACTATATCTATGTAACTCTTTCTGCTACAGTTTGACCTGACTGGACACAGTGTGTTTGACTTCATACATCCCTGTGACCACGAGGAGCTGAGGGAGATGCTGGTCCACAGAACAGGTGAGGGACAACAACAGGGAGCAGTGTCGCATTATAAGACCTTGCTAACGGACAGAGACGGGCACACACAAGCACTCTGGTTTGCCAGTGCCCCAATCAGTAGGGAGTCCAATTCAGTCTGAGCTGGCAGATTCAGACCAGGAGGCTGTCAGAACAAGTTATCATTTTCCCCACTTCAAGCCTGAGGTCAGAGTGATTAGAGTTGGCTAACATGTACTTCAGTGACCTTTCACGCAGCATTACTGGAACAGTAGGCTACATCACATTTGCTGTTTTGCTTGCACAACAGAGTTTAGCCTCACTTTGTGCCAGTGGGTTGAATTTTTTTAACGTTTTTGTATCATTTCCTGTGGGTTAGATTAAGTTTCTTGAAGTTTTAAGTGAAATTGATTAAGATAAAACTTTGCAGCAGTTCCGTTGGAAATGTGCTTCATAAAAAAAATTGTTTTCAATGTATGCTAATTTGAGGCACGTTGGGACGTGCTGATGTTATCTCTGCTGCAACCGCTGCTGGGTCCATTTCCTTTATTTGTCATGCTGTTACTGACCACAGGACAAAACCATCACAGCTCAGTGTCTCCTGTGAATACATATGTGAACTGCTGGCAGTTGGCAAAAGTTTACAATGAAAGACTTGAATAAAAAGAGATTGTGGCAGAAATGGTGCTAACATTGTTGAAATGACAACACAAGAGGCTCATTTCCTCTTTTAAACTGTGACTCTCTTCCTGCTCATGTGATTTCAGGCTCCAAAAAAGCCAAGGAACCAAACACAGAGCGCAACTTCTTCCTCCGAATGAAATGCACTCTGACAAGCAGGGGACGCACCGTCAACGTCAAGTCCGCTACATGGAAGGTAGGATGTTATGGAATCATTGAGAAAATGTTTTCTCATGTAAGAGAGGAAATAGACCATGCAAGTTTTGGATTAGATGTAGCCATTACTTGAATCGGTTATGATCTTAAGTCAAATGGAGTTCAGTAAACATGTTGGGAAAACTCAAATAATAATGACATAATTTCTTTGTATACGTACTTCCACTCATGTTTCTTTTCAAATGTGTTTTACACGTCACATTTCCCCTTACAAATTAAAGTACAGTATAGAATAACAGGAAGTAATCAATAAGTTTAGATACATTTCATTAGCATATTATAACAGGACAATTCACAGGCACCTGAATTTAATTTTGTCACCCAGTGGACACGGGGAGAAAGTGTTCTTTTATGCAAAAGTAAACATGGAGAAGGATGACACACATTTTAATCTCATGTGATCTTGCAGTTATACAATAATTGTTAAAGCTCTAATAGCAGCTGTTGTCAAACTCTCACAGCAGTAATGCACATGCCCAAAAACACTGAGTTATTTGTTTATTTGAATATCTGAACAGATGTAGTTATTGACTTAAGTCTGATAATTATTTGTCAGCTGTGTTAGGAAATGTTTAATTATCTTTTGGTCTGCTAACTATAATCACAGTGTTGTGACCCTCCTGTCTTCTCTCTGTAGGTGCTCCACTGCTCAGGTCATGTCCGTGTATTTGACAGCCACACTGAGCAGACTCCCAACGGCCGAAGGGAGCCACCTGTCCCGTACCTGGTTTTGATCTGTGACCCCATCCCACACCCCTCCAACATTGAGGTCCCTCTGGACACCAAGACCTTTCTCAGCCGCCACACAATGGACATGAAGTTCACGTATTGTGATGAGAGGTGAGCTTTCCCATCTGAGAGGATATTATATGATTGCATGTGAAGCCACCTGTGCAGTGCTTTTCACTGACTATTATTGCCAAAGCTCTCACTAGCATAGTCACACAGAGCCACCTAGTGTTCAGAGTAGATACCACAGAAGCCTAATCCCCTCAGTGTCAATGAAAGAATTGATTTTTTTTGTTGTTGTTGTTGCTCTTCCAGAATCACTGAGCTCATGGGTTATGATCCAGAGGACCTGCTGAATCGTTCTGTGTATGAGTACTATCATGCTCAGGACTCAGACCATCTCACCAAGACCCACCACAACTGTAAGCGCGAACACTGAGAGCACATGGAGCTTAAATTAGAATTTGTTTCACAACAAATTTCAGCTGTGCTATTTTTGCCAAACCTTTAGCCAAATGTCTCATTCTAACTTTCCCCTTTCGTTTCTCTTTGCTGTTAGTGTTTGCAAAGGGCCAGGTCTGCACAGGCCAGTACCGAATGTTGGCCAAGAGAGGAGGCTTTGTGTGGGTGGAAACCCAAGCCACTGTCATCTACAACAACAAGAACTCCCAGCCACAGTGTGTCGTCTGTGTCAACTTTGTACTCAGGTACTATAAAGGCTCTTTGAGTAGTCAGTATTTTCAGAAGAAATTGTAATGTATTAGCAAATACAAAATGATTATTTTTGTGTCCATTGCAAAATCCTCAGTAAACTCAATCTTACGGCTTCACGACTACTCTGTTACAGTGGCATCCAGGAGGAGAAGCTGATCCTGTCTCTGGAGCAGACCGAAGATGTGAAGCCAGTGAAGGAGGAGCTGCCGCAGGAGGAAGAAAAGGCTGCTGTCGAGAACGGCCAACCCGAGATGTCTTTAACCCTGCCGAAGGAGGAGGTGGAGGAGAAGAACCCAGAGGTGGATGTAATCAAACTGTTCACTCAGGCGGTAGAGGTCCAGCCGCTGGCTAGCCTGTACGACCAGCTGAAAGAAGAGCCCGAGGCCCTCACCCTGCTGGCCCCAGCCGCCGGAGACACCATCATCTCCCTGGACTTCAGCTGCCCTGGTTCGTGGCCTCAGATAAACACTGAAACTTCTCCACAGAATGTATATCCTGGGTGATGGAAACCATCCTGACCTCACTCTGTCTTTTGATACAGATGCAGAGATCCAGCTGCTGAAGGATGTCCCTCTATACAATGATGTAATGCTCCCCTCCACCAGTGACAAGCTGGTTCTGTCCCCTCTGCCGCCCAGCGAGCCTCTCCACGTCACCACCACCACCTCTGAGGAAGCAAAAGCTGAACGCTATGCTCCAGCCCCGTCCTCTACACCGGCCAGCTCCACAGAGGTAACACAGAGTGTATTATTGTCATTTTACTGTGTGGACAGCAGACATTTTTGGTCTAATCGCTAATATGTACTGAGAAGGGCATAACCTTTAACTTCTCTTCTCTTTAGGCTGACAGCCCGCTGGACTTTTGTTTTCCCATGGACTCCGACATGAGCTCAGATTTCAAACTTGACTTGGTGGAGAAGCTGTTTGCCATTGATACAGAGCCCAAGACCCCCTTCACCACACCTGTAATAAAACCAGGAGATTAATTTTACTGCATTCAAATAATAAGTTCATGATTGATCTAATACAGTCGAAAGTTCTCTGTATTCTGGTTCATTAGACATTTTTCTGCCCTTCAGGCAATGGAAGACTTAGATCTGGAGATGTTGGCTCCCTACATCCCGATGGACGATGACTTCCAGCTGCGCAGTCTGCCACCAGACGAGCCTCTATCTTGTGGGCCAGTCAAACCCCTTCAGAGTTCTCCAGTCCGTGTCACACAGGACATTCACAGCTATCCCAGCTCCCCATTCAGCTCACCAGGCAGTCGCACAGCTTCCCCAGCACCACCCGAGCCAGTAAAAGCCCCTCACCTCGCCACCATCCTTGCCAAGAGGTGAATTCTCCCAGATACTCCACATTTGTTGCTTCATCATATCATTTTTTTGAGTTGGCTAATGACTCTTGCTGTGCTGCAGGACCACACAGCTGGACAAAGAAGTCTCGCTCAGGACCCTGGCAGCTCAGAACACACAACGCAAAAGAAAGCTGGGTGACATAAAAGAGATGATTGGACAGGTAAGTCCTCAACATCCAAACATGGTTTCTAGATCTTGTTTTATACTTGTAGATGAAAAGTTTGAGTGTCTGTATTTGATGATTTTTCCAGGGAACTGTGCACCAGGAACAACTGGAGCAGGGCAAGAAGCTGAAGGCCTCAGAGTCAGGAACAACCAGGACCATACTTGTGCTGCCTTCAGGTGAGCAAAGTAAATCTGCAGTAAATATTGCAAATTTGATTTTTTAAAAATAACTGTCTCATACATAAACAGAATCCTAACTCTCAAGTGTCTTTTTCTCTCAGATTTGGCGAGCCGTCTGCTGGGCAGCACGTCAGAGGGCACCAGTGCCCTCCTCACCCTGCCGCAGCTCACCCGCGACGACTGCGAGGTCAACGCCCCCTTACAGGGTCGTCAGTACCTGCTGCAGGGCGAGGAGCTGCTGCGCGCTCTGGACCACGTCAACTGAGTCAATGCTTAGCCTGCTCACTGCTGAACTAGACTGGACACTACAATTTCTCCCCCATGTTGTCACTTCCTCTTCAAGACCCCCACCCACCCAACCCCACTGCCCCTTATTTATGTACCTGTGTGAGTTTGACTATAGTTTGGCTGCCGTTTGTGCACATCATGTGATATCTGCAGCATTCCACCGTGACAAACGCCATAGCAGCATCTGGGTTTTGGTGCAAGGGATTCAGGCATCTTGAGATGTCAAATTGTCTTCTTCTTTTTTTTTTTTTTCCTCTCTCTTCCGGGGAATCTCTCAGCACACAGCGCCTCGATAGATGACCCTTTTCCAGCCGGTCACCACAGAACCTGGCGCTACTGCCAGCAGTGTATTGTAAGCTTCAGTCGCACAATTTATATTTTCTTAAAAAGAAAAATATTACCAGCAATATATATTAAGCCTTTTTAAAGTCGTTTTAATGGGATTTGAACAATTTTATTTTTCCTCCCATACTTGTATGTTGTAGTACTCGTACTTAACAAATGTCTCTAGTCCAGAAGTATGAACATATTGTTTAAACCTTAGGTGGTTTGAATGTTATCTCCATTTAATAGCTATCAGTCTTTGAGGTAAATGCATTTAATTGTGTAGCAGTCCAGTACATGTCACTTAATTACTTTACTGTAAGTGTGTGTTACTGTACATATACCAGGGATATTTTAATTTACTCAGTATGGCTTCACAGCTTTGACTCTTGCTCTCAAAATGAAATACGAGTCTTCACTTTTTCTTCTCATCATGGAGAATTGGCATTTCTCTTTAACATGAAGTGAATTCATGTTTTTGGTTTTTACTGTGTGCAACATGCTCAAAAGAGTGTTTAAAATAAGTGGGATCTCAGCAATTCACATTTTATTTGTGTGATCATTGTCATCATAGTTGCATTTGTGAGTTGTCAAACTTATTTGCTCAGTTAATGGTTGTCAGTTTAATACCATTTATCCATGCAATATTGTTGGGTCTGTCATGCTTCTTGTTGCTGTCTAACATTAAATGGCTTTAATAAAGTACATTGTTTCAGGTTTCATTAATTTGTAGTTTACAAACCCTGTATTTGTAGAAACAATTCATTACTTGACACATGACTAGTTTTACTACTTTTGCAAGTAAGAAAAGGCAAAGCATTTTCCAGAGGTAGACAAAAAAACGTTTATTGTACTTGAAGAAACCTGAGACCAAATACTGTACTAGACCGTTTATCCATTAAACTTTTCAGATGCTGGCAGGTTTATGAAAATATAAACAGTTTGAATTTGAGAAATGACAATGAACTCATTGTGTAACAGCCCTCAGTTTCAGAGACGTTTTGAACAGATAATACTTGATGAATATGGCTGAAACACCCTCATTTTCTTTAAGCTGACACTGCAGGCTTGACTCTGTAACTTACTTTGCAGTATCAACAAAATATTTAACAAAGTCATCAAAGACTGGATCTATGTACATAAAACAACCCAACTTAATTTATTAAATTCAAACACATTTCCTCCGACCACGCTCACTATCACATTTCACAGTTTTCTTGTGTACATTAACGAATCATGTGGCCGTCTGTCCATCATGTTAACATGGCGTTAAGAGTCACTCTGTGTACTCAGGAGTCATTTGAAGTTGAAGCAGCTCGTGCCCTCTCTGCACCACCATTGTGATTCGGTCGCTGCTGCGGACGGCCTGGTAGATCTCCTCAGAGGTGTTCACCTTCACTCCGTTTATCTCCACCACAACATCTCCTGGCAGCATACCAGCTCTGAAACGAGTACAACAGTACTGTGGGTTAGCCGCAACACACACTCAACACGTGATCCTTCACCGTTGATCCACACACACGGTAGCGTGGTCTGCTCACCTGTTGGCCGGCGAGCCCATGATCACTTTGTGGATCAGGATGCCGTGTGTCACGTCTGGGAAGGAAGGGTCTCTCAACTTAAGCTCGGCAATGATGCTGAAGCAAAGGGACCAAACAGAAACACACCTGGTTTTAGCCGCCAGCTCTGCTGTGACTCCCCTTGACTCAGTTTTACTGCAGGCATTTCTGATTGTGAAGCGTTTACCTCTGCGTTAGCGTCAGCATCATTACTCCAATGTACCGCCGCTTGGTCTCTGACGCACCAAACCAAGAGTCTTAAGGAAGATGTACAAAAACAGGATGAGTGAAAATAATGCCTTTAATAAGAGCGAACAGATGGATGCTACAGAGAATATGGACAAGAGAAAGAGTCTTAGCCTGTCCGCACTTTTCTTTTTTTCTGCTTGATCGAGAAAAACTCTTAGACGATCTGATGGAATAGCAAAGGAGATCCCTGCAGTGACCTTCATGGTGTTTATACCGATGACTTCACCATCCTGATTCAAGGAGAGATAACACATTCATTATTTTGGCAGATTAAATAGACTGCAGCTTCAATGATAGTGCTGATTTTGGGCCATTTTGCCTCAACAACATGTCTTCTTTCAGACTAATGGAAAGAAAATGTCCAAAATGCAGTTAGGTGTTTAGTTTGATTCCGATTTCTGTTCTGAAAGTGTATGCTAATTAGAACACATTTAATACATTTTGACTCATTTGCATATTTATACTTAACATTCAGAGAACTTGTTATACAAAACAAATTGTCTTAATGTAAGTAATCAACCGGGGAGTTCCATGGTGATATCTATTCTCTAAAATTTCTACCCTATTCACCTGTAGTGTCTGGCCATTACACATCATCCCCACACTTAAACTATCACTTTACATATTCTGTAATAAGAGACAAAAAGTTGCCTAATGCAACAATCTGTGCTAAAAACATGAAGGCTCTTTCATGTAATATCAACGACTGTAACTACAGTACACTGAACATCTGTTCAATCTGTTCAAACGTTACACAGCACAACAGTCAGAACAGGTTTGGTAACACTGAAGCAGGATCGGTGACTCACCAGGTTAATCAGTGGACCTCCAGAATTTCCAAACTGTAAAACAAATCAGTCACATGTGATGTCAAGAAGCCTCATATGAGACATTTCAAACTCACAATAAACCCTCTTATCAGACTTATATTCCCTGACCCATTTAACATGTTTGTTCCTAACATTTAGAAATATCATTTGCAAACGTAAAAGGGTCAAACACTCTTATAACAATATAAGTTGTGTCTTTCACATGGAACCAAAAGAATACTCACATCAATAGCTGCATCGGTCTGGATGTACTCCATGTTGGAGTTGGACAGGCCCAGCTCCCTACTGCCTCTCTGCACGGAGCTGATGATTCCTGATGTGATTGTATTCCGTAAAGAAAACGGGCTTCCCATGGCAACCACAAACTCTCCTTGTCGGACATCAGACGAGCGACCGAGAGTGAGAGTGGGCAAAGGATTCTGCGTGTCAGGGCAGAGACCGAGAAGTTAAACAGTGCATCCTCGCCACTCGCAGGTCATTCATACTGTCAAAAAACAGAGCTTCCCATTTTGTCTGTTTTTCTTGCTGCCAGGATCTGATCATGGAAGTGTCCTGCTCTATTAAAGATGTTGGATCAGCCTTAAGCTCCTCTATCACAGTATCACACGCTTTTAGATGAGAAAAACAGAAGACTATTCATGAGTTTTGCTATAGAGGTCTTTCAGTAGAGAGTATGAATCACAGCCTTGTTATTCTCATTTAGAAAACCAGGAAGCCTCGACTCAGGCAAAAGATCAGTCATTCTTCACAGGTCGTACAGGAGTTTTAATAGACTATTTAAAGTAGCTTACATGACTTCTTCATTAAAAGGACAACAGTTTGTTTTGCTAGCCCCAGAATTCTGGGAGCTGTAGTATTAAGCCACATTTGTTGTTACTACCAAATCAACCAGGACTGAAATCTTCGACATACCCACTTTAACTGTATTTACTTTTGCCTTTACTTTTTTCCCTGTCTTTTGCAGTGATGATCTGTTGGTGGTCTCTGTGCCTCCACACACTGTGATGGAAGCAAATGTGGATCGACTAAGATGAGAAATAAACAAACAGCTCCTCCAGAAGATATTACTGCAGTTTGCTGCTCACCCTCGCTGTGATTTTGATGGTGGCGATGTCTGCCACTGGATCAACGTCTTGCACGGTGGCATTGTACATCTCTCCGTTGGTGAGCTTCACTCGGACGCCTCTCTTGTTGGCCACAACATGAGCATTTGTGACGATGAGACCATCGCTGCTAATAATGAAACCAGAGCCATTTGACACTGGGACTTCTCTTCCTGAAAATGGGTGTCTGTAAAACAGTAAAATAAGTTGATGTTATTCAGCCTGGAAGCAAAACATTTGTTTTACTACTGCTAACAACAACAACAATAATAGGAGTCTCTGTAGCTAATATCTTAATATCATAGCATCACACTTTTTACATTAACATCTATCAAAATGTGTAACTGCTACAAATGTATTAGCATTTCAACTATTTCACCTTTCCAGTCAACTCACCTGCCCACGATTTCGATATACACGACAGCTGGGGTGGACTTTTCGACCACATCTGCAATAAAGTTGTATTTATACCGGGGGCTGTCGGGTTTAAAGGGGGCAGCACACTGAGCTAACGGCAGAATGATTTCCAGGCACCGCCCGGATTTCGACACTCTTCTGTCCTTGGCTTCATCTTCTTTTTGACTGTCCAGAAAAGCCGCACCACAGAGTCCCAAACCCACCGACACTGACTTGAGCAGGGGGGAGCTGCTGTTGTCCCGACCACCTCTTCTGTCCCATTCCAACGAGGGTCCCCTGTCCACGCTAGTGTGTCCTTCTGCTCCGTTGTGGTTACATATCACCGCAGAAGACACCCGGCTGACTGTCCTCCCTGCATAAGAGTCAAGTCCGCGGCTCTGACACCGAGCATGTGTTCTCAGCGCATAGAGAAAACACCTTTTGAGAGGAGTTGCTGCCATGTTGCATCACTTCTGTCACACCGGTTCAGGAGTTTAACAACAGCGTAACAACACTTTATATCCACGTATATTTACACTGAGGACGGTCCGTTGTGTATTAATAGTAACAGCCACACTGCTCATATGAACAAAAACAACACAGAACAAACGCTTCCTTTGAATTGTATTATTGTCTTTACGAGACAGAGGACCAGCTACAGGAAAGAAAGAGTCAACCTTATACCGGAAGTGTAAAGTGTAACTTTAAGCGAGACTGCGCACTGCGCTTCTTCTTCTAAGGTTTTTGGCAATTTAGACGCTAATTGTCGTGTTACTGCCCCCCACAGGATAAAATCTGACAAATAAATACAGTAATGATTTAAAAGTAGTAGTGTGTGTATGTGTGTGTGTGTGTGTATATATATATATATATATATACACACACACACACACGCACTATTATAAAAGTTGTAAAAGTTTGGTCAAAAAAATAAATTCGGCTACTGGATTTCAGTATTGGGGTGCAGACACAGAGAGAATGGACGTGTAGGTTAAGACCTTGAGAACTGTCTGAGAAAGATGACAGTCCTGAAAAAATGTTTCGATAAAGTGAAATAGAGACCAACCGCATCTTTCCCATGAAGTTTATTGATTGGACAAAATGTCCGGAAGTGACGTATGCTTGTAGAACTACGTCACAAGTTTCTACACAAAGGCGGCAGTAATGAGAATTTTGAAATTTGCTGGCTAGCGAGCTAGCTGCTAGCATACACCTCGGATGTATAATAATAAGTAGTATTTTCCCCCTTAACATGGCGTCGTATCATCATTTATTACAACACGGAAAACCGCGGTCTGAATCTCCTGCTAAGGTGTTTGCTAAGCTAAAATCCAAAGTACAGAGAGAGGGGATGTGCGCGAACGAGAGGATTGGTACGAGCAGGGATCCGCAGTGTAACGTTGGAGAGAAACACGGAGCAGATTTTAAGTCGCACATGAGGAAAACAGAGAACACCTGGATGACCCGTGAGTTCAAGGAGAATCAGAGGCCCGGTTCATGTCGCAATGAAGCGCTGGCCTTGACCCTTTCGCCCATATCAAGTCCTCAGAAAACCTACGGGTACTCAGACATCAATAACAAACCCGTGGAGGAAATGCCCCCTTTGGCTGAAATAGGACATGGATGCACACCAAGAAGGGGAGCCTTCCTGGAGTCGACGGCTGTGCCTCAGCCCCTCTCTCCGGTCAGCAGAAAGCAGATCCACACAGAACCACTTCAGATCGGAGACTTGGATGGTTTCGTTGTGACCAGCAGAACTCCAGTAAAGATACAGCCAGTAGAAAATGACTGTGTGAGGAGTGTGTTTGAGGAGGAGGGTGCCCCTCTTATGTGCTCAGCCTATAAGTTCTCCCCCATGAGGAAGAGGTTGAGGAAGAGAAAATTGGAGCCATGGGGGTTCAGTAACATCAGCAGCAACACAGAGGAGATCAGCAGTGAAGCCTCAAGTCAGCAACAGGGAAGGAAAACTTCCAGTGAGGATGACACCCACAACTACACTTGCATAGATAATCTGGGTCATGTTAGAAGATTCTCCGCTGGCCGTTCAGAGATGAGCCACTTCCCCCACGAAGCCGTATTCCCACCACCGAGGCCCACCGCAAAGAAACGTGAGGTTTTACTGATGCTGATACAGCTTTTTCCCCCCTGTGTTCTCATTTAGGGGAAGAAATTGACTGATGCTTCTTTGCTGTTTTGAACAGGTTGCAATTTTTTTACGGAAAAAGTCCCTCCGATGTCTCCAGCCAAGATGTTTGCTTACATGAAGGAAAGGGAAGGCAAAACAGAGCAGCAAGAAGTTCCTAATGTCAGCAGCAGCATGAGGCATCTCTTTAGTGGGGGTGAGTGTGTTATGAAGTGGAAAGACTTGAATCCTGCAAAGTGAAACCTGTAGTTTAAGCTGTGTGTGTATGTAGGCATAGTTGTTGTTTCTTATTTTTCTGTGCCACCTTTGCATGCTGCACAGCATAGTTTTGTTTGTGTTATCATATACAATCCTTTCCATAGGTAGTTCCCATCCAACCAGAGATGCACCTGCCTCCAACACTCACAATGTGGGTGAGATGCAGGATGGTGCCTTTACAGATGTTCCAGAAAGTGTGGCTTCTGTCAACCGGTCCAGAGCAGATTTAGCTGACAACCAATCAGCTACAGACTCCTCTGAGGATGTTCTGATCCCTGCTGTGCCATCACACCCTGTTTTGCTGGAGGACCCGCTCATACTGAATTCGCCGCGGATCTCCATACCGCAGAAAAACGAGGCTGTGTTCAAACGCAACAAATGGTCCCAAGCCACAGAATTCCCAAGTGTGAGTAGAAATGTGTTTCCGCTCTTCAATGTAATTATATGAAGAAAGGGGTGATAGTAAGGACTGATCAGTTTAAGTGTTGGGGATCAAAAAGGTTTGGATTTGCAGGCCCAAAGTGGGAAATGTTAATCAGCTGTAGTTTGTCTTTTCTTTGATCATTTTGTCTGTTGTTCCTTACTGGGCTTCTGTTTCCCTCTTTGGCAGGAGAGTGTGATTTATCTCAAAAAGTGGTTTCTGAGGAGGAATCATAAGGGCCTGTTTGTTGATGGAATCCACTGGTAAGTATTTCTCAGGACATCATGATTCAACACAATGCAATCAAAGTTTAATTTTATATATCATCATTTTCAGATTGCTCACCCAGCTGTTGTCCGATCGGACAGCCATGTTCATGCTTTGGATTCCAGATTTTTTTGATCTCTGAAGGCTTTTGTGTGGTTTAAAGTGAAAACTTTTGTCTTGTCTTTTGCACCCAGGGAGGACAACATACCATGGAACAGCAACATCATTGTGGACAGGGTGTCGAGTTCTGTGCTGAGGAGCATCTCCGGCAGGGTTTACATCCTGGTCGGCAAGATGAACTTGGGTGTTGACTCTGGTTAGTCAGACTTTGTATGGGTGGATGTTTTCCACTGAGAATATGTTTCACTTTGGCAGGCAGAAGTTAAAAGTACATAGATTGACATTCTTTTTCTTTTATCTCACTTTTTCGCCTGTAGTGTTTCCGAAGTGGCTGTTGAAGAATTTTGTTAATGGTTTTCCTTCAGACTGGAAGGCACTTTATGAGAAGTTTCTGTCAAACTCAACAAAGTAAGAATATTTTATTTCCCTCCAAGGCTACCTGCAATAAAGTTCATGCTCTTACAGATAAAGATTGTTTTGTTGGTGCTCGGGATGTTGAGTAATTTAAGCATGAGATGAAATGACTGAGTGTCTGAAAACCATAATCACAAATCTTTGTTGAATTATTTTGTTCTGTTGTAGCGACACCAGCAGAGAAACAGAGAGGAACAGTGAAAGGAGAGGCATCATGGCAAAGACTAAACCTGAGGCATCCTCCATCAACTGTTCTGTGAAGCAACAACGGCAAAAGCCTTTAAAGACATGTAAGTACAAGAGAAACGCTTTATCCAGTAGGCGAGCAAATAAATGCTCTGTACAAGAACATTTGAGGACATCAGGACCTCATATCCACAACATACAGTGGATAACAGACTAAATATGCTTGTTGCTTCTAAACTAAAATCCCCAAATTTCATCTCATCATGATTTCTGTTGCCACGTTCGCACTTTAAATCTCTGGTTTTGCATAGATTTACTACATTTTACTAAAGGGCCATCTGGTTACCATGTTTGTTTATTCTCTCCCGTTCTCCAGCTGATTCCTGTCCTCCTGCCTCCTCGTCTTGTACAAAAACGTCTCGGAGCGGTCGCGTCATCAAGCCGCCTCTGGAGTACTGGAAAGGAGGGCGAGTCATTCTGGATGCAGACATGAATGTTACCATCCACGAATGTTACAATACCTCCATCTGCAACCCTGTAAGCAAGTTTCAGCTCACATGAGTTATCAAATAATCCAGAATCATTTTTAACCCACAAGGGCCAATTGCTTTGACTGTGTACGAACAAATGATTTTTCTAATCAATGTGACTACGTTTACATCCGACAGGAGATCACTACAACAGTGTCTGCGAGGGTGTCACAGAAACTTGCCCATGCATTCCTGCCCTGCAGCAGAGGTGAGGATAACTGAGGAGCTGTAGTTTTACGATTGTGAGTTAAGTTACGAGTTGCATGCTAACAGGCTGTCCTCTGTGTTTGCAGGCCGTAAGCAATGTGAATCATCCAGCAACGAAGAGGCATCGGTACCACTGAGGAGGGTCAAGGCTCCACTCCGCAAAAGCAACAGAGCCAAGGTTAACCCTGGCAAGAAGGCCTCTTACTCACCTGAACCCCCTGTGGAGACACTTAGCACACCTGAAGAGAGGCCTGGCAGAAGGACGAGGTCCAGGCAAAGGTATTCAGCGGAAGAGAGCAAGCCTGAAAAGTCTTCAACACAGTCAAAAAAACAGCCACAAGACACCACAAGGCGTTCAGCGAGCACCTTGCGGCGCAAACGGACCGTCCCTGTATCGCCAGAATCTGCAACCGTTAATGATGAAACATCACAGGATCAGTCACCAAGTGCTGACCTTCCCATCAGGAGGAAGACGCGAGGGAAGGGAGTGCACAGGAAGGGAGGCGAGAAGTCACAGCCAAGCCACACGTTTCTGCCAAGCAAGTCGTCAGAGTCCTCTGAGGAGAGCGGGACGGAACCGAGGAAGAGAACCAGAGTGAGAAAAAATGGACATGCTGCACAAACACAAACAAAACAGAGCAAATGCACCAATGCATCACGAGCTGCAAAGCCCCAGTCGACACAGTCCAGCAGGAAACACGGGGAAGACAAAAACAACACATTGATTCCACAAGAACAAGATGAATACAAGTGGACCGAGGCAGAGCTCATGAAGCTACAAGAGTAAGTTTTGTCTACCTACAGAATGAAAAAGTAGCACTGCAAAATTAGTGACATTTTTTCTGTATTGTAACCTCATATATGCATGTGTGGTTGTGTTTTCTAGGGCTGTGTCCTTGTATCCTAAACACATGGCAGGCTACTGGGCAAAGGTGGCGAGGCTCGTTGGAACACGCTCTGCAGAGGAGTGCCACAATCAGTACACATCCCAGGGAACCTCAAAGACCCCAGCCAAGAAAGCCAGGAAACCCAAAAAGAAAAAGATCGAAGCACCAAAAGACCCAGGTAGAGAAAGGCCTTTTTTTTTTAGATTGAGATTGTGTTGCCTTGACATTAAATTGATTAAAAGAGAACACTGATTTAGCATTGCACTCTTGAAACATTGTGGGACTGTTTACAAAAAGCATCAAAATGGATGCAGCAGAACCTGGAGCCTACTTTATCCACAATACAACTTGACTGTGGACAGCTGCGTCAGAGATTTGGGTTTGCTAGCCTAATAGTGGCTGATAATAGAGGCCTCTAGCTTCAAGCAGAGAGGACCTCACTTCCTCCTAACTTCACACACACAAGATTTGACTCGGGTGACATCACTTGAGGCAGTTTAGCAGATTTCACCCAGCTCCCTCCAGAGCCACGGAGAGCTCTGTATAACTTATTTCACATGTTCAGGAGTAAAGACCTGTTACCAGACTGTGACGTGCAAAACTTCACTTGTGTCTTATTCTAATGATGCTGAGAAAAAGCACAGATGAATTAATAAATATGTCAATGGAGTGGACAAAATAGTTGGAACACCTTGCAGTTTATTACAGTTCAATTCAGCAACCTAAACTACAGTCTGAAGATGTACTTTGTGGTGAAATTAGCTTTTTTTCTGACAAAGTGGTGTAGTGATATTGCATTGCATTGCATTAAATTGTACACATTTTGCTTTAATGCATTTGCCTCCTGTCAGAGACTTGATTTTACAGCTCCAACTAATGATTATTTCCATCATTGAATGAATCAATTTATTGAGAAAATACTCAATTAACTGCCCAGTCTATAAATTGTCAGAAAATATATTTTAAAAATCACGTTTTTTAACAATCACAATTTACTAAAGCCTAAGCTGATGTCCTCAACTGCCTTGTTGTGTCCAACAAACAGTCCAAAATCTGAAGATGAAAAACTAATGAAAAAAAAAGACAATTACTTCGAAGTTGGAAAAATGTAATTTTTGGTATTTTTACTTGGAAAATGACTTAAAGATTAACCAATGATAAATAGTCGGATCTAGTGAGAAGGTGTCAAATTGTTGTCTGCGTAATCTCATCTTTTTTTTGGTAAACCTTTAATACCTGAAATGATCCAAATCTCTTAGCAGAAGAGTGGAAATGGTTAACTTCAGAGCTCTTATTAGCTGTTCTCTGTGAGTTGTTACAGATCACCCTGTGATTTCTGCCCGAGCGGGGACCTTGAAGCGGAAGCAGCAAGTGCGTCAGTTCCTGGAGAACATGCCCAGAGAAGACGTCGATGACGTTTTCAGCTCTGCGTTCATGCAGAATAAACGGTTTGAGGTTGGTTTCTTTCTGTGCTTTTGTATTTTGCAAGAATAATAGGTGATTGTAACACTATTTCAAGGTGAGTGACGACTGTTCCCCTTGTGCCTCTCTCGATGTGTAGATGCCCTCCATGTGTCCAAGTGATGAGCATGACTTCACGTTGTCAGACCTGGAGCCCATGACCCCCATGTCGACAGGTTTCCCCGAAGTAAAGACTCCACAGTGTCTGCATATCACTCCCGGCATGATGGGCTCTCCCAACAGGTGAATGCCTCCGACTTCTGCGTTCTAGCTTGTGAGAGTTGATTGAAATGCAACAGCTTAACTTGCCTCTCGCTTGATTTCAAAGGAGCAATGACGACAAGTATGTCTTTCAACTCCAGAAGAGGATGAAAAAACGTCAGTTTAACGTCTGCAAACCAGCTGCTCCCTCAAAGGTACTAATGATGAGACTCTAGTCATCTCCAAGTACATGGATTACTCATTCCTTATTTAAAAAATAATGTCCTTCTGTTTCTTTCAGAGATTCACGCCCACGCCATCAGTTAAACGAACAATGAGAAGATGTGCTAACACAGGTAGGTTTTCCTGAGCTGGTTGTGAATTCACACTCGCGTTGTGGAGTAGAGAAACAAAACAAAACAATACTAAGTTCATGTTTTTCTGTTCACTGCATGTAGCTGTGGTTACAGGGTAATTTCACTGTAACACTTTCAGAAATGAGCTGAGCACATTTCAAAGCTGTAATTGAAACCTGAAAGTAGCTTTTGCCACATTTCTTTTGTAACACGAGTCCTGTTGTGTAACACAATCTGTTTCTTTCCCTTTTTCACTAGAAAACGACACCTTTGTTGTTTGGGAGATGTTCCCAGGAAATGATGGAGCGCTGTCTGACAGCGGAGGGGAAGAGGATTTTTACTTCTCAGACAATGACTGATTGGATCTGAAATGTCATGTCATTGAAAATAAAAAAAAAAAGATCTAATTATTCACAAATTAAAATCAGTGGAGCTGAGGAGAGATGTGACTCTTTGCTTAATTCATCAAATGTAAACAATAAAACAGCTGAAAATTTGCTCCCCGGCCTTTTATGCCAGCTTTTAAACAAACCCTGCGATAGAATGTATAAAAATGCAAAGACATTTTTTGTTTTGAGACAACGTGGCCTTTTCTAATTAATGAATTCTTAAAAATTGTTTTACAAATATAAACATCTGATGCTGTCATAAAAAGATTCGTGCTTCTGTTTTCCAGTATGTACCTGTAAATATAGTTTTTGTTTCAAGTCTTAGCTCCAAGAGTCAGTTGTAACTATTCTTTTAATAAACATTCTTTAATTCTTAGTTATGGTTTATTTGTGTACATGACATGTTTAGAGAGTAAAGAGATCTATGGAAATAGTTGATCTGAAGGATGTATGGAGGTTAAAGGATGTAAAAAAGAAAATCCAAGAAGAGCCAGGAAAATAAACATAATTTTGTCTAAGTGCTCTTTTTGTTTTTTGTCACACTTTTATGGAAATTAGGAATGACCACTTGAGATGTACCATCTCATTTTTAAGGGGGTCCTCAAAGATCAAATAAGAAGATAGGAAATCAGGAGATCGTACTCAAGCAAATACTGGCTATGATCATTCAGAGATTATAAGGGTTAATGTCAGTGGTAGCATTAACTCAGTTCTAAAAACAGAATTATAGAGGTGTTATTATGGACATGTACAACTGATCCTGCAATAACAAAACAGCATTTTTGAGCAGGTGGAAAGATGATGAGGACTGAATATGTACAAGTAGAATATTACAATCAGATGGAGTTTTAAACATAAGAGCTTTCTTGTTGATTTAGAGACGGCAGGAACAGAAAAAAGAACCCTATAGAGGCACTCAAATGATAATAAGGGGGCCTTTATTTTGTGTTATTTTTTATTTCACAATTTTTTCTTATATTGGTATTTTGTATTTTGTATCAGATTTTTGCCTCTCGAAAGTTGTGCCTTACTTGAAGGTTGATCTGTACTTGAAAGTTGTTCATCACTTGTAAATTGCACATTACTTGAAAGTAGTTCCTGTTCTTATTTTGCATGCCCTTGTGTGTCCATCTTTTTGAGCTGCTGGAACTGCAAATTTCTCCTTGGAGATAAATAAAGCATCCATCCATCCATCCATCCATCCATCCATCCATCCATCCATCCATCCATCCATCCATCCATCCATCCATCCATCCATCCATCCATCCATCCATCCATCCATCCATCCATCCATCCATCCATCCATCCATCCTGGGGACCCAACTCTCAGATACTCCCTGGATTTCATTTGCCTCAACCTTCCTAATCTTAACTTTTGCTATGTTTTCCAAAACTCCCTCTGGCTGTTGTGGTGGACCCCAAGAAGACTTGTGATCACGTTGTGTGTACCACAACACAAAGAGTACTAATGCCCTCTCAGACATGATTCTTTCTCTCTGTCCTTGCGTCTTGTGCCTGAAAGCATCCCTGGAGACGCCTTTGTCCCCTGTCCTTCCTTATGAGGTCATTATTATAACATCTGAGTTGAAGAGGTTGATGGACCTTCTTTACACTGGGACCATGCCTACATCTTAATCCCTGGTGTTTGGGGGCTCCTGCAGGATATCTTCTCGTCCGCCGTGATTATCTGTTCCGAGTCATGTGTCAGCACAAGTGGATTTGGCCTGCAGAATGACGACACCAAACAGCACCACATACAGTAGTGTGAGTCATGGATCTGACTCATCTCACCCACATCCTCCGGATAAAGCCAAAAACAGGAGAGACGAAGGCTCCTGCTGACACGATCAAAGTCAGAGTCAAAGTCAACTTTGTTGTCAGTTTCGCTACATGTACAAGACAAACTGGTCGAAATACCGTTTCTCATAGTCCTACAAACATCTATGCTAAATGTAGCATAAAAATGTCGCTTACTAACATTATCCGTGGCTGAATGTTGTTCCAAAATAAATGAACTTAGTGCACGAGCACTGGGGAAAAGTTTGAATAACACAATCACGTGAGACCGTGTCACGTGACTGCCGCGTCTATAACAGCCTAGTCACCGGACACAACAGCAGCATCCGAGGACACGATGAACACACTGTGAGTGCTCTGACTAAGTTCATAGTTGTGTGTTTTTTATTGAGACAACCGGGAAGGACAAATATCAGATAACTTTAGCTCGATTTGAACCTGAGCTGTAATGCCGCGTGTCTTGTATCTTGGTTTATTTTGTTTGTTTGTCATGACCTAGATAGCTGCCAGCTAACACAGCAGGTTCGAGAGTTCACGCAACGTTAAGGCAACTGTAAATAACAATATGTCTTTTTATTATAAGAGTTAGCAAAGCGTTATATACGTGTATTTATCTGCGTGTTAGGAAAAAACGCTCGATTTCACCTGCTAAGCTAAGTCACATTGAGGATTTGGGCTGGAGACGTGTTTCCAACATTTTCCAGCTGTATTAATATTTGTATGAACCTCTGTATGTGTAAATGTTATTCTGAGTTTTGTCTCTCCTTCCCCCAGACTGACCTTCTTCGTGCCCTTGTTACTCAGCTCGGTGGTCTGGAGTGGATATCTGGAGTATAACCAAGATGTCCTGTGAGCAAATCCACTTTAAGAACCATGCTCTTATCTGTGTGTCATTTAATAAATCATGGATGGATTTGTCCATCTGCAAACCTTTTTTATTTATTTCCAAAGTCAAGCCTTGTTGGCTGTTTTTTTCCCCGTAAGCAGAGACCAGACTTGCAGTGAAGGCAGATATAAAAGGGGAAAATCCCTCAGATATTCTTGGAGTGTGCTTAATTTGTCTGGAAACTGTCCAGTGCATCATCATTGCACCTGGTGTGTGAGTTATTGAAGGAACTAATATTTTGGGGATTTTATCACACTGAGCAGTTTAGTTTCCAGGACCTGTGATGTCTGCCATTCATGAAAACCATGTAAAGGGCTCATGAAAGACAAAAAAAAATGCAAAAATTTCTGTGTTTGTTTGTTTGTTTTTTTTAGTAAAAGATTATGAAGACATTTTCCTCTTTCTCTAGGATACCGGAGGACTGGACTAATGTGGGCCGGGTTGACCCGACAGAGGAGCTGGAGCTGACCTTTGCCCTGAAGCAGCAGAACACTGACCTGCTGGAGGAAACACTAAGACTGGTGTCGGACCCTGACTCAGCACAATATGGTAGGACAGTCTGATAATCAGCTTGTCCTGAAGTAGTCCTAAAAATCCAATCTTTAAAAAAATCTGCACTCACTTTTTTAGCTAAAATTCTCAGAGGGGTTCGTGTGCTCACTCTTTTCTAATTCTGTCTTTCATAATGTGCAGCAGGTGACAGGAATATGAACTGAACTGCCCTGATGAAGGGTTAAAACAGCCTTACCTGATCTCTCACATTTGATCTCCTTCTGTGGCACAGACAGAGTGACAGAGGTGTGTTTTGTCCTCCACAGGCAAACACCTCACCCTGGAGGAAGTGTCCTCCCTCGTGCGTCCGTCTGAACTGACCCAGAAGGTGGTGCGTCACTGGCTGCAGAGTCATGGGATTACAAACTGCCTGACTGTTCAAACTCAGGACTTTTTACAGTGCACCATGACTGCAGAGTAAGCATATCTTTTCTTAGCAATGTTTGTTCTGCTTACTCGACAGTAATTTGTACTTGCTCTTGATACAGTTGAGGAAACCACACTTTTATCTCATGAGATGGTTCCTCTTTCTGTGAATATTGGTTAAATAAAACCAACTTTGAACTGCAGGCTTTTAAAGTTCAAAAGGTTATTGGATCTTCAAAAAACAAACACCTCAGCCTAAACCCCAGTGCCAGGTAACAGTTTTACTTCCTGGTAGAACTGGAGTAAATTTAACTTACTTGGAGTTATATCAGTTTTGCATATTAGCCAAATGAATTTATACTTATACCTTGAATTGCATATGTTTGTGTGTTTGTTTTGTGTCTTAAGGGTTGCAGAGACGCTGCTTCCAGGCAGCAAGTTCCACCGTTACATCAGAGACGGTTATTCTCTGGTCAGGTCTTCAGCTCCGTACTCTGTTCATGATGATGTTCACCAGCACCTGGACTTTGGTGAGAAGACTTCCTGTAGCTGTAAAATGTTCAGCTGCTATCTGATTGCTGTATAAGTAGGTATTTAGGATCTGTGCTAACAATACTGGATGGATTTGTGTGTGTGTTTCCACAGTTGGCGGGCTTCACCGCCTCCCTCCCCAAGGGCAGCAGGACCTCAGCAAAGCTTCCTACAGCAGGAGGCAAAAGCAGTCTAAGGTGGGGTTGCACCTGGGGGTGACTCCCGCCGTCTTGAGGGAGCGGTACAACCTGACAGCAGCTGATGTGGGAACGGCTCAGGACAACAGCCAGGCTGTAGCTCAGGTGAGACCATCTCATAGTTCATAATAAAAAGTGTAGCTGTTAGACATGTGTACATCAGCTCAGACACTATTATCCCACCATCACTTGGTGTCCATTTACACTTTGTTATCTGTTTTCTTTTTTAGTTCTTGGAGCAGTACTACAGCGCTGCAGACCTGGCTGAGTTCATGATCTTGTTTGGCCGGAGCTTCAAGCATCACTCTCGGGTGGACCGGGTGGTGGGCACTCAGGGAAGAGGAAAGGCTGGTCTGGAGGCCAGTCTGGATGTCGAGTACATCATGAGCACGGGGGCAAACATCTCCACATGGGTCTTCACCAATCCAGGTCTGTATGAGAGTGAGCTTTCAATCATGTGAGTTAGCATGAAGCTAACAGTAATATTGGAGTGATTAAAAATACATTGATATAATCAGGCATTGTAAAAAAAAAAAAAAAAAAAAAAAAAAAAAAAAATTAAAGGTTAATGAAAAGTAAAATAAGTAGATTAAAAATAGCTTTTTTTTGGCTCGTCACAGTCAGACCACTGACATTTAAGTCCCGTCAAAACTCCCACTCTCATTTCCTCTTTGTCCTTCAGGCCGTCACGAGTCCCAGGAGCCTTTCCTCCAGTGGATGGTTTTGCTCAGCAACATGTCAGACCTGCCCTGGGTTCACACCGTCAGCTATGGAGACGATGAAGACAGCCTGTCTACTGCATACATGTTGCGCATCAACACGGAGTTTATGAAGGCTGGCGTCAGGGGAATCTCTCTGCTCTTTGCCTCTGGTCAGTGAGGAGGAAATATGCAGAACCCATTCACATGCCTTGTAGCACACAGATTGTCAATGAGATAACAAAGCCTTTGTCTACAGGACAGCTTCAACCTGTTATCTTTGACGTAACAGACACATATTTGGGTGACATTCTGTCACTAGATGCAATGACTGTGATCTTTTGTTTGATCCTTCTGTCTTTTTTTATCCTTCTGGTCTGGTCAGTAAAAAAAAGCCAACACGTTCCTGTTTTCAGTGGTATCAGACACAAAAGGAAATACTTGATGAAAGGGGAACAGCAGCTGTAATTGTTTTAACGGCCTGACAGAGAGCTGATGTAACACAAACAAGACAGGTTTTGTCTCTTTGGCAACATGTCAATTTACTGTGACTTTGCTCCATTCCTATTACAGGTCGTTGTCTCATTTGAAACATACACCACCATTGTTTTACAAATAACCCACAATCTGGAAAAGCGTGTTCACATGTTACCGGCATTTAGCCTTTTCTATAACCTACAACAATATTCAAAAAGGCTGCCAGTTTACCTGCTACGCCATCTTTAGTGTCTCTTATCATGGTTAATGAAGACATCATTCTTTATCTCAGTGGTCTTGTTTCATGTTCAGGTGACAGTGGTGCCGGCTGCAGACATTTGGGTAAAAAACAAAACTCCTTCAGGCCAAGTTTTCCTGCTTCAAGGTAAAACATTTGTACATTTCTGAAAGTAAACCAAATTGTTCTAAAAACAACCTGAAAAGGTTTAGGAAAAGCACCAAACATGGAATGCTCTATGTCCTGCGTCTTGTTCCCAGCCCATATGTGACCACGGTTGGAGGAACCTCATTCAAGAACCCATTTGAGGTCTCTTATGAAGTCACAGATTACATCAGTGGAGGAGGCTTCAGCAATGTTTTCGCGATGCCTGACTACCAGGTAATAATAAGGAGTCATCAGCTCTTTTAATGCTCAATTATTGCACACAGTGTCACTGATGCTGTGTCTTTGTGTTCCATAGGCCAGTGCAGTAGATGCATATCTGAAGACTGTGGCAGCAAAACTCCCTCCCGGGTCATATTTCAACACCAGCGGCAGGGCCTATCCAGACATGGCCGCCCTGTCTGATAACTACTGGGTGGTCATCAACAAAGTACCCATGCCCTGGGTGTCCGGCACCTCGGTAAAATATATCACACTCAGTGGCGGCTGGTGGTGAAATTTGGTGGGTGGGCTATCAAATGCCGAATAAATAGTTAACATAGCTGCAAAAGAAACATCACCTATGATGCACACGGTTACATCAATTACAGGTACACTATACTTTTTATTGCCCTACATCAACACTCTGTCTCTCCCTCTCTCTCTCTCACACACACTCTCATTCTCTCTACGCAAAAATGTAAAAAATAAGCCCATTTACAGATATTCTATGTTTTTCTTTTGACTGATTGGTGCTGTTGCTACCTTTGGTTTCACCTAAACTCAAAACAATCTGTTGTAAGTTATTTAAAAAATAAATTTCTCATCTTTTGTGTGCTAGCTTGGGAGGGCTTAGCCCTCTTAGCCCATTTATACCAGCCATCCATGATCACACTTGATAATAATTTTTGGTGAAAGGAGAACTGACAGTGTGACAGAACAGATGGATACTGCCATACAAGCTGTACAAACAAGATACGATGAACAAGAGACATAAAGTCAACAACACAAGTTCAACAAACTATGTCGTAATGTACAAAGAAATGATACTGATTTGCCTGGTTTATAGTTTTCAGGCAGGTTGTTCCAGGGTCTAGAGGCCATGTTGCCACATTTTGTTTGTAACGTTTTCTGTAAGTAGGGATTATTTAGGATCTATGGCAATGATTTGTTTTAGGGTAAAATAATCAAACTAAAAAGGCAATAAATTACAGATATTGCAACCTTTGTTTGTTTGCCAGCCAGCCTGAAAACTTAAGCCCCCTTTTCTCAACGTCAGCGCAGTGCAAGGTTACAGGATATATTCTACTTAACTGGACTGTTTCTGAGAGACGATATAGTGTGTAGTAGTTACCTTGAGTATGAATTGCTCTCTTTATTGTGGGTCATCTCATCCATCGATCTCCGTTCCAGGCATCAACCCCTGTGGTGGGAGGCATGCTGTCTCTCATCAACGACCAGCGGCTGCTTAAGGGCCTTCCCGCCCTGGGCTTCCTCAACCCTCGCCTCTACAAGCTCAAAGGACGGGCCCTATTTGATGTAGGTCAAGTTACTACTAGCTTGTTTTTAGACTTGAAAAATGTAGTTATCTCATATTGCTACTAACATTTTTGAGTCGTGTTCATGCTTTGCTGAGATTTCTTTTAATTTACTTACACTCAGTGGCCACTTTATTTGGTACACCTGTACAGTCTGCTACAATTCAGTACTTTTCTACCATAGATTCACCATGAATGTATAATAGTCTGTTCTTGTAGTTGTATTGTTGGAAATATGTAAATTCGTTGTCATGTTTCTTACTGAGGCCGTAGTTAAAGAGACTGTTGGACTGGACTTAAGAGGTGCTTCTAATTTTTGTCCATATTTATGAACACATTTATGATGCAGTATGCCACCGTCTTTCACCATGACCTCATCGCCAAAAGATATAACTGTATTAGCACCTCTGTGATGGTGTCAAAAGACTGAACATTATAGGCTTCATAAATGTGGATTTAATATAACATTTAGAAAGGTATTATGTTAAACGGCAGTAGAAAGAAACCCCCAACACGTTTTGTAGTCATGGTCTTGTTCCTAAACATAATGCATCCTTGTCTCTAGGTTACCGAAGGCTGTCATCTGAGCTGTCTGGATGCACAGGTTCTGGGTCAAGGTTTCTGTGCTGCGCCATCTTGGGACCCCGTTACAGGCTGGGGGACACCGAACTACCCTGCACTGCTGGCTGCCCTGCTAGCTGAATGACAAGCCACACTCCCATCCAAACTCGACCAGGTGCCTGATATCTAAGGCTGGACAGTGAGTTAAGAGGGAAACAAATGCCTACGCTTTAGATGTATGCCTTTTTATTCAGATTGTTTGTTTGAGGTTGAAACACTGCATTTATTCCAGTCTTCAGGAATGCTTTATCTTGTCATCATCACTTCTATCCAGTTAAGGATATGCTCGACTCTTTTATTAGTATAACTTTGTTTTCTCCAGAAGGATCTGTTTCCTTGCTTCCTTTAATGTTACACTGCAGTTGCCTGTTTTTGCTGTTCACTGCATTTTTAACTGACCCAGATTTCTTGGTGAAGCTGCCTCGACATACACTAAATGGGAAGTGTGGGTAAACTGGTTGCTCTGCATTAAGGACATAAACATAGAACACAAACACCAATTACCTCTTAGTTGTGCACATAAGCCTACTGGAATATTTTTAAAAATATTAATAGTGTCTAATATGTTAGATGTCAATCAAAAATCTGTATGACAGATGCAAGTGACAGTTTAGCATGTAATTGGATACAGCTTTATTTTGTAGTAAGATCTGTTTCGCCATACTAATCTTCAGGGACGAGCTAGGTACAATTAATAATTTCATTAAATACCAAATATTTGCATGCATTTCGAAAAATGTTGCTCATGCATTTGCAGTAAAATGGGAACATACAGTATGTGGCTTACAACTAATAGAATCCTTTAAAAACTTGATTTTACTTTTGTACGGCTTGTTGCCGTTTTCTCTGCGGCTATGAAGTAATCCAAATGCACTGTAGTATGTGGGTTAAAAGTGATTAAGCAATTCTGCCCACCAGCATTGTTGCACTTGTTTTTATCCTTTAGCCATGTAAATTGTTGTGTCAGATGTCTTTTAATGTGAGAGACTGCCTGTGCTGTTTTGGAATTGAATAAAACTGAATTTTTTTTTTTTTACAAAATACTGCCAGACATTTCCTAGTTTCTGTTCCTCAATTGTTGGACTTATTATATTTCATGTGACCGTAAGCTTAACATCTTTGGGCTGCTGCAAACAAACATTTTGAAGACATCACTTTTTTTAATCTTCTTTTCTGATGTTTTATAGAGCAAACAATTTATCAAGGATATAATTTCGAGATTAATCAAAAAATGAAAATTAGTTTGCTGTTACTCCAGAAGATTAGCTTGTAACAGCTAATAACAGATAAGATTACAGCTGGCAAAGTGAATCTATTAAAAAAGACGAAAACTTACATTTGAGGGCAAATTCTGAAACCCTCTCTGGTCTGTGTTTTCTCTGGTGTCTCATCTCAGACAATTGATTTAAGTGGTCAAATCCCTGTCACAGAATTTACTAGCTGTAAGATCTCACAAGCTGCTTAATTTCAGTTTTAAGACATGATAAACTTGTCAATTGTTCATATGCAGTACACTGACAAATAAAAGGCAGAATTTGTCTCACTTCCTTCTTCTATTTTCCATTTAACCACAAGGAAATAAAGACTTCAATATGTTTATCAAACTATTAAAGCTGTTGAGTCAACCTCAAATACTGCTGACCCATTCTGTCGAAATTTAATTGCAAATGTGATGCCTATTGCCGAGCTTCAAGAGAACATGTACCGTTAAAATGCTGTATAAGTTGTCCTAGTGAAACTTTTTAAGTTACGTTAGCGTCACAGATTCACTGACTCGGATCGACTCAATTTGTTTAAAGTGTTACATCCTTATTCTGTATAAATACTGAGCATTTCTCAATACAAAAATGTCCCCATGTCCCAGTAAAACCACCACATATCACTCTGCTAAGCCCAGAAGTTCAAACGGCAGCAGCAGGAGTCTGTTGCCCTGAGAAACTTCATGCCTCTAAGTACGTGCTCTCCACTGCATGAGTCTCGCTAAGACCCCGCTCCCTCTCACCATGACTTGTCTTCTCAAAGACACTTTGTAGCCCCAGGGCAGGGCAGAGGCAGCATCAATGCCGTCTACCAGACACCACTGCCTGCCCCATCAGCCCCCCCAAAAGTTACCCCCCACTATTACTAACTTTGTCATCATGCCTTTTTGTCGTCAATAGGCGTGCCATGGCATTAAACACAACGAGCTCAAAGCTCTGTGAGAAGCCAAGACATGTTCACGTGTTTTGTACTAAATCTCTCACAAGCTGTAGGATTTTCCATCATTGGACAAGGCTTTCTCTTTCGCCTTCTCCAGCGCTGGCACAATGCTAAAATGAAGTGTGGAGACACGATTTTTAACTATCTGAGGGGACATGCACTCGCAGCTGCGTTGGTAGAACAGCCAATAGGAACGGCCTCTCTCAGAAATGACCAGTGATCGGTCAGAGTTGCTTGTCACAGGCCGAAAACAGCCAGGAGGAAGTGCAGAAATCTAGTATTCTCTCAGACCACTTGAATTACAATGTACTGAAATATTATTCTGGAATATTTTCCCAATTATGCCTCAAATAAACAGCTTTAATTATGAGAGGACAAATGACAACTTTTGTATTGGTAGTGCAAGGGGGAAAACATTTTAATCAGTGAACACTATTGAAAATCACATTGCTATTATGTACATTGTTCTGATATTGCCTTGTACAAAATGAAAATATGCAAAGACCCCCCCAATCCCCCCTCGAAACACACTCACATGAAGGGCAAATGGGGAGGCAAAACAAACTGTGAAACCTCTTCCATGAAGAGCTACAGGGACAATCTGACTACGTACCTTACCACAGAGCTTATGACAAACAGTGTACAATATGCACACTTGGGGGGGTGGGAGTGGAGAGTACAAAATTGAAAAGGTGTCATTGCTGAGAATCAATGCAAATTTGTCTATTGCAAAAACTTTGTAACCGGTTGTGTTAAGGTATAAATAAGTTTTTAGGTGCAGATCCATGAATTAACATCTTCACAAGAAGAAACTGTAAATTGTTCCATCCAGGTAGCGCCAAAGTAGGGTAGGATGCCTGAGGGGGTCAGGGTTCTCACAAGTTCCTGGGTCAGACCTCCATACGAATATCAAAAAGTTTGAGGAAAAAGTCACTTCTCTGATTAAACCTTTTATCTAGCGATGATACAAAGGGGACTTCTTTTCTCACAACAAAGCAGGCCACGGGACATTAGTTTGTCAAGGAGCGGAGATGCGGGTCAAGTCCTCCAGTGTATGGTCACACCGTTGTCATTGGCTGGGTTCAGGGCTGATTCACTGGTTGTTTTTGGCTTTGGCGTGTGTGAGGATGTGAGACTTCAGGTTAGTTGACTGGGCAAATTTTTTGTTGCAGCCATCAAAGGGACACACATATGGGCGGTCTCCAGTGTGAATACGCACATGTGTGCGTAAGTTAAAGTCCAGAGAGAATCGTTTGCCACAGCCCTCAAAAGTGCACTGGAGATGAGAGAGACTGAGTTAAAGCCACTGCATGTCTCAGCTTGGCTCACAGATAAATGGATACAGCATCGTTTTTCTTTTCCTTCCAGTATTAGTGAAGTTGAAGAACTATGCAGCTTTCTCCAGAACAAGGAAAATGAAGTGTGACATGCAGACAGTGAAGGAACTCACCTGGAAAGGTTTCTCTCCTGTGTGTACGAGTTGATGCCTCTTCAGTTTTGAACTCTCAACGAAGGCTTTGCCACACTCTGCACAGACGTGCACACGAGGTCCGTGGGTATGCAAGTGCTTCCTCATCGCTGAGTTGTCCCTGAACATCTTGGTACATCCCTGAATGAGGGAGAAACAAGATGGTGCAAATCACTCTGGACATATTCACTTGACAGCGTAGCTCTAAGCAACTAAATTGTCAGCTCACAAAGATTAAATGTTCCTTATAGCATTGTATTGAATACCTGCTGCATATTCTCAGAAAAGTGATGCCAATCAAAGACATACAGTACAACCAAGTAAGCATCTGTTCATGTATTTAACCCTTATCTTTTGCACAGTAATAAATAAACTGGTGGAATAAACAGAACATAGCACTCACTTTGTGTGGACAAGCTATCGTCCTGGGTGCATCATCTTCTTTTACTTTTCTTGGCTTCATTCTGCAACATAAAGAAAAGTGGTTACATCATCATAGACTATTTACACAGAACTATTAGCATTATTGAAACAGACAAACACTAAGCTGTTTACTTAACCACACATTCATTTGATCCCATATTGCATTCAATTCTGCAGAAAAACAGTGTGCTGGTTTAACGATATGAACTGCATTATTTCTTTCCTTTTTGCACTACATTTATGTAATGTTCCTTTAACAAGTTTTTACTGACGCAAACTAGTTTCTCTATTAAGAGCATTTTATTTATTGCAGCCCACTGAAATCAGCTTCCCATCATAGACATAAACACCAACCACTTACCGTGCAAACTCTGCCAGCTGTTTGGGGTCTGACAGGTCAATGCCTGGGATGCCTCCAGGAGGAAGCTTCTTCCCTGTCATGTATTCTGAATAATCTGGAGGAGAGTTTTCACCCGTGATTTGCTCCTCGTGGTCTATGTCCTTCTTGTCATCTGAATGAGAGAGACAGTTGTGTTGATAAGTAAAACAGTGTGTGTGTGAAACAAATTGATTAAAGCCGCTCACAGCTAAACCTTTATCACATCACCTCCACCCCTACCAGTAACTCCTGACAAATTCTCAACGGTTACTTATTTACTACTAATTAAAATTGTGACAGAAAATACAGGTTTGTCCCTACAGTCAGTCTTCAAAACATTTACCTTGTAGACATAGCCACCAAATGCCTGTCATGATCTTTATTTTAACACTAACAGTTGCAAAACAGGGGATTCTAAAAATTTTTTCCATGTCTTATTATGGAGTGACAAAACGGTGTTTAATATTTTGTCATGCAATTTAAATAAAAATCTCCCTTTCACGTTAAAACGACACAGGAATATTCACATTGCCATGTTTACAAACATTTTTAAACAGGCTACAGACAAATGTAATTTCGACATATCCAATTTGACAATGTGAAGAAAATGTGTTTTTCGTTTTTTTGGTCACCCTTTAAACCACACTATTTTCTATACTACAAGAATAAAAAAAATATTTGGGATATCAGTCGTCTATGGAGGAACTAGTTTTGGACAGAGGACCTAGTTCACTTGATCTGTACGAACATCGAAGGTGTATTTAAAGCCTCGGCAGTGTAAAGTATGAGGGGTTCCTGAAGGCATCACCACCGTTACAGTTGAACTGAACTGCGCCACAGCGGCCTAGCGGAGCCAGCTGCACTCGCTCCCACTCTCGCCGCCATCTTCGTCGGCCAAATAAACGCCATTTTTTCGGGCCGCCATACTTTCTAGACCGGGGAAATATGGCGGCGCCCATCGACACATAAAACATGGCTTCCCATAAAAACAAAAACATTTCAAATGAAGTTTAAGTGGCTCAGAGTTGGGAAATAACTCCCACTTTAGCGGAGGACAAGGCCCCAGCTGGGCCCAGTCACACGGCACACACGCTGAGAACAAAGCGAGGAACCAGCTTGCTGGAATTCACACAGGACGCTGAACTTACCCGATGCCCACATAGTAACTGAAAACTCCCCCTCCAAAGTCTTTATCTGGACCTGCTTCTGCTCCCATTTTCGGCCCATTTCTCCTCCGCTCATATAGCTCTTTTTGCCCGCTTTCTTTCCGCTTCCAGCCTTCTTCATCCGGCCTGTCGAGGAGCTTTTCCCGGCAACAGTAACGAGAGTCTGTTCGATAAAGTCCTCCTCCACGGCGGGCACTGGGATGAGGATTTGGTCCTCAAAACCGTCATCCGTGTGCAGTTCGGAGTCATCCTCACCCACCACTTCTTCTCTTGTTTGCACCAGAATCACCTCTTGGTGCGGGTGAATCGAGTTTGGATCATCCGTGTCAAGAGGCTGTAAGGCGATCATAGGCTGGTGTTCACCGTCGTCTCCAACAACTGTTGTCTCGATTGTCTCTACTTCGATTTCGTGCAGTTCGACTATTTCGGCTGGCATTTCTGACCCGTCCGTCTCTATGTACAGGGTGTCCCCCGATGCCATGATGAATGTTGTATTTCCTCACACTTGTATGGTATTTTCACACTCTCGCTTTCCCTGCTGCCTTCACCCAGCGATCCTCCTCCCTCTCCGACAACAACTCTACACTCGTGTACTCTCGTCGCCACAATGATCCAGTTTTGAAGTCTCGCGTGATTTGGATTTAAAAGTCCAGTTTAAATGTGGAAATCTGACCATACCTGTAGCGACTTATTTCTTAATTAAACCGTAAATTATGGCAACAAATGCACTGAAATAAACGTAAATATCTATGTTATCAATTATTTATAGGAAAAATATTCTGTAATTTTTTTATCACAATATGTATTAGTTTAATGCCTCAACAACTCAAGGTATTGTAAATAAAGATGAGTATTGACCAACATTTCAGCTTCTATATTTGTACCATTTATTATGTCATTGCAAATCAAAGTTACACATAGACACATGGTGTGGCTACACATGATTATTTTCATTGCTGAATAATGTGCCAATTGTTTGTTTAATTATTTGATGAAGTGCTTGCTCTATAAAATGTCACACAATAGTGCAAATTTAAAAATTATAATTTCACAGAGGCCAATGTGACACATTTTAAATTGCTAGTTTTGTTTGAGCAACAATGCAAACCCCAAAGATATTCAATTTACAATATAAAACACAGAAAAGCAGCAAATTCTCACATTTCAGATGCTGGAACCAAGGAATACTTTGCATTTTTGCTTGAAAAATAACTAAAACAATTCAATGTTCAAAAAAGATGTACATCAACTGATTTATATATAAACTTAAGGGTGCAAATCAATACACTTCATGTTCTTAATCGAGTGACATTATAATATTATGTTTATGGCATCACTTATATTCTAATAATTCCATTGATATTTAACAGGTTCATGTGCTACAATTACAGATAGTAAAGATAGAAAAATAAATAGAAACATATCTATGGGTTGGTGGTCTCATCAATAAATTGTGGAGCAAACTGCCTAGGTTGTATTTTCTTTTTTAAGATTCCTTTTGCACTAGTTAGCATTCAGAATATCCCTCAAAATAAAGAGTAAAAAAACAAGTGGGAAGATGCAATTGTCCCCATGCTGGAGAGCACAAGGTTGCAGACATTTCAGCGCGTGCACAGCCTGCTTGGTCTCTCCCTGAGCTCGGGGGCGGAGCTTGTGATCACACCTTTGCACCTTCAGCCTGCAACCTGTGTGAGTGGGTGTGCCCCGATACTGTGTTAGGTGACGCACAGAGCGCCACAGAGCTGGTTGCCTCATTCACAGAGAGGATAGTTATGGGGAGGACAGGTGGAAGAGACGACTTTGAATGGGTCTACAATGACCAGCCGCACACTTCAAGAAGAAAAGAAATTCTGGGTAAGAAATGAAAGAAAGAAAAAAATAAGTTATGTTAGCACTGCTGAATTAATTTTCGGGTTAGTTGCAGCCGGAGGATTGTAGTTTTCTGACCACAGCCTACTTATAAAATCGTAGCCGGTTAAACCTGTTTACAAGCTGTTGCTTCAGGAGCTGTCACTCCACAATGGATGCAGGAGGAACGCACGAGTGACATGCCTCTAAATGTAGACGCAGTTTGAATAAGTCATTTACATGTTGTATAAGTTACACAATCCTTCTTTTAAATACATGCAAAAATTTCCTTATAAACTCATTTAAAACTGCTTATTTTTTTAAGCTTGTGATATTAATTACTCCATTAAAAATGTAGCTCTAGCTTTTTAAAAACGTATTTCATTAATAGGTGTTTCTCACATTGCTTCCTCTCACAGTTGACTCAAACATGGGAGGCCACTTCTTTTTAGTGTGAGTGTGGATATCAAAGATAATAAATGAACTTAGTCACCAGTATTGGAGCAAAAGGCATAATGTTAAAATGTGATAGAGAGGAACTGTGACTATTAAACACCTGATGATTTATTTAGTTTTGCTCGAAAATTCTTACAGAGGGCTATAACCGGTTCTTTTTGTGTAAACCAATCTGCTTCTCCGTCATCTTTTTCTCTCACTTGTGAGACAATAACAGCATATTGAAAGCAGGTGCAGCTGACAATGTCCCCGGGCTCACTAGGTAACAAGACACATTCCCTGCTCACACACATTATGAAGTGAGAGGGAATAAGGGAGGATCCCTGATAGGGATTACCATCATTCACCAAACCTCTTTAAACCACGTTATCATTAGTTGAATAATGCAAGAGAATATTTATGTGAACTGTGTTTTGGAGGTACAATCCTTCTTATTCTATTTCTTTTTCAAGGACATCAAATTTGTATAAAGAGCAGTCAGTGTTTGGTAATTTGATTTATCATGTATTTTTTAAAACCGTTTAGATGAACAAGATCTAAACCTGTTGATGTATACTTGATCCTGGCTCGGTCCACCAGTCACACGCTTGCAGGTGATGGGTTGTTTGACACCACTGATCCTTGAATTATTAAAGTGTTTTGTTTTAATTATCTTCTGCCCTGCTCTGATGGGAGAGACAGCGGGATGAGCGTGTCAGAGGCCATTGAGCCTCACTTCCTTTCACATGATCATATGAGATATTTTGATTGATAAGCGGTTGCATGAGTTGAATGGCTCGTTGTCTGACATGTCTGCAGCTTGTAGGCTTTGGCTCGACTCCAACACCATACTTCATATTTATTACCTGCGTATTCAAAGTCTGACCTGTTCGGTCACACGAATCATTAGACGCTGCCTGATTGTTGAACAATACATGATCTGTTTGTTTGTCTTGTGGTGCAGTTGATTTTGAAATCATGTTTAGTTGTAACTTGAGGCTGAAATCTTAGGCTGAAAACTTGTTGCCTCTTTGAAATCCAGTCATGGCTTTAAAGGATGTTCTGCACTGTGGCTGGAAGCATTTCAAACAGATTGTTTTATGATGTCTGGTTATTGATTTAACTTTATACCTTGAGGAGTGGGCTGCAACGGCAAACACCTAACATTGTACAGCCCATAAACATGCAACAAGTAGCATGAGGAAATGGCACATTGGTGGTGAGTTTAAATCATACAGGAGTTAAAAATTAACCTGAACTAAATACTACGTTGGAGCTATATATTTAGAATTTATTGTTTTATAATGACTGACTGTAGGAGGGGCAGTAGGAAATTCCTCTTTGCTAAACATTAACTGAATAAAGAGGATTTAGGAGGTGACATGCAGCAGAAGCGCCACTGAAAGGCTCCACTCTCTGGCGTTTTAACCATTAAGCTACCAGGGTGAGCCAAATTTGCCTATAGCCAACCTGAAAACAAAGAAGCAGGCATGATTTGCATGAGCCATCTCCAGGGGGTGCACTACTGCTCTTTAACTCCTGGGATGATGCATTCTAGATGTATAGAACAAATGCCTTTCTGTTCTGTAAGGTGTGGCCAGTTACAAACTGAAACATCTAAGCTCTTTTGTAATAGTGACCTTTTTCTGAACCACTCCCTTGTATCTCCTGGAGTTTCTTGTCCCTCAGCAAAACAACACCTCCGCCAATTAAAAAATGACTTTTGTCAGCAAGCTCTTCCCAGGAGAACGGCCGGTACATTTCCACATGCTTGACTGTGTACTTTGGTTTACCCAGTATCGTATCGACCCAGCTTTTGAAAAAGACAGTCCTGCTACACCTACGGTACCTCCTACAGCATTCATAAAAGAATTAAAATGATATTAATCTAATATTTTTTCTCTCCCTCTCCACTTCTTCCATTAACTATTTCCTTCTTCTCATTTGGCTTCCTTTGTTTTTCAACTCCTTACCTTTTCTCTTTCCTAAACCTTTAATCCCTTTCTGCTCTGCTTCCTTTCTTTCCCAATCTCCTCGTCTCTGTCCATAACCCTTTTCTGTCTGCTTCTGTCCTCAGCCAAATATCCAGAGATCAAGTCTCTGATGGGTCCAGATCCCCAGCTGAAGTGGGTGGTGTCAGGCATGGTCGTAACCCAGCTCCTGGCCTGCTACCTAGTCCGCGACCTCTCCTGGAAGTGGATCTTCTTCTGGGCTTACGCCTTCGGAGGCTGCATCAACCACTCCCTGACTCTGGCGATCCACGACATCTCTCACAACGTGGCATTTGGCAACAAGCTGGCCAAGTGGAACCGCTGGTTTGCTATGTGGGCCAACCTGCCCATCGGGCTGCCTTACTCTGCCTCCTTTAAGAAGTACCACATCGACCACCATCGGTATCTGGGTGGCGACCAGCTGGATGTTGACATCCCCACAGACATTGAGGGATGGTTCTTCTGCACCCCGGCCAGGAAGGTTGTCTGGCTCTTCCTCCAGCCCTTCTTCTATGCCCTTCGCCCATTGGTGGTCAACCCAAAGCCAGTGGGTCAGATGGAGATCCAGAATGCAGTTGTTCAGTTCACAGTGAACTTAATTATCTACTATCTGTGGGGACTGAAGCCCATTGTTTACCTAATTGCAGGCTCTATCCTGTGTATGGGACTGCATCCTATCTCTGGACATTTCATAGCTGAGCACTACATGTTCCTGAAGGGACACGAGACATATTCGTACTATGGACCGCTGAACTTGATAACCTTCAACGTTGGGTATCACATGGAGCACCATGACTTCCCGAGCATACCTGGCAGTAAACTACCTCAGGTGAGACGGTCTGCTCGTTGAGCTGTAGAGAAGGAGGATATTTGCAGCACTTGCATCACAAACAGGTGTGGCCAGATAAGACAGGCCTTTCAGAATCTAGACAAAAAGGTATCGGCAAAATGCCACATGACATTTTTTCAATAAAGGGCAAATATTTATCAGATGAAAGGCCAGACTTTGTAACTGATTAACGGCTGCCTCTCCAGAGTCACTACAGCATGAAGAGATTCAGGGTGTGATATCTGGCCTTCTGACACAGCAGACTGCTGCTTTTTTTGTTTGTTTGAAAATGCTTTCGTTTATATGCTAGTTGTCCTCTCAGAGGGATTATGACCCTTTTTAGATCAGAATGATCTGTTTTTGATCTATCAAGTGATACAGTTTTCAGGATTGTGCTCCAAATTTCGATATTTTTTGAAGAAAGTAAAAGGCCTTTGTGAGAAGAACTTGTGCATTGCATTTCCCTGTTGACTCTCTACAGCTGTCATTAACAATTTTCATTCTTTTTCTTTCTCACTTGTGATGCTTTCTTTTTATTGGCAGGTCAAGGAAATCGCAGCAGAGTATTACGACTGCTTGCCTCAACACACTTCCTGGACCCGAGTATTATGGGACTTTGTGTTTGACGACAGCATCGGCCCCTATGCCAGAATCAAACGGAAATACAAGCTAAGCAAGCAGGAATAGATCTGTGACTGATTATGTTTATCTTTAAACAGGAATGTTAATTTCAGTTGTTCAAAATCTATGGACCACAATGAAATATCATTCTATATTCTAGTTTAATGGTGTTTTTTTTCCCCCTGTAGTGTGTATCGTTGTCACTGTCAGTAAAGCATATTGGACATTCTTCACTTGGATCAGTCAGGAAATGGGAATTCAGACATAAGCTAGATGGGCTGTCATTCTGACGTAGTGAGAACATTTCCTGTATTCAGAGGGCAAAATGTTGACGAAAGCTAATATTTTCTTAACTGCAGTTGGAGGCAAAACATAATAGTATTCAACAGAAAAATGACTCGTGGGATAATGGTCGCATGCATTCTCATTAGATACAACAGAGATGTCACTGGCTCTGTGGTTTCCTTTCCCACCTTATAAGCATCACGTCAGGCTTCTTAAGAATTTCTGAATGTGAGTGGAGGCTCACAAAGCCTCTCAGATTACCTAACACAATTTCACATCTATCATGCAGAGCAGCGCTAGGGTGCAAAATGAGCACTGAAATGTACCTTGTAGCAAGAAGAGTCTGTGATGTCCCGTTCTGCTTGTTTGCAGCTGCTGTGCTGTAAAAAAATATGGCTTGATTGCATTTGCAGGGAGTGGACAAAATAACAGAAACAGCTTATAATGCAAAAAAGTACTTCTTTCGAAAATTCCAGTTTTCAGTGGGAGTCTCATAATGTTTTTCTTTTTTTTTTGCTGCTGAATTAAGTCAGTGGTCATTTTTCATGTTGCTCAGAAAATATCCCATACAGTCTCTTTCAGTCAGTGTTAGTGAGAGTCTTACTGTGACCACTGGTCCTCTGTGCTCATACATCTTTCCCAAATTTGGCCTCTTTGCACTTTCGAGATCAGCACGTCATTTCTGGGTGGTCATGAGTCCGGCACACCAACAATTCAGGCAGAAGCTCAGAATCACCCCTGTGCCAATTTTACAAATGACATATTGAGTTTTCATGTTGTCAGTATTCAAGGCAACATACGTGAAAATAGGCCAAATATTCACTGCAGCTGCTCCCAGAGCCAAAATACAAACTGATGTGTAACAAGGTCAAGACAAATAAAGGTGTTGACGTAGGCCAACAAAAGAAAACAGCATGAGCACTGACTTTCACTCAGTGGAAGTTTTTTACCAACAGCAAACCAACACTTCTGAATAAGAACATACACTTTATCAAGTCAGACTTCACTGCAGAGATGCTGCTGTTATTGTTGTTGTTGATGATGGTGTTTCTCTTATTTTGTCCCACCCACTCTACTGTATGTGTTGTGATTAAGAAGCATGTTATTTGTTTCTATTTAAAAGACTGTACTACATATAAAAACAGTAAAATATCTTTATAAGAAGAAACTACCATAAAGAATATGAGTTAGTGCTTGATTTGCCATTTCCTGGTTTGCTCCTGGTCTGTGGTAACCACACATGACCTTTTTCTTTTATTTTAACATGATTAAAATATACCGTGAAGGAGAAAACCATATAAACATGTACCAAAACAGAAGGGAGAACGAACACACACACACACACACACACACACACACACACACACACACACACACACACACACACACACACACACACACACACACACAGCAGGATATTGTGTAGATGGCTGACACAGTCTATTGTTTTTGTTTGAATGAATTTACTTCCAGCTTTTAAATCAGAACGTAGTTGAGAGCGGACAGAGTGGATAGAATGCAACAACCGATATTCAGCCAAATCCTTCCCGCAAAGACACATTTAGCTACCATCACGTAGGCCTACCATTCACTTTCTGCACATTCTTATCTAGGTAAGATTTGCATATTGCCAGAGCAACCCCCTTAATTATTTTCACATCGCTACCATTATCAAGTTCAACATCTCATATATAGAAACGGGAATCTTCATGGAAACAAACCACTATAATAAATGTACCACCGTTTGTATTTTTTTAATTTTTTTTTTCAAACCAAATAAAAAAACTAATTCATAGAGATGGGGGGTTTCATGCATACTTGGGAGGTTCACAAAGCATAGGATGACTAATAGATAGTACTACATTGTTTTATATCTAGGTAAAACCAGGTGGCACATTTACAGTTATCGGCCTGTTTTGTGAATGATCCCCAAGTTTTAATGATCTCACACATTTGAACAGGTAGAGAGAAACGTGTACCTCAGTCACACTGGAGCTGTAGAGCAGACTGTTACTGAGTGTTATTGGATTAACTGCCAAAATAATCCATCGCTCGTTCTTAATGTGTTATGCCTTGGATGAGGAGGTCATTGAAGTGGCTAATTGTGGTTCAAACATTAACATGTTTTCCAACATCTCTGGAGAGAAAAGGTTAGACACACAACACCAGTATGAACAAGGTCATAAAAAGCCATTTTTTTTTGTTGTTGTTGTTAAATACTCCAGTTGAGGGCAGGTGAGTCTGCAGCACCATTCTACCCATATTGTGCTTGTTATCTTTAAATACTTAGGGATAAACTAAACAAAAAGAAAAAGAAAATATAAAAGGCTGACATAAATGGTGTGCAAGATTCCTTTTTCCTTCTATAATATCAATAAAATACTCATTGTCATCAACAGCATCATCATTATCACCACAGTTTTTAAATAATAAAACAGTAAAAACTTAGAAAACAAAAATATTTTCTTCTTAAGACTTGGACTGAACAGAGAACAAAGAGTTGCAACACTGGGCTGACTGAGTCTATAGGTGCACAGAGAGGACCACAACACCAAACTCAGCACGAATGTCCGTCCATCCCTCAATTCATCTTCTAGTATACTTTTCATCCTCTGTTTGAGTTCATCAGTCCTTCAACACTTTCTTTATCCATCCGTCTCTTTCCTCTGTCCCTATCTCATTAACCCCCTTTCTCTCTTCTTCTCTGTTTCTTTCTTCCATTTTCGCCGTCCAGCAGGCTCAAATGTTGGCACAACATCTCTGCAACGTGCATCGAGGCGTCGCGAGGTCACAGAAACGTTGAGAGAACATTCGCTGGTCCTCGTGTCTGTGCATCTGCATGTCCATCCTCCTCCAGCTCCTCCTCTCGCTCTCCCCCTTCTGTTGCTCAGATGAGATTATGATGTACTGATTCTGCCGATTTCTTGTCTGATGGCTGCAAGAGAAGAATGCGGCAGTTTAGAGAGCAACAAGGCTTTGCACTCGCCAGTCGTTAATCAAATGTGGGGAAAACCTGGAATTGCAATGAATTATTAATGTCGTAAACAAGCTTTTTCACGTTCGCATTTCACTCAAAATGGTAACATTTAACTGCCAGTGAGATGTAGTCACTAATGTGTACAAAAGATTAAACATGCTTTGTGCCTCAGGATACTGCAGTGAACTTCACAAGCATTGCTTACCATTAATGATTTCATCTTTCACCTTATGCAACTCACGTACAACTTCATCCAAAATTTCCTGCAAAAGAAGGCATGCTTGTGAGTTCACAGGATGTGCAAAATCGTCCTCTCTCCGTCTACTCTGCACAGTGCAAAACCCATATAATCCTTTATGTAATAAAACACATAATACCAACCTGTTTCATCCTGTCAAATTCTGTGTCTGCTTCACTAGTGCTGCCGATGGGTCTCACTCTGCAACACAACAGGACTGAATATAAAAGCAGCCCAGCCTTTCTTCAGCGGATGAGTAATACACAGTGTGTATTTGAGGATTATGTGCCATAAAAAGGGTATTTTTGTTAAATGTAACCACAACACCACAGCATTTCTGCCTGTAGTGCAAAGGATGGGATTTATGCTGAAATCTCTGTGGTTAATGAAGTTTGCTTGTTCATCTGAAACACACTCTCAAACACTTCCTCCTCCTCTTATCTACAGACCTGGACACCAGCGAGGACTTGTCTGCAGAGTTGGATCGTTCCCACGGCTTCTTCACAGCATCTGACAAGATGGAAAGAATAAATTTAATCAAACAACTCAGCCTATAAAGCAGAGAAGATACCTTACAAGCTGCAGCTTTATAGAACTAGTGTACTGGCTGTGTTAAATAATATTCTGGCAAGAAGTCTGTTCTGTACCTGTTGAGTTCTGCTGACCTGGCCCTCGACCACTAGAGTCATCCTGCAGGAAAGAGAGAAATAAATTATCGCTACACAACAGTCAATCAGTTTTACTGTAAGTTTCCCAAAGAGGTTAAACTTTAGAATCACATTGTGGAGAGCTACACTAGAAGATTGATAACACTCTCATATCTAACAATGAAGCCACTCCCACAACATACACAATTGGCCATTATCTTTCTAGTTTTTGCACAGATTAAACAAAATAATATGTATACAGTGGATTAATAAGTGATCTTTACAGGAACCAGTAGGTGGATTTTGTTGCCTCTTTGTGGCATAAATCTTCTCTAACATTAACAATTTCCCAAAATATCAAACTATTGCTCAAGACAAGGCACAAGACTTACTTCATCAGGTTTCTCTGAAGCTTTCCGTCTATGAGGGAGGAAGCGAGTACACGAGCAAACAGTGAGATAGACACAAAAATCGTCCAGTGACTTTTACAGAAAGATTGAGACATGGAGAAAATACTGGAACACAAGAGCTTATTTCCTTTTAGAGATAAACATTTACTGCAGGTGAGGCAGAACCAGGAAGACCAAAAGGAAAAGGTTGGTGTAATATGTGAGAGAATGACACAACAGGTATTTTCTCATGTTTCTGATTAATGTAGTGGTCAGGTGAGAGGTGTTTGTGTGTGTGTGTGTGTGTGTGGCTGTTTTACCTGCGAGCTAGTAAGGCATTCATCTCCTGCATCAGTCCCTCCCCACCACCACCACTGCCACCACTTGACCGGTTGGAGTCACTTTTGCCACCAGACCCAGGCGGACTGCTTTCATCCTGACGAACACAATATAAAATGCGTTTCAGTTTCATGCTGGGGGTGCGGTTTCAGGACTGACAGCATTGTGTCCTCACCCCTCATTCCCATAAAATACACAAATAACATGGCTTCAACAATCAACACCTGATAAAACCAGAAGGACTGGACACGGAGGCTCACCCTATGTACTTTGCGTAGTTTGGCTCCAGCCAGTGCTGCGGCCAGTCCTGAGGGTTGGTGCTGGACTCCAGGCGGGCCCCCAGGAGGCCCTCCACCAGTGGGGAGTGGAGGGGGCATGGGTGGGGGCACTGCCATTGGGGGCGGTGGACCCGGTGGTGGTGGTGGGGCTGGAGGACCAGCCATGGGTGCTGGAACTGCAGCTGCAGGAGGCGCCACAGAGAGCATAGCTGGGTGACCTGCAGAGACAGGGGGGCCTGGGAGGGGCAGAGTTTGATGTTGGTTAATTGCTGTATGGGTTGATTTACCTTTGCCCTTTGGAAGGTTGTATGAAGTCCGCCTGAGGAATGATATGAACTCTCACTGAGTAAGAAAAACCGAATAACTGCAGCAAACTGGAAATGATTTACACACTAGAGGTATTTATGATGAGAGAATATTGGTTATTTGGTAAATTGACTGATTATAGATAGCTTTCATAATGCGTAAATGTGTAAAGTTTTCAGATTTTTCTACTTCAAGGGCAGCCATTTGATTTCAGTGCCAAGTTTTATTGTGGTCTCATGGTAATACAGTTGCAAATGTGCACGGTTTTGAAAACTCCAGCTTGGTGGTTCATTAAGTGCTTAAGGCAAACGTCCAAGATGCCTTAAAACAACACACTGCTGAAGCCTGCATATCATCCTGTCATGTCTATGTTTGCAACATAGCTTGTGAAAGTGACAGCAGCAGCCATATAAAACAGCAGAACAGATTCTTGAACCATGACACAGAGGGCAATAAAAACTGCCTGCAACTGCATAACCATGTGACAAAGTAACTTTAAGGCGACAAAACGTTGACTTTGATTAATTCAAGTGGGTTATATAGTCTTTGCAGGATGACTTCCAGGGCATACTTAAATGAAAACTACAATGTCTCAATCTAGGTCTGGTCAATCTAAAAAATGTATGTCATATATTAGCATTAGGGCTGTGATGCATTTTTAGTGTGCTGTCCCTGTACACCAGCCCATTGGTTCTGAAATGAACCTGAGATTTAAGCGCCGACTTTGGGCTTTAATTTGAGGGTGGTGACATCCATCAGATGAACAGTGTAGAAACTGTTACCCCTTTTAACACAGTCCTGCAGCACAAGTTCACACATCCTGAAATAAAGTAATAATATTTAATATTTGCTTGCAGATCCATTGCAGTCAATGACTTCCTGGAGTTTATGATGCACTGATATCTGTACGCTCTCCTACTGCAGCCAATTCGGGGACATTTTTGCTTCAGTGTTGTTTTCAGTACATGAAACACCTGTTGGGCTGGATAGTGGTCAGGTGACTGACTTGGCTAGTCAAAAACATTCAAATACCGGGCCATAAACACACATAAACACTGGTTGCTTGCCTGCATGTTTTACACAGAAGACATTTTGAAGTTTCGCAGTAGGTGTAAATAATAAAAGGAATGATGTCTGAATTCCATTTAGCCGCTTCAGCTTCGAGGTCACGCTGGCTCACTGTCATGTCTTGCTGTGACACTTGAATAGAACGGAGCCATCGTTAATGCTATCAGTAACACCTGTGCTTTTCGTGCTACGACAAGTCAAAGGGCCATTGTCCTGCTGCATTGTGCTGAAACAGGAGAACTATGTATGAAAGGGTCAATGAGTTCTGCGCTGCTCAAACAGTATTTTAAAGGCTCTGCAAGACCACACAGGTGTTTGTTGTAGTCAGGTTTATGTCGCGTAGAAATGTTATAAGAATTATGCAGTGCCACAAAACATAATAGGACTGAGTTGTGTTACCCTTTAAGTGTTGTGCGCAGATGACACGTGCATGTTTCATGTGTAACATTATAGGTGAGGGGCATTCACTAGAGTGACACTCTCTTGCATATTAGCCCAGACACACAGACACAGACACACAGACACACATACACACACGCACACACACACTGTAAAACATAGAACATCCCTCTGCTGAGAGACTACCTCCTCCTCTCTCCTCATACTTACTGCTGCTGGCCATGGGGGCCTGCTGGGGGACGGGGGAGGGGGTCTTCTTGGGCGAGCCCCCGTCAGACATGGCAGTGTAAGAGGGGGGTGAGGAGGAGGAGGAGGAAGTGGTGGTGGGGGGCTGGGCCTGCTGGTAGTACACCTGCTGCTGTTGTTGTTGTGGATGCTGTTGCTGCTGAGGGTGGAAGGTGGATGCGTACTGGGGCTGGTGGCTGGGGGCGGGGCCTGGGGCTGTCTGGCCTGTCAGAGGGGGCAGGGGGATGGCCTCACAGTACTGCGGGGTGAGTGGCAGATGCTGAGAGTGAGGAGAGTAGGAGTCGTCTGGCTGGCCGTTGGAGTGAGGGTGGAGCTGGTGCTGGGGGTACTGGTGAGGGCCCGTCACGGTGCTTGGGTCAAGAGGTGGGGGCTTCATCCTAGTGCTCAGGGGTGGGAGAGGGTGAGCCATCGGGAGGATGGGCTGCGGGGGCAAACCCTGCTTCACAGGCATAGCCATCATAACTGGAGGGGAGGAGGAAGGGGGCAACTGGGCGTACATTTGCTGCAAATGGGAGGCGGACCAGGTGCCGTGTTTAGGGGGGAGCATGATGTCTTGTTGCTGCAGCTGCTGCTGAAGGTGTAGCTGGCGGGCTGCTGTGGGAGGAGACAGGGGGATCTGACGGACCTGTCGGCCCTGGGTGGGCACTCCCGCCTGGACTGGGGAAAAGGCTGAGGCGAGTGAGGTGGAGAGCTGGGAGGAGAGCTGGGCCTTGTCCCTAGCAGCCCCCACCTCTTTCTCCTGAGAGGGAGAGGAGGAGGTGGAGGAGGGAGGAGAGGAGGAGGCCACACGGACGTAGGAGGGTGGCAGTGTGCTAGCCCTGTACTGTCTGTACTCAGGAGGAGTGTCTGGGTGGGTGGGAGGGGTGGAGACTTTATATTGGAGAGTGGAAACGACTGTGACGGGCAGAGAGAGAAAGAGAGAGAGAGAGAGATACAGAGAGAGAGAGAGAGAGAGAGAGAGAGGAAGAGGAGATGCAGACGAAGAGGAGGACGGAGGAGGGCAACAAACAAAGGAAAACAGAAAAGAGAAAAACGTGAGAAGAATGAAAAGCAACCAACTGAGCAACCAAGCAAGTAAAGATGAGAAAATCAGGAGCAATCCAAAAAACGGAAGCCAATAGCAAATAAGAAAGAATCAAATTATCATAAAAAGAACAAGCAGCAGAATGCAACATGACTGAGCCATGGTCAGAAAGCATATGGCATTTCCCCCCAACAGTAGCTGGAAGAAAGGGATGGCAGTAAAGCATGTTGCAGGGACAGGGGGGTACTGATATCGCCACTGACAGCAGGGACAAAGGGGGATGTTTAAGTCTGTATGTGCATTTAAGGGGCAGACTTGAACATTTATATATGTGCATGGATAAAAAAGCATAAGGGCGTACAGACCGGGGGAGCAGTGGTTGAAACTAAAGTGGGAGAGACTAACACAAAACCACACTGGGGGAGCCTGTTTACCTAGGAACCTACCGTATTAGGGTGTGGAATCTCTGGCATTTGTTAAGGATGAAATCACCTGTTTGCTGTGGGAAAGTAAAGTCTGCTTGACCCGACACTGATCCCTCATTAAAAAAAGACAAAGCAGAGCAAACATCCATTTGCTCCGCTGCAAAGTTGTTTATTGACAGCTGGAGTGTGTGCCGTGAGGATTTTCTGTTGACCGTTTATTTCTAAAATGTTTGTGTAGCTAGGAGAAAGCGCTACGCCAGCCTTCAATTCATTTTGGTCTCCAGAGCAGCCTGTGAAAGACAGTGTGTGTGTGTGTGTGTGTGTGTGTGTGGTAACACAGCTGGGTGTGGGCGCGTTTGTTTAAGCCTCACCTGATCCTGACGTTCGTCGCTCCCTCTCCTTGTGCGCCATCTGATGTTGCTCCATCATCCTATGGATTGTAAGGTTATAACACTACAGTCCAGAACATTGCACTGTCCTCAAATTGAAATCTGAAGCTGCGTCTCAGGATTAGCTTAGAGGTATCTTCATCTGAAATGCTTTGCTCCACATGCTCAGAATTTTCTTTATCTATTTATTTCTGTGCAAATGCAGCTTCGTGTTTGCTCTTGTGTGCGGCGGTTGGAAATCGTACCTCCTCTGTGCCTCGCTCTCCTCTGAGGAGGGCCCATTTTGGCGCTGGACGACTGGACCTGAAAGACACGAGGTGGACAAAAGATCAACTGCATGAAAACACCAACAAAGAGCATCAATGGAAACATCAGCAACCCCGACACCCCTCACGCCTCAGCCCTCTGTCCGTGTTAAGTTCCTCCTCTCTGTTCTCTTTTGTTCTGTCTAAATTCGTCATTTTACACCTTGTTTGTTTTCACTCTTTCTCCTCCTCCCACTTCTTCCTTGGTGTTTGTCTTTCTCTCCTCTTCTTCAAACCATCTTCTGGTGGTCGTTGTCTCTGCTCTTTCTCCTTCTTGTTTATCCTCCTTTCCTGTTCTCCTGACCTGTTTTCCCCGTTCTTCATTATGCTGCTTTTGTTCGTTGCATGTATTTCTCAGCATGAAAGTGCATTTCATCACTCTGCATTTAGTTTCTATTAGTTTTTATTACATATGTTCTCTCATGCTGTTGAAATGTGCAGCTATCTCGTGTCTTTCTGGACTGTTTGTAGGATTCGCTGTGTGCAACATCTTTCAGTCATTGCATAAGATGAGTGAGATCAATAAGGACTAACTGTGAGATACATTTCCATCTGTAAACAAGCCCTCAAAACTATCTTATGTAAAACCGTCCCAACAGAGAGCTCAGGAAGCTGTGTTTATTGACTGCACTGAGCGCAGCAGGCATCATGTGAGGTACTTTGCCCTGGAGAGCCGACAAGCTGTTTAGAATGTAATTTGCCCAACATGCTGCCAGCCACAGGAATCTCGACTGTAAACCACAGCAGAAAAGAAGCTCAGAGAGCAAAAGAAAAGATCATGCAAATGTGAAAACATATGTAACATGAGCTACAGGGCAATAATACATGGGGTTGGCTGTCTGTATAAGAGAATTCATCAGTGTTTAAGTCACCGTGTCGGCATTGTTTTGTGAAGTTACCATCACCCACATGATTATCTCAGTTTAGCACTTTGCTTGTTGACCAACTGCAGACAGGCTTCAGCCCCCCGCCTCAAAGTGACAGAGTTAGAGCCTCATTCTGGGGCGGCTATTAACAGGGAGAGCGCTGATCACATATCACCAGAATACCAGTCATTAAACGCCCATCGTGACATCAACAACACCCACGGGTGATATTTCCGTTGACTGCGTCTGGAGCATGGGGTGGGCGGGCAGGGCCACGGGGGCAGTCGACACGAGGCAGAGCTGTGGCTTCAAAGCATGGTCTGGATCACAGCGAGGGTTGAAAATGACCATTACAACTGCGTGGGATTTCTTTTACCAAGTGCAATTTATTGCAAAGTTCACCTGAGCCTTCTGTATTTTCACATTCACTGCAATTTTGCATCGGATGTGCACGTTTTGACTGTAAGACAGAGCCATACAAGAGATTTCCATTAATAGACTACAAAGGTTTTTGGCTAAAACGTGACTCCTTTTGCCTCAAACTCTTCAACTTATTACCTTTAACATATATTTGTAATTCCTGACCATATGAATGAAAGTGACTTGACTTTTACTCCAAAGATTTAAAGGGTTAATTTAGGTTTGTTTAAGTGGGCTTGTATGAGGAACTTATGCATAGTCAGTGTGCTGCCTACAGTAGATGGTGGCTGTCATGCTCCCAGTTTGGAGAAGCAGCCGAGAGCACCAGCACGGAAGCTAAGCAGCAAAACTAAACGCAGCAAAACATATTTTAGCCACTTAAAAAAAGGCCACCTAACAAATTGTGAATCAGTTTAAGCGTACGCTATATTTAGGATATCTGCTTTACGTTGCCATCAGACAGACCGTTTCTAATGAAGAACTCCCTTGACAAAAACAATAATTTTACATTGCAGAACATGGGAGTTGCTGGTCGCTCTCTGTCTCAATTGGTTTTGTTGGTTTTATTGTGTGACTTTGTTGTTTTAAAACGTTAGTTCGGAGAAACTATCCGCCCCAAGCAGCGGTAGAAGAGTATCTCCTGTGCTCTGCAAGGTAAAGTGACTGTTTTTGTCAAAGCACCCCGGTGGCTTTGAAGAGAGCAGAGATGGATATAACGGCTTCAGTTCCCTGTTGGAAAGGGCTGTCTGACGTCAAGGTGAGGCCGTGAAAATATTCTAAATATAGCCTACACTTAAACTGATATTGATTTTTTTTTTAGGTGCGTCTTTTTTTAGGTAGCTATGTATGTTTTGCTGCTGCCCCCGCCCACAGCAGTACATCGCTCGGCTTCTGTGCCGGTACTTGTACTGCTTCTCCAAACTGGGGGTGTGCCGACTGCCATCTACTGTAGCCAATACACCGACTACACCAACTATCCCTTTAACATAAAAGTGGTGGTTTTACTAACACTAACTAACAGACTAAGAATGCAGGTATCACTTGCTGATAATGACATATTACCACAGCTGACCTGGTTAGTAGATTTCTTTTGTTGTGTTACTATAACAAGACACACAGACAAAAGAGGTGAGGCTTGAAGATGTCTCGTTTTCTAGCTCCTTGACACTCCCCTGAACTCTGCTCGTTAGTCCATGATAATTATGTGCTCAGCTGGAAAAACTGCACATTAAATTGAACAAATATCCTGAGGGATAAAGGCAAAGAAACTCCCTCTGTCTACAAGACGAGTTGACACTGAAATAAAATATAACAGTTTGCTTTGATCAGGTTTAATTAAGCTTTTTAGAACTTCTTTCAGATCACAATGAATGCGATGCTAAAAGCTGTGTGATGGCCGGCAGCAGAAATGCTTGTGGGACTTGTATTTGTTTGCATCAGCAGCAATATTTGTTGCACAGACATAAATTTCCAAGGAGTGATTCAGGAATATAAACATACAGGTACAAATATGACAAACACACAATGTGGTGCGCGCACCTGCCGACTCCCTGGCTCACCTGCCATCAATTATTAATCATTATGTATTTTTGGTGGTGACTCTTCGGGGATTCACTCTCAGAACACAACCCGGGGCTTTTTATTAACACTTCACAACCTTTCTGCAGACATTAATGATATAGATGTGAAGATGACAAACAATAAAATCACCCAGTGTATCTGTGCATATGTGTGTTTGTGTTTCTGCTGCAGATAAGGTGTATGGCACAGCTGAGGCTGTTGCCACGGTGAAGTCAGAGAACAGGTTGGAGAACAGCAAGCCCAGGGGAGGGCCTGATCATACTTGTCAGCATTTTATGGGATCTCAGGAGACTAATGGGTATGTTATGTGTCCTCCCTCTTGTCATTTTTTCTTTAAAAACAATCTCTTTGATAAGATAAGAGTTTTATTAAACTTCTATTAATCCCCAGCCGGGGAAATCCGGGTGTTACAGGCAGCAGGTAATAGCAGTAGGAAAAAAATAGTAACAGAATAGAGAAATAAAAAAAACAAAATAAAAGCTGACTATACATATGTACATTTTATACAAAGGACTATATAAAAGAAAAAATGTGTAAAACATATCTATTGCCATAAAAAATACTGCCAAAAATTCTGTAGAATTTCATACTTTTTGCACAAATTGCGCATGGTGGGTCCAGATAGAGTAAGTACAGCATTTACACTACTGCACAGTAATAAATACTGTATATATGTGTCACAGTAGAATACCAGACCACCTTTACCACTTCTCTGTCTTTCATCCTGATCCTCAGTCTCTCTGGATGTTTTTTGTGTAAAATATTGGAACTTGTAGGGCATCAAAAAGTGATTTAAATGAAACCATCATGTTGAGAGGCAATATCACTACAAACACAGACATCTGAAAGTCTGAAAGTAGACACTGCTTCTTGTAAAGGGCCGCAGCCACAACGGTTGGGTACCAGTAGTTTAACAGTTAATAAATGCATTGTATTTTGCAAGCTTATCGTATGTTTTATGCAAAATCTGACCTTGCAAAGTAAATGCGGCTGTCAAATAAATAAAGCAGCATCAAAAGTACAATATTACCAGCTGACATGTAGTGGAGTCGAAGGATAAAGTAGCATAAAATTGAAATGCTGTACACCTCAAAAACAGATACTCTCCATCACTGTAAATAACACAATGCTCTCTTTTTCACAGTAAAAAAATGGCTGATGCACAACTTCTGCTACCATGAAAACATGCACAGCTGGTGAACACATGTGTCTACAGCACAACACTTACTGAGGATGATGATGGCTGAAGAAACCCTCCTGAGGACACCGGGTGAAATCTCTGGAGTCAGCATGATGAGATACTATGTGATACTTTCTAAGTCCCTGCGTTACTTCTTTCAGCATCAAACAGCGGAAGAAATGTGGTTAAGTAAGTTAAGAAGTGTTTCGTCTTTGCCTTGCATGACGAGGCCCATGATCCCACATCCAAATGCACCCAAACAAAAAAGGAGGGCTGCCCTGTGAGCGCGGAGGGGTACGACACCAAGGCTCCATATGAGATATTTTAGCCCCCACCAATGGGAGAGTCACAAGGATGGGATGACACCGCAGTTAAACACTCACAGATATTCTCTCTCTCTCTATCCTATCTGTCACACACACACACACACACGCGCACAAACACACATACACACACACACACACACACACACACGCACAAACACACATACACACACACACACACACACGCTGCTTATAAGTAGCTCGTAACCAGAGCTGGTCAGATGCTATTTAGTAAACCAAGAGTAGGCGTGATTTTGGCTTCAAATACAGTTCAGGGTTCAAACTGACTTTATTCACTGTCCATGTTTAAAAGAACTACAAATCTACCGGTTTCACTAATCTTGCTGCACCCCTGCTACACAGAGTTGTCATGTTTTACTTTGAAAAGCACTTAAAAGTAAAGCATTGCAATGAAAATGAAAACGCCAAAATAAATAATCTTTAAATGAGAACATTTCCAGTCAGTAACTAACCAGCCTCAGATATAGTTTCCATTGTTTGGTTCAGTGTGTGCATAGTGTGGTTGCAGTACATGTTTGTAACCAGCAGAGGGTAGTACAGCTTAGATAAGCAGTGACACCTCAGTGTGAACATTGTAATGTGTTATTTGTGGACATACAATTAACAATTTAGATTGTGCCATTTGAATGTATTTCTTTGGCATTCTCAATCTCCTTCAACATTCTGATGAATCCTGTATATAAAGTACATCCTGTTTCAAGATGATACATGATGATTGTGGTTAACTTACATTTTTTTGAGAGCAAAAATAGATTTAAACTGATCACAGATGACAGTTAAAGACAGTAGCGTGTAATTTGGACCAGAATCCATTTAAGGGTCCATTAGCAGGTTTCCAACAACAGGATAAGGTCCAATCAGTCATTTCTCTGTTGAGATAAGCCATTTAATTTGACTCAGACATTCAGAAAATGTCTCATGACCTGCCAGGAAGGCAAACACTAAACCTGGGCCTCAGCGCTCAACAACACAGGGGACTGTCTAATTAAATACCAAGACCATTAATTCATGCCATATTTCATGAATCCTTACCTCCACTGTCAGGCGAGCTGAGGACATTGAGGGCGAACAGCATGGCGTTGGAGAAGGTGGTGGCCTCCTCCTTACTGGCGAAGTTCAGCCCATAGACCTGGCGGGCGTCACGCCACTGATGGAAGGTCGGGGTGGCCTGATTGTATTTCAGGCCCTTCACTATGGAGTAGTTGATCACCACCTTCAACAGAGGAAAGAAAACGAAACTGTGGATTAAAATGTTATGTAGATTTGATCATGTGCTAAAAAGACTCATTTTCTCCCCCCACATTTCACCAGCCGTTCTGTCTCTTAGTATAATTTTCTTGTAATTATAGCAAGTGACTAATACACTTTCAATCATGAACAATTAACATCAAGTTTTGGAGCCAAAACAAGCCAATCAAAGAGTCAGGGTTTACTCTACAACCATCATGGTGCACATTCGGCAATCACATTAGGTTAAATCCATTATAAAAGTGGGAGACACACACATTCCTGAACTGACGAATTCCTAAAAAGGCACGAATATTAGATTAAAGGCACAAAAGTATTTTTTTCTCAACTGGAAATCCTGTTAAACTCTGTTTGACAGTGCTAATGCTGCATTTATGTCATCAGACTTATCGTAATTATTAGTTTCTGACTTGTAAATAGTGTTCACAACAAGTTCAGACTGTGAAACTTCAGCCAAAGCATCGTTCAGTGTAATTAAATCCAATGCAATGGATATGGTGTCAATGCACAGTATCTTAATCCTCACACCAGCTCTGTAGTTTTATGGCCTTGATCATGTGAACACTTGCAAGTTGCTAACATGGGAATCATCTCATCTCAGAGTGAGGAGATATCATGAGCTCTACGTGTAACTGCAGCTCCAGCACTGCAATCAGAAGCGTCCTCTCACCGCCAGCAGCGTGATGCTGCGTCTCTCACCTGCTGGTCCTGCAGTTTGACGCCCACCACTCTGAAGGTGTTGTTGGCAGTGTTGTGGTAGATGTTGATGCGGCTGAAGCCCTGCTGCCCAGGCTTGATGGGCACCCACTTCTTACTGGCATCGTCGTAGACCATCACCGAGGCCCGCGCCTGGCAGATGCTCTGTTCACTGATGGAGGAGAGACAGAACATGAGACTCCAGTGAAATACTGAAATATCATTCTGTCAACTTATGAGAGACATTCAGAGATCCAGTTCATTTATCTTCTTTTATTGGTCTCTTGAAAAAAGCTGAAACATGTCATGGTGGTGATTTAAAATAAAACCAGTGAAACACAGTTACTGTGTGATTATCTGGTTAGCCAAGGGGGTCACTGGGGAGCCACACCTTTCTACCACATTAGGAATAACATACTGCCACTGTAGAAATCTGACAGCATTTGTGTGCTGAGGAGCCATTTTTAAAAGCTATAAACAAGACCTCAACCTAAAACTGAAGCCTGGAAATTTCCCCTTTCCCTCCTGTGTGCCTTTACTGTGGCGTAGCGGCACATCTAGAACTGTTTAGAGGCAGCAGTGCAGAAGGGTGTGCGCGATACGCTGGGTAATGACACAGTGTGTTAAAAACGCGAAAGGAGTGTTTGATCAGCAAGCGTATCGCCAGCTGGAGACCCATTTGGTAAAAAGCAAATGAAAAGTCACACACACACACACACACACACACACACACACACACACACACACACACACACATACAGCTACGAGGGAGCATAAAATAATCATGTTCGCAACCACAGAGCTGAAAGGGATTTCATTCACTACAAAGACACGTTTGGATACTGACTTATGTGGTTACGACAAATAACATCACAAAATTACCACTTTCAAGACACACAGCTGGAGTTCAGAAGGGAAAGAGCTGTATATATATATATACGTATATATGTACGCTATGACCCTAGCACCATATGTGTCTGATAGTGCTACAATTGCCTCAGTGTGGAAACACAACAGCAGGTGGAGAGGTGATTCGGACAGGTGGAAGCGCAGCTAACTTGCAGTACCTGTGAAGTGACTAAACGCTTCTCTCATTTTCACTTTCAACCCCTCAGGGCCTTGCTCTCTGGCAGCGAGACTCACATCAGCAGCCTGAAGGCACGAAGGCCAAGAGAAGCAAACTAACCAGCACTGACTGACTGTCGGGGGGCTTCAGTGCCCGAATCTATGCAATAAGATGACATGAAATAAAGAAAGAAAACAGAAATCCGGTCACTGAAGCAGCAAACGGGATAGGATCAGGTGGAAAAAGTGTACAACAGCATTTATCAGGGATGGAACTTAAAACTACTTATCATTACCTATCATCAACACATGAAAAAAAACAAAGATTTTTAATTTACATCCACATATGACAAAGAAGAGCAGCGATTTCTCCCAGAAAAGATGGAACCGGCTACTATTTTGCCTGAAAATTACTGAATTCTTTCAATTGACAAATCGACAAAACTGTCGCAGGTTTAAAATCATCATCAAATTTAACACAGCAGATATGGCCTGACCCCTTTAGAGAGGCTTCACGGCAGCATCACACAAAACAAGACCACTGCTCTGAGAGCATGAAAAGGCCAGAACTGATGACAAAGACCAAAAGTATGATGAATTGCTCTATTACCTCGAGAGCCTGAAGTAAATGCGATTATACAGTGTAACGTTATACCCCTCGCAATTTAGTACAATTACACTGACAATAAGAATGGCAGAAGTAATAAAAGGAGATATGTGGATACGCAGATTACGAGGACTCATTTCCAAGGCCCTGAGGAGAGCGGTGACATTCAAATACCAACACGTGACGGCCCTCCTCTGACAACCTTTCCTTCGACGTGCCACTCTGCAGGAGGAAGTCAGCGTGACACCTGAGAGCCCCCCCAGATCGCTCGAAAGCATGGTTTGTTCTCATTTCCTGCCATCAGCTGCTCTCCAGCTCCTTTCCGGTGGTCTGAACAGCCTCAGATAACTCAGCAGGGATGACACAGCACTGCAACTCACACAAATGATGCAGGTCTTCTCTAAATATATAGTCTTATGTTAGACAAGGTTCTGGGAGTGAAACAAAGTGGTCTTAACGGTGTTGTTTGGTGCACTTGATAGCATCTGAAACAAAGTGATATTTAGAGACAGCTAATATCTATCTAAAAATGATTATTTTCTCAGAAAATCTCAGAGTTTAATCACCTGTTTGACACACGACGGGTGTATACACATGTTTATTTCCATGCAACAATATTAAAAAGAGTGCAGACTGCACAGCCATCATGGAGTTCCTGAGGGAGAAGCCTTTAAAGCTCGCTTGACAGATGGATTTCAGCAACAACTCCCACGATTCCAACCACCCTCCCTCTGTCCATGATCCATCATCAGTTCACCAGCAGCAATATCACGTCAGAGCCATTAAAACACAATCCATGCACGACAATGGAGACATTTTGAAAAATGGGCAAAAGTAAGACAAACGTGAGTCTCGATGTAGATGCTGATGGCTGGAAAAATGGCTACACAATCAATCCTCCATCTACGGACAAACAGGAACTTCAAACAGGAAGCACATTTGTCAGTAACACAAGCAAATGTGAACGCGAAGTTCCTCAAACACATTCCAACATGGCACAGAGTCTGAACCCGACAAATCACTCCAGATAAAATCAAAACCGCCCTGACACAGAAGCAAACATTCATCCTTAACCTCGTGCAAATGTCACCTTCCTCCATATATGCTGAGATTAAGAAAGACAAGAAACAATAATTGTGCTTTCCAGTGGAAAATAATAATCCGCTGGAGCTGGGCTGGAGGATACAGCCATCTGAGAAGTTCACTGCCTCTACAGTCGAGGAGACGCTCCTATTCTGGATGCAAAACCATCAGAGATAACTACAGACATCATGTTTCCTACATCTCTAAATAAGTTAAACAGACTCTCTAATCACATAACAGACACTTCTCTCCACTTCAGAGACCCGACGGGCCACCAGAGTCTCACAGGGAAAAGGAGAGGGAGGGGAGGAGGGGGGCGGCTGGATCTCTGTGATGGATCTTCTTACAAAAACAGGCCCTATTTCTGGAGCAGTTTGGGCCAGAGGGATGGAGTGCCTCCAGCTTGACGCTGCTGACGGTTTCAGTTCCCTTCAAGCAGTCAGAAATAAAGCGGGCGTCTCGTCTATTGCTTCTTTTCATACAGCGCGTTGCTCAATCAACACATCACGGGATGGAGAGCAAAAAAAGAAGAGAAAGAGGATGGAGATCTGCCCGAGACCATTTCTCTTAGTTAGCTCCTGTTGCTGCATGAACTAAACTAAAGCGCTAATCTCGACCTTCACAGAGCAGCGAAAGAAAAAGAAAGACTTCCCACCACTTCTGACAGCGTGCTAAATGCTTCTGTGTGTGATCTAGTTACTGAGGGTGGTGGACTCTTCCTAGGTCACATGACAAAGAGGAGACAAGGCACAATAGGGCACATGATAGCTGCTGAACATCACAGCTGCTTCTACCAACTAAAAAAAATAAAAATCTAGAGGCCCATTATGCTCTAAAGCTGGATACTTTCAGCGGGGAAAAAAAAGGGGCAGAGAAGACAGAGTGACGACGTGTTTGCGATGGAGGGATAGCAGGCGATACGGCATAATCTGAGAAAGGTCAGTTATTGCTGAAAATCACAATCAGTGACATTAAAATAACGCGATGAATCAAAGTGATGTTCAATGCTGGAAAGTACATGACAGGAAGTTAACTGAAGGTCAAACTAAAGAACAAGAAAGCCTGATTTCAGAATAAACGATTCCACGATTACTTATGTTCGAAGACGATTCTAGTGATAAATCTAATAAGCCAAAATGACTGTTGCGAATATGGCACTTCTGTCGATGCGGTATTGCCGATGAAGCAAGCAATGAGTGAAAAGTCAAGAGAATATCAGTGGAAGATGAAATTTCATCCTCGTGCAAAGATGATTTACGCCTGCAATAGACCCTTTTCACTGCAGCCATTATGACTTGTCAAAGCCTGAAGAGCACAGGTGGAATTAATAACACTCACGATGGCTCCATTCCATTAAGTCTACCAGCACATCATGTCAGGGAGTGAACATGCATTCGCCTCTGAAGGCAGCCATGATTAATGTCATTAACTCCACCTGTGCTCTTCCTGCTTTGTCAAAATCTTGGAGGCAGCAGGACAAACCTTAACTAAAGCTTTGGCATATTATCGTCTTATCTAAACCTATAAATGCTCACCGGCGAGGCGCTAACTGTTTGGCACTGGCTACGTAGCATATCGATGTTTAAAGCTTCCTGCTGCTGCTGAAAATGACGCTCATGACAGCTGTGGGAGTCAATCAAGACAATAAAGCTGCAATTTAAACAGCAAAATCTTAACGATGAGCTAACAGGTGCGAGCACGTGGTATAGACCTGAGATGAACTGCAGAGTCGGGTAATATTTCTTTGCAGCTTCATTAGTATCATTGACCTCTTTATCATAAGCAAACCACAAGTGTTCATATAAAAATATTACAGTTCCACTAAGGTGCAGATAGCTGGATCACCATCAGTTTCTCTCTTCAATCCTGTGAAGGTTTGAGCCTGCTGGTATTTTCCCTGTGATGGTTCTATAGGCTACACCTTTAAAAATGCATAAGTGCCTCGCCACTACCAGCTCATGAATAGTGAAGGAACACTGTACGTTCCTCACACCACATCGACAGGCTAATGAGACGAGCACAGATATTTAAAAGGTTGTTTTTAAAGTCTGCGGCAGTTTTGTTTTTGCTATTAGCTGACAATCTGTTTGTATTGGTGCAGAGAAAACACATATATCCTGAATTTAAAGTACCAGTGTGGTTTCTAAAAGGGATCAGCTTGACTTGATTTGGCCAACAGCTCCTGTCTGAGCATTTCACCTTGTTTTTGCTGGACTGCGCAGATTTCTCAGCGGAGTCTGAATAATATTCACCTCAAAAGGCAGCCCGAGGAGGAAAGAAGACGAGGAGTCCAGAGCAGAGAGAGAGGGAGGAGGAGATGAAAAGACGGCAGAGACAAAAACAAGGGCAGAGAGGATATGAAGGCTTCTGCCACACTGAACACTTCCTCATGTCAAATAAGCCTCATAGGCGAGCGGTGAAAAGGAGGCCACATTCCCAGGCTTTTGAATTAAGCAAAGCACTTCCCTGCACACATGGTCAGACATATGTGCCCCCTCACCCCACCCTCCTCCACACAAATCCTATACATACACACTGAGTGTCACGGCTGTGTGTTTTCAGTCCATTAGCAGAGATCTCCGGCCTGGTAGAAACGATACCTGAACCTGATCCTGTTCGACAAATGACTGTACCATCACTGGTTGAGTGTGCGCATTTAGGAAACAAGTAGTTTCATGTTTCTGTGAGATTGGGCAGCTTCAGGATTAGATCACGTAGGCTGGGAAAGTGTTTCCTTGGCACAGTGAGAGAGTGGGTTGGGGTGGTGGAGTGTATGTGGAGTCCTCTCTGGGTAGCACCCGGGGGCAGAGCTTCTGTTATCATGGCAATTAGCTTTTGTTGCTGGGGTAATTGTTTCATCCTGCTGGTTCACAGTGGAAGGCACCCGAACAGACCCGAACAAATGATGAGTCATTGAACACAGCCCCGCACGGCCTCCTCATGACAGCAGCTCAGATTCGTTAGGCCTTTGTTTCTGTGATGAAAACTAAATGTTAAAAACACTTCCAAAGGCTACCAACGCTGTAGAGAAGTGCGCCGTCAGCAAAGCTCTATACATGTTGAAACACTGATACAGAAGTAGTGCAGCATACTGGACAGTGATAACCCTACTCATGAGTCATAATTCAGCTTTTAGGAAATTTTGCCATATTCACTTAAATTTTCCTTGAATTGTATAGTTAGCTTTGCTTTGCTCAATTGTAGGAGGTGTATGTGGCTATGTAGCAGCTCCACTCAAATGTAGTTAAATACATTTCCAAAGAGGGACGGATGACATTTCTGTATTCTTTGTAGTAGTATGTTTCGAACGCACTTCATGGCTTTACTTGGCAGCAGAGAGATGCAACAAAAGGCACCTGACTGTACTTAAACTGGGACGATCATGATCTGCCACTGGGATGCCTCTCCATTCATAAAGGTGCAACCTGTAAAACTTCCAATCTGAATTTTGTATTACTTGCGATAACTCTTTTGCAAGAATTAACGCTTGGATGAGTCCACAGTATTAAACCCACGGTGTTGGAGAAGCTGCATTTTCCTACCGCAGCTGCTTCTTTATCCAACAGACCCTCTGCTAAACTGGGCTAATCCAACAGTTTAATTTACAAACTGCATGATGGATCAGAGTAGGAAAATATAAAAAACCTCCCAAAACCGTTTCACTTAAAAGAATTTGCCTTTTGCAGAATCGCCTGCATACAAGGTAAAATATAAGGGGAATCAGGGACTCTGACTGTTCACTGGCACATACCATGCAACCACTCTCAGGGCCTTCTACACCTCTCCTGTGTGCCCCACTCTTTCATGTCTCTGTCAAAGCTCAACTAGCTTTCAAGGGCAAAACTGATGCCTTAAATAATGAAAGAGGAACTGATAGTTTGATGAACGCGAACAGAAAATCCTAATTAATCCTTTTCTCAACTGTCACGTCAGATAAAGAGACAAAGCAGAGAATTAACCCTGATTATTTGCTGCATCTTAGAGGTGCAGCAGTCGATGTGCACAGCGGGCGACAGCTTCATGTATCCAATTAATCAATTCATTTCATGCTAATTAACGATCTGAAAAAAATCATAGCCTCCTGTACAACGAAATCCAGCTGAGAGAGGAAAGCAATCCAGGGAGGCTTTCTGTGCAGCAGAAGTGATAATTACACAGTTTTATGTATCCCTGGTTGGTACTAATAGAGACATACAGTCAGAAGGAGGGAGGGTTTAAAACTCAATCCAAGGTTTGGTAAATAGATAACGGCATCCTCAGGTAGACTGTGTTTCCTGGAGGAAAAATATGCTGTCCTATCTGAAATCTGGCTCTAAACTACAGTATGTCTACACCAACCCGATGCAGCGCAGACTGTGTACTAAGCCTGCTCCAAGTTACCCATCCACTTTATCCTGGATATAAGAGGGGATGGAAACAGGCCCGATGACATTGCAGACTGCTGTGCAACGTAAAGCACAAACAGGAGCTAAAGTGATACTTCAACTCACGGCCCCATCTTGCTGAGACTGAGGCTGTCTGCTCAACAGGAACAGAAATACATAATTATATGTACCCACACTAAGAATATTATGGCAGCCATACTGTACGTACACCCAAAATAACACTCGCTGATATTTTTAGTGAAGGGCCAGCTTAGGGCAACAGAAGCAGACGAGCACAAGTGTACACTCACACACACTGATGAGCGCACGCGCACGCGCGCACACACACACACACACACACACACACACACACACACACACTCACATACACACACACACACACACACACACTAATTGACATAATGCAGTCTTAAGCCTTACCTTAGCCTTAACCTTATTGTAACCTTAAAACCAAGTCTTGACCCTCAAATAGTCCTTTGAAGTTGTGCAGACCAGCCACAATGCTGGTTTAAAACTGATTGGTCCTCACAAAGATAGCCATACAAGCCCCCCCCCAACACACACACACACAGAGCTTGGTTACTTTGTATAGATTCGGTTAGTTGTCTGTTATTATTACGCTCACCATGAGGATTACAGCCTCCAGGGATCATTGGGAATTTTGGGGCAAGGCAAAGCCACCGCCTGTGTGTAGTATAGGTGGGGGCGTATACATTCACAGTATGGACGCCTATGTGTGTGTGTTTGGGTGGGTGCTGGGGTCCAGCTGACGGAGGGAAGAGGTCTGTCTGACTGGCTGGATTAGAGACAGAGCCTGGCAGGCAGATCATTACCTCACTGCAGTCTTAAATCTAAATTAACCAGGACTTAACTCTCGTACAAGACCTCTAATCTGCTCCACAGGGAAAGTACTGTTCACAGGCACATGGAGGCCCGCAGGAACTAAAAACAGCACAAGCCAACTTCATTGCTGAGGAACAGTGTGAAGCCTGGTCATTTGTAAGTGAGCAAACCAAGCACAGTTAGTTTGTTTGAAAGAAACAGCGAGAAATGAGACAGATGCCAGATTTCAAGCATTGCAGCAGTCAAAGCTGATGCATGGGATGTCACACTCTACTACGGTAATTAAAACTAAAGAAGAGTCACATGTATCCTTATGTTGTTATTATTTAAGTCCTTTCATTTTTACATCCAGATCAAATTAAACTCTTAACATATTCTCAATTCTGTTGCTTGGTTGGTCCAGACTGAAATTACCATCAGGCTAAACTATACTTTGCTAATACAGATATTAGCAAGCTAACAAGTTAAAATATGGTGAACATGATAAACATCCTCTGGGTATTCATTGTCATAGTTTATCTGGTTTCAGCATAAGCAATTTTAAAATCGGTATTAGCTGATATCTGTTAATACACAAATTATGTCTTCTTCTGAATTAACCAATTTGGACCAATCCAAAAATCAACCCTGATATCTTTTATAGGTTATAATGGCGACATATGAGATATGAGCTTAAAAAATAGCTTCATATTTGTGGTAATATTTATTATCATCAACTCAGCTTGGCCATTTTTAAAGGTGGTTTGACATTCTGGGAAATATTGCTAATTTGCTTTGAGATTGATGTCTCTATTATGTGCTGACTCAATACGTAGCTGCAGCCAGCAGCCAGTTAGCCTAGCTTAGCACAAAGACCGGAAACAGGGGGAAAGAGCTAGTGCGGCTCTGTCCAAACACCTTGTTTTAATTTGTACAAAACATAGTGTGAAAACATCAATTTGCTGTTTAACACTGGTTTATATGACTCAAGCAAGTTGTGTCTCCTAGCCAAGAAATAATGTGGCCTGTAAAATGATGAAGTGTCATTTTTACACTTTGGTTTTCACTCTGTTTTCAGTCTTTATGCTAAACTGGTTGCTGGCTTTAGCTACATATTTACCATATTGAAATGAGAGTGGTGTCAATCTTCTCATCTATCATGTTAATACAGTATCAACTCACATGGCAGGTTTACATATAAAACTCAGCTACACGAAATAAAAAGACGCAGAGTTGCACTTTTCCCCTTGAGACTGCACCAAAGACCTATTTTTCTTTCATATAGAGCCAAATTCTGTGTTTATATTTTTACTGTGAGTACACTTATGAGACTTTTTATGTGGGTATTATTAACATGCTGTAATCGTGATTAAGACCACAATAATGAGGATTGAAAGACTTAAAACTAAGCTGTAATGGCATAAAAATAACTCCATCACTTCCACTAATGCATCACAGTTCCACTAACAAAAAGACCAATATACATTGACACAGCAGTTCAGATTCTCATAATCTACACGTCATCGAAGCTTTAGCATCCCTGATCCATCATGTTGTCCAGATTGTGAGAACTGTACTATACCATTGAATGTTTATCTAACCTTTGGCCCAGTGATACACAAAGTCCAGTGCAGCATTGCAGAAAGGGCTGAAATTAAGCCCCAAATGGGTGAGACAGAGAGAGAGAGAGAGCAGAGTACTGCCGTCTTAATGGCATTAATGCAAACCGCATTAATGTGCTTATGGTCTTAGCTAAATGTCCCAGTTGTGCGCAAAAAGCTCAGTCTCATGCCATGATTTATCAGTTTGTAGTGCTGCTACTTTTAATTCACTCACAACATAGTGGCAGAAAATGCACAGCCCATGCATGTGACCTATCCAGTGAATTAAATACCAGACAAATCAAATAACTTCATCACATTGAAGCAAAAACAAAATGCAATGCCCAAAATAAATATCTTACGATTGCCAAATTTCAAGTTTCTCAAGGCACATATCACCGTATTGCCTATCTCTACTTTGTAAATATGGTCCCTGTATGGAGGAGGGATCCCTCTGCTCCTGTGTTTCCTCAGGTTTTTGCCTTTTTTCCTCATTCTTTCTGAAATCTACAAAAAATGAAATGTTAATCGAAATGTAGCATGATTTTATTTCTGTATCTGACTGTCACAGTTACCAGTGAAGCGGGCTAAAGTCATGATGCTGCAAACTATTAAACTGCCTGCCAGGTCCTTTTGTCCTACATAGCGAGTTGTTCAGGTCAAATTCAAGCAGCAGCTGCACATACTCTACACATAAAACCTCATTGTCCTTTATTTTTTAAAGCTTTCGCTCACTCATGATAACAAGACAGCCAACAGAGCTGTTTGATCCCACAGTCCTCGGCAGCGATCACACCGCCCTCCCATCTCTTCGTCATATATTCCAACCTTCCAGCAGAAAACAGAGAGAGAGAGAGAGACAGAGAGGAGCACTGGCCTGAAAGGATGCACTTTTAGCCAGAAGCCATGCTGTCTTCAATACATGTGTGAATTAAACATGTATGGCGCCCTTAGACAGCTATTCAGAGATGCTCTATGTGAGGCTGTTTAGAATAAAGAAGATGCTCGGTGCAGTGTTCATGCAGTGAGCTGCGTCTCTCTGGCATCATCTCTGGCTTCGACTGAAAAGATGCAGCCAGGCGGGAGGAAAGAATCAAAAAAGAAAAAAAGAATCAAAAGTCGCAACTTCTGACATTTAACTCTTAACACAAGGCACTAACAAAGAGCTGTGCTGTGTGCAGCTTTATGCCAAATCAAATGATCCTCGCACACAATGACTAATCTAAAATAACCTAAATTCTGTGTCTAAACGACAGTTTGTTGAGGCCAGATTAAGATTACAGATTAGTATTTTAGCTCTGATTAAAATACAAGGAAAGATTTGCCCATCCGTGCTGGTGGAATATAGAAACACTTTCTTTGCACACGATGATCAAACCTTGTTGACCAAACTATCAGATGCAGATATCCTGATTTACAACTTTTCAACTGTTTCATTTGCTCAACACATATTTACATCTCTGTCTTTCAGTTTACTTGCTGTCTTTGACATTTAACTTCCATCACTCATCACTGACATACACTGGAAGTAGAAATGATCACACACATACTCACACACAGTCGTACAAAGGGTGGGTACAAACCTGGCAGCGATGTGGCTGTAAAACAACCCTGAGTCACTGACACTCTGAGGGAGGCAGTAACGAAGCACTTGGAGCCGATGTATGTCCATTTTGGTAAACGGGAAGACGACAACAGCGGCAGCCGCGGTCTAAGACCAAAAGTCCCTCTTGTGCTGCTCCGCTACCTCAAAACTGTAACTCATTAAAAGCAGTTTAATCCTCCTGCTGAAAGCCTGCCACAGAAATGACAAAACACGAGCGCCGGCTGCACAACTGACCAAAGACATCCACTTAAAAATGGATTGAGATTAAAAAACGTCCCTCAGGTTTGAATTCTTGCACTGCTGCATCCACTATGATCCATCCAGCAACAAAGAGATGACTGACGGACAGACTGGCAGAGATGAAGTCATTGACCAGCCTGTTGTCTGACCGCATAACAGATGAGCGTGTGTGTGTGTATGTGTGTGTGTGTGTCACTGAACCTCTGTGCCATTGTCACACTGTTAACCCAAGGGAGATTACCTCATATCCGTCTCAACCAGCTTCTACCCCCCATCCACACACACTAATGTTGTGAGTGTGTGTGTGTGTGTGGGTGTGCATGGGGGTGGGGGTGTTATTGGGGTTTTCTGCTGTTACCCCCCCTCTCGACTCCAGCCTGCCGTTGCCATAGCCACCCAGTATTAAGCACAGCCTACATTAACAACCAGCGGTCCATACTGTGGTCAGCTCCTATTGATTGGCCCTCTACCTCAGAGGACACATGTAGCTGGTGAACACACACCAACATGTTCAACACACACTAACTGGAAGAGATGTGCGTGCTGAAAGTCCATTAACATCCACCGAGTAATTGACTAACTAACGCTCAATCTCAATTTGACGTACAGGAGGGGCGTTTTGGAAGTCATCAGATTTATCGCTGGCTGGAGGGACTTTGTCCAGACTGTAGTCCACGTGAATTGAAGCTAGAGCTGGACCAATAAATTGGCCTACATGAGCTTATTGCTGATATAATAATATTGATGTATGCAGCGTGTCAATTACATAGTTTGTCCTGAGAGCACTGACAAGTTTATTTCTAGCCGTGCTAGCGGCGCAGCTCTGTCGTCGCTCAGTCCACCTCTTTGGTCCAGACTAAAATATCTCTGTAGCTACTGGATGGATAAAATTATGCCACGAAAATGTATGATTCCCAGACGATATATCCTACTGACATTGGTGATCCCCTGACTTTTCCTATAGTGCCACCATGAGGTTCAAATTTGTGGCTTTGTGACAAAACCTCTCAACAATTATTAGATGGATTGTGATGAAATTTGGCACAGATATCCATGTGGCCCTCAGGATGATGTGTTTGGATGATTTGGTGATCATCTATCACCGCCATCAGATCAATTTCATTTTCTGAGAGTCATGACTAAATACTAAAATAATGACATCCCCATCGGCCTCCGCTGTACTTTGTGTTTAGCGCTAATTAGCAAAAGTTGGCATGATAACACTCTAAACTGAGGTTGAGGTAAACATTAAGCCTGCTGAACATCAGCGTGTTATCATTGCCATTGTGAGCATGCTAGCATGCTTAAGATAGCATTTAGCTAAGTACAGCGTCACAGAGCCTTCTGACGCGGCTGTCGATTTTTAGTCTTGTCCTGGTCAAATTTTGGTCATAATCCTTAAAATTCTTCTTATTGAAAATGTGTGTTTATGTAAAAAAAAAACCAAACCAAAACAAAAAACCCCCCAAACAAATAGACCAAAATTGGTTGATTGAATTTGATTTTTTAAACTCTTCAATATTGTTATCGGTGCCATCTTAAAAAATGTAGTATAGGTTGGGCTATGAGCAAAACAACCCTTTAATTTTACAAAACATACAATAAATACACCAATCAAGAGCAAGACACATGCTCTCTCTCTCTCTCTCTCTCTCACACACACACACACACACAGTCCCAGGACTGACAGCACTCCAGCGTGAGGATGACAGAATATTACTCTTTGACCTTTGACCTCTCCGGTTCACTGGTCTCCACTCTAACAGCTGACCTCATATGCCGCTGTGACAGCCAACAACAGAGAGTCACACTGCCACGGGGCCTGACAGGGCGCTCTGCTGCAGGAAAATGCCACACGTGATTGGTTAAACGAGGGTCACAGTCAACAGTGATTGGCTGAACAGGAGCGCCAGTCGGGAGTGATTTGTTTTTAAGAGGCCTCACAGTTACGCCTGCGCCAAGCAGAATTGCCTTTGAGTCGTCTGTGGCCCCGAGTGGCTGGCTGGACTGCAGGACATCTGTGTGGCAGGCCGGGCAAATGTTAACAAGCTCGATCTGTGACAGACGAGGCCCTGTCGTGCCCCGAGGAGGGACGACGCTGCCTGCTCACCAACATTTAGAAAATAATAACAGGCAATGCTAAACTGCTGCAGGGCAAGCGATCACACTGAGAATCAAACCTGTGATAACGTGAATGTCATTCCACTGTTTTATCTAGCATATTAGAGATATATACAACCACAATACAATATTAGAAGTAGCATATTTGAAACTCATTGCTGATGGACGTGCTGATAGGAGCCCCGTTCTGGGGAATGAGAACAGCCCCTGATGCTGCTGTGAGCAACCACTGCCATCAAGACACATTCAAACAGGCCTTCAGATGTCCACCTGTGACAGATTATACACAATTCATTCAGATCAATTAATCACAAAGCATGTAATTAATTAGATTATTTGAAAGCCCTGGTCCTGCCCTTCAATTGTGTTATGCCTTCAGTGCTAAAGGGCACTAATTTAGTTTGTTCATACATGCATATCTGTCATAAAGAAAAGCTCAATCTGTGTGTGATTCCATCATTTCAAGTCCTCAATACAAAGATGCACTGCAGAAAGTCTTATTGACAAGTGTGTCAATAATAAATGCAGATATGATGCTGGGCAAATAGAGCCAGTTATTGTTTATTGTAATCAGCCAGAACAGTCAAAGCTGTGATGCAACCTTTATGACCGAAGACTCATCTAATCACAACATTAGTTTTATACTGATTTACAGAATCAATATATCGAATGAGACTGAAGGATGAAAGCTTGATTAGGAGTCACTGTCTTAATATAAGGGATCATTTGGTGAGATCACATCAATAGCAAGCAGCAGCGAAGCCTCCCAGAGTGAAATCAGCATATTGACGCCCATGATGACATCACTTATTCATCACACACCTCTGTACATGCCAGTTGGCCCTCAGGCTAATTGTCATGGACACGCATACAGTACAATATGGATGGCAACCCCCATTTCTACACAACCCCTCCCCCACCCTTCCTTCTCCTCCGCCTCACTCCACCTTCCTCAGCGCTCTCCAGCCTGCGTCCTGTCACTAATCCTGATCCTTAAAGGGAAACGCCGCTTCCATTTGGAGGAAAATACTTACGGATGATACACAGACGAACGCACAGTGGGTACAAAACGATAAAAGCAATATAAGCCTGTACATATTTGATACATTTCTGTGATTTCCCAGTCAGTGTGGAGTTATATAATCCTGTATTTTTTTTGTATTTAGTGTCATGAAGTGGGACATGTACTGTGACTGATGTGCTGAAATGTTCAGGGTCAGAAAGGGGAGAACCGACAGCTGAAAGTGAAGAATTGGTTGGTTGAAGTTTAGATGAAGAGTTGAGAAAAGTTTGCTTTCAGGAAACTTTAGCTTTAAGATAATGTTTTCTGCAATATTTCCACATTTTTGGACAAAAAAACTTTAGAAATTATGTATTATTTTAGTTTCGTTTTGCAATATTACGACGTGAATGAGCATGCCAGTGTGAGCAGCATCTCACCTTGTAATAAATAATGAACGCACTGTGAGAAGGAGCTTTTCCTGCTGATGCACTGTACTTTACAGTAGATTACTAGAGTGCATGCAGTCAAGCGTAAACCTCTGATGTTATCTCCTCTGCCCCACTCGGCTCCACATCTGTATTTGAGCTTCAACAAATCACCACGTGCCGCTGTAATCTGCCAAGGCCATATTATATAGAGACCCCTCTATCCTTGTGTCATCTGGCTTTTGATAGTCCCACTCATTCAGGCATTCGGAGATTGGCGCTCTCTATCCCTGTCTTCCTGTCTTTCTTTCTCACACATGCAACGAGTCAGATGGGATCCATCCTGTGAGCGACAGAGAGCAGCTGAGTGCACACACTGACAGACAGCGAGGAACTCATTCCTTCTTCCCAGGAAAAAGACTGAACCAATGAAAGATATGCTTAAAGGGTAACCAATCAGGCTTCTCTGCTAACAGCTGGCTCCAGAGAAAACACAGACAGAGGGGTGGAAAGAAGAGGACCTAGGAGAGAAAGTCAGCAGCTCCTAGAGGAGATTTGCCTCTCCCGTTTTCCCTCGATTTCTCTCCAACTCACGCCAGTCGCAGTTTTCAACAGGGCTGGAACGGATGACACAGAAAGAAATACAGGTTTCCTTGCACACAAGCAACCCTGAAAACGCTGTTTGAAGAACCAAACAGATTCTGTGGTTTGAAAGCTGAGCTGGGCAGAAGACAAGAGAGAGAAGAAGCAACGCTCCAAAGCCAGTTCTACTTTAACTCACACGTCTCCACAAGCACAGAAAAACCAAAAGACCCAGAGAAAGAGGGGATGACGAGGAGTCGACTTACCCGAAATCGTCCAGGGAATACATGTCGCTGGAGAAGACAGTCCAGTCCTCCGGCAAAGGATGAAAGGAGGTATAAAGGGGAGAGATTATGGAGGAGAGGGGGAAGTGTCAGCCTGAGAGGAGAGAGCGGGACACATGCTGAAGCAAACTCAACATTTTCCCTTCCTCACATCCTCTGAAAGTGTTTTTTTTTTAAATCCAATACGCCAACAGAGCAGACAGAAGACTGAAAGAGAGAGAGAGAGAGAGAGTGGGAGGGAAGGAGTGAGGGAGATGAGGAGTGTTGCAACAGAGTAAGGGAATGCAGGAGAGAGAGAGAGAAGATCATGTGACCGGTGCAGACCAGTCACCTCTCTCCGCTCTGAGGATTGGAGTGCCGTCTTTCAACCTCCAAGGAATCATTTCCACTGGATGGAAATTACATGTTGGGCTGTATAGGAAACAGGAGTGCTTTTACGACCCGGCTTTCTATGGCGTGGAAAGTTCAGAAAAACTAGAGCGATGCTTTAAATAGATTCCACAGTAACTGAATTTTAAAAGAAGCGTGTAAGCCATAACCCTTAATCATCAATTAACAACAGAGTGTGAGTAAACACAGCAACATAGCAGTTCATGCATCCTGCTCGGCTTTCATGACAGGACGCAGCAAGAGAGCTCGCTGCGGGAACAGATGCAATGATTAGTTTTATACTCTGGCAACAAAGGGTTTCACTCATCAAGTGTAACGTTCGCGGTTTCCTTGTGGTTTTATCAGAATTTGGCCTCAACCAGTGGTCCATCTGGCTGAAACAAACTTAGACTATTAAGCTTCTTTGCCACAGCGTGCCGAGGTGTGGGAAACAAACAAAGAGCAATCTAGTCCACTAAAAGATTAGGAGGCTTTGTGGGTTTAGAAAATAGTAAGAAACATGCAACAGACTCTAAAGGTCAGATAATCTCCTTTTCCAAAACAGGGCTCGTATGAAATAGGCCACAGGAATATGTGTCCAAAATTAGTGGCTGGTGAAGCTAATGCATGTATATGGCAATGCATATCCAAATTGTGACTCTGTACTTCAGCACATACACAACAGGGTAAAAATGGAGTTAAACTGTAGGTTGCTGTGGAGTGTAGAGAGACAGAAGAAATGCCTCGTTTAGCTGTAAAGACTTTTCACAGTATGTGGTGGGATCATTTGACACGTTTGACCTCCATCGAGCCAGAAGGACACATGACGCTGATTCATCATCAAGTCTCAAACAACACACTGCTTGTATGTGATATGACAGGAAACGACCGGCTTACAGTATGAGGAGTAAATGTTTAGCAGTTTGTGGGGTTTAGAGTACGTATAGCATATGGTGCACGATAAGTACAGATCAGAAAATGAAAAGAGAGACAGAGGAAGATCACATGGGGATTACATGATATCTGCGCTTACTCTACAGAAAAACAGTGCTCAGCAAATGACATAGAGACCATAAAGCAACGTCTCTTTGTGACCCATTATCACTGCTTCAGTATGTCTGTAGATTATAACCACCTGCGGCCTAAAGAGGGCAAAGCAGCCAGTAAGAACAGAGGATTTTTGATGAATAAAAACAAAACATTGAGTAGGATAAGTTTAAATCATCCTGCAACCTCTTAGATTTGCTTTGTGACCCCATAGGGAGAGATCTGAGCTAGAAAAATATGCAAATATGAATTCTGTACTCTCCCTATAATGAGGCGGCCACAGACTAATACAATTCTACACAATGCAATGTGCACTTCACTGATCAATTACTGCTGACACCTACAGGAGGTGGAGAAAACAGCTTCAACACCTCTTCACAAAAGACTCAAGAAGCTAGATCCCAGAAGAACCATCACAACAAAAGGAGAGTCCTCTCAGAGTGCAGCTCACGTAGCAGTCTTTATCAGCTGCCTGTGACTGTTGCTTAATCCACTGTTTGTCTTTGTAAAGGCACTTTGTGTTTGGCATGTGTTGGTTTCATTTCCCCTTGAAATACTTTCTTTTTTCCCCAACGCACCTGCAGATAATTTGGCCCATTCTAAGGTTTGTTAACTGTCTCATTTGGCTTTAAACAAGGCTAAGACTATGTCCACACTAATAAATACGTTTTCATTTTAAAACAGCATTTTACAACAAAAACGATGTCCGTCCACATGAGCGTTTTAGCACCATTTCTAAAATAACCTTAGTTCATACTAACACACCTGAAAAGGCACATCACATGATCATTCAGGTACAGTGGGCACATGTGTATTGAATAACAGCAATGGTGAACAGTGAAAGCAGAGATTTCTTTGCTTGGACCACCCGTTGACGAGGTGGAATTGGTACTGAAACAAACACCTGAGCATAAGGTGGCCAAGGTGGCAGCCAGTGCTGACTAAACACAATCAGATATAATGTTTACAATCCAGGTCCATCATCTTACTTTAGCGTATTAGCCTGCTAACACTTGCTGCACCACAACCGAGGCTGTTGTTAGTTTTGCAGGCATTTGTTCATAATCCAAAGTATTGGACAAATAAGATTTTCACCTGATAGTTGCACTGGATGAAAAGTTATTACAAGAGGGGGACGTGAGTGTGTGCCAGATCTCACGCCAATTCATTAAAGTGACATATTCCACTCTAAACCACTAATGCCAACCTCATGGTGGCATCAGAAGAAATCCAATTTTCTTCACTCCATTATTTCCATATTTCACTCCATATCCAGTTTACACACACACACACACACACACACACACACACACACACACACACACTCTCCCATTGTGAGGGGAGATGTGAGACAAATGGGGTCGCCACTCTTGACATATGAGTGTTTGCACAAAATTTCATGGATATCCATCCAACATTTGTTGAGATATATTTCAGCCTGGTGCAGGGGAAGGGTCTCCAGCCCAGTGTAACTGTGATTTAGTCACTTTTGAGTTAAAAGTCCTTTTCCTTTCCCCCCCGTTCTCCCTGAAAGGCTGGAGTGAAACTATACATCATCCCCATGAATGAAACCCTGGAGAATGTGAGTGTTGTGGCTGTAGGCGGTGATGCTGCTCTCACGTGGCGCTGCTCCCCGATCAGCTCGGAGGGCAGCGGCAGCCTGCAGTAAGATGCATAACTCAGCGTTTTACCTTCCGCTGGCTGCGCTCGCTCACTCTACCTTTCCGACGATGAGTCACCACAACATGCGCTGCACAAATCATCCTGCATTAAAAGCAATCGACGGATGCCTCGCTTTTTGCCTGCTTCCCCGGCTTCTCTCACAGCACACACTGCTAACACAGACTTACCCCAACCGCAACCATAACCACTACTTGCCTAACCCTAACACTTACCCTCACCTTAACCTAAACCTGACCTTAACCCCAGTCTTCACCCTAAAACTGAATGATTTAACTACATGGGGACATGTGTTTTGTCCCCACAAAGGAGAGAGTCCCTGCAATGTGACTGTGCAAACAGATTTATGTCTCCACAACGTGAGTAATACATGTCCACACACACACACACACACACGCACACACATACACACACACAAAGACATGATAGCAGCCAGTCTGACAAGGAGAACAGAGAGGGAGCATCGCATAATGAATCCACTACTGTTACCGGACTAAAAATAGCTCAGCTACAATCACAAATGTGCGTGCACACACACACACACACACACACTTGCTAGTATGTGCACTGACATGGTTGTGCACATGCCTAAATGCACGCACCCCCTTACATAAATGCAGAAATGGGAGCGGTGATGCTGAACAAATGACCACTGAATTAAATCTTCTTTTTCTTTACTCTGCAGGTCTTTGTGGGGATTTAAGAATTCCCTTTTGGGCTTGAGTCAAAGAGCAGATCTGCCTCTGGCAAAAACAAACACACAGGATGGGACACAAGCAGCTTTACAGAAAAGAGGAAACGGCGTGTTCATCCAACTGGAGTGGAAGATATGAATCTTACATGTTTACTGTCTGACAGCGAAACAGTTCAGCTACTGGCTTTGAGTTGTGTGGGGTTACAGGAAAGGGAGGAATTATTTGGATCAGGATGTGTAGCAAAAAAAGAAAAACAGTAACACAAGAGATCCAGATGTGAGAGCACGAAAGACTTTCTCTTTTTACCATCTCTGTCTTACTCCCTTTCTCTGTCTGCCTCTTCTTCTCCAAGGGGAGTAACACCACAACTACACACCCAGACAGTCACACTCACACACATGCAGACAGACACTGGTAGCTACAGTAAAAGTAGAGAGAGTGCACCGTATCTGAGGAGAGCTGTCAGAGTAAATCTGAAGCCATAAAAAAGAATGGTGCAGGCGGCAGCTACGGAGACTCGGAGGAGTCAAACTAAAGGCAGCAGGGGGAAAATATAAAAGGACTGTTTCATAAATAGATCAGAAACACTGAGAGGCTGCTGCTGGAGAAGATTTGGGAGGCAACACATTTGGCATACCAACCAGGAGCAGGGACGGGCTCGACATACCATCCACGGCCTCGGATATAGAAAGAGGATTTTAACATGAGACACACTCTCTATAGGCTGGTGGTGTGCATGTGTGGATCCGTCATGGCGTTATGTAGGTGTGTGTATGTGAGGAGGGGGTGGGGGTGTGGGTGGGGGTCTGATAACCTGCCTGGCAACCACCAGAATAAACACCCTCCTCCTGCTGAGATGGTTACATGCGCCCTCACTTATCCTATTTCCCACCCCTGCAGCCACTCAGGCTGGCGTTTTATTCCTCCAGCATCGTATCGCTTGTGTGCAGAAATACATGATGCTGTCGTTTCCATGACAACATTAGCCTGGCTTAAGTCCTGCATTGGAGACACTGGGCGGGTCCGGCGATGACAATAGAGGGCTAATAGAGGAGAAAACTGATATAAATGATTCTCCGTGTGTATCAGGGCTGTAAAGCGAATAGTAAAGGACGCCTATATGGTGCTGAGGCCCGGTGGGTGGGCCCCTGGATGCCCGTGTCTCTACGAGGACAAAAATGAGCCGTAAAGATAACTGAGATGCTGTGATTCTTCACATTATTAGCTGTCGTGTATTCTCATCAGATAAATGTTTAAATGCAGATGCAGGCTGAAGGGAAGTGGCTGAGTGTCGGAGCGCATCTGTCATGACGCGTCAAACAGAGCGCATGGTGCTGGCCGCCGCTTACCTCATTCTCTCGTCTTTTATTCAGCCGGAGATGATGGCACTGGCGGGGCTGAAGAGCAGGACCCCCGGTCCACTTATTTTTCTGTATATACAGTCTGGGAGGCTTGAATCGGAGTCCACCGCGTGCCTCTCGTGCGCGTCTGTAGAGCTCTCACGGGCTGACGATGAGTCGTGTTGCAGAGACGCTAAGCGAGAGCACGAGCGTTGTCTCCCATCCGCTTTGTGCTCCGTTGTCTCTGCTCTCCGCACGCGCCGCCGCTTATCCTTAAATCCATGTTCAGCCGGGGCTCACGCTCGGTACAAGACGGTGAACGGTGGTCGTCGGCCGCCGCCTCCCTCATGCCATATTTTCTTCCCATTCGGAGTGTTTTGGTGAGGTGGAGAGATTTGGGGGAAAATGCTGATACTGCGTGAGAGGGAGGAGGGGAGGGTAGGGGGGGCGGCTCGATGCTGCCCACCTGCGGCGAAGACGCACACATGCAGCCCACTGACGCCCCCCCTGCTCCGCCCAGAGATGACTGAAACTGCTCCTGTGTGGTATGTTACTGGTCTTTAGAATGTTTAAGCGTGGTATCATGTTGTAGTAGCTTTAAGTTGCCCATATATTTTTTAATGATTATTTGGCCATTATAAAGAAATATAAGCATTGAAAGTGTATAAAAGTGCATTATTACATAACACTTGTCAAAAAGAAGATGTAAAATGAAGAAACATATTTCAAAAAAATCAAAGAAATCAGAGGTAAAATGTCATAAAGTGGAAAATATAAGACACAGCCTCATGGGAATTTCATGTTGCATTTACTTTCAGCCAAATGTAAATGTTCAATGGTATTCTGCAGCTCCAAGTGCTTAGTGGTAAGACAAATCATGTTACATTCACCCTGTAGAGTGTTTACTTTATATCACTGCTGTTAGAAGATTTCATTTTATTTTCCTGACAAGTCCAACCATCAAAACAACACGCCTCACATCAGCGGCACGCCTGAGCCTACTGAACCTGCTGAACCCCAATCAAAGAAATCTGGTTTATTCATGCACGTGTGTAATATCGGCTTGCTGCCAACCATAAGATGAAGGTGTGTGACATGCTACGTACGGTACAGTAGGCATATGGACAGTACGCAGCTCGGAAGGCTAAAAGCAGACATCATTGGTTCATGAAAAGCTACAGTAAGTGCTAAATGGCGACTCGCTTGTTCTTTTGTGCAGGTACATACACCTGCTGTATGTTTATCAGGCTGAAGCAGTGAGTTAGAGTAAAAAAAAACACCTGAAGAAGGTTCAGTTCAGTTAAATATCTTGCCATTGACTGATGGTGCACATCAGACTTAAACAGTTACAGTGTAATGGTCTCACCCTCCCCTTTCAACTGATCGGGGTGCAGTAAAATGCAGATAGATACAGATTTGAAAAGGCTTCACATCACTTAAGAAAACCCCAACACATGCTTGATTTCCATTTTCCTCGCTCATCAAGGCGAAGGCAAGATGCAACAACTCATTCCAAACCTCTGAAACAGCCTCAAATACTCTATATTCACCCACATCTTTGCTCATGTTTCAAGCCTCTCTGTATATTTACACATCTGCTAAGACTAAGCAGGGATTTATTGTAGGGAATAACTCGAAGGAACTGAAAGTTGGCAGTGAAGGAATTGACTCATGATCAATAAATAATATAAAAGGCTCCTTTTTTAGAACCTGGAAGCACAAAAAAACGGAGAACATGTTCAGATAAAGTTGTGGAAAATGGTTAAAATTCTAACTCTGAATCCAGATGGCATAAAAATTATTTCTCCAGACTCCCTCTGCTCCACAGTATTCTCCTTGCTGTATTAAATCATTATGTCCTCCAAATTCAGCATTAGCCCAGACTGAATATGTAGTTTTCATACACAGTTAGTGCAAATACACCTATTATGGCTGGACAACAGCTGTGTGTGTTTTAAACTGTGGTTCATATTCCTCTGCATGTTTAGATGTGTTTAGGGCTCGTTCTGATATGTCAGCGTTAATAACAGGGAGGAGTCCTGCTTCACTAGTGCTTTCCTGAGTTGTTAAATACAAAATAAAAGAAAGTTTAACAATTAGAAAATCACTATGTCCTTTCTTTCCGTACACAGTTTTTGTTCCAACGCTCTCCGATCTCCAGCGTGATGATGTTCAGTCGGGACCCTCTTCAGTCTGTTATCTGTGGCTGGAGTTTGCACAACACGAGAACAGTGAAAGCCAAACTGTACAGTCAGAAAGTCAGAGCCTTTGGTTCTGTTTCGTTTGATTTGTTTTGTCTCATGTCATTGGTGAGTTGGCTACAGTACAGTGTGAGAGAGAAAGAGATTTTTTTTGTACATGTAGTGTGAATAAAGAAAAGGAGAAATATTCAAGATTTTCTTGTTTTCAAGCAACCGCATATTACACCTCCAACGGTTCATCTCATTTGGGATCAGAGAGCAGATCAGGAATAGAAACCTCAGGTTCCTCTTCTGTCAATTCGCTTCAGTTCAGGCAGATCCGCTTTTGTTTTTAGCGTCTTGAGTTAATTTAAGTTTGGTTCGGTTCAGTTTAGTGCAGTTCAGTTCAGTTCAGTTCGCTTCAGCTGGGTTTCAGGCCCCCAGCAGCAGTGAGAAACCGACAGTATCTGTTTCTGTCTCGCTGCCTCAGACTATCCTCCATTGCATCACGCTCATGTCCTTCCCTCCAGTTGACACCAGGTAGCTGTCGTCGTACAGGAAGGTCACGTTGGTCACGTGACTGCTGTGGCCGCCGTAAACATGGCTGGGAGCCTGGAAAGAAAACACAGATAACTAACTTTCACATCCTTTTGCCTCTTTTAATCTCCTTCTTAACATCACTGAGACGTACGTGTTGCATGATAGCGTGCAGTGTCTTACCCTGAACTGTGAACAGGGATATGAAAATAGATGGACCTTCCCGAAGTCGTCTCCGGTAACCAGGAGGCTCTTATCATTGGTCCTGCAGACAGCGTTGATGTCGGTGCCGTCAGAGCCGTCGGGCCACAGGCCTGAGGAGCAGAGCGCAGGAAACGTCTACTGAACGGACATTAACACTCAAACACACACCTGAGGAGGGTGAGGGAAGGAGCCTTCACTTACCAAACACCTGGAAGCCCAGAGTGCAGGTGTAGGTGGCCCACTCGATATCTCTGGTGGTCTCCACGCTGACCACCTGTTTACACACTGATGGGATCCCTGAGAACACAAACACACACACACAAACCAAACACACATGATTTAGTATCATGGGTACTGCAGCTTCAACAAAACCAGCACCATGCCAGTGTTTGCGTGTTGTGAGTCCGTCACACTCGTGAGTCATTTTAACACATTTTTATAATAAGATCTCAGCACCGACTTCACAGCAAAAACGGTCTCTTGTCAACTCAAGCTTTGATTGGAATGTGTGTCCACGAACAGTTCATGTGTTGAATTAACTGCTACACGGTGACAGTTTGGTAGCACTTTCTAATAAGGACACATTCTTGAGTAATTAATGCAGGACTCATGATTTTTTAATGTGTGAATTAATGCTGTTAATGCATTATGAATTGCTGTTGCTCATCATTAAGAAATGATCAAGCCGCTCTGAGTTTATTATGCTTTATTATTATGCAGCAACGTGTATGCAGCAACAGCAACATCTGACGACTAGTTTGATAGAAACACTGTCATTATTTTATATTTCTGTTGTGCTCTCAGGGAGGTAATCACGTGCAGGGGCTGAGATACATTTTTCCTATGTCACTGGATTTCAGCTTATTTGGTAGCATGTAACGTAATGTATGAAAATAACAATGCTGATTCATTAAAGGCCCGAAAACCAAGTGTCAGCACCTTTATCTTTTTTCACATGAGAGATTTTCTGTATTTGTGTTTTCTCCTTTGTTTTTCTTACTAATCTGAAGAGGGTGGGGCTAGGCTGGAAAACGGTGATGTCACAGACTTCAGTGTTCCAATCAGATTTCAGAAAAATGTTTATTTAAATGAGATGGCAGTATGTGGATGTTTGGTTGTGCTGTCACCTCCAAATCTGACCACACACACACACACACAGACAACCACACACACATAGTCCTGATGATGTAAATATAATCATTATTTAGGGTTAAACTCGTCAAAAATAGCAATTTCATCAAATCATGAATCCTTCCTGTTTTTAGAGAGCTATTTAAGTTCTCAGTGGGTCACATCAACTCACACACACTAACTCACAGTGACTTTATGGTGTCTGAATAGTGAGCAACAGAAATCCTGATACATCTTGCTTTATTTAAGCATTAAATTAGCATGTGCCGAGCATTAGGTTTCAAAACTGAGCAGCAACCAGCTGATGCAGACATCCTGAGTGGCTGTCAAACTCCCACACATGTTTGCAAGATTTCAACCATCATTTCATCTGTAACAAACAATCATAGACAAAAACTGAGAGGATGAGAGCGATCATACTTACAGTAGAGAATCTCATAGTCCCCTGAATTTGACACCAGGTACTGGGAGTCCACTGACCAGTCCAGGTGGGTGATGAAACTTGAGTGACCCTGGGATATGATAGAAAAGGACCACATTAGATGATTCATCTTTACAGACACGTCCTGTTCCTGGAGCAGAGGCAACATGGTTCATCAAGCACCAGAAATAATGCTAAAAATGTGAATTGGATTTGATACAGCAACCCTTAGTCATTATATCGATGTAGACACGGCACTGTATGAGTCAGCTCGTTGTCATTTATCATTTTACAGCTTTTTTATCAACACAAAGTGAGGACAGAGTGTACAGGGTGGAGGCCCAAATATAGAGTGGTGGAGGGAGGAACTAAAAATAAAGGATGAGGGGGGATTATAAATACAGGTGCTCACCGAGCACTTCCCCACTCGGCTGTACTTCCTCCCATTTTCAGCCACGGCGTAGATATAGATGTAGTTGTCGTGGGAACCGATGGCCAGGAAGTTGCCATCTAAACAGAATAAAAGAAGACAGGAAGATTAATGGTTGTAAAATAAAACAAAACCTAGATGTCCTGAACCCATTTATTGCTTGTAATGATTTTAAATTATTTTTGGAAATATTACTGTTGTAATTTTCCTGCTGGCAACAACAAGCCCCACAACAGATACAAGTTTTGCCTTTTTATTTTGTATAATACTTGACGTTTTTCCTCGGACATGAATCTGTGCTGTACACTTGTAAAGCACTGAGCTGTGAATTTCCAGAAAACAAAAGTATAAACGGACAAAGAAAACAACACTCAGCATGCACAGCGCAGACACACTGTCAGCAGTTATCACCATACCTGTCCCGTAGCTCATAACAGACAGCTGTTCATTCCCATCTGTGTGCACTGTGACAAGATCCTTAGAGTCAGTGTCCAGCACCAGCCACCTGCAGCATCAGCGACAGATGCATGGAATTTAATAACAATTACAATCTGCGGAAGAGGATGGTCCTAATGACTAATAACACTTCTATGTGAAGCAGTCAGTTAAACACTTTTTCAGTAAGTGAATAGTTGCTAAGCGTTTTTGATTCCCCACCTGCCAGTCTGGGTTCCTATGGCAACCACAGCTCCACACGGGTGGAAGCCTGCTGACTGGGCAGCATCCTTTCAGAAACAGGAAGAAGAGAATATTTAAAATCTGCTTTTCTTATTGTTACTTCAGTTGGATGTTTCAGAATGATGCATGTGCAGAGTTTGACACTAAAAGGCTGTTTCCACATTCACCTGCTGGAGGAGGGAGGATTCTCTGTCCTCACCTTAAATCTGACCCTAAGACCTGCAGGTACAAGCAGGATTTTGTGATGTCACAACTAGTTTCAAAGCCAATCACGGTTCAGTATGAAACTTACTCGAGTGCGATGTGGAAACTTGAAACCTACATCGCACATACACTCAGAATGAATGTTTAAGCCAAGCGGGAGACATCTTGTTTGAAATGAAAAATATTTGCATACTCATAAATTCTGGATTTTTCAATGAGGGAGAAGAAATAGATTTTAAACGAGGTAACTGAACTTACAAAAAACTGTTTTTATATGTCATGAAACATGTCTGAAGTGGAACTTCAGGCAATAATAAAAACGAAAACTCAAACCAATTTCATGATATTATACATGTAAATTTGTATATTTTACCAGCTAAATGTGCTGTTATTGCTGTTTCTCACGGACACCAGAACTGATAAAAAAAAAAATTCCTCATGTGTAATTCCCATGACACACCCCAGGGGGCAGTGTTGACTAAACTTACCTCAATACTCTTGGTCCAGATGAGCTGATGGGAACTGGAGTCCCACAGGCACACCTGCCTGTCATAGCCACAGGTGAGGAACTGAGGCTTCCAGGGGTGAACAGCCAGACCCCACAACTCATCAGTGTGACCCTGGAGAGGAGAGGAGAGTTCTTCTTCTGCAACAACACCCAGTGTACTTGGACAATGTCATAGTAGAGCTGCAGCAATTAATGATTAATCAATTAGTGGATGACCAGAAAAGTAACCTGCAACTATTTTGGTAAACAGTTTATTGTTTTACCAAAATATTCTCCAACTCTCCAACTGAGGATTTTCCGCTTTTCTCTGTGTTATTTCTTTGTAAACTTCATATTTTTGGGTTGTTAACTGTACAGCTTAAACAAGGTGTCACTTTGGATTCTGGGAGACTGCAATGGACCCTTTTCACTATTTTCTGACATTCTATGGACCAAACAATTCACCCATTAATTGATAAAAGTAATCGTTGGTTGCAGCTCTACTTTGTGATGTATCTATTAATGCATCTACCTGTGTAATAGGTATGAATTCTCCATCCAAACTGCCCTGCAAAACAAAGTGCTTGGTGGTCCCGATGAGCACAGTCTCCCCTCTGCCCTCCGCTATGGTCCGGATGGGACCAAACAACTCAGGCACCTGTGGAGAAAACACAAGAATCACATAAACCATCTGTTCACCTGGAGTCCAACCTTTTCCAGAATAATCATCAGCTAATCTTTTACTGCATAACATGGTCTCCTTTGAGCAAATAAGACACCAGCAACCCATAATTCTCACCGCTATAAATACCCATGAATCTAAGTGAGAGCACAAACCCATCTCATCCTCTGTAATATTTATGACATGGTGCAGTATTCAGAACACATAGTCCGCCGCCTCGGGCAGGAGGGTGATTTCTGTCTAATACAAGGAACCTGCTTAAAAAGAATGAGCTGGATATGCAGCTCAACATTTTAAAACATTAACCGAATGTGGTGATAGCAGATCAGATCATTAGGATGCTGCAGAGCCCTACATTAAAAAGCCCACGCATTCTTATAGTGAAATCATTTGTATAAGTATGATTTACACGTTTCATACTTGAAATTATGTGTGATTCACATACTTTATTTTCATTTGTCGAGAAAGCAGACCGTGCTGAACTTCGCTCACCTCCACCGTCTGTATCTGCTGGTAGCTGCCGTCCCAGGAGACGAGCCTGCGGTCTTTTCCTCCAGACACCAGCGTGCCGTTCCTCAGCATGGACAGAGCAAAGATGCTGCCCTCGTGAGCTCCTTGGATGACGTGGCTGATGCGATTAGTGCCTGCGTGACAGAGATGGGATGAGATGGATGAGAAGATCTGGTCGGTCAGACATAAAGGTCGACTGCTCGAGGAGGGCTGATTAACAGACAGACGGACTGAACTCGGAAACAAAAAGAGAGATAGTGCAGTTTTTTAGGTTTTAATGTTTGCCTAAATGTTGGATTCTGTGGCACTCATTGGACCTGTGCATGCAAAGAAAGTTTGAAGAAATCAATGGTTTAACGTGCCTTTTCCCCACACCAGGATGTTTCCACTCGAGTCTCCTGTGATGGCGTCTCCATTTTCTGCAAAGGTCACGCACAACACAAACTTGGGCTTCTCCTGCTTCTGCAAGAAACACAAGAACACACACAGACCATTTTGCTGGACCCCCGCTGATTTCCTCTTTATCAAACTTAATTGCTTAATGGCATTAATCTAACATGTGGGAAGCAGTCTGGTGTCCAACCTCAAACAGGCCTTGCTTCTTGACCAGCATGCCTTTCTCCAGGTTCCAGAAATAGAGATGGGACTTGCCGCAGGTCACTATGATGTTGCAGTCCGTTGGGTGAAAGTCTGCAGCAAACACCGACTCGTTGGAGCACTGAACCGAATGCATAAAGCAGGAAACAGTGAGTTGTTGATGCTAGTGGCAGGAGGTTATGTCTTAATTTGTCTATTTAACACACATGCACACACATACCTTCACCTCAGCCAGCCTGTCCTCTCTCTGCCAGTCCCAGACGGAGAGGACGTGGTCATTGGAGTCATCCACAACACACAGTGTGTTTCCTCCATTCTAAGACACAAACCCATGTTTATGTACTGACAGAAACATAGAACAGTCAAAAACGTGCCAGAAATGGCCTGAAACTCCTTCTTAAGGGTGTCTGTGGTGTTTCCTTACCGACTTGGAGAAAGCCAGGCAGACCAATGCTCGGTCAAAGAAGCCTGTTCCCAGGACGTGGAGTGTGTTGAGGCTGACAGAGTCCCAAACACGGACATGAGGAGCCAGCTGCTGCCAGGAAAACACACACACACACACACACACACACACACATACACACACACACACACACACACAGGCACAACACCAGGAGGTCAGTTTGAAGCGATGAGAGCTTGAATTCAGTCAGTGAACGCAGAGTAAATGTGTTTCAGCTTCTCATAACTCCTCACTCCAATAAATCAGTCCCTGAAAGCTGAAATGATAAAATATCAATCTCTCTCACTTACTTTCCCATCTGAAGAGGTGCCTGCCACCTGCCCGGTTGCTATGGTGATTTTGTCGGGGTGGACGGCCAGGCTGGTGAAGAGAAAGACGTGGAAACAGACATGAAACCAGTTAAAAGCTTTTCAACATCAAAAGGAGGACGTGAATAAAGATGAGCAACGCGCTCACAGAACATGAAAGGCCACATTTGGTGAGTGAGGTTTTTAAAGCTGTGAATACGACATTCACTGTAGCTACCGCACGCCGCCTGTGCTAACGTGAGGGGGGAAATGAAACAGTTTAAGATAAACTCGTCCTCTTCTGGGTATGGCGGTGTAGCAACGCTCGCAGCATGCGTAAAGCTCCGACATTTTGCCTTCAAAGGAGGAGGAATCTGTCTGTAATCCAGTGTTTGATCTGTAATCCAAAGCATTCATTAATAATCTGAATTTTGATTAACCCCAGAGTGTGATAACTTAATCATGGCTGTGTCTTTTTAAGGTTACCTTGCACTACACACTCCCTCACAGGCAGAGCTCGTGCATACCTGTGCAGAAACACCTGCAGTCAAACACACACCACACTGAAGTACACTTGTTTATCTGTTACCTTCCCTCATTGCAGTTACTCTGCAGCAGAGGACAAAGCACTGGAAAGCTCTCAGCCCCTCCATCTTTGTTTGTGTGTTTGTGCACAGCAGAGAACATGCTGTGACTAAACTCTGCCACAGCCTGTGAGGACTGTAGAAATAGTGTCGAATGATCAGCTCCGACAGGTAGAAGAGATGAAAGGTGGACGACAGGTGTGACGTGGGCTGCGGCTCACTGCACGTGGACGCAGGTTAGTGTGTGTGTTTTATAATCCCTGCATGTCTCTCACCATTTGATGTCGTCTGTGTGTCCAGTGTAGTGTCTCTGCAGCTGCTCGTCCACATTGAACAGGACGACCACCGAGGCAATGAAATACACCGTTTCTCCGGTGGGCAACAAGTAAAGGTTGGAGCGACAGTCTCGGCCGCGGTAACCATAACTGGACATTCAAAATGTCAAGGAACGAAACAGGAGTCATGGACAGGAGGAGAGCAAGACAGAAAATTAAGTCAAAACGCCAAACATTGCAATTTTTCTGCCTTATCTGATAGCAAGCTGAATATCTATGGGCGATGGATAGAACTTTTAAGACAGCAGAATGATTCCAACATTTTTACACTGTTTTTCTATGTTTTATAGTCCAAGAGATGAATTGACAAAAAATATTCTATTTATTATTCTAATTATTCTCATTAATGCTCACATTTAATAACAAGAAGGAACTACAAAAAATACTTTAAAATGCATTGAAACTGCAACAATAAATCATTTATCTACTGCGTGCATGTGTCTTATTTATCCCTATAATCTGTAATCTAGTTCATTCTGGATTCGACATAGAAAACACGCAGCCCACATGTCTATTTCTGAGTGTGTGTGTGTGTCTGTGTGTGTGTGTATGTGTGTGTGTGTGTTTCTCTCCTCAGATTTAATCTTTCCTCTCTCTTCCTTGCAGCTCTTTCCCCTTCGGCGTTCAGCTAGACTGAACAACACACAGCATTCAGTCTTTCATCATCAGACGAAAGAAAGAGAGACACCACAAAAGGAAACAAAATAAAAATAAAAGAGCACAAGAGGAGCTGCTGACTGGCTGCGTCTCAGCCTTCCAGCTGTGAGCAGGTTATTACCGACTGCAGGCCGCGGAGCGACGAGCCCGGCTCTGACTGCAGCGCAGAGGATGAACATCTGAACAGATCTGCTCTGACAGGCAGGGAGAGGAGACGACACGTTTGTCAGCTTCCTCTCCCAGCTACATCACATACCAATCTGGATTTACTCTCCTTGGAGGACTGCTCTTCAAAACTTTCCAGATCACGAGCAGGACTTATCATTTCTTTGGGAAAAATTCCCTGTGCAAAAAAAGAAAAAACACACCCCAGTGAAAGGATACACCCAGTCCAGTTTGAGCTTGTTGCTGGGCAGGTCGGCTCTGGCCTCCAGGCAGTAACTGTCCACCTGCTCTTTGGGCATGAACATGGTGATGGGACGACCCTTCAAGTACATTTTCACATAACCTTCCTCTGGAAGAAGCAACAAAGAGGATCAGTGAGGTACATGTGGGAAAATACAGATGTGACTGGTGGAGTTATGTCTGTTGTTTTTTGGTGTTACATTTATGAAACATGACAGTATGCAGAAAGCAGACATGACACTGAAGCAGAATATTGTGTTATTATGATGTGAATGACAAGGGTGACAATGTGTGACAAGATGACTCGATATGGAGAGATGTGATGTGATGTTTAATTTCGCTATGAAAACGACTCAATTAAAGACAACAAGTGACAGAATCTGCAACCACAAACAAATCAGCTTTTTAACTGACTTTATTAGCCGTTTCAAAAACATTCTTATGACAACAGAGAGCGCAAAATGAACTGCAAACACTTTCAAAACTCATAAATATTCAGCTCACAGCAGAGGTTAACCAACATAAAATGCAGACACAAGCAGAGCAATGGAAATGTTATGAAGAAAAAAAAAACAGACCCAAGCTTAGAAAAGCGGATAATGAGAAATCCTCATCGACTAAAAACATGCTAACACTGAAAAAGAAATCATGCAGAAAACATTAAGGGAACCAAAACAAACAGAATGAACCATTTCAGTCCACAAATGTTCTTCTTTTTCTAAATCTCATTAGAAGAAAATGCTATTATATATAAAACAAGCTCCCGATGTCAGCCATAAGTCCATGTAATATAACAGACTTGGGACTTGTTTTATCTTTTGAGGTGATGCTAAAAAACCTTAAATCTCAGAGGACATGTGGTGTTTTTAACGGTACAGATCTGATATAAAACCATGAATCTGCCTCCGTACTGAGTGGCTTGGACATATTGAAGCTTGATAAGTGGAAAGAACACTTCCATCTAGAGAAGTGAGTGTTGTTGTCCTGTGTTTCCAGACTTAGCTAGTAACAAATCTGGAAGTACTGGCTGGGAGACTTGATGGGGCTGCGATAACTGGGTGTGTCGAGGGGAGAGTACGATGACAAACTCCCTGACTTTCTCAGCTGGAGGCTAAAACTCGGGGTCTTTCTGACCGGTGGCACCTTGGGGGCACCGCCCTTTCTGGCCGTGCTGGCCTTGCTGCTTTCTGAGGTTTGTTGGGGGTGGGTGGCTGAACGGGCCGTCACAGCCGAAGCCGCGGGGCTGCCGCCGGTCCCATTCCGTTTGGCAGAGCGGCTGAGGTAAATCTGTACTGTGACTATAATGTAGATGGGGGACAAGAGCAGAGGAGCCAGCGATGGAGAGGGGTGGACGAGGTTGTCAGGGCCGGTTGGGTGGAGGGGGCCAAACGGGGACAAGATGGGCGAAGAAGAGGGTGGAGGAGGTCGGTAGAATAAGTTAGACAGATGTAATGGTTGCTTTTTGGTGTCACATTTAGTAAAAAAGCATCATGAAACCGGCAAAACACAAACTATCAAAGGAAACTAGAACCACCAGCATGTCGAGAGCTGTCGTCAAACACTGGGATCTAATTTCGGAGAAGTAGTTATTAAGAAGTCTGGAGTCATTCAATAAAATTCGTTTTTTTTTCACTCTCTATCTCGAGTAAGATCCTGGTCTAAATCACTGGTTCCAAACCTGGGGGTCAGGACCCGTGTGTGGGGCCACAACATTAATCTGAGGGCCGTGAGATTATTAATGTGGCAGGAGAGAAGAACACAAACGTTTCAGCTACACATTTACTGTCGATTCTTTCTCTTTTCGTTTCGTTTTATTTCACAGATCTGTATATTTCCTCCAATTAATCAAAGTATAACTCAGCCTAACTTAGAGTCTTTTAATCAAATAAACATGCAAACATGTGAAATTTGTTCACAGGCAGCTTACAATTCAATTCAATAAAGTTTCCAATAATAAATGACTCATTCATAAATACAGAATTTACTTTGTTTGAATGGAGAATTCACATTTCCCCTTTAACCAACATCAAATTACCTTGTTCTCACCAGGAAACCACTTAGAAAGTTATTAGCTTTACCTCTTCAGGCCTCTAACGATTATTCAGATGAAACAAACTGTGAGGGACAAAATAGCTGCTGTTAACACATACTGCAGATGCACCGCATGTGTTCTGCTTCATTTTAAGGCGTTGCCGGCCCAAACTGTTGAGAGGTACCAGTAACAAGACTGGGTAAACAGCAACATATCTGTGAGGTCTGTTTTACATTCTCAGCAGCTTTGTGGACACTTTGCTGAAGGGGACTACACAAAAACAGACGACACTGCGAGAAAACCACAAGCAGTCAAATCAAACAGACTTCAGTAGGAACTACCCCCCAAAGAAAGAGCCTGAATGTGTTTGTAAGGGCAGCAAGATAACAAGAGCAGCAGCAAAATCTACTGGCTCTCAACTGCAGCGAGGAATCTCAGAGAAAGAGGATTTAAGTGTTCGCAGGAAAACTCAAAGCGACTGCGAGGAAGCAAGTGTCAGAAATCTCTGTGTTGTTACTATGGTGACAGAGACTAAACGGCTACGAGCGAAAAGTGAGGCTGTGAGCAAACACGCACTCGCATGTTTGGGTGAAGCAGCAGCTTCATCCGCAGTTAAACAACAAGTGCGGAGACACACGAGTGAACTGCAAACACTGCAATCACACTCTGACGCAGCTCTCAGTGGAGGTTAGGATGTGTGTGTGTTAGTCTAAAAACAGGGTAACTTTCACACACACACACACAGACTTTGTCAACCCACCCCTGCCCCTGTCTGATAGCTCCCTGATCATTGCACTGAGGGGAATCTCTAAATTTCAGCAGAATATTTAGGTCAAAAGATCCAAACAGGATATGAATTAAAATTTCAAAATAAAAGTCCCAGTTTTATCCTTTACATGTGAAACAAATCATCTGCAGTGTCCAGAGAGCTGTGTAGGCTGGGGACTTTATGGGGGGAGAGGTGGGGTGGGGTGGGCCTACCTTTGCAGTGGGTCACACGTCGCATCCCTTGTAAAGGTCACAGAGAGAGACACAAGCACCAGGTGAGGGGTGGCATGGCTTCCTCACTTCCTGCTCTGTCCTAATATGAGTGCACTTCCTGTTTCGTGCTGTTAATGAGCAGCAGCCTCTGTGTCCGCCTGCTCTTAATGAATCAGTGCTGTCCTGGATGATGGTGTCCCACCCTCTGCTCCTTTGTGGTGAGTGATTTAATTTAATCTACAAAGCAAGAAACTCTGATTTTTAAATGAGCTGTTGTTTCTAACTATTCTTTGTAACGTAAAAGTAAAAGACAGCCAACACATGTGCTTGCACTGGCTTGCAGCACATTTTGCTCAAATGAACGACTTGCATGTATTGCGGGTAAGCATTATAGTGGCAGAATTTACTGTTGCAATTATCATTTATATTGGCTAAATGTCACCCAGTGGCAGGTTACGTCCACTGCGCTGCCCTGATCGTGCCGCTTTGCAGGAGATTATTTGTTTGTAATTAATTCAAACGTCCAATAAGTGGTGTACAGTGGTAATAATTAACCCTGTGGCTCACTTTCTCCTAATAGTCAGCATCAACCTGGGAGATATTCAAAGAGCATTAACAGGCTTTCACAGTCACATGATGATACATGATTAATTACTGGGGATACTGACCGTGTTAAAATTTCTACCTTGAACCTGATGGTTTGCAAATATACAAAGAAAATGCATCAGTCTGCTTTAGGTATATGTGGATCATGTTTAACTAAAAAAAATACAACAGGTAGTTTGTGAGGATACAAACTAAACTGAAGGAAACTGGAACCAGGTGTGTAAACCAAATGAAAAACAGCAGCTCAATTTACACAAAAATCAATAGAGTGCTGGAGATGGAAATTCTGATCAATACTCATTTCATTTCACACTAGGCCCCTTTGTCTTGGGTGTTTCCTGCTTTTTGTTTAGGGAATAAACTGTGAGATGGTCGTCGTGTCTTCTTGTGGAAACACTATAAACTAAACATTTAATGAGAGGCTCATCCTGAGCTTCTATAGCTCCTTGTTCTTCCTTTTGGAAATCTCCTAGTTTACGAATATCTACTGAAAAGGTTTTCATTTTAAACTCTGCCAGGAAAATAAGCACAATCATGAGTTACGTTTAGATAAAGACAGCCATTACAGCTTAAAGGGAAATTCTAGTATTTTATATATATTTATATCTTATTCTCAATGCTACAACCATAATGTCTATGGGTGATGCTAATTTTGCACCTGCTACCGATGTGAGAAATGTGGACTCAAAACAAAAACAAAAACACCCAAAACAAAACAACAAAATGTGCATAAAGCTTCCGACAGGTCTTGAAATAAATTTCAGCTCTTCATAAATAATTTCACACATTTTTTGGGTTAGTTTGATTAGCTGTAGCAGCTCCTTCTGCAGTCAGCTACAATAGCTGATCCATGGGGCTACTTTCTGTGTGTACTTCCTGTCACTCCACGTCTCCTCGGTCTTCAGGTTCTGATCGCAAACTTTGTCTGGCCCACAGTCACAATGGCCACAACTGACCCAAACCTTAAGTTGTGGACAACTAATTTTTCAATTAAAAAATGTAGAAAGAGCGTCCGGTCACACTTTATATAAATTAATACATATTCATCATTACCTAGTTGATTATTAGAGTGCGTATTAGTAGCATATTGGCTCTTTATTAGTCACTATAAAGCACTTATTAAAGCCTTATTCTGGAGCTTTGGGTTATTAAGGGTTAGGGTTAGGTTATGAAAAACATAATTCATGTACAACAACTTCCTTCCTATCAGTAAGCAGTACTTAGGAGGTTATTAAGGGGAAACTAGTAGTTGTAGAACATGGTCATGCAGAATAAGGCATAAATAAGTGGTTTATAAAGAGCCAATATGCTACTAATGTGCATGCTAATAAGCAACTAGTTAATGGTGAATATGTGTATTTTAATATAAAGTGTTCTAAAACGTATTAAAAAGAAAAGCTGCATGGAAGTGTGGATGTGAAGATGTAGTCATGGATGAAGTGGAAGTGTACTGGGTGCTTGTGGATGAATGGCTCATGGAAAAGATGAATGATTGACAGAGATGTTTAAGACACAACATCATGTAGAGAGAAGGCCTCAGTGGTCCTCTGCGCGCAGAAAACAGTTCAAGGCAAACTGCATTGACCTCTAACTGACACAGGGAGCCACTGAGCACCTGGCGTGTAATGGCTCTCGGTGGGTCTCTCAGTGCATAAAACTATCACAGCTGTCGAGCTATGAAAGAGCCTCTAGTTCTTACCTGCATTGAACACTGGATCCCTCTGTTTGCTGCAAAGTAAATGAGTAAACAGCTGTCATTCAGCATCCCACCTCCAGATAAACCATTGATTGAAAGTGCTGTACAAGGAGATCAGAGTGTGTTTTCTGGTGCATATTTCTATTCATAACACAAATGGCCTCGTGCTTTGTGTGGACAGAAAGCATAGTTGACCGTGCAGATGAATGCGTGAGCTGCTGAAGCTGATTTTAACATGATGTTACCTGTCGCTTCTCTTGCCGCTGGAATTGCTGCCGGTGGATCCGGCGCGAGTTCGGTTGCCCTTGGAGTCGCCCGAATCTTTCCGCGTGAGTGTTCCCACGTGTTCATTAGAGTTGGCTCTCCTCACAGTGCTGTGGTGAGGAGGAAGGTGCACAGAGGCAAAAAGAGACAGCAGAGAGGGGTGGGGGCAAGCACAAGAAATAGGTCATAAAACTACCTGACGCTGCTTTTCTAAAAATGCCCTCTGTGGAAGTTTTCGTCCAGGAAACAGCTTTTGAAAGCACGAACAGGAAAGTTGTATTTATTTAATTTTTCAACTCAGATCTGCGTCACCGTTTCCTTAACAGTGTCAGAGAGAATTTGCACCAAAGCAAAAGAGAAATAAAGAAATGTGGATATTTGTTGTTTCATCACACTTACACTCTCTCTTTCCTCCACTCTGGTGTTCATAACATCAGCACAGACCTGTGCAAATCTGCATATTAGCAGTGCAGACAGCCTGCCTATTCACAACAAAGAAAGGGCTCCATCAGCAATCCAACGGCCAGTAGGCCCAGTCACCTAATCCACCCTATGGGAGAAAAGTCTATTCAAATCCTAAAACTGGCTGGTGGCTGTTATCCCTTCTGGAGAGCCTGTGTGTGTTTGTGCAGTAAAGAGCAGAATAGAATAGAAAGAAGAGAGAGAGAGAGAAACTGTTGTTCGCTGTGTTATCCCACGAGGAATCGTAGTAATTGGGCCACAGGGCATTGGGGGAGGCTGCTGTGTGTATGCCAGCACTGACAGGATTGTGACCAATCTGCAGTTTAAACTAATCCCAGACACAGACGGTCAACAACACACCAACAGTGAATATTAGCAATGAATGTCACAGTTAGCATGTAACGTGGAGAGAGATTTAACAGCATGGTTAGCATGCGTCAGAGCTGTGGTGCAGCCATGATGTTATATAGTGAGCAGTACACTGTGACTTCCTCTCACCTGAGGGGCAGGTAATGAATTCTGGTTGGGCGAGACAGAGAAGACAAACTGGACAGACTGGCAGGACATCACATTGTAGGTGGACGGGACATAAACAGGACATAATGGCACAGTTGGAAAGGACACGTTATCAGGGTGAGATAATGCAGAGAACAAGAACGAGCAAGACAGGAGAGATGGCAAAGACAGACAACAGGAAGGTAAACAAAGGAGACGACTGATGACTCAAGTCTCAAAGAATAAAGGTGAAATCCTGCCAGATCACACTATTCAATCTCTTCTGTAGTTTTCACAGAAATGAAGATGTCCTTCAAACTTTAAACACCAAGTAAAACTTCAAACCTTCCATTCATCCCAGCAGCAAGAAACCTCATTCATTACCCTCATTTATAAGCAAGTAACCACTGGTTTATTTTTTTAGGCATTTCAGGGCTTAAAACACCCAGGAGGGAGTTAAAACCTGATACAGAATGTTTTTTTTATTTGCTCGTTCTAGCGTTTTTTACACTCTATTTAAATTTGTCAACTTATAGGCCAATAAATGAATGAGATAAGAATGTGTTCTATTCAGATATGTCTATATTCAGAGATGTTTATTTCCGAGGGGGTTGCATTGGGGAGGATTCATGTCTCTAAAATCCCAGCTGGAGTACAAGCTTGAAGTTGAAGAGCTCATGAAGGAAACCGTTCAGAGAAACACAAGCAAACTCCAGCAGGAAACACACAAGACCAAATCTCATTTCCTCATACTGGTTACATTTCAATCTGCAGAGCCGTTTCTCTGCCGTCCTCTCCGGTAAACCTCAGGGTGAGAGTCAGCCGGCATTGAAAGTATCAGCTCTCAGTACTGGAAAACATCCTCGAAGCAGAAATAAAAGTGCCCACATGGAAGATATAAGAAACAATGCTGTGGGGGAGTTCACAGCTGTTTGGACTGAGCTGGTCTCTGCTGTGTGCGGAGCCTCATCTGATTATGGTAATGTCATCCAGAGATGGGAAAAGGCTATTGTTCCCCTGACAGACAAGACTGATAACCTGCGCTCCACATGCATGTACAAACACACACACACACACACACACACACACACACACACACACACACACACACACACACGCACACACACACACACGACAGAGAAGCAGAGACAGGATGACTGTTTCTCTGTTTATCAGCAATGTTTAATGTCAGTTCGCTTCATTTGGCGGATAAAAAGCCAGAAATGTGATGATTTATGGCTCGAATGAGGCGACGTGGCGCAGACAGGCAGTGACGAAAAATGTCTCGAGACAAATTAACTGTCTGGAATGAAAGACATGATCTGTGCAAGACCTCACAACCTGGCCTACATGTAGCTTATGTCAGGATTTAACAAGAGTTTTTATTAGAGCATTAATAAGGCACAAAAGCTCACTGGAGAAACACTAACACACACAACATGTATATCTGCTTGGGAACACGTCAATAGCTCCCCACCTCCTAAAAAGTCAAAATAATGCCATAGATACCTCTTGTTGGCTGGTGTGCTGGTGTCCTTCCTGGATCCAGGTCCAGATGGGGAGGGCAGAGTCCCGCTGCCTTTCTTTGGTAGGATGGTCCCGTTGTTTACTGTGGGCCGTAACGGCAGGGTGGCAATCATTGGCCTGGCTGGAAGAAAAGAACAACAATGGGGCGTGTTCAGAAAAAACTAGCTGTTATAGTCACATGTGAGAACTTACAGAATGCTGGTCAGAAAAAAAAAAACATTATAATATTTGATTGACAATTAGTGAAATAAAGTTAAATTCTACAAAACTGCATTTTAAACATAGTGTGGAGCAAATTTGGGTCGATGGTGAGTGTTGTGGTACGTAGGTTTGGTAAAAATCCTTCAGCTGTGTGTAAAGGTGGTCAGTTATAGGGCCCATAATCAGCTCTGAGAAGCTAATCAATCATATCGCCAAACTGGAAAACTTGATTTAGAGAAACTCGACATTTCTTGTGTATTGTGGCCAAAATGTTCATATTTTTAAATGAAATCAATCACATGAGAGATAATCAAAAACAAACAAACATTATTCTTAAGAATACCTAAAATAATACTATCATTTAGCTTTATTTTTCATTAAATCACTTGTGTGTGGCATGAGGAGAGCTCTCTCTTTGTTTGTTGTTGTTGATTAATGAAATAATAAAAGCAATAGAAACTTGAATTGAAGTATAATAATACTTGATATATATATATATATAGTGTATCAATCATGATTTTAGCCTGAAATACCACACATAAAATGCTCCCTATGCTAATACATCATAAGAATAAAAGTAGCGGCAGCACAAATGCTCTTAAATGTAATTCAAATATGAATTAGCTTAACTTGTTGTTTTTTTTTTTATTTCTTACAATACATTATTGCAAATAATTAGCAGGATGTTCTTTGACAACACAAAAGGGGAACGCACACACACACACACACGCACACGCACACACACACACACACACACACACACACACACACACACACACACACACACACACAAGCCAGTCAGGTAAACCCAGAATAACAAATCCAAGCTGCAGCTTTATCTGCAGTGATAAATATTTAATAGACCCTTTCATCCAGCAGACATGCACACACACACACACACACACACACACACACGCATGCACAATCAGGCCTACACACACGTTGCTCTGTTATCTTTCATGTAGTAATTACACAGCAGGGGCAAACTGAGGTTGTAATTTTGTTAGCATGTTAAAGAAGATGAATGTGTTTCTGTGTGTCCGTGGCTGTGGATGTGCAGGCTGTGTGCATTATGTGTGTTAATCTTTGTGAAGCAGATCACTGGACTTCAGTATAGGGAAGCAGGCTGCTGTGTCCCTGCATCTTAAAGTGGAGAACAATACAGTAAAAGCAGCTCTAAGTCTGAGTCATCCTCCAGATCCCAAATCAAACTGAAACTTCATCCGTCCAAAGTCACTCCAGAGACTGAAACTGGCAGCGGCTCAGAATCATAATCTGTTTCTGCTTCATCATTCAAGTGCACATTTGAGGACATAAAATGGCATGAAGTGCAGCTGATTTCACATGCAGACTTCATCAGCCTCTGGGGTGAAGATGCTATTAGGGACACAGATTGTATCAAACAGACCTCAGCTGAAAATCGACACATACATTATTGTTATAAAAACATCAAAGAGTATCAGCGATGACTCTGGCTAGGTCTATTTCCTACATTTCTCACTGAAATAACAGCTGAGAACATGCTGCATTCAGCTGTGTGATATCAATTGTGCCTTTTCCTTGTGGTGGAAACTGTCTTGTAGCTGTGTTCTTGACTATTGCAGCTAAACGGAGACTGTGTCAGAGAAGTGTTGTTTCAACTATAAGTTAAAGGAATAGTTTGTTAACTTTCTGGCAAGAGATAGACGAGAAGATTGATACCAATCTCACGTCTGTCTGTTCAATAAAGCTGCAGCCAGCAGCCAGTTAGCTTAGCTTAGCATAAAGGCTGGAAACAGGGCGAAACTGCTAGCCTGTCTCTTAAAATCTGCTAAAACTTCAGTTTGTCATTTTTACAGTTTGGTGTCTGTACAGATTAAACAAATAAGATGCATCGTGTTAATTGCTTTCAGTCTTTATGCTAAGATATGCTAGATGTGCTGGCTGTAAAGCTTCATATTTAGCAAACAAACACAAGAGTGGTGTTCATCCTCTCACCTAACTCTCAGCATGAAAGCTAACAAACCCTCTTCCCAAACTGTCGAACTACTCCTGTACTACTCACTGTAACTTCTGATCTGAGGCTGTAATTACTCACATTGCCAGGTGTTCCTGTTATTTCGTCCATGTGACATCACATCATTATATCTGGGATTTTCAGTTGGAATAAAACATATCGACAACAGCTCTTCCTTTTTTTTAGGGAAATTAGTTTTATGGGTGAATCGTCCTCAACAGAAAGACTGCATACACACATGCGAACACAAAATGTGTTAAGCAGCTTATACTCACTAAGACGTGACATTCTATTGATGGGTTCAAGTTATCAGTGAGATCTTGGACTTATAAACAGTAAAAAGAGGCATGTTGAGCGTATATACTGCAGACAGAAATGTCCCCTGTTTAACAATAAATCTATTTCTATCTTTAGACTCGAACCACAGTGCAGTGACCTCAGGCAGTGCAGTACTGAAAGTAACTTTGTGTGAAATACTATACAATACAACATAACACCAGCAGGCAGTGACTGAAATGTGCTTTTTTTAAACACCAGGCCTGGTTAGTGCAGCCAGACGTCACAGTCAGCCTACCTGGCTTCCCAACATTGCTGTCTGCTGAGGGAGACTTTCTCATCAAAGCAGGGTCTATACACATGACGCACAACACGTTTAACAACACGGCACAGTCCAGGAGAAGAGAGGACAGGAGGGAGAGGAAGAGGAGATTGACAACTGGTCAGAGGAAAGAAATAAGATGGGTTTGGAGGAGACATCATAAGGAAGGAGAGAGAACAAAGTGGAAAAGGAGAAGGAGGCCTCCAAAAGCCTTATGAATGTGTTGCTCAACGATCCGAGAAGAAGAAACCCTTGAAAAAACACGGCTACAGTATACATGCATGTTACCTTTGGTGGGTCCTCTGCGTGACCCCATGGCCTGCTGCTCCTCAGACACATTGAGGCGGCGCACCACGTCAGCCAGAGCAGACTTCAGCAGCTGAATCTCGTCCTCCTGCATCTGGACCCTCTGCTCCAGGGAGGCGATGCGGTCGGTCACCTCCATACTGCTGGCTGCTGACGCACTGTCATCTGAGGAAGCACAGAGTGCGCGTGTCAGATACATCAGGGCAAATGCTGCTTTTTACATAACACCAACATGATCTAGTGCTGTCCACCATCATCAGCAAAAGTACATTTGCTCACAGAAAGACAAGTTGTCAATAGAATATATTTTCTTGAGAGAAATTGTTCAAAATTTTGGGAAATACACAGAAAATTGACACCACTGTAAAGTCAGTGTTCGATGAAGCTACAGCCAGACGATGGATAGCTTAGCTTAGCATAAAGACAAGAAAGAGGGGGAAACAGCTAGCTCGGCTCTGTCCAAAGGTTACAAACTCGGCCTTGCTAGGCAACCAGTGGAGACTCCAGGATGTCACTGCTCCCTGCCAAGAACTAATCCAGCACATAAACCCCCGTAAAACCACAACTTCTTGTCTTTACACTTCAGCTTCGTTCTTCACTCTCATCTGGTGTTTTCTGTGACAAGAAGAAATGCACCTTTATGTTGAGTAAAATTACGGATTTCTCTGGGTTTGAACATAGTTGGAAACATCTGAGATAACGTAAGCAGACAACAAATATACAACATAGGTCTATGCTAAATACATACTGTATGTCTGTAAATGTTCTACATTGTTTTTAGACATTTTAAGGCAGAAATGTTACGTATTACTTTTAATTCATGCAGATGGAGACAAAAAAGGAGAAAAAAAAAGGATAGAAAAAATTAGAACAAAGCCAGGGATGAAATACAAACATCAAATTTCTTTCCAACCATAGGCTTGCTTTTATGCTTTCATACCTTCAGACTGTTTGCATATGAAAGCCTTTGCATCATGTGATTCAAAGCACTGACCGCCTCTCTATTAAAACCTTTCATTCATGAGCCTGTTTTTTTAATGTCTATCTTTTCTTTTTGTTTAAACTAACTTAACACATAATTCTCACCCCTCAACCTGACGCTCTGATAGAGGCCAAGCACCGGCCACTGGGGTCCACTTCATTAATGATAAGACTAAGACACACACACACACACACACACACACACACACACACACACACACACACACACACACACAGGGTCTCCTCCATTAAGACTTTGATGTCACAGTGGCTTGATAAAATATTAATGCAAATCACTGCTGTGTTTCCCCCGCAGACTTGCAATAACAGTCTGATGCATTATGCATTAGAGAGCAGGCATCTGGTGATTAGACAGATCTGCAGTCTGTGTTCCTTCCGTGAATCAGAGCTGCCTGGTAACATTATGGAAATCTGGGGAAGCTCTTGACTTCTGTAAATAACATCCTCAAACAATCAAGTACAACAGTGTCTTAAGCCTATTGAAATGTGTGCAGTGTGTCTGGATTCAGACGGACTGGCAAGAGCAAAGTGATGTGATGAGCCTCTGAGTCTGTTAAATAAACAATAAAATGCTCAGGGGATCGAGGACATCCCTGATTAGAGCCTCTGCCCAAATATTTGCTTGTAGATAAAAAGATCCTTGCAGTGTATGGTATTTTTATTCCATGAAAATAAATGAAACACTGCAAAAAAGTCATGTGAAAAGTGCCAAACATTTAGCATGTTCAGACAAAAAATTTACTTAAACCGTGATAATCAGGCAAATCTGTTTCTTGATGTCTAAATAATTATTGAAATAAATTAGTTTGTGTGATGTCTGCAAGGCCGTCACACTTGTTTAAAACATTTGAATACATCACAATAAGTATCCAGAAGTACATAATCCTGTATGGTCCAATGAGATCAATTTAATTTAATTGGCAGAAGACACTGGAAAAGCAATTTCACAGATTTGTTTCTGAGTAGTGGACAAATTGTAGTCATGAGCTGGTTGTGAACTGTTTAAGTCGGGGACACCCTCGACGAGACGGGATGGTAAATTGGCGTGTTAGGCAGATTAGACGCTTGCTGATTGTAGCAGAAAATAGAAATCTGAACAGATTCAGAATGGCTGAATCGGCCAGTTACTGTTCACACAGAAACACACCAGCTATAGACATGCACACACACACACACACACACACACACACACACACACACACACACACACACAGTGAATTGAAGCAAACTTTTGAAATAACCCCGCATAAAAAGAAAGAAAAGAAAAAAGAAATAAAATACAAATTACGAGTGTTTCCATCAACTGGTTTTAAGAAAATAAACTTGGCTACCCAAAGCATAGTTTCATCAGACAGCGGTGGTTTAGGCTATGCTACGCATGGCTAAGGTAACAGAGTAACAGAAGTAGAGGTTGTGAACTGGAAAAAAAAAAAAGCTGTTTGCCAACTGCCAATACATCTCAAAGAAGATGAAGAAGAAGAAGAAGAAGAAGAAGAAGAAGAAGAAGAAGAGGAAAATCAGGCCATTTATAAGACAGAAATGGAGAGGTCTTCAGGATTTTTTTCATGTGTAATGGAAATATCTGTGAAGACAACAACAATAGAATCAATTTCTATTGTTCTTCTCCTCTCGGAGTAGCAACAGCTGATCAGGTATGCAAATTAAACGTTTGCTATGTCAGAACTTATCCTGACAAGACATTTCTCATGATCTCCCATTATTCACACAAACTCTTTCTCAAAAAAGGCATAAACCACCTGAAAACTGCCCTCAATTACACATAAAAAACTTCTTTGTGTAACTGAGGACGTTCTCTGTTTCCATTAACCTTTTCTAAAACTTAAAAATGTGCACGAAAATACATCGATGGAAACAGGGCTAGTCACTGTCACAGCCATTACTGGTGTTTCGGGATGAATACACAGATAGATTTCAGTGAAAGCACTGCTTCACGTTGACCATGTACTGGCCCACCCAGCGAGACTCCATGATGAAAACTCCCCATCTGGAGAAATGGAGTCAGATGAAAACTGCATGTGCAAAATCTAATACATTTCACTCCCTGCAGTGAGGCACAATGAGAAATATGTCTGCTTTAGTTCATACGCTCATACATTCACAGATTTCTCCCCAAAAGGAGCTTTCTTCTTTCAAAACACGTACTAATGAAGTCTCTCCCAAAGATAAAACTATATCTTAATAACTTCTGCTCACCTGAGACGCTTTCTTTGAGGCCGTCCTTGTTCATATTCACATGTCACAGAGTGAATATCCCCAGATAAAGCTTCTATTATCTGTTCAGCGTCTGTTGTGGGTCTGTTCTCAACACTGACACAATGACAGCATGATACCATCAGTCGTCGAGGTACAATGACTGGCTGTCACAGCCGAGATTCTGCGCTAACATTCTCCGTCTGTCACCCAGCTCCCCGGTTAAAACCTCTGGGGCACGTTAACGCCCAATAACGCGTTCACAGTCAGAGCAGGTCAGTGGAGCTCAGGCTCGGTGTTTGTTTTCATACAGGAGCATGTGTGCTGACGCCGTGTGACCGATGTGGCCAAGTTTGGGTGATGTGACAGCATTCTCTGGGGCTCAGGTCACGTGACATCTGTCTGCAGAGTCTGAATCAGTGAGATGTCAATCTTCATTTAACAACAAATCCATCACCACGTACACCCCACCACTACTGTTTCTCTTTCATCCCCACAAAAGCAGATCATTACACCCCGACAACCTCCTCTCGCTCCAGTGCACTGTTCACACCTGTCAGCTGGCTGCTTAAATTACTTCATTTCTGTCAGTCTGCTCCGTCAGAGCTTCTCGCTCACTGTCTTTTTCCGTCCCTGTTTCATTATCTGGTCAATATGTGGCTGGGTCACAAATCCGAGACACATCTCTGAGCCTATCTACCCGCTCGCCTTAATATGATGTGACACGCTGCTCCCTATTACCTTCCTCTGCCGGGCGATGTCATTCTGGCCGGACCGCCTGCCTGCTTAAGTGCTTGTCCATCACTTCAGCCAGCCGGACTCATTGAAGGGCAAATAAGAAACAGGCACTCTCTTCAGTTCCTTTTTTCTGCTCTAAAAAAACCACACCCACCCCTGCTTCATCACCTTAATCCTGAGTCATTTACTGACCTCACCGCCATCAATAATGAACACTGGAGCGTGCACACATGCTCTGACCCATTTCCCCCCTTCTGCACCCTCATCGACCATGAAGATCAATACACTAAAGGAGTAAAAAGACTAAAACAGTCCTGGCTAAATGCTTCTGATCAACACTGAGCGAGGACACTCACATTTTGAGCAATGCACTGCAATCCCATTCTTCTGCAGCAGCAGCTCTGTGTTGATCTGAGCTTCTTTATACTATAGAAATACACACATGAGGATGTGAACATAAATACACATTCAAGGAATAAAAGAAGATGACGCTAAGGAAATTCCCACTGAGGAAATGTCATGACACCCGCTGTCACGCTATGCCTTCGAGTGCTCCCGCATGTTGACAACCACCGTGATTGATTGTCTATTTTCTTTTCACTCAGCGGTGCAGAGAAGCCAAACAATAAAACTAAATTGACTTGATGGAAAGTTCAGCAGCCAGGTTAGGCCGCGCCACAATGTGGGGGTTTAAAAACCACAACCCAGTGTTTGCAGAAAACCAACAGATCAAAGAAACAAGAGGCTGCAGGAAACAGCCTGTCATAACATTATGACAACAATTCCTGTTTTTCAGAGGCGGAGAGCTAGCACTGATGCCACCCTGCTGGCACATCTATCCACTTGCTGGATGCAGATCACAAACCGCAGCGTTACCAACCGGTTTTAATTTCATAACATGAATGCACGAGGCCAGGTGGTGTGCTGCTGGAGTGCCAGTTCAGCTGCTGCAGATTTTGCCTTCAGGAAAGTAATTTCTCCCAAGACCAATGAGTCACACTTATTAAACAACCTGACTTCAGTCTGCTGCTGGCTTCACTCATGGAAGTCTGGACCTAATCATAATCAAGTGGCAAGCAGGATTTAATTTCATGCCAAGAAGAAAAGGAGGTAGTGATTTAGAGACAGGCAGAGAAAAAGGCGGAGGGGTAAGATGGAGACAGAGTTGAATGAGAATGAATGAAGACGGGACAGTTAATAATCTTGATTATAAAACAAGAATAAAAGTCTACTGATATGCTAGTAGCTCTGTGAGGCTGAACAGGTATATCGATGCTTAATGCTAGTATACTAATATGCTCACATTGACGACGCTAACATGCTGTCTCACATGTATTGTTTAGCATGTTTCACCATCTTAGGTTTGTAAGTGAGCATGTTAGCATTAGCTAATTAGCACTAAAAACAAAATACAGCTGAAGCTGATTGGAATGTCATTAGCATTGCAGGTATTTTGCAATAATCCAATGTCTTGCACAAATTAGGGTTTTGGCATGATGATGGCACAAGAGGAAAAGCAAGAGGAAGTTATTAAAATTTAAAGTAAGGCATCGACAACTTCATCATTATCTTAGGGTAATTAATTAGCTAGTTGGATAAGTTGCTGTTGGAGATAACCGGGCTGTTAGCGTAGCATTTTTGGAACCGGTATTGGTACCCAACCCTAATCAGCAAAGTCATTACAATTATCCTCTTGGGATCATTAAAATTTCACAGCAATCCAACCAATGTCCATGTTTCAGTCTGGACCAAAGTGCTGGACCAATCGGCCGACACTGTGGCTAAAAGGTAAGAATAACATGAGTGTGTGTTGCTGAATTTTAATATTATGCAGAGTACGAGACATGAAAAATGTCATGCTTGAAATTGCAGCATTTAGAAAATTGCAGTCTGCCCCAAGCACGACTGAAACCATCCATCAGGTTCATGTCAGCAGAATGAAAAATTGCAAAACCATTTGAGCAAGAGATTGAAGAAAGAGAGAACTGGAGGAGGAAGACAAAGGTACTTAAAGTGCCATCAATTCAGTGTGTCACCTGCCGCGAGCAGTGGATGGCCTCACAGAGGTGTATTAGCTAATCAACTGGCCAGATTAGGGAGACAGACGCTTGGTTTACAAGCTGCCTCTGATGGCTCCTGCTGGACCGGGGCTTAGGGGCTATAAATAGACGGAGGTGGATCAGAGAAGGGGAAGCCCTCACATGACCAGAGTTGAGATAAAAGAGGAGAAGACAGACAGTGAGGGAAGAGAAACAATCACACAAACACTGGTAGAGGAGGTAATGTGTGTGTGTGTGTGTGTCAGACAGAGTGTGTGTCTGGGTCAAAGAGGAGCATGAAGAGAGGCGAAACGACTCCCACAAGAGATCCTACTGTCCTCCGACAAGCATGTTAAACCCTTCCTTCCTCCCATCAGCTACATCCTTCCTGCGGTCAAGCTCAGGTCAAATGGGATGATACAGCTCCCCCACCTCGCTCTCACCATCAAACACACTCCCTCCACACACACACACTGACACTTAATCCACACTTCACGTAAGCATAGAAGAGCAGAGCTGCCGGAGCCAAGCATGTGGCTAAGTACATGATGGATTGATGCAACAAACACCTCAGCATTTCTATCTCCTTGTGGTCTGCTAGCAGAATCTCTGTGTGCGCTGTGAAAAAATCCAGTTCGTACACAGCCCTGGCTCTCTAAATGGGAAACAAACAAAGTGACTTAGACAGAGCCGCACAACAATATTCCAGCAAATCAGCATCAGGTGGCGTTCGTGATGGAGCACAGGACAAGAGGATGAGGAGGAGAGATGGTGGAAAGAGAGGGATGGTAAATCTGGCATGCCAGCATGTGTAACATGCATTTGGCCTGTATGATAATTCAAAATCAGAATGTCAGAAATTGCTCATTTTACCTCTAATTTTTAGTTACTCATGGCTGAAGTTTTTGTGACTCAGTGCTACATTTTGAAATATTAGAAGGAGGATGTTGCAGTTCTTTTTTTCTAAGTCCAAATAAAATAAGAATAATACTGGGGTTGGTCTTGCAGTTTTAAAAAGTGAAACCTAAGATTTAACCCCTCTTCCCACCACAGTAATTTTGGTACAGTCCCTAAAGCCCTTCTGGGATAGTGTGAGGAATCTGAAAGCCAAAGACAGAGAGTGAGATGGGGGGAAAGAAAAGAAAGTAGAAAGACATGGCCCATTGAGGCAGAATAACTCCTTCTTAACTCTACTGTATACACCAATATCAAAACACTCTGCTTTGACAAAACACACACACACACACACACACGCATACACTCTTCTCTGTCAAAGAGGAAGTGTTCACGGCGTGGCGGAGGGATTATGCTGGATATGTGGAGCAGATCTTGCTCAATGCTAGTGATCCCTATACTCAGGGGGTTTGAGCTTAGCGGCCGGCTGGATTTGTATTCTGTCTCTCGCTCCGTCTCTAACCTCCTTCACCTCTCTCTCTGTTTGTCTGTCTCCCTCTCGCTCATGAAACTGTGGTGGGACGGATCTCTGAAACAAGGCTAGAACTGAGCTGACTGTGGGAGGAAAAAGAGAGACTGGAGGATTACACTTAAAGAGGGCTTGGCAGTCTTTCTCTAATATTTATCCTCTGCTTCTCTCGCTCTTGTCGGCGTTGCTCACTCGAATGACCACTTTGCTTCAGCAGGAGACTGCCTTGGAGTATATGCAGACGTCAGAGTGTGGGATATCTGCAGCTTCAACATGCTAAACTGGAGCTGGAGCCACAGAGCACCATGGTAGTGGTGTACAGCCATAAAAAATTATACTGACTTTTCAACATTAGCAAGTGCAAAATAAGTTTGAGTTAAAATCCATATTGATAATGTGGTGAAAGGGAGTTTCGGAGATTTCCAAAATAATCAATTTAAAGATGTAATCAAGAAGTTTTTCATTCAATTAAAGCCTGTTTTGATACTTTATAGTTGATATATTTTCAGCAATAGCCATTCCATGTATTTACAGTGTGTAATTACATTTATATAAAGCAGTTTTCATTGTTGGTGGTGGAGTCCGCCATTCCCATTTGAATTCAAAGTAGATTCACAGAAAATGATGCAGCAGCAATAGCTCCACAGTTTGTGCTTTAATCTCTGTCTCTGCATGCAGAAAAGGCCAAAGCATTTAATGGCCTTTAAATTATTTTAGTCATCGGTTTGTCAGGCAGGTGCACAGCAGCAGAAAGGCTTTAAGAATCATGTGGAATGAAAAAGGCAACAGTTCTGAGGATAGGGCCAAACCTCCCCTCGTGACGAACCACTTTTAGCGTGTCGCCGCAGCCGCTGGGCCACACAAAGCTGAAGTAGTTAAGCTCACTTTGGACACCGTTATGTTACTGAGGCTCAGCTGAACAGCAACATTTCAAGTTACAGCAACCGAAAACTGATTCATTACAAACATCAGGTCAAGCAGGGTCCTGCCCACTTTTCTTTTGTCAATAAATGCAATAATAGTCATTCTATTATAAACAGACCCTGAATGACGACGGAGCGCTTTGCTGACTCATCACAAACATGAGGTCGTTATGGCAACAGTATTCATCAAAACACCGGTGATTTGGATTTTATATCACATCTCTGTCCAAATTAAAATTGAACTAATAAAAAGTAACAAACGGCTGAAGAAAGACACCCTTCTTCTTGCTGTGACTTTTAGGGAAGGAACAGACCACAGAAGCACTAAGTCATGCCTGGCAGCGACTCCAGGCTCTGACACAAGCCCCTTTCTCACTCTCAACCTTTCTGCACATAAAACAGGGCTTTGTCCCTCTGTAACAAACAACCAGGAAGGAACAGGAGGCGGGACATTTGTTCACTCCAATATATTTGTGTGTGTGTGCGCGTGTGTGTGTGTGTGTGTTGTTCTATCCAGTAACAGTGTTGTTATGGGAAACCAGATTTCCATGGTGTGAGAATGGTCTCACAGACATACAGACACACAGAGCCTGTGTGCCAGAGAGCATCACCATCCTGAACATCAGACAGTCGCATATCTGCCGTCTGGAGAGGAGAGAACATACAGCGGCTCTGAGATCATTGCACAACTAGACTAAAAAGAAATATTAAAAAATGATGCAGTTTCCTTTCTGGTGCGTTTCTACTCTTGAATTCCCCAGGCACTCACACTGCTATATGTCTCTGTTGTTCAATGCATTTCAGGGGTTATTTTTGGATGTTCTGGCTTTCCACTTTTACATGCCGTCTATTTTCATAACCAGAGCGTTGACACCACCCAGAAATCACACCTGAGCCCGTCACATCCAGCTTTGTTTATCTTGTGAGCGATGAGCCTCACAAAGTCACCTAATTGCATTTTCTTTGCTCTCTGTGGTCACAGTGGGTGGTTGTTCAGGACAAGCTGAATGTATTTTGCATTACTCACTTATTAAATTCAACGCTTCTGACGTGTGAGTAGACAAACATGCCATTCACTGGGCTGTAAGGGTTTTAGTACATCTGAAATCTGAGTCCCTGGAGCTGGAGTTTTGGGAATTTTAAGATGCCCTGAGTCATATTTAAATTCTTCCCAACGCTCATGGATTAGATCAGTCAGCTTCGATGCAGCTTCTGGGTTTTTAACGATTGACGTCTGAGGTCTGTAGATCGGTGGTTCCCACAGTGGACGCCCTGAGGACGGGCAAAGGGCGCTTGCAAGATTCACATGCTTGCTCATTTGTTGGTTATTTCCTTTAACTGTTTTGTGATACCTTTTTTAAACAAAGCGAGATGAAGGCAATAAAGGTCAAAATCACTGCATTAACAAACTTTGCTTAGTTTGCAGTTATGCTGCAGCTAATGACATGACATCTCACAGTTGCTGGTTGTCATAGCAACACTTTTTCAGGATACAGCAGTCTGACACATAGAGACCTTCAGAGGGGCAATGGGAAGATTTGATGGGGTAAACAAACAGAGCTCAAAGGAGTTCTGATACATCTCAGCCCTCAACACAGTCTGACAGGAGTGAATCTGAGCCAAACAACAAAACTAAAATCAGACTCAACTCTACTCTGCTAACGACACGTTCTGGCTGCTTGTGGAGGATGGATATCCAATACTGTCTCTCTGGTGCTGCATGTTCCCGAGATCATATAAGTGTGATCTGGTTGTGTCATCCCTGTTTCACATGGAGGAAAGAGGTGTCACAGGAGTCAGACCTGAGGGTTGTCCTCTCTCTCTCCACATCAACAGCAAGCTCACATGTCCCATTAAAATGCCTAAAACTCTTTGTTTTGTGTGTTTGTCCTTGCTCACCTTAAATATAGTGTAAGCTTTTTCTAGTTTAAAAGAAAATGAAAGAAATACATTTGACATATTAGAATATTTGATAGAAGTAACAGTGTTTGAGTTTTCCAGTCAAAAAAGTGAGTTTGACAGGTTTTGGATTCAGGTCTTTTGATGATCTTTACTGTCAGCGGAGCGATCAGTTGCTTGTTCTCTTGTTCTGCATTTCTGGTTGCGTAACTGTTGAGCTTCACTGCAAAAAAAATCCCTGTGCTTTGATTCTATGAACACCTGATGTTAATGATGACATATTTCTGAAATCATACTGAACTGTAGCTGCACAAGAACTGTTGGACATTAAAGAATATTATCTAGCATGAAACAAAAAAATGCCCTTTAATAACAAAGCTGGCCAACCAAAGGAAGGTATGTTGTTATTAACTATATCAAAGTCTGGACTTCTCCTCTAACACCTCATTGAAACTGACAAACTGACAACAATGGAGGGGAAAACAAATCAAATAATTATGTCCACCCTCTTTCCTCTCATCTCCACACCTGTGGTCTTGATGAATCTATTTTTAATGGAATTTCTAATGGGATTCTCCTCTTTTCCCTCTCCATCTGTCACAGACAGGCTGAACACATGCAACGTGGACACGCACACACATGCAGAGTTGGGGTTTCCCCCTCGGTTCTTCCATTAACAGCAGGTGTAAGAGACCAATTAGGGTGCTGAGCAGCCTCTGGGACCTGCACCACGGGCACAGAGAGGTTAATTATATCTGCTCACATCACAACTGGCCAGATGAAATCCAGGCCAGGGTTTAGAGATGAGGTGCGACCAAATCAATGGGCCGTGGCTTTAGGCCCACTGGAGACAATACGCTTATGGAGATAATTAGCATAAATATAATCGAGCCAACAATCACCAAGTCACAGTAACTGAACTGATCTTTAAGTAATCTTAAACGGTTTGGTGACATACTGTGGGATTAAAAGGGAGACTTATGCAGAGACATTCATATGCACAGATGTGCATGTGCACACATGAATGCAGACATATATACACACTGATACATGCACACTGATGATCTGTGCTGGGGATCATTTGCATACTAATTTGAAGCACTGGCTGTGCTTTGGAGCATCTTCAAATGGAAAAATTCACGATTTAATCTCTGTTTTCCTTTGTTTGTCTCTCTGATGGGAACGAATAGCTTTGGTGATACTTTGAGCATCAGGCAGAGACTAAAAATAATGGCACCTCCTTGGGATTCTGCTGACTTGTGTGATTTATTACTAGTCGCCCTCCCCCACAGGTAGAAGTCAACGCTCTGTTGAGCACATTTAGTGTTACCATGCAGAGTGGAAGCATCCTACACCACTCTGTTTCTGGCTCTTTCATGGTATTTTTATGCATCCCTGACATTCTGTTCAAGGACTCATGCAGCCTGCGTGTCTCCTCTCCTGACCTTGTGATGGTATGCACGCGCGCGCACACACACACACACACACACACACACACACACACACACACACACACACACACACACACACACATGCACATACCCAGAGCGCTTCTCCCTTTCATGTTCGACTGCCAGACGCATTAGTCACAAACACACGCAGAGTCAGTGTATATATTTAGCACAGGAACTCACACACTCCTGCTTTACATGCCTGATTGTTTTAGTGGGTCATGGGATGAGGCTGCGTGAATGTGTGTCAGTGGAGGAAAAGACAAGAGAGACAGAGAGGAGAGGAGAGGAGAGGAGAGGAGAGGAGAGGAGAGGAGAGGGGAAACACTCAGTTTAGACAACAAATGGCATCTCCTGCCTGCTGGCTCACCAAGAGGCTGTTTCCACGAGGATGCTGACTGACCTTATTTCTGAATAAAATGCAATGCATCCCCAGGTCACCACACTATACACAACAAAATATGTGTAATGCAAAAAGGAAGGATTTCTTCAGACATTTATAGAGAGTTACAAAGAGCTGACATCAAACAAATGTGCAGGAAAGACAAGAAACGGCCTCAATAAGACAACAGAAAGTATTGTGACACGTGTGCCAAAATATTGATAAGCATATCTCATATATTGCATGTTGACAATTTCTCCCACCTTTACTGTACAATGACAGCTGAAGTTGCATCAGGCCAAAAAAAGGGGAGACAGCAACAGCAATTTGAATCAAATATCAATGGGTCAATTATTGATTTAATTTCATGCAAAAACTAAACTCAGAGCTGCTACTAATGACTTTAGAGCAGAAATGAGAACTAGATTCCTAATATTAGTCAATCAACAGAAAATTAATTTGCAACTATTGTGGTGTCCAATTAGTAATTTCAGTCATTTTTCAAGCAAAACAGAAAATTCTCTGGTTCTCAAATTTCTTTATTTTCTACATTAGGACTAGACTGGACTAAATTTCACTCAGTCTAGGCCTAGTTTCAACTCGCAACTCGTAACAAGACTCGTGACTGCAGAAGTCCAAACCGCCCTGCTCAATATCTGTCTGGAAAAAAAAAACACAGAAAAGCACTTTGAGCTCCACCTGGGGTGCTCACACAAGATCAAACAAAGAGCGTGAGAGAGTCTGATGTCGGCATGAGGCGCGAAGGGAAAAAGCAGGGAGCTTGAGAAAGAGGGGGAGTGAAGTAAGGTGAAGGACAGTCAGAGAGATCGAAATGGAAGAAATCCAGCGACACTGAGGGAGACTGGAGTGAGATAAAAAGACAGGGAGAGTGGTGTGTGCTCTCACTGACACAGCAATAGGAAATCAATGTCAACCTTTAAATGAATCAGCAGCAGTGGACGAGTTATCCCATTCAGGTCGATATTTATTAAACTGCTGCTCTGGTACACTGTTACAGCTGCACATGAATGATGGCAGGAGAGACGCATCATTTCCTAACACTCCCCTCTCTCACTGTTTCTCCGGGAAGGAGTGCAGGTCAGCTTGTCAGCAGGTTCGACTAGGCATTGATAGATAATGTGAAAGATCATGGAAAGAAGTTAAAATGAGGAAGAGGAGTAAATATTTTCTGATAAATATATGGTCTATTTTCAAGATGAGAGTCAGTGCAACAGGAAGGCATAACACAAACTACCTTAATTTTTCACTTTAAGAAGCCATTTTTTTAGGTTAACCAGGTCCACAATGTATCAAAAAATAAAATAAAGGCTCTATCAATACTCTTCACTGTTGCCTCTACACTCTATGCTAAAATCAAACTTAGTCCCACACACACATGCAAAGAAATACAGCTCCGTGTCCTCCTCCTGAGCATCCCTCCTTGGCTACTGCTTGGTAACGTGAGCGGGGCTTTAATCCTAATCCCTCTACACGTGCCATCAGCAATCAGGGTTTGGATGCAGATACCAATAGATGCACAGCCAAGAAGAGGAGGAGACTGGATGGAGTCGTGTCACCTCCTCTGCGTATCAAAATACCACTGACAGGCATCAAACATGCCTCCATCTTTTTGCGTATCCCCCCTCCGCCCTGCACGTCTGCCCCATCTATCTGCACTCCTGCTTATTCAAACTTTCTTTCTTTCATATGAACTCACTTTGGTGCTTTTTTTCTCCTAATTTCTCCATATCCCTGTTCTCCATAGCGGCTCAGCTGTCTCGCTGGCATGTTCTGGTGCCATCATGGTACACTGCCGCTGAGGTGAGGGCTGAGCCAGTGAGCCTGTGGGTGTGCAGCGCGAGCGTGGAGCTCGGAGATAAAGGGATGTTTGATCCAAATCTGAGCCGACATCATTAGCTCAAAAGGTAAAACACCAAATCTCACTAATGAATGCAGGCAAATGGATTTGTTCAGATGGAGAGGCTGGGTGCTCTGAGAGGAACATGAGTGCGTGATCATCAGTATTACAGTGCTGTAAGTGAGCCGGATTTACTTATTAACAGATTTACTTATTAACACATCAGGAGCTTTTGGTGCAGGAGGAGATAATGAGCAAGGAATCACATTAGGTCATGTTTTTGCTCTAATGATGTTGCATGTTTTAGCGACTATTTCATAATTGAAAATCCTAGTCCAAAGCATCTAAAGTCTTTAGACTTTAGAGTTTCTACCTTCTACCTTCCATGCAGCAACCGGCTGCAGTTCTTTTCTGTATGAAATGAAAATCTACTGGAGGTCAGAGCTCAGTTAGTGAACTGACAGAAAATTAATCAGCACAAGTTTTGATTGTTTGACTCATTCATCAAAAGATAAACTGAGAGGCTACATCCATGCTAGCAGCTCAGGGAGGCTGTGTTTAGGCACAGCAGCACTCAGAGCTAAACGCTAATGTCAACTTGCTCACATAGGCAGCATTTGCCATGTTCATCACTGGAGCTGTTAGCATGCTAACATTTCCTAATTAGCACTACACAGAAAGAACAGCTGGGGCTGATCCGATGTCATTAGCTTTGAATTTGGTTGCAATAGCATTGGACAACTTGAATTTGAATGTAGATCAACTCAAAGCAATTCATCCAATAGTTGGGAAATTTAGATTAGCGTTGAGTGCTACACTGCTAGTGTGGCTATATATATCAAATGATAGTTCTGAGTTTGGTACTTTTGGCCAGGAAAATTTAAAGAATTGGGCTCCGGAAACTGTCACATAAACTGTAATATAAATAAGAAATCATGATGTGACAGATTAATCAACAGTATACAACATTCACAACATCCATCATGATCCATCAAAGTGGAAATTTTACATAATTGTTCCTCCTTGCTGCATTTATGAGTGTAAAACACTGCTTCATGGTGCATTCACGGAAGCATATCTGCCATTTGGGTGAAGAACAATCAGAAAGGGCAGTGTAGAAATATATCTAAATATAATATATAACTACGTACTGCATAAAACTGAACACGCGAAATCAAAGTTATAGTGGGCTGTAAAACAACACCAGGCAAAGGAGGGAAAACAACCAAACAAAGATGATCTTTTAAAGTTATAACATCAAAAGAACACTTTGTTTCCCTTAAAATGAACAAGAACCCTGCCAGTCTGATCCAAGGACATTGATAATTCTATAAAAACATCTGCAATCTCGTTACCAGACGCACAACACACACTAATTCAATCAAAACTGTCCTCTTCACCAGAACCAACAGATCCCAAATGTGATTTAATGGATTTAACACAGACAAAAAGCTTCTCTGAAAGATTCACTTCCTTCATTGGCCGTAATCAGCGTGTCTGAGTGTGTAATGGGGCTAATTTTCAGTTAGCCTGAGCTAGCCTCGACCTCTCGAGGACAAAGTGTGCAGCCTGCGCATGTTTCTGCAGTTTAGCTGACCTAGTCTCTGAACATTAGTCTGGTTGGATGCTCCACAACACACGGGCAGAGAGAGAGAGAGAGAGAGAGAGAGAGAGAGGATGAATGACATCATTGACTTTTGCTTTGAGTGGATCTGGGTTCAGCTGGACGGCAGCGGCAGAGAAGCATGATGTCACTTCGGCCTACAGGCCCCCCACACACACACATCCGCTGCAGCTTGCACACACCTACAGAAACACACACATCTTAACTGAAGCTCACCCAATTAAGCAGTCTCTTGGAACAACGAACAAGGCGCTGCTCCCTCGCTGCTGCAGTTAAGTGTGTTTTAGTTTTGTGTGTGTGTGCGAAGGCAAGAGAAATCAAGGGGTTTGGAGGTTGGAAAATCCCTGGCAACAGCCCCTGAGCAGCATGTCTTATTTTATTGGCTTTCTCTCGTAGAGGAAACATGACATTGTGAGGGAATGCAAACAACCTCACGGTGTCTGGCAACTTCTCTCCCTCTGGTTGCTTATCATAACACGTGAGGAGTCCAAGGGGCGAAGCTAAAAAAAAAAGACACTTCGATGTGTGTAATCACAGGTTAACTGAATGTAGACCTAGAGGACAAAGTGCACGTAGGATTCTCCAGATCTTTGAGTCCAAATCTGCAGGAGAAGGTGCTCCATGACTGGCTGCTCTGCCTGGAAACTTCTCCCACCTGTCACCGAAACCACTGAGCCTTGAGGGCGACACGTGCATACTGCAGTGCTGAACGCTGTACCTGCCACCTCTCTGTAATTTGTGAGCTTTTTAAAGGTCAGCGGCTTCTTCAGAGGAAGTTGTAAAGCTATTCTGATACTGTACAACAACTGCTACACCTGTTTTTCAGGTCAGTCCAACCAACCCACCTCAGTTGTTGTCCTTGTGCACATAGGAATGTGTGAGGAGACGAGGTAAATAACCTCTTCTCTTCTCTCAGTTACCAGAAATCATTGTTACATACGGGACAGTGGCTCCGTTTGCTAACACGTAAACCATGAACTGGATTATGCCTCATCCTCGCTACTCTCTCCTGTGTCCTTGTTACAAGTGACCTTACACTACACACCAAAATGAAGCAGATGTGCCATCTTTAATTAGTCATTTATGGGTTGGATGAGAGGGAGGCAATCCAAGTGCAGGGAAATAGTTAACATGTCTCTCTTTTCTTCACTGAATACCTAAAAAATAGACATTCTTAAATTTTGCATGATCTGTATCTACACTGTAAGCTTCTCTCACTCATCTGTTTCTCTTTCTCCTTTGTGGTTGCTATAAATGTAATGAGGGAAATTCCTTAAGGGATAAAAGCTTTTAACTGGATTCACCTCATCAGTCATTCATGAAAGTAGTGAGGTACCCAGCATCCACAGCGGGGGACACCTCGATGTAATTCCACATCCATGATTTGCTCTGTTGGACAACAGTGTTCCCTCATCCACCGACTGCTCCTGCTTACACAGCACAGCAAATATTATTGACTTTTTCATTATCCACCAATGGCAATTATAGGTTACTCTATGCTTCAACAATGATAGCTTATGTTTGCTAACCACTACACGGTCTGCAACTGCTAAGTAAAAGCTGAAAATGTTATTTGTACATTAAAAGTAATGAGGATGCCCCACTGAGCTGGATGAGAGGTGAGTGTTTTGAGGGAAGGTTTTTATAGTCAGTTTTTATATGATAAAACGTTTAATTTTATCTTCATTTAGCTGGAACCTCAAACAGTATTTCAGCCTTATTCAACGTCCCTGTGCTACAGATTCTATTAGAGACACCGGTTATTGTGTTGGGGATAATCCCCTTTGTGTGGGGGGCTCACTAACTGTAGTCTGTCAGTATGCAGGCAGGGACGTCATCATCAAACTGAGCTTCACTCAAAAATAGTACAAAATAAGAAGAATCCCTCTGAAATGTTGTACTGAGAGGCACCACTCTATGACCTCTCTGAGCGTGGTTCTAGTTCTGGTATGTGTCTTACAGAAGTGCTTGCTTTCTTAAAAAAAGAAACTCAGGCTTCTTGGAAATAAATCCTAAACTGATGTAATACTGATGTGTCATGCTGCTTTACTTCTTCCCTGAGTCACTCCCTCTCCCACCCATAACATTAGCAGCCTGAAGTATGGTTTTTCCCTCTGCCAGCAGAGAAATTACATTAGTACAGGAGGCTACATGAGCAATAGTGTCCTGTTCTGTAATTTCTGTTCTCTCTTGTTCAGCAAACTGATTGCAATCAGCCAACAGAGGAGAAATATAATCATAACATACCCATCATCACATCAAGCAGAACCAGAGCAATCAGGGCAGCTGCTGTAAGCAAAGCACTGTTCTTCATCCAGCCTCCTTCTTTGTTTATTAGCTCTCTTGACGGCTGCTGGCTCACACTGACTGTTGACATTATTCTGGCCTTGATTCCAGAAACTTCCTTTTGCTTCTACGTTTTTCTGTCATTTCTTCAAATATTCACCAAAGCCAGCATGTTCAGAATCAAATGTTTTGACATGCGCAAGAACATAAAGACAGAACCCCTTTTCTACCAAAGCCCTACTGGAGCTAAAGGAGCCCATGTCTGCAACATACACACACACACACACACACACACACACACACACACACACACACACACACACACCTCTACTTGGTGTCAAGTTTAGCCAGTCAGCTACTGACATGTGAAGTCCAGACAGACAACATGCAGCTGAGGGAACACAGGTGATGGGGGAGGAAGGGTGAAGAGAGGATTAGTTAGTTTTACCGTTGCAGAACTGTAGCAGTGATGAGGTGTCATACAGGCTGCTGTAGCTGGAAAAGCCGTCCTCCATTCTCAACCTCTGCTCCGCTCCTCTCTGCTCCCTCTGTTATCCACCACTCCTTCTCCTCTCTTCTCTCTCTCTCTCTGGTGACTCCCCTCCGTTAGTTTATCGTTCACTTGGCGTCCGAGGCGCTCCCTCCATTCACTCTGCACAGGTCAGGCTCCCTGGGTGAGTCACCATGGCAACCCATTCACTCCGATTATGTCATGTGAACTCCAACCCCTCTCCTTTTCCCTCTCCTCTTCCACCCCCGTCTCGCAAGAAATAAACAAAAAGCCAAAAAGTCCGAACTACAGCAGCAAACACTCCCTGCTGAAGAATGGACCGCCGGAGAGACACAAAGACAGAAGTTCAGAAGCTGCTGGTGGATTTGTTTTCCCCTGTGCTCCCTTTCTCCTCCCTCCTGCTCCTCTTTTCAGCTGTGTGTCGTTAGCTCTAGCTGATCTCCAGCAGAAAAACAGCTTTAAGAGGGCTTGAGCTGAGAGCGCAGGCAGGCTCTGGCATAGGCAGTCACTGTGTGTGTGTGTGTGTGTGACAGAGTGTGTGTGTGTGTGTGTGTGTGTGTGTGTGTGTTTAGATAAAGCTCGGGACAGCCCAGCCTTCCCCTGTCACACAGTGTGGACGAGTCAGAGCGCAGGGGGCTGGGCCTGTCGGATAGATCCTCCTCCTCTGCCAGAGGAGAGGAGGAGAGGAGAGGACAAGGTAGGAGAGGAAATGAGAAGAGAGGAAAGGATGTAAGAGTAGAGAGGAGAGGACATGTAAGGTGAAAGGAGGAGAGAGAAAATGAGAAAAGACAAGAGGAGAGGGGAGGAGAGAGGACAAGAAAACAAGAAAGGACAAGGTAGGATAGGAGAATAGAGGAAGTGAAAGGAGAGAAAAGGGGGGAGAAAAGAGAAGAGTGGAGGGTTAAGGGGACATTGCATAGGCTGGAAGAGGAGAAGTAAGAGGAGAGAAGAGAGGGGAGGGTAGAAGAAGAGAGAGTAGAGCATAGAGAAGGAGAGAGGAGAAATGAGGAGAGAGGAAAGGAGAGATGAAATATGGTATAGGCTGGGAGAGGAGAAAAGAGTTGAGGAGAGAGAGAGGACAAGGTAGGGTGGAAGAGGAAATGAGAGGAGGACTAAAGCAGTGAAGAGAAAGGATGAGAGAGGACACAGAGAGAGAGGGACGAGAGAGGAGAGAAGATAAGGAGCCAGGGTAAGGTGGGAGAGGAAAGGAGAAGATGACAGAAGGGGAGAATGGAGGAGAAGAAAAGATAGGGTAGGAAAATAGAGGAGGAAAAAGAACAGGAAATGAGAGCCAAAAGAGGAGAGGAGAAATAAGGAGACTAGAGGAGAGAGAGGAGACATGAGGAAAGGGGGAAAGGGACTGGACAGGGTAGGGTAGGAGAGGAGAGGAAGTAAGAGGAGGGAGGGGAGGAGAGGAGAGGTTAGAAGAGGAGACATAACAGGGAGAGGACAAGGTAGGGTAGGAGATGAAATGAGAGGACAAAAGAGGAGAGGAGAAAGAAGGAGAGGAAAGGGGAGACAGGAGGAGAGGGCAGAAGAGGAGGGGGAAATGAAAGGAGAAACTGAGGTAGGAGAGGAAAGAAGAGGTGAGCAGAGGACAAGAAAGGAAAGGAGAGGAAAGAGGACAGAGTAGGGAGGAAGAGAGGAGAAGACAAGAAATGGTATGAGAGGAAATGAGGAGAAAGCAAAGGACACAATAGGAGAAGAAAAAGAAGGAGACAGGAGATGAGGGAAGGAGAGGACAGAAGGGGTTGGAAAAGGAGGGGAGACAATGGGGTAGAGAGATTAAATGTGGAGAGAAGACAAGAGGGGAAAAGGGAGGAGAGGTGAAGTGAGAGGAAAGGAAAAGAGGAAAACACAGGGTATGGTGTAGCAGAGAAGAAAAAAACAAACCTAGGGTTAAACCTAGGATAATTACCAAAATGACTGATCAATATATAGCAGTTACTACATTCTCTTCCACACATGGAGTCACACACACTAATGACATGGAGTCACATGGGGACACACACCATAACAAACCAACGGCACATCTGTCCTGCAGCCAAACACTGCCGGGGGATCTCTGCTGTGGCCAAACATGATTATCACTCTGTCCTCTGCCTGTCTTATCTACCACGCTGCAGACTGCACAGAGACCGAGGGATCCTTAAAACAAGGACAAGAGGGGGAGAGAATGAAAGGGAGACGAGGGGATTGAGGAAAGAGAGAAATAAATGGGATAGAGGGGGAGGGGATGGAGGAGAAACAGAACGAGAGAGTGCTTGAGGAGGGTGCAGGGCATAGAGGGAAAGACCAAAATAAAAAGTGAGCCGGTTGGGAGTTTAGTGAGAAGAGAACTGGGTGCTTCTTAATTCTAACTGGGGGGTTTTGTATGTGCATGTGAGGGTGGGGGCTCGGTGCATTATTTATAATTCAGGCTCGCAGGGAAAAAATAACAAGGCTAAAGAAGACAGAGTCTGTGGCCTATATTCATGCCATTCATTCACTCACTCATTCATTCAACACCCCTCCCTTTCTTGCTAGATCACAAGACGGAGCCGACAAAAATGACACAAAGGCAGGGATGCTCTGAAGGCAGCAGAGGGAAAGACCGTGAAAGGCTGCATTTGTTTCTCTCGGCGGTTTCATAGCAGGCCGTCAGGTGTGATATAATCCATCTGCGTGAGGCTCTTTGTGTGCAGGTATCTCACATAATATCTGGAATCATTTCTGGTTCAGAGGTGGTTTGACCTTTAAGGGGAGGATGAAAGGGATGCAGTGAAGCAGCGTTTGACGGTTGATCGGTTTATGGTTCAAGGTCTCTATATTGACCCTAGAGCTGGAGCGCTTGTATTCTCTCTCTCAGGAAAACACTGCGCTCTGCTTCAATTGTTACACAATCGCACAAAGCCACCAAGAAATCTACCAAGATCAGGAGCAGCCAGGATTATGTCAGAAAACAAGGTGCCCTTTGTAGGCCAGTGTCGCATTTGCACACAGCAATAGTTTTGTAAAATCACAAGGATGTTACATATCAAAGCACACAGAAAGTAAGACTGAGTGTCGACCTTTCCACCATTTGTTCACGTCACTCTTTGTCTTACAGCTACAGTTCATGTTCTTATCTACAAGTACAAGATGGAAAAAGGCGCTGAAGTGTTTGCATTTATTTTGATAACATGCAATCGCAGTTCAGATGTTTTTAACCACCAACAGGCCACAACATCCAGTGTTTTGCTTCAGATACAGACAGGAATTTTATGCAGATCATCACCCCGAGCAAGCAAGGCACAGTGTGAGCATCCTTTGTGTTTCTGCTCTGAAGGCTGCGAGTCACACTGTTGTTTTGTCTGAAGGGGCTCAGATTATAGCAGAACTCATTCTGGGGCAGATTTGGGATCTAGATTAGGGACAGGTCTGGGTTTTTGTATGTGTGTCTGCCTCTCATATGCATATGCTCACGTGAGAGGAGGAAGCTAAAACTGGGCTATATTCCCTCCGAAATCCGTCCCATGGGTCCCTAAACCCCACCTACAACCCAGCGGGTGGCAGGTGGTGGAACCGCTGCTGCTCCACCCCTCCTCTCGCCACACCTCCCTATTTCCCCCCACTCCCACCACCTGTCAGTGAATCCAGAGGGTGCACACACACATCCACACACAGGGTAGTGCTGTGCAGAGCGTGAGGATAGCTCGCTTCTAACAATTACTGTATGTTCACAGCCCACAACATGCAATCTGTGAGCTACGTTCAAACATGAAAAGTGGGGCAACCATGATCTAAAGATAGGTATTTATTAATGGATCAACTGAACGTCATAAAATTATTTATTACTATTTTCCTTAAAGCGGACATAATCAATACTTTTAGAACAGTGTGACAAAGTGTATTGTGAGAGGAGTTGCTGGTAGTAATGAACATTCAGAGAATTATTACCTTAATCTGCAGCTACCTTCAGCTCTACAGCGAGTTTCAGCTCAGTGTTTAGCTCTCCGACTTCACTGTTTTGATTCATCGCTCTCATATAGCTGTTTTCAGCCACAGCAGGCTGCTGTCGTCAGAGAAAAACCTCAAAAAACAACCACCTGCTCGGCAGCAAACGGCAGGCAGACACAGTTAGCGCCTAGCTAGCGAAGATAGTGGAGCATTTAGCAGCTCGAGGGACAGATATGCCCCTCAGGAGTTGGTGGAGACCAAAAACGGAGCTAAAAGAGAGTGAATATTTGACGTACATTCACCAGGTGGCCAGAGATACGACTCTAAATGAATGACAATGTTGCTCTGTAACTGCGTAAATAAGTTACTGTTAGCTAACAGGGTAGCTAACATGCTAAAAACAGGCCAAAAAAGACCAAAAACAAAGTTATGGTCATCAGTCATTGCAGGATTAGCCTCTTAAACTTCGCCACTGGCCCTTGTTTTTCAAATTTGTTGCATTACCACACATCAGTCACCTAAAGAAATATATTTAAGATAGAGAAAGGTTTCATCATGCTGTGTGTCAGGCTGAATTTTGTCTGGCTCAATTTAAGGTAAATGTGTGTAAAGTCAAGCCCAATCTAGATCATTTGCATCTGATGGCTGCTGTGGAAGCATGTTGTCTTGGGTTGGACTGCTTCATTCACTGTAAGCACAGTGTAACTTGTTAAAACAGGCACATACCGGATGCTACCATACGGTGGGATGAATGTTTACTGTAAATTTACAGCAACTTCTGGAGAAATGAATGGCAAATCAAAGGTTGACAGATTAAATGGAAATCAGGCAGGAACAAAGAGAGGAAGAAGAAAGAGGTTGTTGTACAACCTTCAGGGTCAGAGCACAAGCAGCTATCTTACATAATATATCTGACAGAGGTGCAGTGTCTTGCTTAAGAGCACTGTAGCAAGGCTCTCCCACCTGGCCTGCTAGCTCTGTTTTTACAGTTGAAGGTCATGTTCACACTGAGCTGGTTGTTCTTCTTTTCCCTCCAGAGAAAGAAAAGAAACTGCTGACATTGGTTTTATCTACAGATGATCAGTCAGTCTGTCAGTGGGCCAGGATTATGCACAATCAAATCCAGAGCTGAGGAGGAAACAAGGTCAATCCTCCGCATGATCCAGCCGCCATCTGTGTGCCTGTCCTGGTTATTGGGCTGTTTTGTGTTTTACACCAGAAATTAATCCAACCTGGGGTCTTAATGATTCATATAAACATAGAATTTCAAACAAAGCCAGGGGGACGCAAGTACTTTTTTTTTACAGTCAGTCAAGCTGCACAGCTAACAACTGTATACATATCTTTATGAACATGTTTTTAGGCAGTTGTGTGAGGTTTGCTGCAACTTGTTAAACACTGCAGTATGCTAATGACTCTGGGAAAGTTGCCAGATTTACCAGTGTTTTACAAGGGCTTCTTTAATATCCCTCAACATATAAGGAAGCAAGATCATAAAAATGAATAAACTGAAACAACAAGATATTCTAGTTAATAAATGTGTCCCAAGTCAAACATAACATTCAGATCTATATTTTTATACAAGTTATATGAAAAAGGAGGGGTGAATGTGTGAAATCTGAACGTAACAGCAGGCAGCAAAGGTCACCCAACAGGAATGAGTGGGCAGAATATTCTCACCGTGAAAAAAGTGTGATTCATTTAGTTCCCTGGCGATGACACTCCCATGAAGTTCATGAGTTCAGCAGTCTGGTTGTTATGCCAACGTACAGTGCAAGCAGCAGCGAAAGACTGCAAAGACCGACGCCAGCAGGTTGACATTTGAAGTTTCAAGAGAAATGTCGTGACAATTATTGGAAAAATTGCCATGAAAGACGTTCGCAACATCATCGAGGCAAGACTTAAATTTGTGTTGGCATGCTAGCATGCTGACTGAGATTGGGAAAATAGTAAACATTGCCAACCTGCTAAAGATCAGCATGTTGTCATTTTTTTTAACATATTAGCATGCTGATGTTAGCACTTAGTTTAGTACAGCCTCACAGTACAAACAGAGAACAAGCAATTATGACAGAAACTCTTCATTTTAATTGAATTATATCTATGGTATATTGTCAAAACCTGTCCTACTTCCTCTATTGTTGTCCTTTTTGTAGTATAAAGTTAGTAAATATTTTCCTTCACACTGTCCAACTTTCCCCATTAGGAACATGAATGTTTTGTCTTTTCAGATCTTATCTTACCTTAGGCTTTAGTCGATAAAACCAAGATCAATTCTCAAAGCGTGACAGTGCGACATCTCATAAGAGCGGCTGTGCTATTGATGTGCCTAGATTTAACGAAGAGGCCAGGCCAGGAGAGGATGTAATACTGTCCACGGCTGACAGGTTCACTCTTTCTAATAACTGTCTGGACAGTAGAGCAGAGATAGAGACGGGGAGAGATAAATTGAATGTGAGCGGGGAGAGTAAATCAGCTGAGTGACTGCTGAAAATACATCATTTCCCACCTGCTGGGGAAAATAACCTGCCATTTCTAATACATGCTTATCAGTCGTCGGCGTCGAGTCTGGATTAAAACACATTTTTATGACACAGGATTATTAACTCAGGTCCCCTCACATCTGACATTATTAGCTTCAAGAGTCTAAAGTAAAGAGTCTGCCTACACACTGTGTGTCAGTGATCAGTTGATGTTCCATTTATCAAGGTCTAGTCCGACACTGGGACTGATATGCCACTATCCACTGTGTGTGTCTGAAAGAGAAACCAATAGCTTAGTTTAACCCCACAAAATCAACTACAATCCTTATGGAGGAGCTGTTGAAAGTTTTTGTCGACATGAATTATGTGGAGGAAATGTGACCTACTTTTAATGAGCGAGGGAAACCAGAAGAGGCAGAATCTGAGGGCTCTCATGGCAACACTGATGCTGGATTCGAACCCATAATATGATACATGATCAGACGATCAACCCTCTTACCTGCCATCCTTATTACTTCTTACTGTAAGAAGACAGTAGAGTCGACAGCCACAAGATTTAGCATGCTAACAAGCTCACAATGATCATGCTAATGTGTTGATGATGCCTTGCGTTAGCATGCTAACATTGCTATTAGCACTAAACAACCTGACAGGATGTCTGTAGTTTTGCAGCATAAACCAAATAATTTGACAAATTAAAATTGTGACCTCATAATGGTGTTAGATAAAAGGCAACCAAAGTAATTACAATGTGTGTATTAAACTTCATGGCGATCTATCTAATGTTTATATATTTAGTATTGTTACATTAAAAAGTCAGGGGATCTGCACCAGATTTAATGGCTGTCCATTCAATAGTCATTGCTATCCAAATGGAGTGTGGCTAAAAATGTTCAGTATTGATATTGTATGGAAACATGTACCAATACTTGTGCCATCCATTGCACCAAACTGAAAATTTTATTCAACCTGGTGAAAACAGTCAACCAGCAAAGGCTGTATAACATTATTTTGTGCAATCAGTGCAGAGAAACAAGGCTACAGGATGAAAGCAAAGGCAGCAACACACTACTGTTGTGGGCCACACAAGCAACAGCAATGCCAGATAATGATGTTATGCTTCAGAAAAACTGGGTCACCACTTGTGTTTTTAGTGCAGTCTTTTGGTCATGGTCTCTAATAGCATTATGCATGTAGAAATCCCCTGCCAGACTCCATAATATCTACAAAACCCCACATTTGAGAGTTTAGAGAAAGAGGGAGTCATGGGAATGTATTTTACAACTCTCACTGTCGAGCGATAATGCAACTGAAAGATTTTAACAGCAAGACTGATTGTTACTCTTCTGTTCAACATGTTTGTCTTTTCAATAACAGCATTATATGGGTAAAATGGATCTGGTAATGCTAGATCAGCACTTAAATTCTTCAGATAAATCCAGAAACACCTGCCCTGATGTGGTGCGTCACCTACAGTCATTGTAAGATAAACAAAATTCAAGGGCAATGATAGTGAAGAAGTGCTTGATGGCTGAGGCTTAAAAGGAAGATGTCCTATCCCCTGCTAAGTCTCTCTGGATGCCGTGTAAAGACACACTTTATGGGAGAGAGCCAGACAAGGCACGTGAGTGTAGAAGAGGAGAATCTGCTTTGGGGCTGTAAATAGCTCCTAATCCTGAGGCTGTGGAGCAGCATTACATGTCCTACTGCAGCTCCTCTTTTCTGTGTGATGGAATATATGATACACCAAACAGCACTGAAGAATTTTAAGTCACCAAAACACTACTTGAACTGTATATTACAATATGCTGCTCTCCCTACAGAACTGGTTCATTGGTAGCATTTATCTTGACTGATGTGCTTGTTTCTGTAAAAGCAGGAAGTGAGTTGGCATTTTTGAGCCACGTCCCTACACGCCTATTAATGCAAACAATAAAGTCTGTGTTTATGCCTTGCAAAGTTCCAGGATTTGTTGTGTATGGCACAAATTACACCTGTCACTCTTGGCACCTGCAGTATATTAGAGCCAACAATCACAGCATTGCTGCCTCTAATCCTGACCCTGAGCATCAGTGGTGCCTTCAAGGAACAGGTCAGCATTTTGGGAAATACACTCATTTGCTGTCTTGCTTAGAGGATTCATCTGCTTGAAGTAGTGACATATGTTTGTTGTATTGTCACCTTTTGTTGTTACAGTCTTATTGCACTTCTTACACATTACTATGGTTTGACAAACATCTGATCTTTTGAAATCAAACCACTTCCATACTACTGAAGTCGCTCCCCTTTCGGGAACAAACTCCTCCACTGTGTAGCTGGTAGCAAAGCCACTTTCACTTTCAGCCATGCTTGTTGTACTGCGTGCAACAATAGGCTATCATTACTTTAACAAATCAGACATAACAAAGTCTCCTCGCCTGGGTTTCATATTTGACGGAAAGATAAGAGCAGCCTCTTCTCATCCAACTTTCAGTAAGCAGGCAAATATTTCCAAAATGTTAGGCTGTTCCTTCAGGTTTAAGATTGCACTGATGGTATGATAATAGCCTACCCAGGTTAATGCTAACTGTATTAATGATGTAGGTGTCAAGTAATAGGAAATGTTATTTTTACTGAGTACTAACACAAAGCAATGACACTGAATAATCATTTCAGACATCAAAGTATCAGGTAATGGAATGGAATTCATCTTCCAAATGCTGAATTCCTTTAAACGTACGATCAGCTCCAGTGGTTTGTATAGAAGATGTGACCCAGTTTTAAGAGCATTCCACCTAAACCAGCACACACAGCACTTTATCTTCACTATGAGCTTTCCAGAGGTGACAAATTCACCTTTTACTGAACATAACAAACACTGACAAACAGCTAGCACCTGTGTCTCTGTTGCAGGTGCACACTAGGTCCATTACTGAGTCTCTGCTCAGTCAAGTCAAATTATTTTGATTTATATATCTCAATATTGCAAATCACACGTTCACCTCAGGTTGCATAGCGATATGTACAACATACAGCACCCTTTATCCTTAGAGCCTCCATTACAATAAGGAAACCCATCCTCCAGGATGGAGTAGGTAGACCTACACAAGATATTGTATATGTGCAGAGAGCAGGATTTGATTTTCAGCAAGCACACATGCAAACACTTCAAGAGGACAGACATGAACAGGCAAGATGGACAGAAAAAACAACACTGAGAGACAAGGAGAATGTGCCAGTGATGGGGACCTACTGTATTATTCCGCACTAAAGCATGACATTCATAACATCATGACCACATCAAATTATTATTGTGCCGCAACACTTGAGCCTTCATTGCCTCTGTGTCAACCTTTGATGCCTCTTCCCGCCTCCTTCCTCCCTGCCTGACCTCCTCGCCTTTACACTAATGATGCAATAGAAATGTTATAAACCACACTGACTTCTCTGCATCTAATCTATATGTTAATGAGGCACAAATCGGACACACAAGTAGAACAGGATCGGCGTAATTCAGGATTCATGGACTGCAGTCCATGGAAATCTGCTAATGTGACTGATGCTGCGTGTGGCCATTAAAAAGCAGAAAACGGCACATTGCAGGTCAGTAGGAGACGTAATTTGTCAGCCTTCTGCTGCTGTGAAAACGATCCATTTATCTAAAGGATGGAGATTTACATCCACCTCATCACTACCATTAAAGTCCAACCGCGCTTTGCTGTGTAATATGGACACACACACTGTGTATCCCAAAGTGTTCAGGGCTGTGTGTTCTCTCAAGCGACGACAACATTAATCACATCTGACTTGGCCACTGAAACATCCATGTACACCCTTCCCCCATTTCCTGAACAACCAAGAACTCTGCTCTACTCTTTTGCTCTGTTCCACACACACACACATATATACTGTGAATACATACAAAACTCATCTGACCATGGGTGAAAATGCATATCCCTTCCGCACACAGAATTATCTTTCACTTGCCTCTCATGCACCACCTCACACAGCGTATATTATACATTCTTGAATTTCTGTTCTTTCCTTTTCATGTTATACTTTGTGCTTTCGCCATTCTTGCATCAAATGGCGTTCCTTCCTGCACTTGCTGGTCTCTCCTCTCCTGCTCCTTTCAAAGTCAGAGCAACTCAGACCTCCAATCAATACGGCCTAAAATAAACTCTGCTGAGGAAATCTGGCGTCTGCTGCAGCGTTTACTCTAATGCATATGTTGTAGCAGTCGTGCTGCTCCCTGCATGTCTCACACACACGACACAAAACTGCAGGTGACCGCTCAAACCAGCATGACAAATGATCCATTTTTCAGCCAGTTTGTTAACATGAGGAATAGGTTTAGCATCAGCAAAGCTACTTGTCCTCTTATTCAGGGCACAGATGGAGGGCTGACGTCAGTGGGCCACGATGCCTTCTTCACCTCTCATCTGCATTTCTGAACACACTCACTCCATCATGCACACACATGCACACACACATCTGCATGTACAGTATCTGTATTGCCGCCGGTGGTAGCTGGATGCTGGTGGGTTACTGTCACACTAAGAGTTGTCAGCTCCAATTGTGGCCTCCATAATTCTCAGTTACATGACACACAGCAGCCAACGCTGTCTTTCCTTTTTCACCAAACTGATCTCCTTGGAGGCAGCCACCGCCTCACCCCTCACCCCTTCATTCTCCTTACCCTTCCTCTTGATCTCCTGTCTCCCTTGCTCCCCTTTCATTTCCCTCCTTTAGTCATCTCATTTTATCCATTTCATATTTCATCTCCTTTTCTATCCCCAACACCCATTTTCATCTTTTTTCCCCCCCAATTTAACTTCCCACTTTTCATGACCCTTTTCACGACCGCCATTCATAAAATATGCAAATACTGCCACCTGCAGGACATTTGCTGATTAGCTGCTGCTCACTCTGGAACTGACACCTAAAATCCATCTCTGTCAGCACAAATCGCACCATTGCACTGTAATTTTCTTTCCTCCATCCTAAACAGCAAACAGCGACAACAGGCCTTTTAATTGAAGGCATGTTTACATGTTACAGTGGGAAAAGCAAAAGTGTAAATAATAAAACTAATAATGGCTGAATTGAATTTAGCTGCTTCGGTTTCAGGGTCCTGGTCTTGTGCATGTTGACTCACTGCCTCACTGTCATGCTTACTGGGACTGTTAAATAGAACAGAGCCATCATTAATGTTAATAGTGACACATGTGTTCATCCTGCTAAGACAAGTCAAAATGTCTGCTGTGAAATAGACCTATTGTCTGGAATAACTTTTTAAAATAATATACATCTATGCAGATAATGATTTGAATGTAATATACAACCTTATATAGGCAATAAGAGAGATGCTAATATAATTTCTGACACAGTTTGGGAATAAAGGCCTTCAGCATGTTGCTTAAGGGTTAACTGAAACTGAATTTGAAACCCTCCCTGACTCTAGCTACTAGGCCACGTATCTAAACAGTTTATTTCTACAAGTGCTGTTTCCTTCAAGTCCAGTTTCCTTCAGAAAACATCTTCATTCCCGCACATCCTTAGTGGGGTCACCATTACTCTGTCAGCTTTGCACACAAACATCTATTCTCACAGTTTGACATGCACTGTTTACTGTAATGTTGTATTTTAAAAATGCTAAATGTCTGAGAATATTGAAATGTTGCACAAAACTTTTCAGAATTTTCCCTTTGATACCATATTGGATTTACATTTTCAACTCAGAATAAGTGTCATACAGACTCATGCCCAGGAGGAATATTGGTTGAACTGTATTCAGACAGCGTTAGCAAGTACCTTGATGTAGATAAGGAAAGATTTAAGAGTAAAACTGGAAACTCCTGGCCAAACTCTTTGGAATTAAAGTAGCTACTGTGTGTTTTATCGGTTTGTAAAATCAACATGACATCAGGACCCAGAAATGGAGCAGCATTGACTTTTGGTGCCAGAAAACAAATTGCAGTGATTTCGCTTAATGATTTTGATGTAATTTCCTGGCAAATCCATTAGTGTGTGATATGATAGAGAACTGAGGTGTGGTCAGCTGCCCATCAAACGCAATAATCACAATCTTGGCAGTTGTTGCCAAGACTGTGGGTTCTGTAATTGACAACATCAAACAGCTCTCAAACTGCTGTGTCATGTTTAATTAAGGGAATCGTGCATGGACTGAGCCACAGAGGGAAGCAAACAGGGACAGAGGAGATAAAAGCAGAGGGAGACATGAGATAGAGAGAAGGAGTGAGAGACTAAAGCATGAGTGAGTGAGTGAATGAGTAAAAGACCAAGACCAGGGGACGGTTTTCTATTTATAACTGATTGTTTCTGTTGGTCTGTCAGCCAGGCGGTAGTACAGGCTTCAGCTCTTCTCTCAGCTTGGCTGCACTTGTGGGAAATGACCCTTTGCTTCATGCTTAACTGCACGCACACACACACGCACGCACACACACCATGCAGGCACTCACACATACATAAGCAGACACCTGCACACCACACATCTTTATATCAATTGACTGAACAGCACTGGAAAGGCCAGGTCACATGCCACATTGTTGTATCCACAAATCTTTCTCACAGGAGCACTGCAGGAGATTTACAAAGGCCACAACTACCTTCATACCTCCACCTGACTGCCCTCCTTACCTCACTTCTCTACATATGTCTGATTAAAACATCTGCAGAGTCACCCTGCATTATTTTGATGAAACCAGAGGGAATTCTCTCCAAGTTTCCATATAAGGGCCCAAACTGAACCAGCTCCTCTTTGCAGCCGAATACTTGCTGGGTGAGCTGTCTCAGTGGAGGGCTTTGACTAAAACAGGATGGGCCAAGACCCCCCCATCTCTGAGACATAAACAGAAAACATGCAGACACACACGTCCAAATAGATTACAAGCACATATATAAACCCCATATGTCTCTCTTGAGCACAGATGTGTGCACATGTGCACAAGTGTTTTTGCTTACCCGTAGGTAGCCCCTCACAGTCAGACATGGCCGGAGAGAGAGGAGGATCAGGACAATGTCTTCTGTTGTCAGTTGAGTTTCTGCAGCCTGTTGCTTCTTCTGAGTCTGTGCCTGCTGGTTTCTGCTGTTCAAACTCTCTCTTTTAGGCTCTAAGCTGTCAGACTCTGTCTCTGTTTAGCTTTCTTTCTTAGCTTTCTTTCTCGCTGCCCTCTCCCCTCTGCCTCTCTCAACAATCTGACCACTGGCCAGTGGATATGCCAATCAAACATCACACACTATGCTATTGGACACTAAATTTGTAACCAACAGTCCTCCCTTGGGATACTGTTTCCCTTATATATGGCAGCACTTCTTAGATATGGTTGCATGGACTTCCTTATAAATCTACAACATACATCTGAAGTAAAAGAAAAGGAAAAACTCACAAGAAGGTCAAGTCCTTTCTTTTACGAATTCTCTATAACATTTCCAGAGCCACAGTTGTTTTCCAGTATAATTTTCTTCTTATCCCTGGAGCCTGTACCAGAAAGCACAGACAGTTCCTTATCCCTTGAGAGACAGGTTGGCCAATCATGGTTATATTCCAGGAAAGCTCAGGGTTTTTTTTGGCAGTAGTAGCTTTTTCTTCCTCTGGGGGGCGCTTGTGTCTCATTGAATAGCAGCTTGTGCACATCAGGAGAAATCCTTTGTTGTCTAAAGTTCCTCAAGTGGCCTGGATACCAAGAAATTTCCAGGGTCAAGTGACTCTGCACTCACGACTGCAGTTTCGACAGCTAAACTTAATCTCAATGGTCTGTTTCATTTCACATAAAAAAAGCCAGAGGCCATGTTTCCGAGTACTTGCGTTCGCTGCCAATTTCTACTGAATGCAGACGGAGCGGCGGGGAGCAGAAAAACAGAAAGTTCTCTCTTTAATGGAGAGGCAAGATGTAAAGAGGCAACGTGAAGAAGGATCCGCGAAGAGGAAAAGCAGGGGAATCAAAGACAGCAGCCAGCCTTCTCTCTCCTTCTAAGCCCTTTCATAACAGGAGACAAAGAAAAGTGCTTGCCAGACACTTCATAATGCTGTACAGATTACTGGCCCACTTGAGTGCACAAATGTTCCTCAGAACATACTTAACGCCGTGCAGCTTTGATTAAGCCCACAGCCAGCCTTTCCATACCCTCATTCCTGAATTACTTCTCGGCTTACTCAGCTGACCCTTTGTCACTTGACTAGAAGGATTATCACGAGGGAGAGGTCCAGCATGTGACTGAGTGGGGTCGGATGGTAGGCTTGGCAAGTGTAAGAGAGGTTAGGATTTAGCATCAGGGAGGGGGGTTATCTCGAGATTTTGAGAGAACACAGGTGATGAGACGTTGGAGGGTTTCTTGCTTCGTTATCTGTCCTCCAGACCTGTCAGTGACACCCCCCGGCAGCTTCACACAGCACCCCTGTCTTCACACCACGGCCACCTCTGATGTTTGAGCTCCAGCTCTTGTTTGCAGAAGAGCTTGAAGGCCCCTTTGCAAACGTAACCTAAACCTTCACCCCACAAAGACCTCTCGACCCCTCTCGCTCTGGCAAACAGAAAGTGGACCATGCACCACTGCGACTGTTTTCACTCACTAATGATCACATGCAATTACTTCGGCTGAGGTAATATACTCCAGAGTGTCCAAAATGGTGCCTAATTAGATTGTAAAGTAGTTTAATATGAGTTTTCAGGACTTGGATTCTTGCACTGGCTATAAACAATACACTGTTTACCAGAAGGCAAGAAACTAGGTTACTGGGAGGAAAAGCAGCAGGAAATGTGAGAATATATTCATGACCACGCAATAACCTGGTTACTGTAAACCTTGCGTTCACTTATAGCAGGGGATTTTACCCATATCTATAAGGCTTAATATCCAGTCAATTATGAATCTTACATTTACAAGAATGAGCTTAATCTACACACTCTTCAACACCGGTCAACAGTGACGAGAGTGCAGAAAACAATGCAGCGCTAATAAGGTACTGAGAGCCGTAAAAGGAACAGTCGGGAGCAATTAAGAACCATCAAATGGTAATAAAAGTTAATGAAATGTTAGCTGAACAGCTGGACAGTAGACTAGAGGTCTAAGATACATCGTCCTTCCACTTGCTTTCTGTCTGAGTGACCCTGAGATACAATCCCTCTGGTGACTGTGTATTGTAGGGACTGATGTTCCGATGTACCATCACATATGAAGTAAATTACTAAGGGATGGATCTGTTGATAAAAAGACAGCTACAATAGCATCCTGTACACAGATGGAAGGCCATGCTTTATAAGACCAAGGTGCAAGTTTCACATTTATCAAACACCCCAGAGTACAATGATAAACGGCATCAGCTAGTTATACAACATTATAAGCATCATGCACAGTGCAGGAAAATGTTTCTGTATAATTAGTAAGTGTAACATTTGATTCACTTTCAAGCCAACGGCCAGTACCTGTACATGAAACATTGAAAAATGTAATTGTCATCGTCGTCAGACTATTGATGAATAATTGATGAAAATATTGGATCCCTGTCAAACATGTTTGGTAAATTGTGAGAATAAATTTTGCCTACATTTAGACTCATAGCTCTGTATCTAAATGTTTCAAAACATTTACATATATAAGTAAGTAAGTTGATTTATCAGCAGTTCATGTCAGTTTCCTTTGATAAATCAAGTGAAGGTGCAGCACGATGCTCACTATTATCAAGAGCAGAAGGGTCATTCAAGTGGTAGCAATAATTGCACTGTCCTGAAACCAGCTGCACAGTGACCGTTTGTAATTTCCATCAAAGCAAATGTGGTGTGCGTTTCATGTGCCACTGATCCCTCTCTGTGTACGCAGTTAAACCAGTTCCAGCTTTAAATAAAACGCTGCTTAAATGTTAATGCACATTAAAAAATTATCTAATTTCATACATCAGTATATTTATATGAATATTTCTCATCTTATGGTAGTATTATTAGCATTACTTTTATTAATGATTTACTCTTTAAACTCTCTCTCTAAACTGCAAGGGCTCAATGTAACACCTCTTCTACAAAGAATAAGAAGTCTTTCCTGAACATGTGAATTTACTGAGCCATTGTATCGTGATGTAAGAAAACTCATTGTCTGTTCATGCGTCACACAGTAGGTGGTGGCCTCTTGAACATGTTGCCCTTTCCCTTCACTTCATCTCTCTCCATCACTGTCTCTGCGCTAAACCACTCTGTTTTTCTTTCTCTCCCCTTCCCTTTGTCGGTCTCTGTCTCCTTCAGTTGCTGTCTCACTCAACAAGTTGCTACCACTTTCTTCAGGTCACATCTGGTCAGCGCTAGCAGCCTTCACTTCTAAATGGGAGACTTGACGGCACCTTAAATTAGCCTACAGGCCTCCTTTATCACAGTCTACTACAGTAGATTAGATGTGGTTTGTCACGTTGTGTTCATTCTTAATCTAATATTCTATTATTTAATGTTTTATAGTAATGAAAACATTAGTTCACTGCAGTGCTGTGTTTATTTGTTTGCTTTTTTTTTTCATCTGCAGGTTAATTTTTATTTTGCACACATCCAAGTGCTTCTGTATTTAGATGTCAGCAGTTTAGGTGTGGAGAGGGTTGAATGTTCAATCTTGGTTTGCCAACAAGTTGTGCTCCAACATGCAATGTAATTTCTGTGTGTTGGTGTGGTGTGTATTCACTGTGATTTAAAAGCCTTAAAGATAGTATATTAAATCTCTAAAAATCACTAATAGAATAGATTAATAAGAACAATTAAAGATTTCAGTTTTTAGAGATTTTTCATGATTTTACCTGATTGAAACTGAATTATTTTTAAAAGATGACAATTTTATTAATCAATTCTAACTGGTTCCAGTTCTACTAATCTGTTACTATCTCAGCTGCAGCTTAATGTTTAAGACTTCCTAATGTAAGATAAGACTATAACAATAGAGTGTGCATGGAGTTAGGAGCACTGCAGGTGACAGTCAAAGGGGAACTCAATTAATGTCTGAAAAGGCCTCCAGTCTACTTTAACGGGTCTATGTTAATGATCCTCCCATGGCAGCAGCACTTGTGTATGCAGGTATACTAATGAACTCTTAATAGTGTTAAATCTAGCAGCCTCTGAATGATTCCACTAACTGTTTTATAGCTGTGTGGGCAGAACCCTAATTGGGGACTTGTGGCAAAGAGCTCTCTTCACAGCTCTCCACGGCTTTAACAACCTGCACAAGGCAACTGAAGCTGCACTTTATTGTGCCAAAGAGAGAATACAAGCAACGTATGTAATTGCAATTAGTTACTTAGTTCTTTTTCACTTCCGAGTACAGTTTACGTCCTAGTCAAGTCAAATGTTTTGGCCCATTCCACATGGGATTACAGGACACTGCTGTATCATGCATCAAAGATACAGCAAGACATCGTGTAACACATTATACAATTCCAAAATAAAGGAATCAGTCAAACACATTAATAATTTCAGGTGTATTACTGCATATTTATGTACAAAAAAACTGATTAATTGTGCATAGATTAGAAGAAGAATGGCAGTAAGTGCTTTTTTGATCATGATAAATAGCTTTCTTCCTCGTCTCTCAGGCTTGTATCTGTGTAGCTGTCACAAGAAAAAAAAAGTTTATGGATGAACAAGACTAACCTGAGGAGAACGTTTGTTGATTGTGTGTAAAATGAAAAGGTCCAAATAGAGGCTAAAGTTGTTTGTGTGTTAGAAACTGGAAAACTGTATCAAATTAAAGGTCCTGAAGGCACGAATTCATTTAATTTGTGTATAATTCTGTGCCTCAGAGGGGGGCCGTGGTGTATTTCTGGTAGAGGATTAACTGTAGAGAAGGAAGACTTCCTCTGGTTGGGGGCAGTAGTCCCCCTGCTGAGAAACGGCCGAGGTGTGACGGAGGGGATTCCAGAGCACGCAACAAAAGGCAGGCATTTTGATTTGAACAGCAGTTTTAGTCAGCACACACACACAAACCACAGTTCCTGATCCTCAGCAGCCCTGCCCTCAGGTCTCAGCCAGTTGAAAGACGGGGGAAACTCCAGATGCTTCACAGCAGTTGTGGGCTGTGACTTGGAAGGAGAAGGGAGCAGTGGAAGACTGGCAGGAGGAGGACACACAGATGGAGGGTTGAAGTTATGTATGGAGTGGAACGATTTAACAGCAGCGGCGGAGCCTAAATTAATAGTAAAGCTATGGAGGTTTTGGCCTGAAGGAGCAGTTTCAAGCAGAGAGGGAGGGCAGTGGCAGCAACAGAGGAGGACGGGTGGGGTGAAAGGAGGTTCCAGAGACTCTGCATGATGGATGGACTGGTGAGGAAGAGAGGTGGTGGAGGGGGGCTTCAAACGAAAAATGAGCCAGACTGCTGCTGTGATGAGGAGGGAGGGAATGCAGGGCGGCAGGACATGTGGGGATCCCATAACCAAAAAAGGCTTTTGCCAGGATACCCAAACACAGACATTCAGTGAAGATAAAACACTGAACATTAAAGAAATACACTATTTAAGGTTTTGTTTTGCTGGCTCTATTTTTTTTTTCAATGCTCCATTTTGGGGCGTATTGTACAGCACTGCAGCAATCAGTTTTGCTGTACGCCGGCAAACTATGCAGTGAGTCCATGGAGATGTCACTGGATACAACGCTGAGCCATTACACCTTTCAAGATGCCTCTGTGGCTTTAGTGGTAGGCATAAACCTTTTGACTGGGGTTAACTTCAGGGCTTTTAAAACATGATCCAGCCAGCACCCCCCACACCCAGCACAGACAGACAGAAATGAAAACCTCTCCGCACACACACACACCTACTTGCTCTGTCCTTCAGGGCCTGCTAAAGCCATTATGGCTCTAAAAGAGATTGTATCGGCTCCAGGCAGACAGGCAGACAGACAAATAGTTAGTTAGACAGTTGGATATACAGACAGCGCCCTGCAAACTAAGACGCCTCTGTGCTGGGGACAGGCCGGCTAAATGTCTGGCTACTCTTCAGAGGCTCTCAGGTGTGACCGGCCGGTCTCCTGTGTACCGCAGCCAAGGCGGCAGACAGGCACAGAGGTGTTCTGTGAGCCCGGAGTCGAGTGAATATCTGCTCTATCTCTCCCGTCACAGGCTGCGTACGCTCCTGCTAGCAGCTCAAACACAAGCCAGATCTTCTTTCCTGCAGAACTATGCAGGCTTTCACTGAGTTAATGCATATTTTTAGGCTGAGCCAAGGTCAGGCATTTTTGCCAAAGACCTGCCTGACACGTAATTTCTCCCAGCAGCTGCGGTTTCTTGCATTTGATGACTAACTTTGCATTTGAATCAAAGACTTTAGCAAGACCACAAATGCATTGCAGCAGGATTTTAAGAGAGGATGATGGAGGCTTTGGTTCTGAGATTACTTATACACGTCTTTCTCACTGTACTAACTCTGTTACATTGGTGGAGCCTGAACCCTACAGAAGAGGCCCTAATGTCCCCCTCCCTGCGCTTGCACACACACACAACTCTTCCCTAAAATTGCTGATGGCTTGTTTTCATGAACATATATTATTTCCAGATGGAGGTCATGAATAAAACCCGACGGAAACAAGTCGGGTGAAACTGGAAACTTAAAAAAACAGAAATGGAGGGGTATGGAGCTGAGTTAAAAAAACAATCTTTCTCCTCCCCCGCTCATTCCCTGAACTTTTAGAAAAAAAAACAACTTGTCAATTACACAGTTAAAAACAGAGGAACAGTGTACCACACATGAACAGCAATACCACATGATACCACGTTTGAAATGTTTCACCGCGATGCACATACGAAAACATCCCTAACAAAAAAAATGACTATCATAAGAAAACAAACACAAAAAAAGGGCTTAGAGCAGCTCAACCTTCAAACCTCCACACACATTTCCAGCTAAATAAACAAAATCAGGGGGGAAGAAAGGGAATACTTTCAGACTCAACAGAGAATACAAAAACTGTGCTGTGAAGGCCTCCTCTGGAACAACCGGCAAACATTGTGCTGATTCACCACACTCTCCAGCTGCATATGAAGAAAGATGCGTTGTTGCGCTGTGATTAAACACTACGTTCAAGTGAATAACCTCATGAATCTATCACGCTTTGCATTTGTGATGTGTCTAATAACATTTGAGCATTAAACAACATGTGCAAGCTACAGACGAAGCCAGGACATCCATTAGCCCCGTCAAAAGGAATGCCAAGACAAACCGGTCAGACGTTTTCTTCTCCGAGCTGAAGTGGAGGAGGATGAACCGCAGCTGTAAGATTGAATAAAGTGAAGCTCATCACTGGGAGATATTCCACGGCTGTGCTCTGACTTATTGGTGTGAAGACTTTTTGGGAACATGAAAACATGATACTGTCTAGGTCTACATACTGGATGTGCTCTTCTAGAGTCCTGTGTTCCAAGGTCCTATCTTCCTTGGAACACGAATATGCTCGTTGTTTTACCGTTTTCAGTCATTATGCTAAGCTAAGCTACACGGCTAGTTATAGCCATGAATTCACCAGGCAGATGCTGTAGCAGAGTGATAAAAATCCTATTCCAACTCGCTGCAAGAAAATAAAAAAAACGTGTGTAAAAACGAAATTAAGCCAACTAGCTGTTTCCAGACTTCGTGCTAAGATCAGCTAAGCTAAGATAGTGGTGTGCTAATAGTAGAGAGGTACAGATGTGAAAGGAGTATTAATCTTCACATCTAACTCTGTAACAGACCAAATGTGTGTATTTCCCAAACTATTCTTATAACAAATGCAACGCTGATTTTTGGGCCTGAGTTTTCGTGGCTATCTGCAGTTCATTCAGGCCGGTTTTAAGTCTATTTGCTGTAGCACAGACAACATACATACTCCTGTGGGGGATTACTTCCCCACCATTCAACCAATCTTTCGAGTCAGTCCTGCTGTCTTGGTCCAGTGAGTCAGGTTGGTCTTATCTAATGTGACTCAGACTTCTTATCTCCATAATCAGACTCTAATCAGCCAGCTTTGTCCAGACAACAAGGGGCCAACATGAGGCAAAGAGGACCCTGAGGCCTCCCCAGTGTCTCAGCCATAAAAGTGTAATCTGTCGACTGGGCATGCCCTTTCAAGTCAGCAGTAGTGGTATGGCTGAATGGCAAAGGAGTCACCACTGGAGCTTGTGCTGCTTTTGTTTGCAATCCTTGTTTTTCTTTCAACAACAAAAATAAGTTTATATTATTCTGTGATTATTCAATAAGCTGCAGTGTAGCTTCAGCATGATTTAGTGTTTACTATACTAGATTGTTAAAATACTGAGACAGATTTTTTAAATGATTACTCAAAAGTGGGGAGTGGGGGAATGTGAAGAGTGAAGGATGACATGATGCTCAGGTCACTGGCTCGTATCAGGACATCACTGGTATTTGGTCTGCTCTTTCTCTCCCACCAGAGTCTCTGTGGCTGTGACAAGTCCTGACTTTACAAATCCTTCAGCCTGCCACCCTGCAGCCCTGCCTTTATCTCAGCCTCACCCGGTTCCTCCTGGCAGGCACAGATGGCAAGCCCATTCGTGTGCAAACCACAGGTTGAGCTCCGATTGTCCTGATGACTGCCTTTGTCTTACAGTAATGCCCCCTCTCTCACCATAACAAAGGGCTGGTAAGTAAGCTAATTTACATGTATTAATTAAGGCTCATAATGAGCCCTGCATGACGGGGCATTTGAGTGCATTCCTCTGGTATTGTGCAAACTCTGCGGAGCTCCGTAGGTTTGCTGTCTCACCTATTCAGATGGGCTACTGATTGTAGCTGTGGGGGCACGCAAGCAGATAAAGGATTTAAAACACACACAAAACCAGGTCAGTATACACATGCAAGTTTCACCTCCCCCAGTGAGACACACACACACACACACACACACACACACACACACACACACACACACACACACACACACACGAATGAAGGTGCTAATGAGAAATAAACAGGCTGTTAGTTATAGTTAGACTTAATTCAATAAATATGCAAATAACCACTACAGCAAAAAAGTAGAAACAATACATTTATATCATTACAAAATAGTAAAACTGTACAATTACAATAAGTGAAGTATAAAAAAAAAACACGGAAGTGAATAATTTTTCATTGAAAATAAAAGTTTCACCCACAAGGTGCACATAAGCTATAATGCACAGTCATGTAAGAACAATTACATTTCATTCGGTCGTATAAATATTTATGAACTAAGAACTATAAACTAAGTTTACAAAAGTATGTAAAAACAGGCTGCTCTGGAATGGTTTTAATCATCTTTACTCATTGTTGGTGTGTAAATGCTTACATGGCTGATGCCATCTCATACCACAGCGCCGCTAAACCGGGGAACCATGAAAAAACAGCCACAACCTCAGCGCATTAACATCAAAGTGTATTTGTATAAGAGCTTGTTTTCTTTTCTCGTCCTCGGGCTTCAAACGCTGAGCTGCAACGGCTGTTCTTCTTACCTCTTTGGCTTAAAAATCCTACAGCGGGGACCCAGCCTCACAGCGAAAGCCAACACACATGGCGAGTAAAGACAAGGTAGAAAAAAGTAAAAAACACGCAGAGGGCACAAGGCTCTCCCCTCCTTAATTGTACCTGAAGGGAAATCCCTTTAAATAGTTGCTGGCAGAGGCAGTGAGCTGGCAGGCACATCAAACAGTCACTGAGTAGAAGCCCTATAAATACATCACATTCACTTGCCTCACTTCAAACGCCTCCTCCTCGGCCCGGCCTCTACTCCTCTCCTGCAAATCCACAGAGCCGAGGCGCGTTCGACGTGTTCGCAACATTTGGCTTCGCTTCACATCACCGACTGCGTGTGATCTCTCATCCTGCTCCGCAATGACTCGACCCTAACGAGACTGTTCTGTTTGTTGGTTGCGTCATGCTGTGGACGTGTCGGGAGCTTTGGTTTTCTTCACGTACACCTCTGATGTCCCATCAGGCACCAGATGACTGAAACTGCTCCTGAAAGAGGCCAGGAGGCGACCTGCAAAGCATGGAAACAAAGCGCCATGTTAAACACATCTGCAACATCAAAAAGTTACATGTTTTGACTCGATATCCTTAATAACTGTATACAGTTCAACATTCAAAAGCTTCACCAAAAGATTAAAGGAGTAGCAGCTGTTTACTCAGCATCATGATTTACCGGATAATTACACATGTTCATTACAGAGCATTTTCTGTATTTGAGGCTGATATGATTCATGTCATGAGTTTTAATCAGAGAAAAACGTGAGCTGGAAAAAGCTTCTATAATTTAAAAAGCCAAATTCTGGACAGATGAAAAGTAAGGAGGAGTTCCTGAGAGTCTTTACTAACCCGTCCATGTCCTCTGTCCCGTCAGAGTGAAGCTGTTGCACTGAGAATGGGAGTTACAGATGAACGCTGCCTCTCTGGCGCTGTGGACCGACAGCACGCAGCCCTGCTGGCTGTAGGACGGCCAGCAGCGGTACTCGGCGTTCCCAGAGGTCCCCATGCCTCGCATCACGGTGTAATCTAACCACAGAAGAGGAGATGCCACTTCAATACATGAGGCTACTGAAAGATTTTGAAGCGCTCTCTGAGGGGAAGATGAAAGTTTAATGATCCCTGAGGGGGGAAACGGATACTGTGCAGCAGCGAATGAAGAGAATACAGATAAGAAACGTGCACAACAACAACCCAGAAAACAGCTTGAAGGTGAAAATATAAGCGGCAACTACACAGCTCACATTATCCCGGAGGGTGGAAGATATATTGACCTATATTCAGTTTTCCATTGATTATAATGTCAATGGTAGTAGTAGCAACTGAAGGATCTGGTTTGCTGTGAACATGTTCACCAAAGAAAGTCTGTTTTATCACAATACAAAATTACCAATAAGTAGTATTTTACATAGGCTTGTGTGTCCTGTGAAAATGTACATATAATGCACATAGAAATGTACGGAAATGTACCTGAAAACATTTTATTGCAAAATGTATTTTTTTCTGAGCATGTACATGTTGAAGAAGAAACAAAAGGTCAACATAAACCTTTAGATTTAATTTTTGCTGCCAGTTTTTATGACAAATAGGGCTGCTCCTAACAATACTTTTAACTATGGCTTAATCTGCCAGTTATTTTCTTGTAATTCTACCAGGGGAGCTCTTATTTTACAACCCCCCCAACGTCTGTGTTACATGCAGTGCATTTGGGTACACTCGAATGTACTGACATTATCCCTCAGGCATGATGTCAAGGCTCTGCCTAACATCCACCTTCTGACTGGCAAGAGATATGAGCCCCCTGAATATGCACCCGAAATGCTTTAACAGCGTCCATAATTCTCGACCAGGAGAGAGGCAGAAAAAAAAGACGCAGCAAAAAAAAAAAAGAAAAAAAAAAAAGACCAAAGACGAAAAAATCAACAAGATGCCAATTAGCACAGGACAAAAGTTATCACATGGTCTCTGTGTTTGGCTGAATATGGTCATTTGTGGTGGAATTTTGACTACAAATTACAGACATGGCACGGGATTAAGATCAGAGATGACCGCCACAATTATTATAAATTACCAGAGGTCCCAGTCTACTTGTAGACTAGTATTACCGATCTACGATTACCTAGGTACAATAATAGGGCTTGAATCGTTTGGTCCGTAAAATAAATGAAAACCGTGCAAAAAATTACTATTTTTTATTAACAAAACGTGCCAGAGCCCAAGATGTTCTTAAACTGCTTGTTTTGTTGAAAGAAAGATGGATCATTTTACTTTCACAAGCGCAAATGAAAAGAAGCAAATCCTCATAACTAAGAAGCTGGAACCACCTGATTATTCTCTACCAATAAATTAATCGCCAAATTGTTTCAGCAATGACAAGCACACCTTTTTTTATGTAAAACATCTTGTTAAACAGCCAAACCATCTACATCTATTAGAGTCTTTGTGAAAAGAATATAACCTCTATTTGACTCCATTTTGAGCTTGCCCGACATTTGCATTGCATTCATCATTATAACTCTTTCAGACGTCTTGTGGATCTGGCCTTAAATCATCTGCTACACATTAGCAGGAGCCATGAGAAAGCAGCATGCACACATGTGCCTACACACACACACACACACACACACACACACACACACACACACACACACACGAACAGGACAAAAGCCTTGTCTGTGAGTCCGTACGGAGGAGGCACACTGTTACAAACTGTTAACCTTCTTAAATGGCAGGAGCCGGTGTGTGTGGGGGGGCATTGTTAAGAGGAAAAAGACATGAGGATCTGTCTTCTGGGCTCGAGAAAAGGGAACAAGGAGAAGGAGTGTTTCGAGGATCCTTCTCAGGGGAGAAAAAAAATGAGGCCTGCTGGGGAGCGAGGCCTCAGCTGTTGAGACCGAAACATACAGTATGAATATAAGCTCTTTATGCTTAAGATGAGGCCGGAAACAAGTCTACCTTTCAAATAAATACGACTATAAAGAAAGTCAAATATTCATGACAGTGCTCAGGACCTAAATGAATTTACCCTGTGCCTTTTAGCCCACGACTAAATTCATACTTACAGCAAGAGCCATTTTAAGGAACTACCTTGTTAACAGATTCTGGCGTCCTCCATCATACATGATCTCAACGGTGGAAAAGTTACGTCCACATTACCGATTAATCTCCATCTGACAGCAATTTCATTTTCACACACACACACACACACACACACACACACACGCTCATGTGATTATACTAAGTTCGTCTTTGAGCTGTGTTGCCATTTGGCTTCTTTTATCAGCTTAATTTTGTCTTTGGCTTCAATTATAGTTTTTTCTCTTTTGAGGGAAGGAATGTTAATGAGTCCATGTGTTTTTTTAATACACAATCGCACAATCTTTGATTGTTTGTTTTTCTCTACTGGTTGCTTAATCATTTAAAAACAACAGTTTGAGAAATACGCAGATTTGCTTTCTTGGTGTGGGTTAGATGACAGATTCAAAACCACTCTCATGTCTGTGCAATATGAAGCTAACGCCAGCAGCTAGTTCGGTTAGCTTAGCATAAAGACTGGAAACAGGGTAACATAATAGCTTTTCTCTGTCTAGCGGCAAAAAACCGCCGGCACCCCAAGCTCACTAATTAACACATTATCTCATTTGCTTAATTAAGTGTAAAAAGCAATTCACCACTTTATGGGGGGTTACGTGCCATGCTATTTTTTGTCAGGAACCAGTAACTTCCTCCTGAAATGGCATTTCCTTTGGACAGAGCCGGGCTAGCTGTTTCCCTAACAGGTTAAGCTAATTGGCTGCTAGCGATAGCTGACATACAAACTTTGACTCTAACTCTAATTAAATGGAAAAGTATTTTAACTGTGTAAACCTAAAGCAAGCTAAACCAGCTGCGTCCTGTGTAGAAATGATAGTTTTGGTTGGTTACGTGCTAGACTATATCTTGACTATTATAATGGCAGTAACTTAAAGTGTCCTCATCCAACAAGACACAACATGCTAATTAACGAGTTTTAGAGGCAGGTAGATTTTTTAACCTCTGGACACAGCCAGTCTAGCTGTTTCCCTGTTTACAGTGTGTATGATGAGTTAAGCTAACCGGCTGCAGTAGCTGTAGCTTTACTTATCAATCTTCCCATCTGGCTAACTCTCGACAAGAAAGTGAATACATGTGTTGCCAGTATGTCAAAACTAAATTAAGCTAAGCTAAGTTAAACTTGAATAAGTTAAAAATGCGAACGTGCCTTTCCTCCACCCAAAAACCACCTCTGTTTCATCAAAACCCAAAATATGGTGAAATAACACACACACACACACACACACACACACACACACACACACACACACACACACACACACACACACACACACACTTTTTTAGGTCTTATCACACACACACTTAGCAGCAGCAGCAGCAGCAGGGTTGACTCATGGCACCTCCTTGTTAAGCTAAAACATTCCCTCCTGGTGTCAGCCTCCACGCCCAGGCCTCTTTACCCTGAATCTGTGATTAAATTCACAAAGCGCTGCTATATAAACAGTCCAGCATCTGGGGGACGGAAAATCTCACCACAGGAACGCAGCCAGTCATTCTGTTATTAATATTTCATAGAGCTGAAAGGAACGGCGGGAGGGGTGACGGGGCAGCAGTGGAGTGAGTGAGTGGAGGCGAGCTCTAGGGAGGGAAAGTGAAGGACTTTCACTGCTTATACTGACAGAATATAAAAGTGGGACAGAAAGTTTGCAAAGAAATAACTTTTCTCAAAAGGCAAAAATATGTTAACCAGAAATTTTCTAATACAAAGAATGCAGAAGTCGGGTGAGAGGTTTGCAAAAAAAATCTCTATATGACTAAAAGGCCAATGGACCAAACAGAAGAATAACTCCATGTAATCCCTGCACTGTTTTTTTAAATGAACGCCGACTGTGCTCTCTGAGCCAGAGACATGCAGGATTAATCCCACTTTGTTGGTCTTGTCCTCTCATTCCAGCTGCCTAATAAACCTGTCAAAACAGCCTGAGCGGGAGAAACACCCCCTTTCATTTTTTTTAAGAGATACAAAATGAAAACAGAGGTGCAGACTGAGTTTTCTCTGTAAGGGGGGAATCAAAAAAGGCCAGGTATTCTCTCCAAGAAAAGAGCGCACAAGAGGACCCACTGTACTTCATTAAAAAAGCAGCCTTCATTCCACGAGCTCTTACCTTTGATTATTGATGGAGGCAGGTTGTCCAGGTGCAGGCCAGACTTGTAGAGGAGGAGGATGTGTTCAAAGGCCTCCAGCGTTTGATTGATGTCGGCTTTCAGCTCCCCTGGACACACAAAATGCTTTAAATCTTGTAAAAGATCTAACCCACTACAGCCATAAAATCATACTCGTCCAATACGGGATGATTTGTTTCTTCCCCTCACTATGCTGGGATAAGTGTGATCTCAGAACAAATTGTATTCATTACAGCGTTACATGTCATGAAGCATCTCATCGAGCTCATTAAAAGAAGCACTTAGGGCGAGGCATGCCATTACACGACTACAATGGTGGAAAGAATTGCTGTCTGATCTTCAGCAGTTAGCGTCGCATCGTGTTAAGACGTCTCTCCTCCTCACCTGTGGAGTTCATGATGTGGTCTACCAGGTGTGTGAGCCCGGGCGGGGCCTGATGAGGCAGCAGGTAGGTGAAAAAATACCTGAGGCCAAGCAAAGACAACTCATTCAGACAGACAGAAAGACAGACAAGCCCCATCACATAGTTCCCACAGAACATGTCTTGTCTCACACTGGTGTTAAAGCAAACACAGTTCATAAAGCTGTCAAAAATCTGAAGGCTTTTTAAACAGAAAGCACTTCTTTTTCCACTGAAACTACCAATTTATTCATCACACCTCCTCCATCAAAGCACAGATTTCCTGCTGTATGTCCTCACTTTCAACAACATTTTAGATGTCAGCTGAACCTATATTTAAGTAATCATCCTTGTAGCAGCTAATCCATCCATCCATCACACGTCTATCATGTGGTAAAACTGTCGCCTTGCTTACCTATAGGCGTTGTAAATGTTCCTCTTCTCGCTCAGGCCCTCGCACACTCCCCGGGCTGAGCACGGTAGCGTGAAATTTCTGTGTGGAAACTGGAGGGTGCAGTCTGCATCTGTCTGACAGGGGGTCTCCTCAGCGCTGGCGTCATCCAGGTCTGTGAGCTTCAGCTTGCCGGACACGGTGACAAACTGCCGGGGCTGGAAGTCCAGCAGGGCCACGGAGCCCAGGGGAGACTGGGACAGGAAGTGGAGGAGCCTGACCAGATCCAGGCACACCTGGGAGGAGATCAGACATGCCAAATCCTGATTAGCTGGATTGATGACTATTCGTGGGCAGTATAATAAATACTAAATTAAATTGCGGTTATTTGCCTTCCCCAACTTCCATGTTTGTGCAGACCCATATAATGTATGTAATGAAGACTTGGAAGGACTTTCGTAAAAAGGTATTATGTGGCTTTTTCACTTAGAGACTGTTTTTCCAGAGGAGTACAGAGGAGCTTCATCACATGGTGCAACCACAATAGCCTGAAGCTCAATATCAGCAGAACCAATGAACTCTTGGTGACTACAATGCTTCAAATATGGATGTTGCTGCAAAGAAGCTACACGTTATAAAACATGGATGCTTCACACACATCTTTAGCAGCACAGAAGATCTATACCATTGTTTCAAGGTGGACACCAAAGATTAGTGTCACCAATTCAGTATCAGCCCAAATGTGAAGTATGGTCATAATCTCTCCTTCTGCGTCTGAGTTATGATGTTGAATAATGGCCAGAAAAGTGTTTCTGCACAACATTCTGATGTCACAGTGAAGTTGACCTTTGACCTTTTGGAAATGACACGTCATCACTTTATAATTTGATCCTATGAGACATTGGTGTAAAAATTTTGCCATAATTAGCATATAACATCTTGAGTAATGGCCAAAAATGTGACCTTTGAGCACCAAAACCTAATCAACTCATCCTTTAGTCCAAGTTGACGTTTGTGCCAAATTTGAAGAAATCCCCTGGAGGGATTCCTGAGATATCACGTACACGAGAATGGGGTGGATGGACGGACATGTCCAGCCACGGCTGTAGCACAGAGCATTAATGAAACGCCCTCAGACCGTCCACACACCTGAAACCTGTGTCCAGTTCACTATCAGAGTAGACAAAGGAAACCTGCAAATATTCTAACTGGAAAATCTGAAGGCAGACATTATTGCATTACATGGTTCCCTTGTTTTTTTACTCTTTGTGAAATAAAAGCCTTTAAAAAATGTTGGAATAACTAGAAATTCTTGGTGGTCAAGCTAAAAGTGGACTTGTTTTTTCCTGAAAAGTTCACACAGTGGACAATGTAGTTAAGTTTTATTATATAGCTAAAAACAGTCAAATATAAAAACCTGCAGCCTCGCAAAAAACAGTGTTATTTGCTTTTAAGACGTTTCATCGACCGCATTTGCAAGCCATTTCCTGAGACTGTTTTTATAGTACTCTTTAAATCCTACAATAAAAACAGAAAGAGAAAATAAGTAGGCTACTAAAGGAAAAATAAAGGCATTAGCCACGCACTGACAGGCCATGAAATGATCCTGTCACACTACAAACATAGCTGCAGTGTTAGCTAATGCTCCGAGCCTCCTGGACGTCACTTGGTGGGATCGAAGTGCAATAATAACAGGGCTGGGTGAAACCAAACACCCCCGGATTACTGTAGTCTGCGCAGATGCAATGTAGCCGAGAGGGGCCGAGCAGCTCGAGGGGGGTATTATGAACGGCTATTTGGGTGATGCGGCGAAATGAGGCCCATAGCTGAGGTGATACTCGCAGACTGGGACGTTACTTTTGCTAATCCAAAAACAAAGCGTGCGTGCTCTGACATATTTTCTTTTCTCTTCCACTCAGTCTTTCTCTTTCAAACACAGCCATGCGTGAACACACACACACACACACACACACACACACACACATACACACACACACACACACACACACACAGTTGTGTTTCCACAACTTCTGGGGACACTACATAGATGTACATTAATTTCCTGGAGACTTACCCTAACCAGAACCAGAACCACTTCATGCCTAAACCTAAACCTAACCTTTACCTGAACCTAACCCACAATATGATTGTGTATATTGATGTATGTCCCCACAATGTGCTTAATACACACACACTTGGATCCCTGGAGTGTTAATTCAGCCTCTGTTGACTCCCACTGTGAGCATACCTGTGATGGGGGTTGACTAAAGCTCTGTGTGTGTGTGTGTGTGTGTGTGTGTGTGTGTGTGTGTGTGTGTGTGTGTGTGTGTGTGTGGAGGATGAGATGACATTCCTAGCATGCAGTGGATTAACTCCAGGACCCATCTCCATTCCAGCCACGGCCTGATCAAATACACTGAGGGACAGATGTCGGACCTCCAGGAGTTTCAAATGTCCGCCTCCCTCATCTTTCAACTGTCATCTCCCCTCCCAGGAACAGCAGGAGAGCTCGCGCACACACTATGTGCAACATGTGTGAGAGAGAGTTTCGGCCTCGCGGCGTGCAGCGTAGCACAAAGGATGAGTGACAGAGCATGCCCACCGACAGCTGGATGTGGGAGCTAACATGCTTACCCTGAATCTGTCCTCCCAGGGACTCTGGAGCAGCTGGATCATCTGGAGAGGATTCCCCTGCTCGAGAATGACTGTTACTCTTCCCCCCTCTCCTCCTCTTCCTCCTGAATCTCCTGCACAGTGACCTTTGAGCTGTGGAGTGGAGAGCAATTGTGGTTAGTCGCAGTGGTTAAAAAAAAAAAAGAGATCATCATGCTACTGTTTGCTTTTGCATTTTCACTCTGCAGGAAGTGTCTAAAAGTTCTGAAGGTAAGGGGAAATGAAGAGGACATGGTGTTCTGCCAAACTTGCTCTCTGCAGCTCAGACGTGTGTCAGTAAAATCACATTAGCCCTCAGGAGGAACCTGCTGTGTGCATTTGTGAAATGAATCAGTGAGGCATTGGGAGGCACGCCACCGTCGCACGGCTGCTGGAGGTGAGACAAAAACTCATCCGCTTATTGCAAACTCGTCCTGAATTGGGCCGTAATGGTTTGAGTGAATGGGCGCAGGGGGTTTCAGATGCAACCAGGGATAGCAGAGAGGACAGAGCCACATTGTCTGCTCCTGCCAAACTGGACCCAGAGGTCAGAAGAGGGTCAGTGAATTTAATTTAATTACATGGGAAGGTCCTGCAGAGCCAATGAGGCCTTTCATCCAGCATAGTGTGTGCGAGACAAAGGAAAATGTGAGCAGGGGTACATGGATTATGGAAAATCTTAATAATACTCCAGCAGTAGTTCCAGTGTTCGAACGTGAGCTTCTGATGACTTAGAATCCTTAAATTTGCCATCAAATATATTGTCTATAATGCTGCTTTGGCATTTGTGCATAAACCTGAACTTCCTAAAGTTTTTGAAAAGTCTTAAAATGTGTGCACACAAGGCAGACAGAGGGAGCACTTTACCTTAATGACGTTTGGATGCTGCAGCCTCTGCAGCAGCACTATTTCTTTCTTCAGCTTGTAAGAAACGAGCTCTCGGCAGCCTTGCGGGTCTTTAAAATCCTTCACGCACTTGCCCATGTCTATCCCCTGCTCGTTGACGAGTTTCAACGCCACCGGCTGACCTCCGGCTAGATTCACTTTGACAACCAGTTTGGTGTATCCAGACCCGAGGACCTCCACCGCCTGCATGTCCACCAGGGAATCGCAATCCATTTCATCCATATGCGCTTTCCTGGAGCCATGCGCGATCTCACTCCACAGACTGTAATCCAAAGACGTTTCTAGCGCTTGGTCGTGTTGGGTAGAATGTCCAGTCTCAACGGACAGTCCGTTTTCACCATCCTCCTCATCATTAGGTAGAAGCAGCGGAATTATTTCCCTGCGCCTCTCGTTCAGTTGGTAAATCAACGCCCCGCGGAGCGACGCGAACTCCCCCTCATCACCAGCGAGAGTTGCGTTGGAAAAGTGATATATTCTGGCTCCAAACTGCTGCACGCTGCTAATCAAGAGTGACACCAGAATGGAAAGAACCACGAAAGACAGGAGGGCAGCCGCGCGTAAAGAGTTGCCCATCCCGGCCATTTTCCTCTCGTGGCACGGCGACTGCTGCGGGGGGAAAAGACGCACGGCCGCCGGCTCGGACGACCGCTCGCTCCAAGTGAAAGGTCTCCTGACTTTTGTGCAGGAGACGGGATCGGCTCCTTGTTTCCACCTCCCCGGGAACTCCCTCTAGAGGTGTGTCCTGTCCGCTCGTAACTTTACACCCGCCGAACAACTTAGCAGGAGGGCTCCGGGTCATGTTGTCACTCAATCCGCGTGTCAAAGCGCTTTCCGCAGCTGATTTTACAACAGCAATCAGACGTTGCGCGTGTGGTAATATAAAGAAATGCAGTGGCCGGATATTAAAATGCATGTAATATTTAACACAAACGCACAAAAAGTTAATAAGGCAAAATATGTTTACATTTGAACTTGCATTTTGATTATAAAATAATCTTGAAACATTTTTTTATTAGTATCCTGATTAACTTCATTCAAAATATAAGATAATGATGATGAGTGTAACAAATAAAACGACAATTTCTGTGTTCATGTATATTTTACATTATTGTGGAAGCAGATCGACAGCTCTCACCTTCACAATCTGTCCAACAGGTGGCAGCAAAACACCTTTTTCTCTTCACTCATAACTCCTCCAGTTCCACTGATTTATTGGTGTTCAGAAACACTCCAGTAACATTTCACAGAAACACATGATTCTGCTCCTTGTTTCCACACAGTGCTTCGCAGTGTATTCCTTGTTGTATTTGTTTTTTTATTCAACTGTGTTTGTTTCACAGCTCTTCGGGCGGCACTGAAGCTGTAATGAAGTGTTTCCCTTCGCATCACTACTCACTACGCAGAGATCTGCCACAGGAAATTACCATGGCTGTCACCTCTGTAGCAGCCAGAAGCCGAGCCTCTCATTATGTGTGTGTCTGGTATCCAGTTCGTGCCTGTTAGGCTTTGGGTATGTGTGTGTTTGGGTGGGGTTTTTTTTCTCGTGCATGTGTGTGGCAGGCTGAGCAGTGTAAGTTAATCAGTGTCTGAAGTCAGCAAGGCATTCGCCGTGTCAGCTGCAACACAGGCTGTTCACTAAACTCCATGCCAACCACCAACACAGCAGGCCTTTGTGGAGTGTGAGGACGATATTGCACAAAAACACTGGAGCATGAAGGTTGTAAAGGAAGTCTAAGCTCAAAGGTCCACTTACTAGCTCTCAGAGCTTTCAGCTGCATCCTTTGAACATTAAGGACCAAGCATTTAAACCACATTTAACAGTTCTGAACCAGTCAGATGAGGCACTAAATCTACCCATTTAACTATGATTAAATCAGTTTTGAACATCATAGCTCACCGAAACACCAATAGCTATGAACAAGCCTTCATTATTGAGATGAAACTACAGATATCCCCTTCAACTGTCTCTGCTTCTCATTTAAAACAATGAAACATGACTTTTATGTCTCCCACAAAACTTTCTCACACCCTCCTCTTCCTGATCTTTGCCTTTCTTCCAATAAATCATTTCCTTTTTTTTTCCAAGGTAGCCCTTCAGACACAAGGGCCCAGCACCATGATTCATATTTACAACTATAACCAGAGCCAGACCAGTGGCCGCCTCATTAGCAGCAAGCCACACAGGTCTGCTGTGTCACAGTCTCTCCTTTCCTTTGAGCCGGGCGGCTTTGGCTGGCCCTCGCGTCTCTTAAATACTAGCCCAGAGCCATATTTATGCTTTCTTTTCTTCCTTTTTTCTCCTTCTATCATCGCCTCTTCTCTTGGGAAACAGTAAAACTACTTTTTTGGCCTCCAGAAATCAACGTCAAACTGATGTAAAAAAAATGTGTACTTAGTACAAAAAAAGTTAGGAACAGCCGTTTGATCTTCCGTTTGCACAATCCACATCTGAACCAGCTCAAAGCTTGGCAATTATTATAGAGCCTCTTTATCTGCAGAGGAAAGAACATTTATTAGAGGGGATTTTGAAATACCACTTAAAGATTTCCGTTTTGCCTCTGTTTATAATTGTACTTCACTACATTTCAGAGGGAAACACTGTGCAAACTTCACTATGTAATGACTGTGGTCTTGAAACACAAGATAACATAAAAATATACTAAATCACAAAACAGTACTGCTTTCTGAAGAGTTTATACATTAGAACTGATTTCTTTATTAATGCTTATTTGATCATTTACTTTTGCTTTTTGGATCAGTTATAAGCTTTTGTTGGGTTGGGTTTTGTTGTTTTGTTTCTTGGGTTTGTGAAAATCCCTTTTCTCTTTGGTAAGAATGCAGTAATAATGTCAATAATCTGTGAATTATTACCATTATTCCCTGCATTAATAGACAATAAAGATTTGAATCTTGGATCTTGATAAATGCTGCTCTTTCTTTCTTGTCTCACTTTCTAATAAGCCTGCAAGTCTGTAGCTTGATGTGTTAATTAGTCATTAATTAGATGTTCTCAGTCCATCATGTCTGCAGTTGTACATGTTAATGGAGGTTTTTAAGCAGTCACACAGTGCAGCCACTCAAAGGCGTTTTTTCACAACCTGGCAACCCAAATTTGCTGCTTATTGATTTCTTATAACTAGTAAATTATTAATTAATCATTAACAAAGCCACTAGTAACATATCATAAACTCCTTATAAATGGTGTCTTGATATAAATACAACATGTAAAATTAGCATCACTTGAAGGAACATTTAAATGCTTTTGTACAGTAATGCCATGAAAACACAGGCAGCAGGGCTTGAGGCCATTTCCAGCTTCTATTTTTGATACTTGAAAGATGTAGATCTAGATGTATTTGCCATCTCTAAGTTAAAATAAAACACTTTCTCTTGTAATGGGAGTAACCTCCTTCTTATTGGCAGGGTATGGATTTACAGAGAGGAGACTGGGGATCACAGTTTTTACCTGAATTCACCTCATCAGTCCTGATAAGAGTCATGTGCTGCGCATTCACAGCGTTCAGCATGGTGGCGATCAGCAGAGATCAGAGGTCCCAATTAAGCGCTGGTGTTAATTGAACGCATCACCGTCTGTGCACCTTCGTCACGTACATTAAACAGCAGCTATAGCTCCTGTCCGGGCCAATTAAGCAGGCGCTGGCGCATACTATCCGTCACTTCGTGCTCCAGCACCGAGGCCGGTTGGACAGCGACCAGGCAGCGTCCTCAGCATCACCGCGGCTCCGCCAATCAGAGCGCAGCTCGGGGCAGATTAACTCCAACAGCCCCGGTGCTGCTCTGTAGTAGCAGCCTCAGAAACAAGCCCGCACCTCTGAGCCTCGTGGACTCAGTCCGGGCAGATGGAGGCAGTTTGGGTAACCCAACTGAAAAATACCAGGAAATTCATAATTGCCTTCTTTCAGATTCAGTGTTGACGCCGAATCAGGGGGGAGATGGATGCTTGCTCGATAATAGGAGAAAGCACGGATGCGATAGTGATGGATGAATCTCCTTCAGATGAAAGGGGGATTCAGGAGGCTTGCCAGAGGTTGGTTGTTTCTTCTTGTCCATGGATATCTCTGGTGCTTAGTGTGTAACTTGATCCTACAGAGAAATAAATGAGATTAACAGTAGCAGACGTGAATGTGTCTTTACCCTCCAGTGGCCGATGTGAGTATTGTTCAGTCCAGCTGTGTGTACGCTGTGGACAATAGGATTATGTGCGGGATATGATTTCTGCTGCTCTTATTTCTCCATTACACTATCATAACTGTCATTTCAACATTATCACAGCATGAAATCCTGATTATGTTGGGCTGTTTGTGCTGCTGGTGAAACTGAGATGGTCATGTGTTGTTGTCAACTTACTTTTTAGAATTTGTATTTGGTAATCACAGAATTTTAAGTCAAATGTCAACAGTTAGTCCATTAAATCACACTGCATATTGTGACTCTAGAAAGAACAAGAGCTAATGCTTTTAGTGTCTTCTTTAATTGTGCATCATATAAACAAGCTTTTAAGCTTTTATTCTTTGCCTTTGACCGGTGTGCTGTATGCAGCGGCAAACACAAACATTACACGCTCTCTGTCACAGTTTCCCTCTAGCTGACTTCGGTGAGATCTGTTCAGTGTCATCGTCCTCCTGCTCTGGTCAGACCGGCTCTCTGGGTCACTGATGTCACCCTGTCACTCACTTTGCTGCATAGAAAAATGGCCAAGGGGCTCCAAACATGACAGCGCGGCTGGAAACAGCTGAGGCCTGCCATCCTTTAGCTCAGCGACGGGCCACATTTCTGTCTCTCCCAGAAGGATCCTCTCTGGGTTTGTTCTCCTATACCTTGAGGGCAGACCCTCAAGTCTGTTTCCTCTTAATAACAACCCCACAGGAGCAAGCTCCAGTTTGCCTCCCGCATGCAGCCTGAGCTTTTATCCTTTTTTCCCTGCTGGAGTTGTTTTAATGTCTTTTAACCCTCCTTAAACATTGTGGTTACATCTTAGATTAGTGCTCGTAAGATTAACTTAGTTTTAATTAACTTAAGCATAGTTTGGACCACAGTAAGAAGGAAATACAATTCAATTAGATATTAAAGCAGGGGGTTATAAAATATGATGCACATTGTGTACAGTTGTTAAAATTAGCTCCACCTTGACAGCTCCTACAACAGTAGAATGCTACTTAAACATTTTATTGCATCAGTAATAATTATCAGATAGTATAATTTAAAGCCATGCAACGCTCATAGGGGTAATTTTGTCTACAATGATCATTTTCGCTTTTAGCTGATGTACCTTAACGTTTTCAAGGCAGAACTTCTACCGTAACAAAGTACTTCACAGTGTTGCCGGTAAAGGATCTGTGTACTTCATCCACCACAAGGTACTCTCAGTCATTATTAGGCGCCCCTGGCTGAAGTTAAAGCAGTCGAATGCAACAGTCCAGAAATAAATCTTGTCTTTGTGAGGGTTATAATGCTCTGCTTTTTGATTGAACTGTTTCAGATGAGGTGTTAATCCCACTTTACGGTCAGTTTGGAGGCTGTAGCTTGTGGTACTGTTGAACCAGAATGCCTTATACTGTGAGCTGTTTCTAATATTTTGTCCGCCCTCATTGATATGTCACGGCTATTGCGTTAGACTGCGTTATTTTACCTGCAGTAAGTGTACCTAATAAACTGGCAGATGACTGCATGTAATGTGAAAGGAATGTTTGCCTCAGTACATTTTGTTGTTTCTCAGATTTATGATGTCATTCTGACATCAATGCACAACACAAGCGTTTTTTTCTCCCGGATGTGGGGAGCGGCTCGGTGACACCTTCCTAGATGTATTTTTGTATTCATCCATTGAAATATTGATGAGTTCCACAAATTGTTCTCCTCATGCCCAGTGAAAACCCGTCAAAGAGGAGAAATAGGCTTAAATACTAATAATTATGCTGAACCCTGTGAGGAGGCTGGCAGGCACAGGTTACACAGCACCCACCTATAATTCTGCATATATTTGAACTTCCATGGAGCTCTGGACGGATGGAGTTTATTATGCTACAGCAATAGAATACTGTTAAATTAGTTGACAATGTTGACTTCCATGTACTTTTTCTGAGTGTATTTACTCACTCCAGCAGCTAAATAGGCTAAACTAGATGACAAACATTTGCTATGTGACAAAGAGCTGCTGAGTGCACTGTGGGCTATTTATTATTTAGATCATATTACAGTTTTTATCGTAATACAAAGACAAAATACTGAGGATTGGTTCCTCACTGAGCTCCACCATTAATCAGCTCCATAATCCCGCTGCTACTGTGTACCACCAGTTTAAAGGAGCACTCATCATCTGTGTGCCTTATTATGGGATGCAAATAAAACCGTGTGAGGCCATTTAGGCTCTGTTGACTTACTCCGTCGCCATGGTGACAAGACAGGAGGTGCGGTTGCATCCAGTCTACTGTGGAAAAACAAGCATGTGGTAGACTACACAGACCTCATGGCCCCTTAACTGAGACACAACTAGAGCGTTACTCTGTGGTCCAGTTTGTTCTGTTTATTTGATGTAATCACTAACTCTGGAAATAAGTTACATTAAAATAAAATAAATGATCCTGTCTGACTGAAAAGTAAGACTGAGATCCGATTCAACCCCTCAACATGCAGCCTCCCCCCTTTAGGTTTAAGGTTGGAAGAATCATCTGTTTATATGCAGCAGATTCTGTATCCGCCTGTTCCAGCTCTTCATTGAAGCTATGTGCTGTTAACACCGAGTGAAATATTCAAACCCAGGCCCCTATGTTTTTATGGCTCCATCTTTCTGGCTAAAATGGAAAAAGACGTGCAGCCATGGAGTCTAGATGTTGTGTGCTTTTGAAATGTTTGGAGAATCTTGTTTGGATTTAAAGTTCTGTGGGGTTGAATAATGTTTGGAAGCCAAATGTCAGTGAGATTTAATGATGTTATTAAACTGGTGAATTTTACAAGACATTTGTTTGTTTTGGAATATGATAATATTAGTAGAAAAGGGACAGACTAGAATAAAGTCCATTGCTAGCAGCTGTTAAGCCGTACTTTGAGCTAAATGCATTCTAACACGCTGACGTTTAGCAATTATAACCATGTTCAGCATCTTAGTTTAGTGTGTTAGCAGCTGCTAATACATACTAAACACAAAGAACAGCTCAGAATGAATAGTAGAATTTCAGTATAGTAAAGTATTGGAAATTTTGACCCAGCGATGATGATCGATAAAAGGTCAGATGATCGGCAAAGCTCTCGCAGTTCATCCTGTGGGGAACATGAAGGTTTGGACCAGATTAAATGGCAATCCATCCAATAGCAATTCAGCAGAGACATTTCACTAAAAAACACAGCCAACCAAACAACATTGCCATCCCTATAGAGCCACTTAGTGTGGCTAAAAATACACAATTCTTAAACCAATTTTCACAAAGTGAGCTTGCAGCATATACTGTCACATGGGCCGTCTGAGGGGACGAGAAAGGAATACATCACAAACGCAATGAGAGAAGTATTTCATTACACCTGTCACTCCAGGCCTGTCCTGACTGCTGCCATCACCCACGACTCCTCACTCATGTTATCTCTTCCTGACAGCCTCCTACCTGTCTCATAATGGGCTCTGTGACAGGAGGTCTCTCTCTCTCTCTCTTATACTCTCCTCCTTTCTTTTTTAATTGGGACTCTCACTTCCAGTAGCCACAATGTGTTACCCAGAAATCCATTCCTCACCTCATTAGCTGTGCTGGACCGCTCAATTCTCTGCTGAATATGAGGTGAAGCCAAGCAAAGAATGCAGTCAAGAAACTGAGATGCCAATCAACGAGTGGTGGGAGAGATGGATTGTTATGCCCAAGTTTTATAAACATTCCTTTCTGCATATTTTCGCTGTTTCACACTGAACTTTTGAACCTTATAAGAGCTTTGTTGCTTCTTTCTCACCTGCTTATCTGTCAATCATTTCTCCTCTCCTGCAGCCATATTTTCTTTCTCATTTTCTTTTCACACCCTCTCACCCATCTCCCTCTCCTCCTGTCTGTCTTCTCCCTCTCCTCAGTGAAATCCCGGCAGTGTCTCTGTGCCCTCCTGACAGTGATTGTGCTACTGAGGCCAAGTTGACAGTCGCCCAGTCTGAAGGGGAGCTGTGTGACAGCTGCAGCAGCCTCGGCAGACCCTCTTCCTCCTGCCAGCTTTATCACCAAGTATGTCTGAGCACTGACTGTACTGTGTGTTGTTTGGGATAGAGATTTGGGGACCCATTAAAACAGTCAGAATGCCTCAAAGGTTAGAAATAGATCCAGGATTTGGGAGGCAGCGGCAAAAATAGTCATTTTGTGACACTTGAATGATACCAGATACCAGAATCTGTGTCTATATCCTGTTTTTCTTCTGTAGGTCCCACAGGGGCCTCAAGGTGAGGCCTACGATTCACTGCAGCCCCGAAAATGTTCCCATTGCAGTCATTACGGGCCAATCAAATCAAACACCTGCCACGACTGTCAATCAAACACAGGTGCTCGTGCTGAGGGAGGTGTAGTGGTCAAAGTGGGACATAGTTGTAGTTCTGCCCATCAGACGTCTCATCACGGCGCGGTGAGATGTCACTGGCTGCACGGGTCAAATGAGAGCGGGGCACAGAAACCGACGCAGCGACACGTGGTGACAGTAAGGTGTGTTTAAAAGAACGGTTAGACATTTAAATGTATGTCTATTCTGTTTCAGGCGGAGAGTTCGATGAGAGGATTGATGCTGCTCGCATGTCTGTACATTCAATATAAAGCTGGAGTCAGCAGGTGGTTAGCTTAGCATAGCAAAAAGAGTGGAAACAGGGGGGGAAGGCTAGCCTGGTTGTGTCCAAAGCACATTACCAGCACTTTAAAAGCTCATAAATTATTATTCTTTATTTATTTTAAATGTAAAAACAACAGCTATTTCTTACTGTAAAATAGAAGAACATTCCAATCTTTCTGCTAAGCAAAGCTAACCAACTGCTGGCTGTAGCTTCATTTTTAATAGAAAGATTGGCATCAATCTTCTCATCTCAAGACAAGAAAACAAATAAGCAATTTTCCAAAAGGGCCTTTTGTGTAAAAACCTTCTCAAATTTGTGTTGAGTCATTATTATGATGAAGCTCAATTATTTACAGGGATGGAGGACTCTACTGCATCCTTAGAAAGTGAGTACTAAAATGAATTTTCACTTCAAAACCCAGACATATTGCTGATCATAATAATATTTTTATTGTGTGTCACTGACGGCTTCTTCTGTGGTTTCCTATTGTGCAGTTATTCCCAGGTGATAGTGGACTACCCGTTAGCAGTGTTGATGGGTTGTGCAGTGCTGCTGCTGGGATGCTCACTAGCCGGACTCTTCATCGGTCCGCTGCCGGACTTCTCTGACCCGCTGCTGGTGAGTCTCCGACACACACAGTTGCACACACATTCATAAAAGCATGTAGTGTCTAAAATTCAATCCTGCAGGCTCCTTTGGTGCAGCACACATACATCTGATGCCATCCTACAATACAAACCTCCCCCACCACCTCAGGCGGACTGTTAATTGCTGTTTCCCTATAGACTCACAATCTTAACCGTATCCGTTTACATCAATCTCATCTCTGATTCAATGAACAGCACTCACTGTCATCTTAATTAAATACTTATTTTCCCCTTTGAAATTCATGATTTTAGGATAAACACCGATTCAGACATTGTCCTGGAAACGCAACATGTGAATCAAAACAACGCATTGTCCAATACTTAATTTAAAAAGATTTACATAAGCAGGGCCACATGAGGGTTTCTACTTTATAAGTGTGGGGCTTTTTCTTTTAAAATAACATTAAAGACTCACTTACCAAACAAGCTAATTCATGGTGTCTTTCTATGGCAGTTCAGACAACATTGTAGGTGCTTATGATGCTAATTCATTCAGCAAGCTGCTGCAGAGCATTGATGGGCACCCGCGTCCATACTGTGTCCTTAGCTTTGATGTCTGTTTGTGTGTGAACGTGTGTGTGTGTGTGTGCGTGCACTTACTCCAGGGCTTTGAGCCACGGGGAACATACATCGGCGTTCGCCAGGCCAGCTTGTTGGAGCTGCAGCAGAACACAGGCCCGGGGAAACCTCTGTCTCCTTTACCACAGCAGCTCAGTAAAAGGTCAGCAGAATACTGACACAAGAACATATCAATAAAACTGTGTACGGTCAACATTTTAATGTAATAAATTACGAATTATTAAAGCTGCTATAATCAAAATTCTATTATCAACGATGAACAAACACTATGTGTAATATGAACTGAACACAGTGTGTTTTAGACATAGGGTGAAAAGAGGTGCTGCAGCAATGAACAGCATGAGAAAAATCATGTATTTTTGAAACATTAAAGCATGTAAACATTTTCTAGTAGACACCCGAAATAACAGTATGAACCCAAAAATGAGCTTAATGTGGGACCTTCAATTGTGAGATCATTTTTATACTTAGAAGCAAAACGTATGTGTTTAATGAGGTTGAAAAAGTATGTGTGTGTGTATCTATCTGTGTTAGTTTTGGGGGTGCTGCTAGTGGAGATGTCAGTGGCAGCCAGGATTCCTCCAGGCTTCGCATAAAGAGGATGCTGGCCAGAGATTCATCTCCAGACACCTTCCTCTGCGATGCTCCAGGTGCGTCAGTCCTGACCAGGTCGTCACTGTGAATAAAATTTGTTAATGATAAATAAATCTTTCAAACTTCTGTTGCACGGATAATAATAATAATAATACCAATCCCATCAAAATAACAACAAACATCATCGAAATTGTAGATTTGTGTTGCATAATAACGAAAGTGAGGCATATGCCACACTACTGGCACTATGGAAATATTATTAAAACACTGTAAATGTGATACTTGAGCTGAAGGCAAAGCCCTCTAGCCTGTTAGGGAGTAATCCTCAGCACTCACAGCAAACTATTGAAACACTGACAGCTTCTTGGCTAAATGCAAATTTACAAAAAAAAAAAAAAAAAAAAAAAATAGTGAAATAGTAAGAAGATTCGAATAATAGCCTTTAGTGTGGCTTCAAAGAGAATCGATTTTTTTCAGATTGTCTTCTTTAAGCTCTATTTGAAATAGTGTGCTGGTAGATCAAAGACTTAACTTCTCTTTGCATTCTAAATATACAGAAAGCTCCTTAAATGGATTTATTAGCAATCCAAAGCCTTGAGGTTTTCAAAATGAAGCCTATTTTGTATTCAACACAGGCAGCAGGATGTAACACACAAGAGATTTGTTGTTAGCCTGGTTTTACCTGAATTCATACCCAAAACTTAACTCTTGGCAAGTGTTGATTCACCGCTGATCATCTTGTTCCTGTATGCTGAATCCATCTGTCTCCCTCCATGCAGGCGAGCGTTTGGCTCAGCTGGTGTTTCGATCAGAAAACTCAGCCAGTCTGTGGAGTCTGAAGGCCATCCACTCCATGTGTGAGATGGAGCAATCCAGGGTTCGCACTGATCCACTCAGCCCTTCATCTCACCTTTGCTCCTCTGCCTTTTGCCTCGTTCTTCATCTCTTTAGTCATCATCGTCTGTCAAATCTCACCCTTTGTCTTCTCCTTTTCTCTAATGCCCTGAGAACCATATCCCACATTTAGATGCTCTGCTGAAATTAAAAACGCTGCTTTATGTGCATTACCTCATCTGAAATGAATTCATTTTTTTTGTGAATTTGTTTCAAATCTGGGCATGTGTTCAAAAAAAAATCTTTCCCTCGTCTGATACAGATTCGTTCCCAGGCTCAGTTCCAGGACCTGTGCCAGCAGCATGTGAGGGGGGAGGCGGAGGGAATGTCCAGGAGCGGCTGTTGTCCGAGCTGGTCTCTAGGGAATTACTTGGCTGTGCTCACTAATGCCTCCTGCTGCCTCAGCCTCACCTCACACCAGGTAGTGCAGCTTTCTTCTTTTAAAAATTACCATAGAAACAAATTCATTCAAAACAAGGTTTTTATAAATAATAAATCTTAATAGCTCATCTTGTGCTGTATGGTAAATGAACTTGAAGAAAATCTGATACCTTAACAAATGCAAGCCTGAAAGATCAATTTGGACCTTGGAAATAGCAGTTTGATAAGATCATCTTAACTCATCCAGATCTCTCAGTCTCAACGGGGAACCGAGCTTGCTCCTAAAAAGCAAATAAGTAAACCTTGAGATAAGATTTTAACATTTTAATTTTGCATTTAGACGCCCAATTAGCTGTTTGGAGATATGTTTTTTCTAATTCTTGTCAATAACTGCATAAACAGAGTATGTGAGATTTTTGTAGTGCAGCTACAGCTTAATGTCTGTGCACAAAAGCCTAAACATCAGGTTTTGATGTCAAGTCCTCAGAGTCGCTTGGACTTTTTTTCACTCTCAGTTTTGCAATTTGCATGCAGTTTAACATGTGCGGGAAATCGATTTATTTGCTTTCTTGCTAAGAGTTAGATGAGAAGACTGTTACTCTTGTGTCTGTGCGGTAAAATTTCTCCCTTTGCACCAGGTGTCTGAGTCTCTGAGCCTTCTCCGGAAATGTGCTCCTCACTATCATGAAGGACATCTAGTGGAAGCCTGTGTTGAGAGACCCAAACATGGCGGCTGTTCCTCCGTCCCATCCCGCTGTAAACAGTCCCGCGTGGTGTTCCAAATCCTTCACTTCCTGGTTGATAAAGACTTCCTTGGCCCGCAGACTGTTGAATACCAGATCCCTACACTGAAGTACAGCCTTCTGTTCTTACCCGTCGACAAAGGCGAACACATGATGGAGATGTACATGAACAGTCTTGAAGGCAGGGATCTGACGCACAACAACACGACTATCACTGGCATGGACTTTGGCATCAAGCAGACACTGTTCAAGTATTACCTGGCCAGAGATTCAGTCTACCCTGTCCTGGCTGTTGTGTCTCTTCTTCTCACTATGGCCCTTTATCTCCACTCTCTCTTCATAGTAGCATTATCTGCACTAGCAATCGCAGGCGCCCTCCTGACCTCCTATTTCTTCTACAAAGTAGCATTTCGCCTGACTTTCTTCCCCCTGGTCAACCTCTCAGCAGCCCTTATTCTCCTGGGAAGCTGCTCCAATCAGGTTTTCATCTTCACTGATTTCTGGAATCTGCAGTTATCCCAGCATCCCTCCGCTTCCCTGGAGAAGAGAGTAAACAGAGCTTTGCAGGAAGTGGGCTATTTGATTTTAGCGTCTGGGTTGACCTCCAGCGCGGCATTTTTCTCTGGTTATCTCAGCAGCATCACAGCAATCAGATGTTTCTCTGTTTATCTCGGAACTGCCTCGTTTATCAGCTCAACCTTGGCGTTGGTGTGGTTGCCGTGCGCTTTCATACTGCGTGAGCGCTACACAGCAGCATCCACTGCAGCTGTAGCGGTGCAGGGATGGAAACCATGCTGCTCCAAAAACGCTGGCGGCTTCTGGGATACAAGCTCGCGCAAGAGATGCCTCTTCACTCTTGGGCAGAAGCTGAGAGAATTAAGAAGAGGTCTCACAGACACTTCCAACTTATTATTTATGAAAATCCTGCCTTGCGGAGTGGTGAAGTTTAGGTACATCTGGGTGTGCTGGTTTGCAGTGCTCGCTGCTGGGGGCACATACATGTCTTGCATTGAGCCAGGCATGAAGCTGCCCACCTTAGACAGCAAGGTCACCCAGCTTTTCCGCTCCAGCCACCCGTTTGAAAGATACGACGCAGAGTATCGTCACATGTTTATGTTTGAGAGACAGAGGGATGGAGAGGATAAACCTGTTACACTGATGCTTGTTTGGGGTGTCAAACCAACTGATAACGGCGATCACTTTAACCCCAAAAGCAATAGCTCTTTGGTTCTTGACCCAAACTTTAACATGAGCCGGCCAGACGCTCAGGTTTGGTTGAGGGACTTGTGTGGACGGGTTCAGAACCAAAGCTTTTATTTCCCTCCATCGCCTGAGGATAAAGATATTATGACAGACAATATCTGTCTTGTGGAGCAGCTAATTCACTGGGTATCTGTCAGACGGTGCTCGGAAAGTGATGACTCCCTCCATTTTTGCTGTAATGACATCCCTTTCCCCTACCCACCCAGCGTTTTTGAGAACTGCCTCAGTATGATGCTGGCGGAGAGGTATGCCGAGGGCCATCTGGTCCACAGCAGAGGCCTGTACTTCCAGCCAGATGGCAGGGTCGCTGCCCTCGTGTTGGCATTCAAAACCACATACCTCTACAGCGTCAACTACAGCAGAACCAGTCTTTTCTATAGAGAAATCCTGACATGGTTTAACAGAGAAATATCAGGAGCACCAGAAGGGCTGGAGAACGGATGGTTCATCAGTCATCTGTCTCTTTTTGACCTACAGCAGTCTTTGAGCTCAGAGACTCTGCTAGTAGCTGGCTTCTCAGTAGCTCTCACATTTGCTTTGCTTCTCTTAACTACCTGGAATATTCCACTGAGCATATATGGGACTGCAGCTGTGGGAGGCAGTGTTTTTGTCACCGTCGGACTCCTTGTTCTTCTTGAATGGCAGCTGAGCGCTATCGAGGCTCTGTTTATATCATCGGCAGCAGGGCTGTCTGTTGACTTTATTGCAAACTACTGCATATCCTACAACTTGGCTCCTCATTCAGACAAAATTGGGAAAGTGGCACACTCCACTAAGAGGATGGGATGTCCTGTGGCAATAGTTTCTGGTGCTTTTTTCTCCATGGGGATCATCATGTTGCCTGCGACAGCCTTGCTGTTCAGAAAACTGGGCATTTTCCTGTTTTTAGTGAAATGCGTAGCGTGTGGATTTGCAACCTTCTTTTTTCAGTCCTTATGCTGCTTTTTTGGACCCCAGAAAAACTGTGGCAAGATCACGCTGCCATGTTTTTCAGATCACACCGATGGCACACTGTCCTCCTGCTCTGCAGCAGATCCCGGTTCCTCGTCAGCCTCGGCTGCTAACGGGGCCTTTGGCAGAGCTCGAGTGAGGAGGAGTTATGACAAAGAGGCAGGCGGCTATCTCTACCCCAACCACCACCGTCAGCAGAGACAGAAACAGACTGTGGCGGGAAGAGGAGGAGGGCGGGGGCCGGAGCAGTATGAGCTGCAGCCATTGGCCTATCGACTGAGCGACAGCTTTGAAAACAGCACCTGCACAAGTAAGCTGTCCAACCGACCCTCTGTGCTCTCTGACGAGATTGAGTACTGTGGCATAGATGTGGGCAGAAACAGCATGGATGGGGACAGCGAGGCGATGTGCAGCCATCAACATAAGATCTGCCAACCACCTCCAGCCCTCCAGACCTCATCTCCTTACAAAGAAAACACCCTGCGGCCTGTAAGCCTTGAACAAGAAGACATAGCCAAGGACAAGATGCTGTGTAAAACATGCAGAGGTCATTCTGCTGGGGTTAAACACTGGAGCAATACATCCTTCTCCTCATCTTCCAGCTTAGAGGAGACCATCATCAGCCACACACTGGAGACCATTGACCAGCCATCACAAACCACAGAGGAGAGCCTCCATCATCACTCCAATAAAGGGCACCTCTCCTCCCAGTCACAGAGCTCCTGCGAGGGCCTGGAGGACTCTAATGAAACATGCCTGAGTGACATCAAACCAGGGCCTTCCAACGTGCAGCAAAAAGAAGAAGAAGAGGTTCAGTTACAACCGGGACATCTAAATGGGAAGAGAGATACACTTCGTCTCTCTCTGAAAGAAACTGTTTATGAGACTTGCAATAAGGGCCGCAGCAGTCAGAGTGAAGAAGTAGTCATCTTACCCAACAGCAAGCCAGACCTGCCAGATGTTTGGATAAAGCGAGATGGACAACGGGAGGATACATGCTGAGCAACGGTGGAAGAATCTTTGCAAAACACTGTGCATTAATTGTTCTGAATTTCCCCCTGCAAAAAAAAGAATTGCTGAACTTAGACATATAGAAACTACAAAGGGAGCATTCACAATTACTTTTGTATAATACTCACAGGAAATATAAGCCAACTGCAAATGCAACATGTGACAGCATGTTTGTCTAATGTTGCGGCTGAGGTTGTTACAGTGTGTTTTACAAATGAATGAGGTCAGAGCATGAGTGTTTCCTCAGCCAAAGGTCAAATCAAAGCATGACTGAATGAAACTGGCATTTCCAGACAGAACACAATGAAGGAAGCTTATTTTTCAGCCACAACCTCGCACTGATAACACACCAAAACTAGAGCGACGGTGTGCTGTCGAAACAACAATCTTCAAGTGCTGCAGAATCTATTTTGTGCCTGGAACATTTTATCACCTGCACAGACTGGGTTATAACAACCGCTGGTGGAACTTCTTCATGCTGAAATTGACCTTCATGAGCCATATACATTCATGGCCTTCTGAATATGAAAATGTGAGATGTGCAGAGAAAGAGCTGCACTGCGTAGCAAACAACTGTCACTTTACTACAGTCAATTGGCGATAATGTGTACAGTATGTCCCTTGTGACCATGATGTAGAAAAGTTAGTAATGTGTCATTTGTAGTGTCATGGCTTGTTTGCATTTAGTGTTTAACTGAAGTTTAAAAAAAAAAAACTCATGCTGTTTATTCCAGTGTCAGTGCCAAAAAATGTAATGTTTACTTTCTGTGCTAAAAGGCAAAAAGGGTTTCTAACACAGATATAACTCATATGAGGGTTTATACACTGTTGGCAAATTAATGCGCATACTATTCCAGGATCGATGGATGTCATTGTATGCCTTAGCCTTTGAAAAGAAGTGATCCATTTCTAAAACAGGAGTTGTACCACCACGTGCCACTGCTTCAACAGCTCACTACTTGTATATAGACCTTGCTGCAGCACTTCTAAGAGAAACTCCAACAGAACATCTGAGGAACAGAGAGCCTTTAGCTACACCCTATCCTACAGCTGAGATGTCACATCAGCTGATTTTGTGTCTCAGTAGCATTCAAATAACAGTATTTATGACATGAACAGCATGTGCCAAATGTCTTTAAACAGGTTGTTTCATCTGCTGAAACAACTGAAGCTGTGTGTTTTGTGCAGAGGATGTGTCCTTTAAATACGTAAAATAAGAGATGTGTCTATGTAGTGATGGTGGCGCGGAGCTGGACAAGAAGAGGCTTGTGTCAAATGTGCCTATGAGCAGTGTTATTTTCAAGCTTTGTCTTTGCAAGAAGTGTTTGCTTTTGACATCCTGACTGTATAATCACAATTCTTCAGTGAGCCTTCACGGTACACCACACAGCAGAATAACCTGCCTTAGAGACAAATGAAATCAATCACAGGCTTTCTATGAACAGGAGAAATTAAAAGGTCACCACCACTATTATGTAAAGGTGTCAATGTTGTTAATTTTTCACTAAACTGAAATAAAACATTTATTTTCCTGCAGACTTTTGGCTTTTATTTCAAATCTTGGTAAGTGTACCAGATGGATTACAGGCTTAAATGTGATGATATTAAATTAAAATTAAATCCTTGATGTTGAAACAGCCCGCAAAGTAAAATGACAATGAACACTACTCCATTTTCTATTTGTGTTTAGGGCTTAAACATCTTGAATCCACAGGTAAACATATTCTGGAGGAAACAGCATTATGCTTTAACAAAATCTGAGGCATCTTATATCAGTTCATTACAGAATTGTCAATAAAAATGCATCACAGCAAAATCCAAACTGCCTCAGAGCCAAACCTCTTAAAGGATTTCTGCTCATACTTTTAAATGTCTGCAAAGCATAAATGAAGGCAGTAACCTAAATGTCATCACCAGTGTCCTAATCAGCTTCCACCCAGTCCTCTTTGGCCCAGTCGGGTAAACGTGTGGCATATTCAAACCCAGGTCCTTTGTAGCGCAACGCGTGCAGATACATGACGAGTTCCTTCTCTGTAGGATCTGGTCGTGTTAGCTTACATTCACTGCACAGGTGGTCACTGGTCCCTAAAGCAGTTATGGGAGTTGAGTCTTCCGTTTGGTTTCCGTTTGATTTGGTTGGAGATTTCAGCGAGGCGTCATTAGTGTTTATATCAGTGCAGGCCTGATTGACTTTACTCACCGTCTCACTGCTTGAGCTACAACCTGTAGGCACCTGTGTATCGATCTGTGCCTGATGACTGTCTCCGCTCGTGTTCGGCTCAGAGGTACCATCTAATTTATCTCCTTTCTCAGATGTTCTGCTTTTCTCTGCCACTTGTTCAATCCCAACATCATCTGGAATATCCAACAGGTGAAGGCTTTCCTGAGAGCGATGTTCCTCTACCAGAGCCTTCAGCAGCTCCTCATTACTCTTTTCCACCAGTCCCCCCTTCCCCCTGTGAGGACCCCAGGCTGAGGACCCATAGATAGGATCATTGAGGATGGGGAAGCCCAGGAACTGGAGGTGGACCCTGATTTGGTGTGTGCGGCCAGTCAGGGGCAAACAGCGGACCACGCTGTTTTTCCCGTTAAAGCTGAGCCTCTGGAAGACAGTTCTGCACTCCTTTCCCTTTGGGTCAACTCGACAGAGGCCGATTTTGAAGGAAACGACCAGGATGGGCTCCTCGCAGATCAGCTCGCCCTCAGGAAACTCCCCCTCCACTCGGCACACATATTCTTTTTCAACCTGTTCGAAAGCACAAACGTAAGAGGATATTGTCTAAAATGCTAAGTTCCAAAAGCATTATGAAAAAAGTAAGCTAAAGAATAACACCAGAGACATCTGGACAGTAACCTGCCATTACTGTCTTAACCAAGGCAAAGCTTAAATTCACCCCATCCTGAACCTACCTGCCTGTCTCTCACCAACTGGTCCAGTCTCTTTGACGTCTCCAGTGTCCTGGCAAAGAGCAGCACTCCTGAGGTGAGCCTGTCCAGTCTGTGGACCGTGTGGAGCTCAGAGATGCCCAGCTCTTTTCCAAGGATGAAAATCACTGTGTTGTGGCGGAAGCGGCCACAGGGGTGGACTGGAATGGAGGCGGGCTTGTCGACCACAAGCACTTCGCCATCATCCACCAGAATCTCCAGGGGTCTGCCGACCACAGGGGGCTCATGGCGGTGCACTGTGTTCTTCATGAGGTCATTATTCTGTGGAGGGTCAGGGGACATTAAAATATTTGCCACAATGTAAAATAGTAACATATAAGTGATACGTTGTGCTCTGTCAATGGTGACACCGTCTGGAACCAAAGACCATGAGGCACCAGGTGAGTGTTTCAACTAACATGTGTTTTAATCCATCAGACTACAGTATTACAATGTGGTTTGCTTACATCTTTGATGAGAGAAAAAGGTTGTTAATCTTCTCTAATCTCTCTTGTTAATCTACCTCAGACATGTGGCAAATGTATTCTGTCCCCTAGAAGAAGCCAGAGACACATTTGCAGTCAGGAAAGACAAACCCGAACCTCCTCCTGCACTGCAGACCTGAGATATTCTGTCATGTTTGTGTAAAGTCATACATGTGTACAAGTGACACTGACCCTGAGCACCACAGACAGGTCCTCCACAGGTGACTCGTTCAGCCGGATGCGACCCTCTTTGGCAGCCCTCTGGTAGTACTCGATGGACTCCGCTCTGAACTCACTCTTGAACACCTCCAGAAGACTCTTCCCAATCCACCGACCTTTGCAGTAAGTTTTGAAGTCAAAGTAGTACGGCCTCACTTTGCGCAAACCACCTTCAAAGTAATGTGAAGTCTCGTCGAAATGCTCCTGGCTGAAGCTGACCCCCGGGTTCCGCTTCTGCGGAGGGGGGACGTATCTCTCGCCCGGACGGAGCTTCTTCCCTCCCGCTCCTCTCCGCCTTTTCCCTCGGCTACTTGTCTCGGGTTGGTCCGGCTCGTCGCTTTTTCGTTTGCCAGTTTCTGTTGCGTCTTTCGTTGTGGTTTTCTCCGCTGACCCTGAGCTCTTTACCGTCGCCGGTGCTGCGGTGGCGACGTCTGCCAGCTCCATTATCGAGCTGCTCTGTTGACGCCGTGAAGAACAGAAATGACGATTCAAAGGACAAATTGATGTTATAACTCGAACTAATGTGGAGTACTTCATTAATTACACGTTTATTAACGTGACTCGAGAAGAAAGACAGCGACTTACATTTTCTCGAGGCTATAACCGACACTCACGTGCATGACTAGAGGTCCTTCTCATGAAAGGCGCTCAGTGATGACGTTAATATGTAGTCAAAATGGTCGAATGTGTAGTTCGAACCATCAAATCTCGCTGTTTCCTCTTCTTTTGAGTAGTCTTTAATGCAAATTACCTCCTCTCCGGGGCATTATCGCCACCAACCGTTCAAAATGTGACATACTAATATGCGGCTGAAGTCTCAATCATAATTTGTAAGAGTTTGTCTTTCATGTGAGTTTTAAGTGCGGGTTTAGGTTGTATTTGTGGAACTATCTGGAAAATTATTTAAAAAGATATGTTTTCCTCCATGCTCCTTTTTGATCATCAAATTTGCATTAGAATGTTACAGATTATTAGATTTCATTTTGGAGGTGTACATTCAAGTACTTATGTTGTCTCCTTCTGCAGACGATGATAGCATTCTCTTATTCTTTAACTATAGAAAATTATCAAATTTCATGTGTTTTGCTCACTTAATATTAAACATTTTTCCATAGAAATATGAAAACAATGTACATTTGATGGGTTTTATTAATAAATATAATAAGTATACACATAAATCATTTTTGTATAGTTAAAAAAGTGCCTTAATGAATCAATTTTTGGCACAATGCATCCTCTGCTCTCCAGTAACAACATCAACAGGACTTATCCTACACACAGCATATGAAGCCAGTAAGAACTTCTTACCACAAAATATATGTTATTTTATTAATTAGCTGACTTTTCATTTAAATTCCTTGGCTTGTACTTGGGTTTGTCTTCATGTGTTACTGCATTCATTAACAAAGCATTCCCATTACATTACACACAGACTCACAAATTAACATTCATCTGAATTTCCCCACAAGCATCCAGAAGGACACATACTGTAGCTCCTCAAGCTGCAATTGCATTTTTGTCATGGCTGAACATCACTAAATTATCCATAAAGAATATTGTGAATCACTTAAACTGACTCCAAGGACACTGGGAGGAGGGTCATCAGTCCAGCCGTGGTCACTCAGTCAGTCACTCACTGTTTCAGCACTCTTGGAAGACAATCTGGTTGGGCAAACAGAGCGAGATCCTCCTTGTACGTTGCTTGGTGACAACCCAGCGGGGCAGGTGGCCATTAAGTCTGGGGCTCAGTAAAACCAGGAGAAGTGCTATGGGGGCCCGGACATGCAGCACCAACGCCACCTCCTGCAGGGGCAACCACACTGCAGTCAGAGCTCACCTCTGGGGAGAGACGGATAGCATGGACATCATCATGAGCAAGCTACAGGATGTAGGTGAATGTGACTCATGACTGCGTTAAACACACTCAAGATTACAGAGGCACCTGATGAAGGTAATGTTCAAAAATAATGTGCAAAACCACTTTATGCACTGACAAACGTCAGTGCATAAAGTGGTTTTCCTTCACCAACTTTGGTTTAAAATTGATTTGTCAAAAGTGTTTTTGTGCAATACCCTGGCCACTGGCGCCTCTTGTCAGTCAGGGGGACGTACACCACTCCCATCAAAGCTTTCTTGAGAAAGGTCCCATCACTCTGCCGGTCGTACTGTTCTAGCACCTGAGTGCCACCGTCAGGACCTACTGGGAGAACCAACCGCCCACCGGGCTTCAGCTGCTCCAAGAGCTTTAATTAAGAGAGGACAAAAAAAATGAAATTTCACCTGAGGCAACAATCTAGAACAAGAGGCAGATTCAGCTCAGTCAGTCTGTGTGGAGACACTTCTGTCCTCTGCACATCAAAGTTTCCTCACAGCTTACAGCACTTGAGAAAGATTCACTTAACTACTGTGGATATACTGCAATGTGTTTTAACCTTAACTCGCAGTGTACATGGTTTCTCTTATTTTATTCTTTCCTATTCTACTTTCACAAGCATAAAGGCCAAACTGCAAGTGTCCTTACAGACTTAGGAACCGTCGCCGCAGCTGCACCAACATGAATGGCATCATACGGCGCTCCGTCTGGGAAGCCGAGCCTTCCATCTCCCACTGTGGACACATGTAGGTGTGACTTTATAGTCTTTTGTCACTGTGCAGCTTCAATAATGAAAAAATGTGAAGGGAAGCATGACTTTGAAGTCTCCTGACTCACCTAGAAGTTTGATGCGACCAGAGGTGAGCAGTTCTGGGTCATCAGCTTGCACATTTTTGATTGACATTTGAACCAGTTCATCGATGTGTTCAATGCCAACCACTCTACCACTGGGTCCTGTCTATAAACAACAGAAAAATTCAACAAGTGCTCTGAGTCATATACCGTATGTTATGCCAATTTAGGTGAAAAAATCAAGTGTGTGTGGTGAGAAACGTGCAAATTTGATATAGAACTTACCATTCTTGCAAAGCAGGCAGTGAGATATCCACTTCCTGAACCCACATCTAGTGCAGATGCTCCTTCAGTTAGTTTGTCACGTAACAGCTCCAAAGCATGAGCATGCTGTCAAACCAGGCCCATGGGAAAACATTCAGCCCATCATGTGAATAAACATAAGTGAATTATATAACCCTGATTCCCAAAAAGTTGGAAAGTTGTGTAAAACATAAATAAACACAACATTAAATCACTTGGAAACTAACTATGTTTACTGGCAACAGTTTTACAAAGTGTTCCTGAACCCAGGAACACTTTGATTATACAATCATGTGTTCACAAAGTGGTGAACCTCGCCCCATCCTCGCTTGTGATCGACTGAGCCTTTTCAGGATGCTCATTTCCTTACCTAATCATGATACTATCACCTGTTACCAATCAACCTGTTTACCTGTAGAATCACTGTCCCCGTCTTTGTTGCTCCTTGTTTAAAACATGTTCAAAACGTGTTGCTGCATCAAATTCAGAATAAGCATTTATTTACAAAATTCTATGAAGCTGATGAGGTCAAACATTGAATATATTGTCTTTGTAGTATTTTCAGTTGAGGATATGTAAGGTAAGGATTAGCAAGTTATCACGGTCTGTTTTATGTCTGTTTTACACAGCATCCCAACATTTTGAAATCAGGGTTGTACTTCATCAGATATCTGCTTTCATCTCAAAACAGTTCAGTGTTTGTTACTCACCATGTGCGGTGCACTGATAGTTGCCCTGTAGCCTGTGACAAGAAAATGTCATAACACAGAGTCACAGCACACATCTGTGCTGATGAAACGGCTATTACTCTACTGCACCATGTATTCACTGGTACAACATTCTGATAGGCATGTATGTGTCTGTAAAGAGTGACTAGAACGAATACCTATGGACTGAGGAGAGTCTGCATAAGGATAGTCTGCAGAGTAGAGCCCTCTGTCTGTAGCCAGCATGGCATCAAACACTTGGTCACTGCGGATCACCCCATGATCTGAAGGAGACAAGAGTCAAATGTGTGGAGGATGAACTCTGAGAAACTGGAGTCTGTTTCCTCGTTACCTTTTAATGTGAGGGGGAAAACTAACAATGCAGGCTTTTTTGAAGAAAAAAAAATAATTAAACAATATATAAAGCCAGGCAGTGCATCATTTCTACTAATCATACTACTAGTAATACTTTAATAATAACACATTACTACTTAAAGTATCACTCTGCTGTATTTTAAATACAGTGTAAAAGCACCAGCTGTCACACACAAAACATCTTCATCTTGTGGACCATGAGGTTTCGAGTCAAAGACCATGAAATGAATGCAAAAGCTCAAGTGAAGACATCAACACGCTTACCCCTCAGCCTGCTGATGAGCTCTGGATGTGTTTTGCCGCTGGACATCCACGCCATGGTCCGGGACAGCAGCACACCCATAGGGACTGCCACTACTGCCAGGCGCAACGCTGCTCGCATCTCCTACACCGGAACTACCTGCAGTGACATGATGATCAGCGCTTGCAAACCTGAGTACATGACACACACACTGAACAGTCTGGTTGTATCCTCCGTGTGGCAATGCAGGTGACAGTGTTTGTCTTGGGCGCTAGAACCAGGCTGAGCTGGATATGGCAGCGGAGCAAATTCATCACAAATTAACTAAACCCGATTGTTAGCCAGTGAGTTACAGCTAGCGTAACAAGTGACCGCTACATTATAAACAGATAATATTACTGAACAGTTGTCAGTGCTTATGTGAGTTCATCAAATAATCAATACTCACAAATAAAATAATTCAGCAGAGGTCAGTAAGCCTTGTTTACCATGATAATTCGCCACCGCTGTTTCTTGCAGCTGAGACAAATTTCCTGGCTTCCTCCTTTGCGAACCACAGCACCTGGCCAATGGGATGCGTCCTCTTTAACATGAAACTGAAAAACTCCAATCACCTCTCGAAGCTGTTTGATAGGCGGTTACAGGGTCCAATCATATGATCCTAAATAAAGACGTGGGCTGTCGCTGATTAGAGACCCTTGGATCATGGACAGAGTTAGCTAGCGAGGCTAATCTTCGATCTTTAAGTTCATACACTAGAGGAAATAATAGTCAATCTGTTGCGACTTTCATACAGGTAAGACAAATGCAAATTTGTATGACATATTATTATATTATGACAAACCGTCTGAAGAACACTTGAAATGCATACCAAGAGTGTGGTGGGGAATGCGATAGGTTAGCTGTTAGATAATTTAGCTTACGTATGCTGATGTAAATTAATATTTGATTGGCTCTTCGTATTTGGAAGTATGCGTAGTTTATTCTATCGAAATGTCTGACGAACATGCCTGTTTTCATGATGCTGAAAGCATCAGGCCATGAACATCAATGGGCTAACGCTAACTGGTGTTGAAAACTGATGTTGACATCTGTTCTAACTCAGTTGGTCGGTGCGCCAGGATGGTTGACGACTTCGAGGGTCAGGAGGTTCGGTCCAGCGGGGAGCTGTGGTCCGAAATCTGCTCCACTCTGCCGGAAGTGCGAGCTGAAGCAGCTGCAGAGAATAACACAGAGTTCAAAGACTCTTTCCAGCCAGCAACACAAGGCGGAGTGCAGGTCAATGGACAGTCAAATGGGACAGATACCAGTTCATCTAGTGCCAAATGGGAACCTATGGAGGATTCTGAGATCTACATAGCCAGTTTAGGTACAGACATCCTTCCAGCCTTTTTCTGTCCCTTTCCTGACTGCAGGCCTCCATCCACCCTGTTCTACCTCCTTCCTAGTCATGACTTATGGGAGACTGCAGGAATGAGAATGTGTCAAAGTCCATGAAAAATGAAAACATGTTGCACAAATCTTCTCCAGTGAACCATGATTTATTTCCCAAATGTTGTCAGCTATTCTGCCTTAATCTGGGTTGTTTCAGTTTTCCCCACATGTAGTCCATCAGTTTGTCATTGGACTTCACCAAAACTGGTAAAACATTATCTTTTCAAAGTAGTTTTGACAGAATAGCGTAGTTGCTCTTGGATAACAAAGTGGAAAAGAACCAGTTTCCCTTCCTGAAATTCTTCAGCAGAAGGGGTAGGTACACAGGTCCTGGTGTGCTTTGTGTTGTAGATAATGCTCTAAACTTCAGCCACACTTATCAGATATATGGTATTATAGAAATGGCCCGCATGCTGTTCTTTGAAGGTACGTTTGTTTAATTCCAGCAACTTTATATAGTCACCTTAGGCTTTTAAAAAACTGAGCATTTTTTACAACTTTCTGACACTTTGTAGACTAATTGATTGTTCAATTAATTGAGAAAACAGTCAGATTAAACAATAATGAAGATTGTCCGATAACCCCAGAGAGTAAGGAATCAACCTCATATACCACCTCGATGATGGCAAAGTAGCCAGAAACATTTTAGTTTCATTTTGCACCTCTACTGGTCTGTACCCTGTTGTGTGTCGTTTGTTGCCTGTGGCCTGCCGTTCAGAAATGTTAACATTTTGATTAAAATTTTTATTATTTTTTTTGGCTACATTTCGGTGCAGAGAACCGCTTGAAGAAGCTAAAAGGCCAGTCCAGTGATGTGACCTCCAGGGACATGCTGCGCTCCTTGTCTCAAGCTAAGAAAGAGTGCTGGGATAGATTTCTGCACGACGCCCAGACCTCAGAGCTCTTCCAAGGTGGTGACATGGATGAGAGGTAGGATGGGAAGGATGGATTATGCTGTTTCATGTATGTACTGTGTCCTGTTGACATTTTATTATACATATACTGTATGTGATCTTCAGATGTTGCAGGAATAACAATCCACTGCAATCTTTTCCTGTAGTATGCTCTAAATTTACAAGAGTTATAAGGAGAATAACACGTCTTCCAGGTCGTAAAGTAGGGCCCAATGAAAGTCGTTTTAATTTTTTCCAGAATTTAATTAGTCTCAATTAATTTGATTTAACACAACATTATCAATCGCTTCACACCTGTCCTGTCCTGGTCTGCCTTGTCTTCTTTGCCCCGTTGCCCTGAGCTGTAATCTCTGTCGTCTAACTATCAGCCTCAGAAGCGTCTTGTTCATGTAAACACCAACAGTCCCCCTGGTGCTCTGAGCTCCTGGTTCAGGCAGACTCAGTCAGCTGATAGGGCCACCAGCTGCACAGCTAACTGAGCTAGTGAGCTAACAGCACATAGTAGCTGCATCAAAGAATATAATGGGCAACAGTTAGCAGTTATTCTGGTGTTAAGATGCCCCCAATTTGTTTGGAATGACCTTCAACAGCTGGCCAGTTCTTACAAATTGCACCTTTTAATATCTTTCACTTTCTGTGTGCCTCCCTTCCACAGTGCTCTTGAACACTTCAAAAGGTGGTTGATTCCTGAGAAGGTGGCCATCAGTGCGGAAGAGCTAGAATATCTCCTGAGGCCGTCTCAGAATAAGGAAGCATCTGAACCAAACCAAACACAGAACGACGATGAAGCGGAGGGAGAGAGACACAGCCCAGAGGAAGATGACATTCACAGCCCCGAGAAATGAGTAGTTTTTTTTTTTTTTTTTTAAATAGTAACACTGAAAGAAAAACTCATTTGGCGTGCATTCAGTAGAGGTGACTTGTTACCCCCTTGCTCATTTTGAGCTGCGTTAGATCATGGCAGTGTTTTGGCCAAAGCTTTTGTTAACAGCAGCCAAAGAGGCAATTACAGGCTGTCATCATTCTCTGTATCCCCAGCAACTGAGTGTTAAGTACTTACCCATTCACATGTGTTGTGTTCGTGCTATTCATCCTTTCAACCAAATCACACCAAGAAAATATAGAATGAAAGAGTTTGAAATTAGACCTGTTTGTCCTGTAGCAGCAGCATTTGCATCTAGTCAGTGAAGTGACTCCCACTATATTGGTTACAGAATGGCTCTCTACTTTCAATACAAATGCAAAGGCTAATGAAGGACCACATGCAGTATCTTGTTGTTGATGAGACTTTGATGATGTAAGCGATGCATTATCCTGCAGAGACATTATTATTCTGTTCTGTGAGTAGGAATATATTCCTGAAAATACTGTAACATATTGTGTAACATCTTTATTTTTGCCTTGTTGATTTTACATCTGAAGTTTTACCCATGTTTCAATAAAAACAAGCAGAATGGATTCTGTCGATTTGTAAGCTGGAACAAGGGCACTGTTATATTTAGCTTGAGAGCTGAGGTACAGCTGAGGTGCAATTAAAGCTATTCTCAGACACACTGAATTTTGGGTGTGTGATCTTGTGCCTCTATCTTTGTGAGGACCAGTTTGAGATTTAGATTTAGAGAGTGAGGACATAATTGGAAAGTAAGGACTGTTTAAGGTTAGAAGCATGGAGATTTTGTTGTACTGGTTTAGGGGTATCAGGGAGTAGTAAAGAATTACAATTGTGTGTGTATTTGTGCACAAAAGAGAGCAGGAGAGAGGGCCAACAGGGTCAAGTGGTTTCTCACATGGTCAACCTCCAACTGCCCTATCTTTAGGTGGCAGCAAAGAATCAAATACTCATCCATAAAGAAGTAGATTGCCATTCCACACAGAGTGCCACACAAGAAACTGTCAGATTCGCAATGTCACATGTTTAAATACGGATAAAAATATTCTTTATGAAATATGTGCCTGATCTCTGGCCATCTCTGTTCAGACGTCGCCATCATTTAAACATAAACAAGGTCCGAAAAATGATCATTTTGTTCACTCCAAATAACCTTTTACAACTTGTGTATAATTGCAAACATTTATTTTTCATGGCATGTTAATGCATTGAAATATTGATGCTTTTAATTCAATTTGGGACGTGATGTGTATTTCCAGCAACATGGTTCATGGTATGTGAATGTGGAGCTGCGGTCTGAAGGCTGTATTTTATGTCTTCAGATGGACCAACGCTACACATGACAAGTGACTTATATTATTCTAAAATAACCCGTCACTATCTCACAAATCTGAATATGACAAGAATTTTCTAAAAATAACTGTCAGCCAACATTGCCCCATTGAAAATCAATTAATAGTAAAAAAAAATAAAAATAAACAAGCTTGCAATGATCAGTGCAAATGCATATAGAATATTACTGTTGAGTGAAAACCTATAAAATGTGCAGCATAGGATAAGATTATTTCATTAGCAAGCTTTAGTTTTCCAGAAAACAGCAACCATTTGAGTCATTACTTCACACTAACCTCTCAGCCTATCACTTCTGAATGAAATCTATTTGTTTCTTTCAATATACAACCAGAAGGCCATTTAAATGACTTCCATTAAAATCTGGACTGCTGGTTGACAGTTGTACTCGATCATAAAGATGACAGTACACAACTGAGTGCCAAATATGGCCAGAAGCCAGCTGCAGGTGAGCAGCGGCGTTGCCCTCAATGTTCCCTCCGTCATCAGATGACAGTAATGGAGTTGTAGTTCGGGAGTAATAGTGGCTATTGGACTTGTGAAATTGAAAAAAGGAGGACACTCACACTTTCGGCCCGTCTTTGAATGTAAACGTGGGAGCATTTCTGAGAGGAGTCTGTGTAAGAGTGGTGGTGGTGAATTTGAAGTGTTTTTGTGGAATTCATCATTTTTCAGCATGTGCTGGTAAAAGGTGCGATGCAGAAAAAATACTGACATCACAGCCAAGGGCTCGAGAAACAATTCTACCAATGAGTATAATGTGCTATGTGTCCTGGTCAGCCTACAGATTCAGCAAAGACTGAACATTATAAGAAGAAGAAAAGGTGTTTAGTAACCAAAGCTGAATCCATACAAACAAAACAGGCAGGCAGCAAAATGCTGCAGCAAAACCCAAAAAAAAAAATAAAGTAGAAATGCAAATCATAAAGCTAATAAACCCTAAGACTCAAGCAGGAAACAGACCCACACAACCTACCAACTGAACAAAGGAAAACACACTGACTGAACACAAGTGAGGGAAGACTAACATGGTACAGGTGGAACTAATCTGCAATCACAAGGGCTGGGAAGAGAAAATGGCAGGAAGTAACACAAAACATGATGCATGACGAGAAACACTTTCAACATAAAACAGGAGACAACTAAAACCCCAAACCAAGACTGCTGTATTTGATTATTTCAGATTTAGATGTATCTCACACCCTGGTAGCAGAGTGTTATTCTCAATTTAATAAATTCAGCCTGGGAAAATCTTCTTGAACAGTGTTCGTTTGAATAACACCAATCCATCTTACGTGTGGATCAGTTTCAGTTCTGGACATGAAAACCTTTGGGAGCCTCTTCTTAAGCTTGCTCTTCTAAAACCCAGAGGGCTGAACGTGTGAAATCAACTGAATGCACGCAATTAAAACAGTGTTTGTTCTCATTTCATTTTCAAGTGGAGAACAAACTCTGCCACTTATCTTGACATAGTAAGTGGACTTTATTTCACTTATTCTGGATGATGCTTATTACAGTTATTAATATTTCAGTGAGTAAAGGTTGTGACTCGCCAACTGTCCAGGTCTCACAGAGTTGTGCTTTGTGCTAATATGGATGGCAGATAACAGTGTAAAGCCCTGAATGGCAGGAAATTAAAATTTGATTGGCACCCATCCTTGATTAAAATGCAATTTCCATCTCTGGAAGGTGTTAATACAGAAACCCACCCGTGATATCCCCTGAGAAAGAGAGCTTCAGCAGCCATTTAAACCTAAATGTCATCCCTAGAAAACATGGGGATAAAAAGAAACATTATTTAACTGTGAATTATAATATATTACAGTATCAACCAAAAATACCTTCCAATAATGAATATTTAATCTCTAGCCATTCATTTAAATTCATAGAGTTTCCAAAAGGTAAATTACATATCTATCATTACTTTCAATCAGATAGTGTAAATGAGAGTAAAAGACTGATTCCCCAGGCAAGAGGTTAAAATAATGAATTTTGTTAAGAGGTTGGATCTTTGAGTGACAGTAAAACCCCTTTGACATCCAGTGCTGATGGTGTGAGTGGAACAGATGAAACTGTTCATCTTCAAGCTGTTTTTCCGCAGGCTCTCAAGACAGAAAAAAAGGTTGTCTGTGGGATTTCCTGCCACTTTGACGACTCGTGGCAGGCGATATCCTGGACCCTCAATATGTGTGAAACCAAGTTACTCTAACTTTCTCTATTTGTAGAGCACAGGTCAGCTCCTCTCCATTACCCCCGCTCATGAGCCGCCCTCTCCACCTCTGTGTAGTGAAGTGTACTTTAGATCCTTTGCCCCTGTGTCTAAATTGGTTTTAGGCTTTCGTAGGATGTGTCGAATCCAGCCACACTTCTCTTTCCCTGTCTGGTTTTCTGCTTTCTCCTGGGTTGTTTTCTCTCACAGATCTTCATATCTGATGGTGTTCAGCCAGTGGATCTTCAAGATGGTTCTTAGCCACTTGTTGATAAAGAACTGGACTTTGTTGGAGGATGATTTTGTTATTCTTTAATGTGGTGTTTTGGCACATTTCCTCTGAGACTTATCTAGGCCCAGTGGTGCTAATTAGGACACAGAAAATGACAAAACTGAGGCAGCCTGGACCATGACCATCTTTTCTGCCTCCTCGATAGAATAAAATGGTAGCTGCAAGACCCATTTTCAGCCAGGAAAAATCATCGGCCTCAAAGAGCAGATGGTGGGAAGCGAGACTCAGACAAGACACCGGCAGTAAATAAAAAGGAAAACCAAACAGATCTTTGATGTTGTTGTGTTGGCACACATTAGCAGTGGTTACACTATTGACCAGAAAGCCTTCAGCCATTGGATTGATTGAGTTTACAGTAAAAACAGGACGGACAGCCTCGCTCACCCCACAGGCACCATCAGGTGGCCACACGATGGCCTACTTGTGTTTGTGAAGTGAATGCACACAGCTGAGGTTGCTGCCTAGGACTAGTGTCCACCTTAAAGCCCCGAGGTGATGCCGCAAACTGTTTTAGCACTTTGCAGATATTGCAGGGACAAACAGGCAGAGAGAGAAAGGAACAGTCCATGTTTATGATGTGTGGCCGATCGGAAGAAAAAAATGTGTCTGGTGGCACAGTTTTGATGATGAGCAAAAAAATGCCCTCAGATAGAAGATCTTGGGCTACAATGTGGAGCCAGTAAACATTTTCACAAACATTTCTGTATCAGGTGACTGCCATGTAAATAATCATCATTATCAGTTGCACCCTTGCTAAAAAAACAGCTAATATCTCCAGACAGATTTGGCTGTAATGAAATACTAGATTACTGCACAACATAAAATTCAGAATTAGTAAATACTAGCAAATACTGTGCTGCAGTTCAGAGTGATACACTTTGTTGCATTAACAGTGATTGCTATTACAAACTTGAATTTGTTGTTCTCATTGAGATTCCACATTTGTATAAAATTGATGGTAAAACAATGCTAAAAGTGCTTGATATTTTCTATGTCCTCGAGGTCATGGCCATCTTCATTATCTCACAATCAGGCCTCTGTTCCCCTCAAGTAGTCCTATGCTAATGAGTTTCATCCTGGATTACCCTTTGCAGATACACACTTGATGAATCACAGTCACACAAGTCTTTTGGCACCAAGATGTCTCACACTATTTAATTTATTTTGTTTTTGTTTTATGAATATTTAAGATTCTGGAGAAAGCTCGTGGCTTACCCCCTAATTGTTCAATTTTTGCTCTGTTCCCCGATGTTGGTGTCTGGGTGTGTTTTTCAAGAAAGTGGCTTTATTGTGAAGAACTGCACAGCTGGAAATTTGACATCTAGCATTAAACAATTATTCAGGGAGGGTGCAAGCGCTATGCTTTATTCATTCTTTGGATCTTCATTAGCTTCCACACAGTGGACACTTGTCTTCCTGGGGTCCACATAAATAGAACAACAATGAAAAAGACATCAATTTAAAATCACACAGTAGGAATAAGGCAAGAAAATGCAACTTGGGCTAAATATAAAGAAGGGAAAACAAGAAATAGCATTAATTATGATAATTTTCCTTCTTATACATTAAGTCAGTGAGCAAATTTAGGACATTAGCAATGATACAGGCGAAACAATAATTAAAATAATCTAAAATATTACAAATATGTCCGGATTACTATAAAGTTACTATATAATTAACCACAGACATTATGAGTCCCAAAAGGACAATTAGAGTGACTCCATGGCAGATAAAAAATACAGTAAAACTGGGCAAGTTCATCACAAATTCACAATGAATTACCAGAGAGGCGCTAGAGTTCCTAAGAGGAATATCATAAGAGATTACTGTTCATTGGGAGTGATGAGCGAGATTTAGATGACAATCCTTTTTCTTTTCCACTCTGAGGTGAGTCACATGAACACATCCTGCATACTGTGACAGAGAGAGAGCGCACCTCTTTATTCTGAAGCAGAGCGGGCTGCAGTGAGGAGGTAAGGCTGCACAACAGTACAACTCCCTGCAAACAGAAGACCGGAAAATGTCTGACTGACGTCTCTCACAGGTATTATTTCTATTCATATCTACTTGTTTTTAAATTCCTGCACTCTGGCAACTGTCAAATTTGCATTTGATTACCTCCTAGAAGATAAATGGTTGATTGATAATAAGACTGAAGAGATGAATTTTGCGTGTTAAGCGCTAAGAAATGCTGGTTGAGAGTTCTAAAAATAAAGAAAAAGTAAAAAACTGTACGTGAATTCTGTGCAATTTACCATGGAAAAGTACAATAATAACAATTATGTAAAATGCTGCTCTCAGGTCTTACTGATCTTAAGCATGTCATTAATAAGCCATTATTCCTGCTCTACAGCTTGCCAGGGAAGGTTTTTTGCTCACAGATGTAATGATGAAGCTTTCCTATTTCTTTGAGAACTGTTTGTAACGTGGCAAATCTCACAGGACCTGTTTTGCAGACACTGATGGTTTGTTATTTACTGCAGCAGATACAGTGTGATATGCTGCTTTTTGTGAACAAAACTGACAAAATTAGGCAAAAATGCCAAAAAATGATGCCCTCCAGCCAAAAACAAATATATCTTGAAAAGAGATTTTATTTAAGAAGAAAAGCTACTCAAGCTCTCGTTCTCTTCATTGCTGTCATGTGGTTTTTGTTAATGGACCAAATCTCACTTCACAGCCATGAGAAACAGTTAGCTTTTCCAAGCCTCTGTGCAAAATGTGGAATAAATAAACATTCATGCCCATTTTCATGCTCTCGTCTGATTGCATGGTGCCAGGTGATGAGTATTTGTTATCTCAACAATAACTGGATCATCGATCTCATTGTAGTGAACATTTATAGCGCATATATTTCAGAAGATGACAATCAAAAAGATTTGGAATGGGAGAGAGAAATAAAGGGTGAGAGGTGTAGAGTGCACAGGAAAGAAGGATGAGATGTAAAGAAGAGACTGATGAAAAAAAGATGTATTTCTGTTGATCATATTTTAGACTCATTCTTTTGAATGAAACTGATTGACTGTGAGGTTTAAAGATGGTCACTGATCAGTCTGTCCAAATGTGATAAAAAGAATGATCACATTGTATATGGTTTGTTATTCATTCTGTTTGCAGAATGGACTGGGACAAGTTGTTGAACCAATCCCTGGTGAACTCCTCTACTCCAACTTCTTCCTCATCTCCATCAATGTCTGACACTTCATCCACCTTCTCTTCCTCTTGCTGCAACTCCTCTCACCCCCTCTTCCTGACTTCCCCATTGTCAGCCCCGTCCTTTTCCGGCCTGGACCTCCTGTCCGACCTGAAGCTCGTCTTCATCCCTCTCTACTCAGCCGTGGTCGTGGTCGCCTGCTCTGGCAACCTCCTCCTGCTCTTCCTCATCTGGCACAACAAGAAAAGACACAACACCACCAACTTTCTCATCAGCAACCTGGCGCTTGTCGACTTGGTCATGTGCATCTTCTGCGTCCCTCTGACTGCATCCTATGCTTTTAATCAGCACGGATGGGTATTTGGCCCCTACATGTGTCATTTTGTCACTGTCATGCAGTCTACAGCTGTCTACGCAGCAGTCCTGTCCCTCATGGCCATCGCAGTGGATCGTTACGTGGTTGTGGCTTATCCCATCCGCAAAAGAGTAGGGTGCCAGTTCTGCTGGGGTCTCGTGGCCCTGATCTGGCTGTCTTCTCTGGCTTTATCCACACCTACAGCACTGCACACCGTCTACCTGGACCTGCGGGCTGCAGGGCTGCAGATGGCCGTCTGCGAGGAGTTTTGGGATGGCCAGGAGCAAGGCCGCCTCATCTACTCCTGTTTCAGTCTCTTCTTCTCCTACTTTGTCCCACTGGCTGCTGTCTCAATTTCCTACTGTGCGATATCCTATCAGCTGAAGCAGAGGACCATGTCGGACTTGACAGCGTGTCCGGAGTTGAGATCTGCGAGGGCTGCATGGAGCAGACGGAGGAGGAAGACCTTCTACCTGCTGCTGGTGTCTGTCCTCTGTTTCGCTTTCTCATGGCTCCCCTTACAGGTACAGATGAGTGGGAAAGACAGAGTGATGATTTGATGGATATATGAAAACATGAATGTTTTTTAAATAGTTGGATCTTGAAAATTACAAAAAATTGCTTCCTTGCTAAGAGTTAGATGAGAGGATCAACGCTGTAGTCAGGGTTGTTAGGGGATTGTATAGCCCCACTAACCACATAAGAAGTGTGACATCATATCTGAAATGTCGTAAACAAAGGAACACAAGAACAGCAAGGAGACAATCCTTCGTTGTGCTAGAAGAAATGACTCTGTTGACCAATCATCATTTCTACCTCCACCCTTGGGTCCCGGGTCATGATCATTTTTTCCTAGGATGGTGAGGGCAATACCCATCGTACCCTGCCTCTGATTGGCTTACCCTGATATTCTTACCCTAAACCTAACCAATCTCACTCATCATGCCTAAACTCAAGCAACTCAACCAACAAAGGTAATCAGAGTCAGGGTACGGCGGGTCATAAAAAAATAAACTGGACAGAATAGAATGGTTCTATTGGTACATCCACAACTTTTTCCAATGGAAACACAAAAAATAACCATTCTAATGTGCAATGAACTGGACTGCTTGATGGAAATGCAGCTTTACATTGACCAAACAGATGTGAGGGTAGTGGCATTATTTTCTTATCTTACTCTCTGCAAGAATGCAAATAGTCTTCAGACTGAAATGAATGAATCAAGTGGAGCTAGCCTCCCTGATGAAAGCACTGTTGTCAGCTCAGTGTGACAAAACGCATGTTACTTTCTTGTTGAAAGCTTACTAAAAAGATCACAAAAGCCCAGAAACAATCATAACAAATTGTTAGTAGTCGCCAATAGTTACCTGCGGAGCTGTTAACCTTATAAACAGGGACTGTGTAAGCCTAGTTTCTGTACTGAACTGAACGTGACAGCTTGAACCAGCAACAGACTAAACGTACTGCTGGAGTGAGGACATCAGAATAAAAAAAGTAGACGGCAAAATTCAGGGATTACAAATCTTTAAACTGAACAAAAAATGTAAATCTGCAGAGTTAGTTAAATGCTAGCTAAATGTTGAACTATTGCTTTCAAATGACAAATTACAAAAGGAATTAATTCGAGAATTAATTGTCACTTGTTCCTTGGATAAATTCCTTGGATAACATAGTTTTACTTCACAGGTGGTGAATCTGATTCGTGACGTGGACACAGACTTCTCCATTTTAGGGAAGAATTACGTGAACGTCATCCAGGTGTCGAGTCACTTATTCGCCATGAGCTCCTCCTGCTACAACCCTTTTATTTATGCCTCCTTGCACGACAAGTTCCTGTCCTGTCTGTGTCGCCACTTCCTGTCCTGGAGGAGAGGAAAAGGGAAGGACAGGGGTCAAGGGTCAAGCATCGTGACAATGTCACACAGAGTGCAGCGTCTTCACAACTCCACCACTGTGGCAGATTTAACGGGTGCTGTTGTAAATAACGCTGGTCCTCAAGACAACTATGCTTAAATTGTTGTTTCAGTTGAACAGGCACTAAAAATGTATCCACTGGTGGGTTTTCTCTGTTTCAGAAACGAGGCAGGGTTTCTCCTTCACTCCAAATCCAATATGAATCTTAAAAGCCTACATACTGACAAACTGAGTGAATTTAAAGTTACAGCCGCTGTGTCCCAGCTGGTCATGATCACAAGCAAAAATACACACCTGACTGAATTTATAAAGTTTAAACATTAGCCTGTATTGATTTCAATGATTGATAAAAGGATTAATAATATATATTTCCATACTGAAAGTCAATTTAGCTCTGAGAAATATGCTACTGTGAGCTTAAAATCTATTCTGGACAGTGATCTGGCTCTTGTCTGCAAAAATTCACAATACAGTTTTTCATCTAACTGTCATGCATATTCATATTCTTGTGAATATCTAATACTGTATATCAACTTAGTGGCATGTTATATATATAAGATCTATGTTTATTTTCCATTCCTGTCCACTTCAGCTGGTAGTGTATTAGGATAATAGTAGATGTGTATTACATGTGTAATATTGAATCTGTCAGTCAATAAACAGGTTTATTTAAATCTTCTCCATATCGCCATTCATTTACTGCTGTTTAAGGGATAAATTATGAACACAAGGGGTTTCTGTGACAATGAATGAGTGAAGTATTTCTGTCATTCAGTTCAGCCCTGAGCCACCGAACACTTTGCACACTTTCTGCTGCAGCTGTGACATTTGATGAACACAGCACAGTATGCAAAGTATGCAGCGTGTATAAAGGTCAAGTCTTAGATGGTGAGAGGAAAAAAAGCATCATCTGAGCTGTACATTAGCGTTGGTAAAACATAACAAGTTCTAAACCTGAGAGAACATTACATTAATGGAGAATTAAAGAGCTCAGTTTGTATCCTCATGTGCCAATTGCAATTGCTAATTGCAAAAGATGACAGCTAACAATCTGGATATGTACCACAATGAAATAGGCAGAGGTATACAGTACCAGTGCACTTTTCAAACTGTGTTTACTTACCGTATGCAAATGTTTTACATATATCGTTACTGCAAGATACTTGTGTCTTCTGTCTTTTTTAAAACTATTGCACAAATAAAAAATGCATGATGCCTTTGAGCACCAACAGCTCAGAGCAGCTCCACAGGAAGATGAGTCACTTTCACTTGAAATAAAAACAAACAAGCAGCCTGGTGAGCGATGCACCATAGCAGGGTTTCTCGCCTCAATTGTAAGCCCTGAAGTTGTCGCGGCCCCAGCCATTTCAGAGCGCTGTCAAGTTGTAACAAGTTGTAATGAATGTGAGTATTCTTTCGTACGTTCCTCTTTCAAGAGCATGAATGGAGCTCCAAATGGATTACAATCTGTGGATATTATGATAAGCCTTTATCAAAACCAATGTTTAAATCAAGCAAATATCAAACAGCCATAGAAATTTCCTGAAGTTTCACATATTGTGCAAAACTTTATTACAATGATGAGACACTGGTACTCCAGAAAACAAAACAAAACACAGAAAACCATTATGTTAATAAGTGTGTATGTTAGCTAAAGCAATTAATGTTCAATAATATTATTTTTAGCTTATGAACCTCAACCATTTATTTATTATGTTTGCAGATACATCAGAATACAGTACAATCAATCATACAGACTAAACAATAAGACTTATTTTAAGAGCAAAAGCCACCTAATGGGTCTAAGTTAACTTTCTCAATGGCTCGTTTTGTTGATCTTAGTTTGTCACATTGTATCTCACAAAAAAGGCTTACAGGATGGTGGTGTAGAGGATGATTATACTTTAAGAGACCCAGAACTCCTTTTTCTACCAAGCATAAAACAAGTATATGTTCTTAAATGGTCTCTGTTTTAGCAGCTGATGATTGTTAGATGACTGTCAAGCGCAGGCGGTGGAGGTGAATAAGTGGAGAATGTTATATCAGGGAAGTGCAACCTCCTCTAACGGGATCATGAGATTGTGCACGTGCAGCATGTTTTACGTAAATCACAGTCATGCATGCTGCTATCCTCATGTCTAATTGTGTTGTGAACATCCATGAAAATGCAAATGTCAATGGTCTTGATAGTCAGTACTGGCAGCTGTGTGCTGTGTGTATACAGAAGACATGATGGGTTTCTTTCATTCTGAGGCTGTTTAGGTTGGTCCTCTGAACTCTATGCATTTGTAATGTTCAGAAAAATCTCAACTGTGGCATCACGAGAATGATGAAACAACATGAGCAGAAAAAGAATATAAACTTAAAAGATGGTGTTGTTCTACAGTACAAAAAAACCCCAAAAAACAAAAAACAAAACAAACAGCCAGCATCGAACTGACAATTCTACAATAACCTTGCAGGGCATTTTCAGATGAAGAAAACAATTTACAGCTTTTGTCATGTACTTTTCTCTCTTTTTGAAAAATGAAAAATATAAAAACAACTCCCGTAGAGTCACAGCTTTACCTGGAGGGTGCACCGTATTGATAACCCCGAATAATTAGTGAGGGATTTGATGGAGCACTAAAATCCTGAATGTCAGACAAGTAATGGTTTTCCTCTGGCTCCATGTTGAGAGGATTTTGCACAGAACAAAAGAGTCGCAGGGAAAACAAACCTGTTCTGAAAAAAATCAAAAAGCATTCAGTTTTCTTACGTAAGTCGGAAAAAAACAGTCATTAATATTTCTGACAACATAAACAGAACGTGTTGCCTTATTTTGGATGTTCTTGTACATTTCATGCAAAGGAGCACCAAACCGCCACAATAATCTGAAACTTTCCAGAAGATAAAGCTACCATGGCTGTGATTCAGTACATTGCTCATGTGTTCAGCTGCACAGAGGGCAAGAAAGGTTCAAAAGACAGTGGAGTGGTGCAAAATTGGAATGAGTCAGTCCATGGAAACCTTGCAGGTGTGTAATTTAAACACTGAAATTCACTTTTTCCCAGCACAACTCGTGTAGGTAGGTAAAATCCCATTTGAAGCCATTTCTTCACCTCTTCAGACAGTTCTCACCATGTGTGAAAATATTTTGCCGGAGAGGCTTTGGAGGAACAGTTGAACCTTGATGAACAGTTTCCCTGTGGCACCAAAATATCCACAGATTTGCCATTTATCATCCATTAATGCACAGTTTTTAACATGTACATTCATCACTAACTGTCACTGTCAACATAAATACCTGCACATTGTAAATGTCATTGTATATATACTTTATTGTCTCATCAATCTTGGTTTATATTGTTGGACAATAAAGTGATTCTGATTCTGATTGAATTGGTCACAAGAAAGTATAACTAAAAGGCTACTCCTAGAGCTCTATCACCATCTGTCATATTATAGATGTGTTCATTTCAGTTTATATGTCTTGCATTGGACTGATAAGGCTGAGTTAATCAAGTGTGTATTTGTACTGCTATCAGTGGCAGAAGCTGGACATGACCATGTCTTCCAGGGGTGGGGAACCTTTTTCCAATTGAGAGCCATTTACATTTTTATAACACCCTTCAAGGGCTCTCACTAAATGCCTGAGGGAGTTTTGTTTCTACTGTTGGGCAGCCAAACTCCGCCACAGAGCGTTAGCTAGCTTTATCCAAGCACTGTCCTCGCAGCTCATCCAGTTTAGCAGGTTTCAAGCTGTAATGACTCTTGAGATTAACATTTTTCATCACTGTGCGTGCATTCCACAAACTAACCCTGGCTTGTCTTTAACTTTAGTAATATGTGTATAACATCTTTATTTTTTTCTCTTGGAAAGCGCAACGCGCCTCATGTACTTACATTTTGTTGCCAGGCGCCATGATGCACTGATGTGATATCAACAGCGTCACGTGTAGTGCGTTCACAGTCCGGTCTGAAAACGTGTTAGTCCACTGTTGTATGTTATTGTTTTAATCGATGAAAAAGTATCTGCTGTTTTGTATTTATAAATTGCCTCGAGGACCAGATCAAACGATCTCCCAGGGCGTGTAGGGGGGAACCCCTGATTTATTAATTTCTCTTAGCTATTTCAGCTGTTATCCTTTACTTTTAACTAGTATTTCAGTCGTGTTTCCATCACTTTTAGCCAACGATTTCAACCATTTAAGATATCCATTACTTCTGTCTATTTTAGACCGAACTGTTTGTCCAAAGCTTTCACTAACAATTTCAACTGTAATTACATTACTTTTAGCTAATGCTAAAGATTTCAACAGTTTATTCTTTACTTTTACTGTTTTAACTGCTGATCCAAGCCTTAAGCTAACAAGTTCAACTACTTTCAAATTATTTTTAACTAACAATTTATAGATTACTTTCAGCAAATGTTTACTATTTTAACTACCTATCATCATTTCAAACTGTTTTATCCTCTTTACTCACTAGCTAATTAGGTTTCACACACTCTCAGTGGCAACATGAGGTGTTGAGATGTTCCATTCAACTGACTGAAGTTAAATAGATAGACAGGCTGCTCACAGGTGTGTACTGACCAGTCATCAGCTTTCTAGTTCATCACTTACTGTTTATTGTGACAAAACTTTACTCAAGATTAGCAACACAATCTTTGTATGCATCCCTTGGCACCTGCAGAAGCTACACTCACTCCCTCTGCAAAATCACTGAGCATACACACACACACACACACACACACACACACACACACACACACACACACACACACACGCACACCACTGCTATAAAATCCATGAATAGCAGCAGCTGCTTTTTGACTCTTATCCAACACATGCTCGCTGTTACGGATGCAAATGATTTACCTGCTCATGCCATTTAAAACCTCATAACCTGATTGAGTAGTGCCAGAGGCCTTATAAATATTCATCAGAGACTGATTATTGAAGTTAGACGATTTATGTCTCCGCTTGTCTGCTTTCAAGATGCTCACACTCTTGTTTATCCTGTCAAGATCTATGCACTGCAGCTGATAAATGGGGCTGTAATCATTTCAGGTAGAAGGAGATGAATAAATTAATAGTAGAAAAAAAGGGGAAAGGCTTGAGGCAATGAAAATAAAAAAGTGATTGTGATTTATATAGTCAAAATATTTTTTTTCTTTACATTTAAATACTTATAAAGATAAATGATATTCCTGAAATTCAGATTGTTTTCATGCAACAAAAAGATAAATCTGAACTTATTTCATTGCTGAAATTGTTAAACTTTCTAAAACAGAGAAGTCAAATGTCCTGCAAGCCTGCAGTCAATTAATATGCATGAGCCTGTTCAGCAGAGCATCAGTTTGTTTCATACATTTTACGCATCAACATTACCCTTCCAAACGCTTTAAAGTCTTCCTGATCACTGTGTGCCTGCTTTTGATCAGACCAATCAGATATAAAAATATTGGCTGAGTGAGCCACCATGTGGGCAACAACTATTACTACAGTTCTCAACCTGGCAAGAGTATTTTCAAATTAAACAAGGCATGAGGTGTAAAAAATCTCTCAGACACATGTTCAAACTCATATATTATTTATTACAATTAAATATTTTCTTATATTACAGAGGTCCATTTGAAACCATACAAATAATCTGTGCTGTGATTAATATTTCCAAGACATTTCCAAAACGCCATGCAAAGAATAAGAACATAAATTCACATCAGAAGAACCAAAGTTAAGGTTTTTGTACACCTGGGGATGAAATTAAATTCATGTTTCAATACCTTCTCCTCTCTCTCTTTTTGGTGCAAACACTTCTTTGTGGTGATTCAAGATCAGACCAGCGTCATCTGACAAAAATGAAAGGCATTTGGAAGGTGGGTAAAAACAACAGTAACTGCTTGTCCTTCTCTTCATGGAAAACGCTTGGAATATATACGGGTTAATTCGGAACAGGCACAGAGGACCAATTAAGACATAAATATCACACATCTTGATTAAACATAATTAGTTTGCTGAGTGATTCCTAAGGCCATAATATGTACTGTGTGCGGTTTCTAATTCTGATCCAGAACACCCACGGGGGATTTTAAATTGCAGAACCAATTCTGACTTGTTGTATTGTGCTGTGTGGGCTTTACTGCTGTACATCCTCCATCCATCAATATTCAATAAAATGTGTCAGTCAGTGAAGACAGTCCGCTATAGGTTTGGCACAGACTGATAACCTTTGGTTTACTGAGAAAGAAACGGTCGAGTCGACTCTTTCCATTTTAGCTCAAATGATTTTTTTGAAAGTCAAATTAATCCATTAATTAATTATAGCAAATTCAATTTTTGTAAATGAACACATAAAATTAATCTACCCCACCTTTTGTACAGGGAGTAATGCACGGACAGGCAGGATGTGGACATTTTCAAGTGATATTCCACCTAAAATCAATCCTTTGACTATCACATACTCACATCCTGTGCTTGTAAAGTGGCTGCGCTTGTGGTCATCTTAAAACATGTCAGTTACAAAGGATTCGAATAATGACAAGTTTCAAAGTGGATTAAAAGACTTGAAATGTCTCTAACACTCTTACAGCATTATCAGTTTGTTCACCGTCCATCCAAATCTGTAGTATTTTCCATATCTCATCACTTGACCAAAATAAGGCTACATACACCAACTCTGCTTCGCTATCAACCTCCTTAAAGCACTGCCAGGAAGCAGTCTTTAGCTGTATTTTGGCCAAATGTGATAGTTTGGAACATAATGAGTGTACAGATGGGACAGTTGAGAGAAGGATTATGATGAAGAGGGGGTTTGCAAAAGTTTCTGTGGAAATTTTGATACTTTTTCTTCCCCATGAACACGACTGAAAGTCATTGTAACTGACAGAATCCAAGCTAACAGCAGCCGCTGTTCTTAAGAGGTACAAAACTACAAACTTTAAGAAATTGTTCAATATTTTGGGAAATCGGTGTCACACTCATATGCCAAATATGAAGCTACAGCCAGCAGATGGTTAGTAGACTAATATAAAGACTGGAAACGGGGACAAACAGCTATCAGCAAATTATCATTTTTACATTTCCATTGTTACAGACATGTTAATTAGTGAGCTTCACAGGTGCTGGAAGGTGGATTTTGTTGCTTTTTCTGACAGAGCCAGGTTTCCCCCTGCAGTCTTTATGCTAAGCTAGGATAAATGGGTGCCAGCTTCATATTTAGCATACAGGTAGAGTAGTATCAATCTTGTTTTTCTCTCGACAAGCAAGCAAATAAGATGATTTCCCAAAATGTTGAGTGTCTGATACTACAGATCACTTGGAATTTGACTCAAACTTGGGCAGACTTTTGTCTAAGAAAAGGTGTCGCGGACCAGGATTTAGCCTTTCAGATCTCATGCGATCACATGAATGCAGTGGACCGGCGATGCATCTCAAGCATCTAGGAATCAAGATCAGCACACTAAAAAGCTTCTTTACCCCAGGCTGATATCGGTACATGTTTCTAAATGAAAGGCTGGGAATGTTCTCTAAGGCAGCAACATCAAGGGCACAGGCTAATGGCAAGGTACGTTTAAATCATTGTAAAATTCTGCATTTAAAGGTGAAGAGGCAAAGCTTTGATAATGAGGAGAAGTGAAAGGAGAATTACGGGAAGCTGGGAGAGGCAAAGGTACGTTTGGTCCTGCAGGTTAAGTATCTCTGGTCACATGTTAGCAGGTGTCCTTCAAACTGTATCGAAGATCCTTCCAAATACTCCAAATGTGTCCTCAAATCTGCCATGAGGACTTCAACATCCTAACACAACATTTAATAGGTTTGTATCTGTCACAGAAAATACTATCGCAAATGACTCACACACTTTTTATCGTAGACAGTGCAGCTAAGACGGAGAGACAGCCGCGACCTCCTCTCTAATAAGGAATGAAAGCCACTCATCTAAAACTCTATTCTTTAAAATTATCTTTTGAAAATAAATTATACTTTCTCAGTACAGAAATAAATACATATCTTCTCTCAAACATAGGAATGAATCATCATCACAGATCTAAATGCTACACTGAATACATTACTCACCATCTCATCGGTGAACAAACAAGAATATAGGTGACTAACTGATGCCATCTGCCATGAACAGACACTCATCCAGATATATAAATGCAAATATACAGTTAGCTGACACCGGATGTCAAACCACACCTCTGGCAAACAGCTTTGAGAAAACAAAATATTCCGGAGCAATGGCATAACAAAAAATCTCCTCAATTCTCGGCTCATTGGACATCTTCACACTGCGAAATCAAATAAACTGAACTGTGCTTTCTTTGTAGAGTGCAGGTCAGGTCTAAGTCGTGAAAATCCCAGCTGAGGTTAATTTCAAAGTTACAGATATGACATAAAACCTAGAATTCTCTCAGAAACTCACGAGAGATGTAGCCACAAAAGTCTGCATTTCGGTCTTTGCTGTGCATGTACTCGACCAGTGGTAATAAAGTTAAATTGATTTAATCAGACCTTCTGATCAAGAGCTTTCCTCACAGCTGTGTTCAGAGTTTACTACATACAGCAGCCAGTTAACTTAGCTTAGCACAAAGACTTGAAGCAGTTAGCATAGCTCTGTCCACAACCAGAGAAAACAGCTAGTCTGGGGAAATCCTTCCCACTTGTTTCCAGTCTTTATGCTAAGCTAAGCTAACAGCTGCCTGGCAGTGGCTTCGTTATTACCGCGCAGACAAAAGGGTGGCATCCAACTTCTCATGTAAGCAAAAAAGCAAATTTCCCCTAACATCTTGAACACAGATGTCCACACTAGAGCTTTTCTGTAAGACTTCTGCATGCAGTGCTTTGTAGAAATGATTCTACATTCAGCTGGACATCAAGCAACTGCAAATTACAGAGAGATCTGGCGACAAATGTGATTAAATCTTCAGACACTCTGAAACCTCTTTGTTCCTTGTCTCTTCTCGGGGACCAACGCGGCACGATATGCCTCAAATTTTCTTTAGCTATGGCGTATCATTGAGACACACTGTGTGTCTGATATCTGTCAGGCAGACAGTAATTCACATGTAACATCAACTTCTCTTCATATCTATCAAATGTCACATTTCTAAGAGCTACAGTAGCATTTTCTACAGCAGAGTAAGTTCAGGTTCTTCACACAGCTGCTACGACACACCAGAGAGCCATGATAAACAGTATGATAAACACTGCCATATAAACTCTGATACAATATGTCAGACCATACTTATACTAAATAAATGCATGGCATGTAAGCATGAACAAGAGATTTCAAAATAAAGTAAGCTCATCTCTCAATCCTTCATCCTAAACTTCCAGTTCCTCTCACACAGGCAGCAGGTAGGTTCGTAGCTAATTAAAGTTGTGGAGGATGAACCAGAGTGACGTTATCTCACGTCCCGTAGCGCTATGTGTCATGCCCCGTCAGATGCTACTGCAGGTTCTTGAGGAGGCGTCCGTAGCGGAAGTCATAGACGTGTCGACAGAAAAACACCAGCTCTGGGTCGACGTCATCGGGCACACAGTGGTGGGTGGGCATGGCGTTGCCAACAACGGGTGGCACCACAAGGGAGGCGGCACTGTCACGCACGCGATCCCTACGGCGTTTTACCAAGGCACAAAATCTGGAAAAGGCACAATACAAGACATCAAACTCCATCACCTTCAAACTGTCTGAGAACTGAGGGAAGCTGTCTCCTTTTCATGTTAAACATCATGCTTTTCCTTTAAGTTAATCCAGTGGGTATTTAAAAAGCTTCAAAAAACAGCGCTGTAGAATTTTGTCAGCAGGACCACGTAATCTTTCAAAAGCAATATGTTTCGTGCAAGACATGTACTTCAAAGAAATACCACAAAATGTAAAAATGGCCTTTTCCTTACCGGCAATACTGTGCCAATGTTAGGACATAGCATTTGTCTTCAATACAGGCCACACTGTTCACATCCTGGTGACGAGATGCGAAGATCTCATTCTGGAGGAAGGAAAGTTGTGATTTAGCGCCGTGTTAGCTCCAAAAAGAAAAACCCCATCATCCATCAACATGATCCCCATTTGATCCTCTTAAGCCCTCACAGTCGGCACATGTATGCAGGGATCACATCTGTCTGCTCCATCATACACGAGCACTTCTGCCTCACCTTCGCTTCCAGATGTAAAGCCAGATTCACGCGTCGCCTCCTCCTGTGAGCCAAAGCTCTGCTACTGTTCTCACACTGCTGCCATAGTGTGTTTGTTGTTTGTTAGTGCAGCTGAGAAACGACAGACTTCATGTGGTTTATTGTTTCTGGAGATTTAATAAAGTGCAACTGGTTCCTCTGGGAGATTACTGACAACAGGAAGCAAGCACAAGAGAAGCTGCTGCTCAACATGTGCGCCTGCCTGTGTCTGTGCGCTTGTTCCGGCGCTCTCATCTCTTTCAGACACATTTTTGGTTCTCGAGTTGAGCCAAAATCGCTGAAGCCTTCCCTTGAATTGTAATGATGATGATGATAAAGATTCAAACTCGCAGTGTACAAACTAGAACAAATGGAAGGCAAAACTAAATGGTAAGAGGTTCAAGAAAATGCACGTGTTACATCCAAAACTTATCCTCCTATCCTTTGGAAAGGTATCTTATTAGACGAGAGAAAATATACAAGCGGAAACGCACACCACTGAGACCAAATATAAGGAAATAATGGTCAAGATCAAGGTGAGGAACTCCCCTACATGACAATTAATTTCTTATTTGGGGGCATCTTAGACTGTATTACAGGGCTTATTCCACAAACACTTACCAACAGATTTGTTTGCTGTCAGCAAATCTCATGAAAAGTCCAAAACCAACAGTGCTCTTAATGCTTCCCAGTACGTTCCAACTTCCCGTACCCTGTGTGTTTGTGTTTAGCCAAAAACCCATTTGTTCCGACACACGATGTAAAACAGGTCACAAATATATAATTTCATTTGGTGAAAAAAGATAAGTAACATAGGAGGATGGGAACTTCAGTTTTGTACAGATAAATAGAGTAAATAGGGTCTTTATTGGGGACTATTTTCAGCTGTGGATTAATACGCATTTGGTGCTCTGACTGTAGGATTGACAAAATAAACTACAGCGGCCGTGTTCGTGATCATGAAGGGACGCGATACCCAGTGCCGCCCCGTGGCTCATTGTTTTTCATAGCTTTTGGACAGCAATGGAGGTTAATGACACAGATAAAAAACCTTTATTTATTTGGCGTTGTACACACAGACAATACTGAGTGGGATCAGCTCATTCGTTGGTTTTGGTCTTTTTATGTGATTTGTTGACAAAAAGAGAAATAAGGGATATTTTCAGCCTTGTCATTTAAATTATCTGCTAGTTTTAAAAGTCAGTTTAACTGATGGTTCTGTTGTTTTCACCATAAAAGCTGATGCATGAAGCATAATTATTATATCCATGCTTACATGCAGTTTAATATATCTTGCACACTGACTTAAAAACTTTTTGCACACGGTTAGCTGAAGCTACGTTTCATTTGTCCTGGTATATGATTTCAACAAAACACCTGCCAACCACTCAGAAACCAGTATAAAAGGCTTTGCTTCTCACCTCACAATGTACACTGGGGTTGCGTCCCCCCTGTGTGTGTTCTGGACGGTAGTACCAAAACAAACTCATCATCAGCTCTCCTGTTGGACAAAAACCACACGGTTCACTTCTGTTCTCGAGGCCGTTATTTCCACATTAATTCAGCTTCTCTTGTACTGGAAGTAAACACTGCGTACAGCGTGTGTCCTACCTGACTCTGGCTCTTGCCACAGAGCTGAGATCTTGGCCACGTAAGGCAGAGACTTCTTCCTAGGTCCAGATTTCAGCAGAACAGTGTCTCTGACCCGGATCAGCTCCCCGTCCCTCTGGACTCCCTCGAAACACTTCCTCAGCACCAGAGGCTCCTCTCCCTGAGAAGACAGGCAGCAGGAAACACTCATTTCTCAAGCAGCCCGAAACTGATAAGCCGTGAGAGGCTTTGGACTAAAAAGCTCCAGGATGTGATTTGTATTGAATGTCTTCTGCGTCTCAACAGAAATGAGGACAGTCAGGTGTTTGGATGAGACTCAAAACACAGTGAAAGCCTGATAAGACAATAGTGTGTGTGTGATAAATCAACCCCAACTCTCTCAGGACAGTCAAGTTAAATTACACCATATTTAATTACAAGCGGCACCATCGTGGCTGTGTCACAAAGCACCAGCATGACTTTCTCTACATACCACTGAGAAAACCTCCTTCTGAAAGGGCAGGCCAACTGGCTGCCAGCCGTTGGTGGTTTTTTGGCGGCCGTTCTTCGGCTGCTTGGCAACCGTTCGCTCTCCAACGCTGGCAGAGCCAAGCTTCTGTTTCTTGTCCCTGTTGAGAGGGCAGACAGCCGAGCTGATGCTGCCGGTGCCGCGCGCGCCAGACCTCGACCCGCTGGGCGACTTGGCACTCTGCGGACACTCCTTCGCCACCTGCAGCGGAGGCTGCGGTTGGCTGGGGTCGGACAGCGGAGTCTGAATGTGGGGCACTGATTGGCCGGCTGGAGGCACAGTGGGAATGGGGCAGCCAGTGAGGATTCTGGGGCTGGGACAGATGGGGACGGAGGAGGGACTGTGATGGTCATTGAGGGTTGATGGGTAGTCGTCTGAGGAAGGAACAGAAAAGACAGTGAAGGAGAGTGGCGGACAACATGTAGTCAGTCCTTTAAGGAGCAGCTACAGTGATCAACAGCCTTTAACAAGGTCAGATAACAGACATGAGCGACATGCATTGTTATTAGCTCTGCTGAAGCAGCAGAAAAAACAAACAGAGCCTCCATTAAGTTCAATTATAGCATTTATCAGAGGAGCCCCGGACACAGACACACACACACACACACACACACACACGCGCACACACACACAGAACATTTATTCAAGTGCTGTACTTAGGTACTTGCACTTTGCTTGAGTATTTTCTTATTATGCAACTTTATACTTCTACTCCGCTACATCACAGAGGCAAATTTCTGACTTTTTACTCCACTACATTTGTCTGACAGCTTTAGTTATTAGTTACGTCTCAGATTACAATTCTTCATACCCTTCCTGTCCAGTTAAATCTATGTATCTCCAAATTTGGTGATTTTGAATTTTAATTTTTGTGATAAACTGAAATTAGTGTTCATTTAGGGCTGGGAAAATTCTCCTACTTCTTAATCTAAATAAACTGTTTAAAAACCCTCTTGGATTAGCTGGAAACTGCAAAATCTGAAAACAGGCTGTTTTTCTGAGCTTATGAAAAGTTTTTGGAGATGGTGTGGTTCTCACAGGACAGCGACACTACGAACGTACGATGCTCTTATAGAACATGATGCATTGCTGTAGATTAAACTACCCAACAGCATATAAAGCAGTTAAAATGAGCTCGACCTTAAACAGCAACATGCACATTTTTTGCAGCAGTAACATTAATGTTAAAACATGATATATAAAACACAGACAGACCATTTAACTGCAGAATGAGCATTTCGACTTTTGATACTTTCATTAGATTTTACAGATAATACTTACATACTTTTACTTAAGTAAGTTTTGAATGCAGGACTCTTACTTGTAGTGGAGTATTTTCATAATGTGGCATTGCTACTTTTACTTAAGTAAAGGTTCTGACTACTTCTGTCATCTCTGCGCAGAAAACTTATTAGACCATGAGATTTTATTTCAGCTGCACACCCACAAAGGTGTTTTCATGGGCTAATTAGCCACCTGCTCAGGTGTATGTTGGGTGTAGACTGAGAATGTCACCAAAGTCCATGTACAGTTGTAAGCCGCTTCGCTTCAACAGATGCAATAAAATGAACAGGAGAGCAAGGGAGATGTCAATCAAACCTGATCTGTACACGCCCGTTCAGGACTGAGAATAGATCTAATTGGGCAGAAAAGTGGCAACACCTGTGTGGGCGGGCCATGACGGTAACCTGTTGAGGCGAAATTCGTATCAAAATTCACCAAAGTTGGACTCCAGGCAAAGTGAAGATGCAAATCTGCTACTTACTACGCATGTGTGAGCGTACCTTGAGGGATTTTCACTTGTCATGGCAGGAAAAGTACAGGTGTTATTAATAACATTAGCAATGGATCGCTTCCACTCACGTGCTCTTGCAAGCCACGCCAGTGGGCAGACAGGCACCGTAACAGGATAAGCAGCTCAGCAGAATGCAGCCGTCACTAATTTTATTATTTATACCTGTGCTCTTCCTGCTGTGACATGTGAAAATGCCTTCCATGTAAAAGGCCTAAAACCCACAGACCTCCACTGAGATGAAGGCTGACGGTGCTCTTGTAGAAAAGAGCCTCAACCCTCACGGTCTGACCTGGTTTTGGCTGCTGGAGACCACAGGAAGAGAGAGCGGTGCAGCTGAGGCGCAGCACTACACTGGTGTACGCCCATGTGTTATACGTGTTGTTTTAAGGTCACTTTCAGGTGTTTTTAACCATACACCCACGCGGTCAGGCAGAAGCACACACACTCACGCCCACGCACTGCTTGTGTGTTACACCGCAGACATAACAAAGAGGTTTCCTGTTCTGGTTCACATCACTGACTTGAACACAGTAACTAACTGCTGACACTGGAGCTCATACAATCAGCTCATTAGGTTTCAGCTGCACAGGCCTTGTATTCACTGTCCGGCAGCTTGTATTCAAACTTAGACAAAAGGGGTCTTGCCCTTTGTCTGATATTTTTTTGTTACTTCCCACTCAAGTGACATTCCAAAATGGGAGATTAAAAATGCCTGACATGATAGCTATTCTCAGCACATTGTACTGCTTCGGCAGCCGGATTAGCAGCGGGGACACTGCATACGAAATAACCTTATAACTAAAGTCTGCTAATGAATGATTAACGCTTAAACTTATTCGGAAATCCTACTGTCTTACGTAAAAGGGTCAGTGATTTTACACATGAAGTTCAGTTTACTTGTCATGGGAGTGCTGCTCAGCCTAATTTCTTTTGTGTTCTTTTCTGCAGGGAGCTCTCTAAAGTCTGACAAATAATCCTGATAATGTCACAAAACAACACTAAATCATTGGAGTAACCTTTTAATCAGCCCTCCGTAATGTCTGGTCTTCACAACTCTTTGTACGCCATTTTAATTTACTATCAAAACATCCTTTTCTACTACAATATCTGCACACAGCTGTTGACACACAGACCTAATGCTGCTCCTTTTTAGAATTTTTCTTTTATCTTTTATGTGGTCAAAATCTTGGTCAGCCCACTTCATAAGGTTTCCATGGAAGAGCTTTTTTTTTTCTATGGTTTGCTTTACACTTCATGTCATAAGGAATTCACATCAGCTAAATTATATCTATACCACAAATAATAAAGTGGTTAAAATGACTTAAGCTGACGTGGCTGGAAGCTCCAGAAAAACCAAGCAAGTGGACTCCATGGTATGAATTTGTCAAACAAACACAACATCACTGCAGTAAACATATCCTTTGACTGTTCAGAGATGATGGACACTGTCCTATTCTTTTGCCTCACATCTGAGGCACTTGAGGAAGTTATCAGTGTTGTTACATAAGTGCCATCAAGACAGATACCTGTGCATCAACTCGCTGACACACTGCTGCAGCTTACAAAAAGTAAACCCAGTAATGCCAATCCTCTGTGTGCTCACCTCTTTTGATGCCGTGGTTACATTTGGTGCAGTCTGTGGGGCTGAAGGAGCACCCTCCCCTGGAGATGGCTGGAATCACACTGGTATAGGAGGAGTAGCCGTTGATCCTGCAGGGCTCTCCGTAGCACGCCTCCACTGAGGTGCAGCAGTACACTGGATGGGTAATCCCTGAGGGCTGTGAACCAGTGCTGGGGAGCAGCTTGGGTCTTTTGCCACTTCTTGGGCATAAAGTGAGGGGGGATATGGGAGAGGGGGAGTTGTCTGGGTGGCTGAAGTGGACGTAGTACCCAGGAAAACAGGTGTACGTGTGCGGGCTGATGGTTATGGCTGCTGGGTGGCCTATGGAGTGGGGGGACTGAAGATGGTGGTGATGATGATGGTGGTGGTGATGATGGTGGTGGAACACCTCGGACAGCGAGCCGTCCTCTGGTTCCTTGAAGGTCTTGTCCTCCAGGAAGAGGGCCAGTCTGTGACAGTACTCGACACATCTCTCCTGGGAGCAGCAGTAGCAGGAAGACACCTCGGCTTCCACCTGCTCCTCTTTGATTGTTTTCAAGGAGAATCCCAGCGAAGAGCCACAATGGAGCGCATGCTTGAGACACTCCTCCCCTCCTGTGCTGCCTTTCCACTCTGGATCCAAAGCCTTGCTTTTACACAAACTACAGCATCCCTGGATGGCAGAGCCCAGCTGGGAATGAACCGGATCATCTGTACCCTGTTTTCTGTGCTTTAGTTGGTCCTCATGTTTGGGATGTGTTGTTCTTTTGGTCAGCGTTGATCCTCCACACACTGGCTTACCGTTAATCTCATCCTGAGTAGCTGCTGCTTCACTTCCACTGCCCGGCTTGGACTCCATCTTTTTTTGCCGTTTGGTTCCATACGCAGCACTGGTGAGTTTGAGCAGCGTTGCAGCAGTGAGGCCGGCCTGACGCCGAGGCGTTGGTGCAAACAAAGCCAACCAGTCAATGTTCTGAGCCTCCGCTGCTGATCGCTTCTGCTTTTTACGTCTTTCTTTGGGGCCCACTTTTCCTCCTGAAGGAACCTTTTTGGTATTATGACCTCTATGTTCCATTTTAATGAGACTATCTTTCGCTGGATCTTCATTTGACGGCTGCCGTTTCTTTGTGAAATTGGATGTGAGAGAATCGTCTCTGTAGAGCAGCAAGCTGTTGACAGCCTCAGCATTGAGAGATGCTATTCTCCGCCTGCGGGGCTCAAAGACTGGTGCGGGCAACATGAATAAGGCGTCCGATTGGTTGATTTTTGGTTCCAGTGCTTGCTGATTGGCTGTGGAAGTTTTCTTAAGTCCAGATTTGGTCCGTCTTTGAATGGAGCTGGAGTGCAGCTTCTTTTTGACTTTAACACTCTTCTGTTTCCCTGTTTTTGGTGCATCCTTTTCTTTACCCGCAACTCCTTTCTCCTCCAGACGGGTGAGCAGGACGCAACAGTCCAGTGCTTCTCCATCACCCACTGCCAGTGTCTTATTTCTATGTCGATGTGACTCTTTCTTATCCTTCCTCTTCCTTCCTCTCAACTCCTCCTTTCTCTCTTTCTTTTTTTTCACACCACCTCCTTTCACCTTGCTTGCTTTCTCCTTTGGGGGCTTCCTGCATTTCACAGGCTGGCTCCGCTGAGCTTTCACCATGGTCTCAGCGTCCACGAGCAGATCCACTGCCTCCTCTTCATCCACAGGGTCCTACGATGGTGGGTTTCAGCTCAGAGAGACCCTTCAGTGAGCATCATCATGGATCATCACCTGGGTCCATACACTCTGTGGAGAGACAAAGGTCAGTCATTTAACTTGAAAGCTGAAGCCACACATAGACATCACTCTTGTAGAAGCTGGGAGTGATTTCATGTAACAGACAGGATCTTCTGATGCATAATTTAACAACCGGTTTTACTTGGTTTGCTGTCAATTTCCAGGTCCCCAGAGAATACGACCACTTAGACAATCTTTCTCCCAAACATGCAAACCACACTGCAGACAGGATGGAGGAGAAACTGAGATAAAGAGCATATTATGTTAAGTTATGTTTAAGCCTGAGGCCATATGCACATCTTTGACCTCCTGTTCTTTTTAGACTTAAATCATCATATGTTAATTAACTGTGTGGAAGCTGGTGCGTTTTGATTTAGGGTTGCAGCCAAATAATACTAAACAAAAAAAATGCCTTTTGGTCCTTTGTATCAATAATGACCATTTTAAGGTCCTTGAACCCACGTTGAAGCACATTATCCAACAGGAGCTCAACATTATGAGCATTCACCCACTCACTGCTAAAACACAGAAGCACAGAGCAGAGACAGATGAGGCATTTAGGGTGATGTGTTCAATATTTGATACGATGGATGCTTTCAAAAGTGATTTGGATCAGGATTTCACAAGTCCACACAGATTTAATTTTAGCCATAGCTGCAGCCTGTAGTTGATCTCTGTATTTGTACCAAGGCTTACCAAAGAGCAGGCAATTAGATTAAACATGAAAAGACAGCAAAGACTGTCTCACCTCGAAAGGCTACATATATCAGTTTCTCTGAGGTCAAGGGATTAGCGACCTCTTTAAATAACTGTGAGGTAAGACAGGAAGGTATGGAGGCAGGTATGAAATAAAGGAATAATTATCCAACGTTTGGGGACACAAATACAAACAGTATGATCAAATGACTCATGAACTGATCCTTATTTCACCAAAACTGGTGGCAGAAACACCCGTCACACAATAGCCTCTTCAGTTTCCATGTCAACAGGCTGGAACAGAATGCATCAAAGCATCTCCAGTACCTTCGCAGTAGAAGATGCGTGATCAGCCTAAGGATCCTCCGCAGTTCACACGAGACTTCCTGCTCTCTCAACACACTAAAAAACACCTCACTTTAGGGAAACCTTTCAAATTCCCGGTGAGTCGACCAGCAGTGACCTTAATGCAATGACACTCCTGTGTGCTACATAAAGAGGTGAATCATCCTTCTTGCTGCAGCCCTGAAACACAATTATGCCACTTGACCTCCAAGATCTAAGTCAACATAGGTCTTTTTTTTATGTTAAGTGACTCTTCAGCCAGAAAATCATTCAGCTTACACAATAACACACTCTCTCAGGAACAATCAAGTCCGCATCTTATTTCCATTAATACGTGACTCACATACAACAATCAGGAGACTGATTTTTTTACAAGCTGCTGTATATGTACCTTTCAACACATGCAAAATGATTTGTGCTGTGCTTAAAGTCAATCTCCAAAATGATCTGCAGCCTTTAGTGTGTTGTAGGAAATGTTACAATTACAAGTTGAGCTAAACAGAGCTTGAACTAACATTTCCAGTATTGATTAATCTGCAGATTGTTGTCTCTTTGTCTATAAAATGTCAGAAAATACTGAAAATACTTCTCACAATTTCTGAGAGCCAAAATTGCTTCACAACCCAAAGATATTGAGTTTACTGTGATATTAAACAGAGAAAAGCAGCAAATATTGTTTACCTGTGAGTTAATATGAGAGAAAAAGTTGAATTTTCCCTGATCTAAAGGTGCAGAGGTACGACCTCATCAACAAGTGAATATCTTTTATTTCTTTTTGAACGAAAATGCGTCAAGGGAAAATATGATCCCAGCTTCATGTAAAACGGGCTTCACATGCAATTATCTGATCTACATGAGTCCACATTGGACTCAATTTTCAGGACCAATTTTTTTTTTTTAAATCCCACATCAGGGCAAAAATGACTCACTGCGATCGCTCTAGTATTGGAAATAACAGACTGGACCGGCTGCAGTCTGAGATGCTCTTATGCGCTCATTGTAAATGATGTTGATGCCCTTACTAATGTTTTCTTTCTCTGAATCAAAGTGCATCACATCAAGTTTAAATATCATTTGTGTGCCTGCTGTCCTGATTTTAAGTGAGCCACTTACAGCTGCAACAAAGCTTTAAATGACTCGGGAGGGGCAATCAAGGGGAGTTTATATGCATATGTGTGCTTGCTTAAAACCTTCGTACCACAAGCTCTCTTTGCTAAGAATACATAAAATACAGCTGATTTCTATTTGCAAACACACTATTTCCTGTTCTATCTCCACAGCATGATATTGGCAACAGTCATAAAAACTCACTTCTTATGCTTGCAGTCAAGCAACATGCGTCAAACAGGGAATGATGACGGGAAATGACTCAAAAATGCAGGCAAATTCTTCTAAAACTGTTTCTGCACAGCATAAATTAGATTAATTGAAGTTTATCTATGCACTCGAGGATTTCCACGACTTCATCTCATCATCAAATGCTCAACAAATCGGCTATTCTTTCTTTTCTTTTTTTTTTTGAAGACTTGCTATATCATGTAACACCCGATGAAAGGCTGGAAAACCAGGACCCAGTGTAGCTCTTGACAGTGTGCAGACAGAGTAATGAGTTTTATTCTGTTTCTCAAGCATTTTTTTCAGTCTGTCACTAACAATTTTCAAATCTGCCTCAGATCCTCTCCACTGAAACCTGAACATACCTTTGGACTCTTGTAATCTGTGATCTGTTGCGGCATTTTATGTCATCTTAAAATGATTGAAAACACACTCGGGTTCAGTTGTCCCACAAATGCAAACCCACTTTGATTCTGGAGTGAACACAACTATCTGGCTGAACAATTTCAAACCAACTCATAGCTCAGTCTGCCCTTACTGCCAAATGACTCGGTGAACCGTGAAATGCAATCCATGAGAGAGAAATTTAATTTCCAGATAACAAGAGGACAGAAGGAGCCTCACGTTGAGTTTCTGTCTGAGGATATCAAATCAAGTTGCTTTTGAATAAGACAAGCATGCACAATGGAAGAACAGGAGCTCACTGAAGAAGATCGTTATTTTTTCCCCTCTAGACCATCACCACACTGACCGCAACAGATAAAAGAAGAGATTTTTCGGTGAAAATTAACGCTGTGGTTTTATATTTACTTGTTTTCTCGTGTCGTGAAGAAACTTCAGACAGGTTGCCATTTTGGAGGCACTTTGCACACTCAGCCTTATGCACTGCAGCAAGCTCCATGCACCCACACATGCACACACAACATTTGTCTCAGGACATTTTGTTTTGGATTAAATATAAACATTGAAAATCCTGGTTTGCAGTTGTATTTCACATCTCTACACCTCTTTAGCAGTTCCTCCATTTTAGAATCATTTCTTGCTTATAAATAAAATAAACTGTTGCCTTTGTGATGTGAGGATTGTGGATGATTTTGCCTTTAAGTTTAAAAATGCACAGATGAGCCGCTGATTATTGGTTGAACACATCCTCTCCTCTTGTTGCTTTTGGGAACATGTGGATTTTTTTTTTTTTTAAAGAGTGGACTTTTTTCTGCATTTTTTCCCTCTTTTTTGAAAAAACTTAAAGAACACCTACACCTACCTGTAATTTAGTGGGGTCAAGGGTCAAAGAAATGAACATGAGGGGTCATGAGATGATTAACAACACAATAGAGAATCAGAAACACACTCCTTCTACATCATCTATGATTATATTTCAGACTTTTCTCTAATAACTGAAATACTTGACAGTTTCACTGTTTCAGGCCTTTTAAAAAAGGGATAATGTGAGAGAGGAAAATCACTGTATTCATACCTGCTCACAACTCATGTACAAATTAAAACAGGGGTCACATAAATAGCATTGCTTTGTTTTATGGGGACACAAGTCAAAAAGGTTGGGAACAGTCATTTGGATCAGTGTTTCCAAACCTTTTTGGCTTGTCAGTGTCAATTTGCGGTGTGGACACGAGTTGTGAGCAGGTTAACTAAAGAGTGATTTTTCCGTCAAGGACTTGTTCATTTGAAGGATTTTTAAGGGCCAGAAAACAGCGGCATGAGGTAGTTATGACTGGCCCTCTTGCACGCTAGTCACTTGTTATGAAGCACACGTGTATCGTCTCGTCACATGATCAAACAGACTTGACGTTGGACCACATGAACATATATATTACCCAGCAATCGTCGCTGCATGTCTGTATTTAACAAAAAACAATATATATATATATATATTTAAATAAAAATTAGCTATGTATGTATTTTACAGTTTATATACTTTATGTAGAATAATTTTGTTACAGATTACTACTATTTTACTCAAAAAAAGAAAAGAAAGAAAGAAAAAAAACATGATGGAGATGGGTTTGTGTATATATAGCAAATGGGACCACTTCTGTCTTTAATTTAATCTTCTTTGAACACTGCTATATTTCAGAAGAGGCAATCTGCATCACTCACAAGGGTCAGTTCAGTCACAATATAGATAGTGTTGGCGGGCCAAAAAAAAAACATCCAGCTTTTCACAACAAACAGAGTCATCAGAAACAGAAAAATGAACTCAGCTTGAGTGCACAAGAAATGTGTCCTGTTCATCATCTCGTGACCCCCCCAGATCCATGTCTTACAAGACAAAGAGAAAAGTTAGAATAACAATGATCATTTTGTGTAACAGATATGTTTTTCTTTCTAATCCCTTCTCATTATCTCGTGATGTCCAGGTTGGTAACCACTGATTCAGAAGATCACATGGGAAGACGTGCACTTCTGCTGCTGAAAATTGCAGAGAATTAAAGGACCTGTCCTTAAGCGCTATGCAATTTAAAGTAAATGGAGCATAATTGACACATAAAATCCACTTAATAATAATTTTGCACCACGGATTTCACCCTCTCTCTGCTCCTGATGGGATATTAACTGAGTGTAGTTTCATGTGCACATACAGAGGAGGAGGTGACTGTGCTGGCTGGCTGTCACACACCCTCGTTCAGAAGAAGGACATGGTGTAGAGCTGTCATCATGAGAGAAAAAGCCCCGAGGCTGGAGCTCTCAGGAATCTAAGCCGCCCTGGTGTGTGTGTGTGTGCGTGCGTGTGTGTGGCTTCAGATATATCACCAAGTCCACTTTTCCTGGAGCTAATCAGCAGCTGAGCAGTCCTCCTCCACCACCACTAACACCAACACTAACCATCCTCCACCACCACCCTTCACCTCCATGCAGGTTCAGACACCAGCAGTTACAAACACACCCACATCCACTCATGGATCAGCATTACATGAAGCAGAAAAAGACACTGATGCGTGGATTGTAACCGGGCTGTGTGAGAGCAGACTCGCCTACTGGAGCTTGTAGTTGACCATGGTGGTGGACGGCGTTAATCTGACAGCATGCCGTAGCAGGAGTGCGGGCTGCGATACGAGAAGTGAAAAAAGCTCCTCAGCGGGGGGAAACGAGTGTAAAACATCGGCACATCCTCGATCGATCGCGGTGTTTGGAGCGGAGCCGCTAGTTAATATCGATATCATCGGGAGCTCGTGTTACAGCCGAGTTGTTAGGAGCAGGCTACCCACCGACCCGATCATCTCCCAACTGTGACGGGAATTGCAGCCGCGATTCATCATTACCTTGTGCGTCCCGTCGGAAATAAAGATTTCCCCAGCAAAAAAACAAACAAACAAAAAAAAATCCCAAATCCCGTCCGTCCTGTCGCTGGCGGTCAGTTTCTACTCGGTCGGACTGCGAGCGATCCGCGGACCGAGCAGCCCACAGTAGCTGGAGACATGGTGAACAAATCGGTGAGCGGTGACCTACTTCCGAAGTGGCATGCTGGAGATAATATTCATGCGCTGCCTGCATTCACGTTCGCCGTTGCACCGGGACATCCCTCTGAAATCACGGTGCCGTCTTCCTGCAGGGACTAAACCGTGTCCGCAATCAGCAGCGGGCTGCTCTACCCCACACTTCACCGTTTTTTTTTTTTGTTTTTTTTTTTTTGTTGTTGTTGTTTTTGTTTTTTAACCTCTTGTGTAAGACGTTTATTTCTTTCCTGCGATAACATTTTCTCACAGCTCTATTTTAACCCACTGGACAACAGAAACATCCCAGTAGAAATTACCAAACTTCCACCGATCTGACATCACTCATTAAAAATAAGGGAAGTGGTCTTCTGAGAAATAGCGGAAAAAATGATTTATTTAATTATTTCTCGATTTGTTACTAACAGCTTAAAACAGGAGAAGAATGAGCAGACAATAAAGAAAAATAAGTTCTGGGAGCCTAATGATGCGCAGACAGCTGACTATAAACTACAGGAAAAATAGGTCCTACAGGACTGTTACAGCATGGCTGAGCTCAGTGGTGAGTTCACACCACTGAAAAACTATAAACTACTGGTCTATAAAAGCTAAGCTCCCATACACCAGCAACATAAACATCATTAAGCTCACTGGCAACCCCTCTGATGACTATTACACCCATAATATAAATCCCTTCCAGTGATTCTGTCACATGAATGACAGCACAAAATAAAAGCATGCATCCCTCTTCATTTGGCACATTTACTGTGTCCTCTTCTCTTAATAAGGCAATAAACAATCATAATCAGTAACCTATAATACTAGTGTACTGCACACTAATAATACACAGATGCCTGACTATAAGTGTCACATGCAAGAAAAGGTCCTGCACAATTAGTCATATGTTAAGGTATTACTGTAAGATCCATTGTAGATTGTTCAGAAGCATCATCTCTTCTCTCAATAGGAAGGAAATTAAGGAAAATAATCAATAAACTGTGATGGATGACACACAGAGAGCTGATTACAACTGTGTCCTGCAGGGACATTATAGTAAGGCACAACTATATTCACTTTAAACCTACTATATTAAATGTAATATGTAAATGTTCTATATGTGCAGGTAACAGTAACAAACATTATCAGGCATACAGCTAAAATAACTGGTCCATCCACAGAAATTGGTCAGTATCAATACTGACGGTCAATTAATTGTTTATGTATTCTTTTAAGCACAAAAAGCAAAATAATTCACTGGTTCCAGCATCCTAAATGTGAGGAATTTGTGAGAAAAGCATTTTTCCTTTCCTCTACCCTGTTAAACTGAATATATTTGGGCTCCTGTCTGTTAGTTTGACAAAATATGACATCTGAAGACGTCTCGTTGGGCTCTGTGAAGTTACGATGGGCATCTGACTAAATGATTTATTGGCTCATCCAGAAAAAAACGAGCAGGTGAATCAACAATGAAAGCTGGCGCCTTAGAATAAACACTATAAAATATGACAATGACACAATAGAAGATCATTGTAAACTCACTGTTTATAGAGCACTGTCAACTGAGTGTAACATCTTTTTTTCTGTCAGATTAATGGCAGCAGAAAATAGAAGCAGGCATCCCTCTTAATTAGGCTCATTTTCTGAATCCTATGCCCTTAATGATACATGGAATCTAATAATGATGATGAGTGATATTACGCTGCTCATCATTTGTTACCCCACTTCTTCAGGAAACACATCATCGGCCTATTACAATATGATACACACAAAAACACACGCTGTCAATGACGACCACGCAGCAGCAGGACGCTCACTGCCAGGAAAAACTTTCAGATTTGCACCAAACGGCAGGTTCAGCCTCGTAACAGCTAACTGATCCAAAAGCTACTATGCTATCAAGTTAACATGTAGTCAGAATGAAGCTTAATTGGGATAAATGCTGATTGTCCTCATCAATATCAGCTTTGCCGTGTGTAATTAACAGCTGTAAACAAGCTGAGTGTGTTGAGTTAATGAGGCGTGAGCACTGGGGGAAGCTGAGGGAATATAGACTGCTGAGAGCTGACCCGCACTGCAATAAACACACTGCAACACACTGCAGAGAGAGGCAGGACGCCGACCAGGACGACTAAATGCTTCCTACATGCAGGAAGCACTCGCTCACTCACTCCTGGTGGTGACAGTACAGACACAACGGTAAATGATGGCTGAAAAGCACATGCTAATTAAAATCTAAAAAAAGAAGAAGATTTATATTGTGCAGATCACAAACGCTTATAAAAATATTCAAAACTTCACAAGCTACATTAAACTTAGAAGAGCAGATTTCTGCAGAGACAAGCTGCAAACTCAACATTGACACATCACCACTTTTTAAGCTGATATAATGTACATGTCAGCAAAGAGCTGCATATTTACACACCCAGCAAACAGACATCAACAATAGCATTCATGTGCAGTCATGTTTCTGGTGACCTGATGAATGTAATGTCTTTAAACTCTGTTTTTGGTCTCCACCAAGGGAAATATTTTCCTGAGGGAAATATTTTCAGTTCAATTCAAAGCACTTTATTGACATAAAAGTCTAAAAAACAGTGTTGCCAAAGCATGATGTGGTCTGGCTCCTCGGCCAGACCACATCATGCCACCAGTTGGCTAACCTCTAACATTGCCCGTGTGATGCTTGATGCTGGGCAGGAAGTGTGCAGCTGCCTGCTGCGGACAAAAATGACGCCGTAGAGTGAACCAGAACAGTAACGTTGTGGCCAGAAAACCAAAAACAATGAGGTGAAAGATGCTGAAGCTCCATAAAGCTGAAAGGAACTGCAGAGTCAGGTGATAATTATCTGCAGGTTCATCACTACGAGCGACTTCTTACACATTAATTTGATCCACTGTTACCATAGAAATACTGATTACAGCTGCTTTAAAGACTTGCTTAAAGGTATATCCCTTTGGCATAACATGTATGGCTTTCAATACTCTGATCAATATAGGAGTTTTGATCATCTCCCACTAACACAAACAGTGTGAATACTTAAAAATCTGAATTTCAACATGCCAATATCAAGTATGAAAAACAGTGTATTTATCTGCTCTGGGATCATTAAAAAAATACCTTCAATCCAGCAATTACCCATAAAGACAGGTATAAATAAATTATCACAACCATCAGAAATCAACACTGTGGGAGGCAAAATATGTGGGAAGTAGCACAGACCTTAAACAGCTGATAGATCAGGCAAATGTGAATAAGGAAATAAAAACTTCATCCAACCACAGATTTGAATATGACGTCTCCTTCACAAGCAGAGAGGGGATCTTAAAACAACGTTAAGAGACCCACAGGCAACTTGACACGGATCAAGTAGTTCAGGAAAATGATGAGTGTTTGAATACACTCGGATTTTACTAATTAGCAGGACTGACTGCTCTGATCAGAGGTCATGCAGCGAGCTGGGAGACACCTTGCTGTCCTTGAGCAAGACACATAATGTGGTTTTAAACTCTACAGCTTTTCTGAAGTCGTCTGGTCCTTCGTGGTCCGTTCCATTCACCTCAGATATCTCCAGACTGATCTACATTTGGCCTTGTACCCCCATTTGACAAGATCTTGCCCCAGAAACTCTCATCTCAGGAGATATTTACTGAGGATGATGAATTTTTCCTTCTGAAGGTGGAGAGATAGCATCAGGGAGAGTGAAATAACACTGTAATTTTTTATTGATCTCTTTCTCCGCTGGCCCGAGAGTCAGAGCTCAGATTCTACAATGGACGAGCTGCCCTCATGCTGCCATCAGAGCATCAGTGCACTGTCCACAAAAAGTTCCCAGTAATATCTGAAGTACGTTTTTGTTCTGTAAAATAGACATTTGTCTACTTAGATTTGCATTGAACCCTTTGAACCCTGTGTAACTTTCGGCATAACATTTACATTTACAAAAATGAACAGCTGAATTCATAAGAAATATGATGGCGGCTAATGTTAGCTAATCTAAGCTGCATATTGCTGTGTAACTGACTTACTGAGTCAGGTCATTGAATTTATGGCTCTTCTATTCATGTGTAACTGTTACACTATGTTTTAGCATTCATGATTATCCTGTAACTGCCACATTGTCCCTTTCTGGAAGACAAAATGTTGTTGATGTGTTAATAAACACTGTAATCAACTCAGTCATCATAATAAATGTTGCCATTGTAGGTTTCTGCAATCACAGATATGTTGAAGCTTTGTTTCTTTACATTTACGTTTCCAATGTTATGTTGTGACACTGCTGTGGTTAAGGTCGGACAAAGAAACTACTTTTTGGAAAAGTCATGTTTTGGCCCAGGGTTCAGTTGCAACAAACATGACTGGGAAATGTTCTAATGTCTGGTTAAAAACACTGGTGGCTGTCATGCCACCACCATCTAGTCCTCAGGTAAGTTCCCCGTACCAACTTCAAAGGTGATGACATGTCAATGTTGCATCCATAACTTGTTTCCACTGGGGTTCGTGTCCCATGAGAAACCAAAAGTGAACAATCTTTTCTTAAACCTATTCAAGGAGTTTTGGTGCCTAAACCTGACCAAACCATGACTGTTTCACAATGTTAACCACATGTTAGACAGGTTTCTGGCAGGAAGGCTTTGTTAGTCGAGAACCTGGTGCGTCTCATACAGATGCTACAGAGACGCTGTTCTATCTCACGAGGAGCAAGTGAGGAATGAGTCCAGGTTGGCTTGTTTAAGTGACAAAAGTGCTTTTTCGCTACTCAAAACTAGCTTGTATGTGTCTTCTTGGCATCCAGTCCTCCAAGGTCTCCTTGCTGCCAGGCTGGCTAAAAGTGGCTGATGTGATCGTGATGGTCAGTTTGTCAATCAATGATGAGATTGTGGAGACACACTGCAACCATGTGTCAGTTCGCCAAAGGTGTATTGAACATCCAATCCCTAAACCATCTATTAATGTGGTCTACTCAGTCATGGCAGGTAGCTGGCCAGCATCACACCTGTTAAAAATGGACTGCCAGTACAATACAGGAGGAAAGGAAGTACAGCCATCCTTTGACATTAAAGGGAAACACGTTTTCAATGTGATGATTCATTCAGTACACACATCATAAAGCAAAGTCAGGAGGCCTTATCCCCTCTAACCACTTCAGCAACCAGTCACGGTCATACTGGCTGAATACTTTGTTATGCTAAGTGTGTGTGTGTGTGCGCATGTGTGTGTGTGTGTGTATGAAACAGAAGTATTTGTGTCACGCATGGCTGCTAGCAACAATGTGATACATGACTGGTTTGTTGGTGTGATAACAACTTGTTCACGCAAGATATTGTTCATGTAGGTTAAGACACTGTTTTATGACAAACAAAGCCTGAAAGTGATCATTTCTGTTAGAAATAAGACTATACAGGAAAAGTATGCAGGAATTGAAAATGACAGGGCATAATGAGGAGGCATAGATTATACCGGCAAGGGTGCAGGACGAGGTTTAAGATCAGACACTGATGCTTATCTGTGGAATCAAAACACAACTTCAGGACTGAATATGCAACACATCAAGTAGGAATATGTTTGCTACATGACAGAACAGGTAGTAAGTTGTTATTTCTCAGCTGCTGCATGTAGCCTTCAGATGTAGAGATGGCAGTTCAGCAGTGCAGAGCAGATACAGGACAGGAAGTGTAATTATCTGCGTCTACTGTTACTCTTCAAAGAGACAGGCCAAGATGTCAGACAGCCTGACTGGCAAAGACGGGGAAGAGGAAAAAAAGAGAGGAGAGCAAGATAAAGATAGTGATGAAGACTGAATTCAAACAAGGTGGAAGCAAAGTGCCAGAGAGGAGCGGGAAAGTGGAGGGGGAGTCTCACACCTCACATCTCATTGAGCAGGAGAAAAGTCAAACTTGGTGGAAATCAGTGGGGCAATTTTTCACATTCTCCCTCCTGCTTTTCTCTGCTTGACAGGTCCTCAGAGATACAGACGTCTGACAGAGACTTCCTGAGAGAGCAGGCTAGAACAAGGGAGAGCAGAAATTAGGAGAATGTGTGAGAGACAGCGACAGAGGGTGGGGAGGGTGGAGGGGTCAAAAGACAAGAGAGTGATGGATTGAGATAGCAGAGAGAAAGGAGACAGAGAGAGATTGTCATCATCGACATGAACAATGACTCTCTGATAGAGGAGGCCTGTCTCTAGATTTTCGACCCAGCTGAGGAGGGAGTGGGGAGGAGGCAGCCGCCCGCCTGCCCACCTGCCAGGGCCTCAGTCATGCTTTTAGCATCTGCCAAACTGAAGGACGCTTGGTGCCATGTGCTTTTCACTGAAGGAGCCCCCCCCCCCCCTGCACACACACACCCCCACCCCATGTAAACAATCCCAGTGTGTGTGAGAAGTGAGCGAGACCCCGGCTCTGAAAGCCCCACATCCACTGCAGCTGTGGGCTGGCCAACAGCTGACGCTGGGCTGTGGGTCTCTGCTCTCTTTCTGCTTCCTTCCCCACCAGCCCCGCCTCCTCCTCTCCCATGTTTCCATGAAACAGACCTGTAATTTTCACAGCTGTGTCTCGGGCACTGTGCCAGGGTGAGTCAGGGAAAGAGAGAGTGAGAGGGGCCGGCTAATGGCTTTTAGAGGAGTACAGGCTACAGCACATCTTAACTAATCCTGAGACACTCAAGATTCAAACCAGAGAAATACTGCAAAACCCATTATACACGTTACAAAACATACAAGTCCAAATTCTGTAAATTACACGGCAGCCACAAATCATAATTCAGGTTATTTTTTTTAAGTTTTGGCTTGGGCTGAAGGATATGCAAAAAAAATCCTATTGCGATTTATTTATTTATTTATTTTTTACAGTTATTGCAATTGCATAATTTTAGTGGAAACGGTTAATTTTTGCATTTCATTTTCATTGAAAAAAAAAATGATGATGTGATTTTGCTGCAGCTGCACCAAACAAGCATGTTCCTTTACATCTGGAGAATATGATTTGTAGGCCGGGCGTCGCCACAATGCTTTATTTATAATGGTTGTGACACATTGAACTTCACCATACTGTGATTTAGATAACATTGCATGCAACTGTCAAACCCTAGTTTTGGCTGGAACTGTACTCAGCAAAGTAACTGCTGAAATCTGGGAATGCACCAACATCCCTACAGCATAGTCAGATAATCAGACAGGTGGTCATGAGACCAATAGCTAAAGTGTGTTTTTATTGTCTGACTGTTGCCCTGTTGGACCCCTTGGATTATCTATAAGGAATATCAGGCATCTGTCCTGAGGCTCCAGAACTCTTCAGGGTTTTAAGGTTAGGGGTTAAAGCTCAAGGATTCAACTGGCTTGGGCTAATTTTAATTAAAAATTGCATAATTACAACAGATAAATGACATGACAGGGGCCTTAAGGTGGGATGTACATTATTACTGATCTTTAGAGGTCCCCACTATGTGTAAATCTAGTTCTAAGATTTAAATTGAAGGGCGTAGATTTGGTTTCAGAGATCAGGGGGACACTACGAGGTAAAAAATAAACAAATAGGTAAATGTTAGAAGAACATGAACTATAAATAAAAACATGAATGCTACATACTTTTTTAGCCATGAGTAGTGCCTGTTGTCCCCACTATTCGCCATTTTCAAACCCTTAAAATGGAGATTTCTGAAAATGCTGCTGACCCCATTTCAGTTTTATAACTGCAGGATTGTGTAGACAGAAATGGAGACATTTGGAAACAATGACGCGGGCACCCACGTTCATAAAACAACAACAATATAAGCCTTGACTATCAGCGGTTAACTGAACATGGATAACATGTTGTCTATGCGCAGGAGAAAAGCTATTATTCGACTGATTTGTGACAATTAAAACTGCATGCACAACGTACCGGAGTGGTCATGTGGTTCGTGTTTTCAGGCATGTTAGTACGGACGGAGATTATTTCTGAAATGGTGCTAAAATGCTTGTGTGGACAGAGATCATTTTCCTTTTAAAACACAGTTTTAAAGTGAAAACATATCGGTGTGGATGTAGCCTTAGGCTGCTGTTTAAAACCCCAACAACCTCCACATACGAGGCAGGGCATCCTGTATGTATCCTGAGAGGCAGAACCCAGGGCGGAAGAAGTCCACCTAGCACAGCTTGCTGCCGCTCGTTAATCTTATTGCTCTCAGCGTAAATGAATAATTGAAAGCTACTCAAAGAAGCATATCAATATTTTTTATCAACTCTTCTCTCATCTGGATCATGGAAGCTGGATAGTAAGAGGATGATGATGTCAGAGAGTTTTAGTAAGAACATCAAATAACTGCAAAAGTGGAGGGTTGCACCGACAGTGGAAATTACACCCTTGACTTCATTATCACCTCCACCGAGGAGGTTATGCTTTTAGTGTGGTTTGTGTGTTTGTCAGCAGGATTACAGAAAAAACGATTTTCATGAAACGTGGTGGAAGGGTGTAGAACGGGCCTGAGAAGCACCCATCACATTTTTAAGTGGATCAGAATCACCAAGGCGGATACAAGTATTTTTCACTTTCGTTAACGTTGCGAGATAGAGCATTTGGGTAAAAAGTGACAAAAACAGACAGTTATAGAAATACAATGACTCCATATCACAGTCCATATCACAGTAATCCTCTGAGGTAGCCGACACACATAGCTGTTCAGACTTCATGCAGAAAGCCGGTCATTATGCAGCACTTGGAGACAGCGGTTTCATTGGAGAACCGGAACATCCAAATCATTGCCACCATTGTAACAACACTCTTCTCTTAAACTTACATGGCTGTGGAAACAATACCTCCACTCACATCCAAAACTGAACTGTCTGCAATAAACTACAGCAGAGACATTAAGGGAAAATGTCTGAACTGTACGTTTCAAGAGAACAATCAATAATATTGACTTTGAAATAGATTTAATTCTTCCAGTTTCCCCTTAAAACTGTCATTGATGACGAGCTGCCACATTCATGATGTTATTTCAGTTGAATCATTTGATGTTTGTACATGTGTACATTTTAATGAAGTGTTTTCTGGTTTGTTGTTAAGTGTGTGAAATATTTCCAGTTTAAATGAACATAATCTATGCACAGCTGAGATGACAAGGCTTCAGCTAAGCACGGCCATATTTCACATTATTATAATAGTTGCACATCATAGAAATGTGGACTACTGGCCTTGGTGGAGGTCTGTGCACCGAGTGCTCTTCTAGTTTCACTTTTTGCTTGGATGTTGCATATTCCTGAATGAATGTGGGGAACTGGGGGTTTATTAGCAGCCCAGCAGTTCATGTTTTGCCTCTGGGCCCCCTCACGGGTTAATCCAGCCACAATCTCAACAAACAGCTAAGTGAGTACAGCCTTATTAAATAGGAATGATGGCCATAATTACAGACGCACGACCCATGTTGTAATAAAGCTGAATTATCCTTTAGAATGTGATCAGCAAGCAGACCTGAACACACCACCGACAACTTCTACTTTTCATTACGCTGTAACTTATTCCTACTGAGGTAAAACCACCAGCTCAGACATTTGAGACTGTCTGCATTTAAAACGCACAGGTTTCCCAATGATTTACAGCCCAGCAGCTCAGCACATGGCCATGCAAATCCTGCACAAATGAAGTCATTTATTTGCCTGAGTAAAGAATCAGCAACTGACAGCAACAGGTTAAAATGTAATTTTCTTAAAAAAAAAAAAAAAAAAAAAAAAGACCAGAGATGGCTTGTACTGAATGGCATCAAAAAGTGCACTGAGCTGTGAGGGTTCCAGTTAGATAATATTTAACATCGCACTGTGGGGAACAACAGTGCGACTATGACAAGTGTTTTGGAAAAAAGGGACATGCCAGTGTACTTTTCCAATGCTACTTCATGTACAATGAAGTCATTCATCCTGGGTGGGATGTTGTTTTCAATCTAAGAAACTATTTTCCATTAATATCAAAAATATCTCAGCCATTTAATTTGCCAGATGAACCGCACAGTAATAGGAAGAATGATAACATATTCACAATATGAACAACATGCTGTCTTTTTAGTTACACTGCTCACACCTAGTCTCTTAAACTCTCTGTGGAGCACATGTGGCCTGTATCTGAGCAGGAAGTATTTGTCTCCTTTGGGACAGGAGGGAGGACAGTGTGCTTTGGTGACAGGAGGCACGTTCCCCTCCTCCTCCTCCTCCTGCTCCTCCTCTCTCTATGGCCACAACAGGACACTTCTTCAGAAATAATGGGATTATGTCCATGATTGATATCCAGCTTTATGGCTCACGTGTGGGCACTGCACCTCTATTCAACATGCTGCTATGACAGGCTTGTCAAAGTAGGCTCTGGAGAACTGACTAGACACAAATCTACCACGACCTCCAGAACTGAAGCCCTATTGTCAGGCTTTTCTGTCCACAAGAGGCTTTACAAACACCATTATACTGAAGAACTCACTAGGCAACTTGCGTGTCATGCATTATAACCCCAGTGTCATGGCAAAGCCTGTACTTTACAGCATGTTTTAACAGTGAGAGATGATCAGTTTTTCACACATCACTTTCTTTTTTTAATCCAAACAGGGCTGCTACTCACAATTATTTTCATCAGTGATCCCATTGTTATTTGGTTATGGTTATTAAAAGTAACGCGTAAAACGTTCATAACAAGTTCCCAGAGGCCCAAGATGAAGTCCTTAATTTGCTTGTATTTTCCAACAAACAGAGGTGGAAAAAATATTTAGACCTTTTAAGTCCTGACAGTCGTGAAAGTCCCGAAACAACAGAGAGAAAATACTTGAGGCCAGCAGACTTCAAAGGGGCCGGAGCACACTGACTGATTTTCTGAAATATATAAACGTCTATTATCTTTTGTTCACTGTGGGACAGCATGAACGTCTGTTCTCTTTCTACAATTAACAGTTTATAAAGGAAACAACAGCACCACGGAGGCTACAATCTAAAGCCTCTATCAGAAACACACTTCTATAAGCTGAGCATTTCCAGCACAGTGGTTACCCCTCATCATGCACCTCCTAATTGGGCCGATCAGAGGGCCCAACAAAAGGAATCCCTGTTAGTTAAGACGAGCTAACACCATTTTCTCCCAGATCACTTCCTCTAAAGTGATCCATCTCGATCAGCTCTGTGCCACCCCCGACCACATTTAAATGCTCCTGCAGTTGGAGAGACAGATGGGTTCACCTCACAACGTCTCCTGGCACGGGGAAGTACTGAAGTACTATCTGCAAAATGTAATCAAGTACTCATTATGTAAGCAGAATGGCAGTTTTATATTATTACACATTCTATCACTGGACTATCCTTGCTGATGCATTAGCATATAAGGAGTATTTTAATTGCTGGCCAGGAGCTAATTTACACTATTTTATGTACTTTGGGGTCATTAAATGTTCTCTAAGTGCATCATAATTGGCAGTGTGTGCTCATAGGCGTTTCACATCTTAATCAACGAAAGTAAACTATCAGATATATAAACTGTCAAACAAATATTAAGGAGAATAGTTCCCTTTAAAATTGTACTAATCTACTTGCAGTTTGACAGTGCACAAGCTAAAGATATTCAGTTTATTATCACAAACATCCACTTTTGCAGTGAATTTTTGATAGATTTGCTTAAAAAATGGCGCAAACGACGCATCAATCATCCAAAACTGTTGCTGATTTAGTGACCACACAGATTAATCGGCAAATCATTCAGCTCCAGATCCAAACGAAAAGAGCAGCGAGCCTCCAGCGGGACCTTTAAAGACACGCTGTCCCCCTCCATCCTCCATCTAACTCCGACAGCAGACCTCCAAACACCAACTCCGCAGCGGAGTCGAGCCTCAAACTTGCCTCGAACAGGATCTGCCCGTGTGACATTTTCATGCGATCACGAGCCGGAGTCTCGACCGAGGCTCCGCGCTCACGCGACAAAACCAGGCGACCGCGCCACCTGCGCGAAACACGGACCGAGCAAAGAGACCTCTCCAAAAGTTTCACCACCAAAAGGGAAGAATCCGTCTGTAGCTGACACCGAATTATTATTTCCACTGCGGCCGCCCGAGCTGCCTCACGGCTCGGTCTCGTCCCGCATGACACTTTCAGTTTTGCCCCGAGAGGCGATAAAAGCTGACGGTCGCGGAGTCTTACCGCTTCGTACACTGCAAAACAAGCCAGAGAGTCGACGTGAAGGAGGTAGATCACTTCCACAGGGCGAAACGGTGATGCGTCAGGTGTAAGCTTCCCGCGAGTGAAGGAGGAAAACGACTCATGTTGACCCGCTCGGCTGAAGCCCGTTTGACTCCATTAACTCCAAACTGCCGTGCGCTCCGCGTAAAAAAAAAAAAAAAAACCGAGTCTGCCCACTTTAAACTACAACCCTGGATCAGAAGACGAAGCCAGGCGTGCGAAGCTTTCAGCGAGCTCCCGCAAACTACCGCTCCACTTCAGCGTGTTTTTACATAACAGCATCATCCGCTTTTTATGTTGACGCATCATGTAGCGAAAACATGGAGTTTCTTAAAGGGCCACGGACGCGCCCGTCCACATGTCGCCGTCCACGGCAGCCCCGCTGCGGCTGACAGATGGCCTTCACCTAGTTAATGTCTTTAAGCCCTATTCTTTTGACACTTGTCTTCACCCTGGCAGCAGCGCGACACAGAGCCGCTCGGGACTGAATGGAGGATCTGCGGCTCATGACCAAAACCTGCTCCGACATGTGACCGTGCGGTGCCTCCCGGTGCACTGATGCAGAGCGGGTCGTTGTCTCTAATGTGACCTTGTGTTGAAGTTTCCGCCGTGTCACTTAATGTGGAGGATGTGCGGATGTATGTGGTGCACAACAGTGAGGAACCGGTCCTCAAATTCTGTTTAGCTCACGAAAGTGAACTAATATAAGAATGCAGGATACAGGCACGTCTTTCATACACAATTAAGGGAAGCTACATTATTACTGCCCCCTGTGTATGAACTGGAGACAATATAGTCATCTGTCAGACATATTCCATGACTGACACCCACACTAATCTCACACAGGTGCTAATATAACACACGTTTGCATACATTAACATTTAGTCTGCAGGCAGAAATACTGGTGCAAACCTTCTCCTGGCTACTTATAAATGAATATTAATTATCATGGTGCTGCTTTCTAATAAGTCGCCTTTTAAAAAGGGTTCATCAGTGAAACTAAAACTGTCTTATTATTGTTAATAAATCTTTTGTATTGCAGTTAGATCAGTCAGATTTTAATACTGGAAGAGCGTTGGGGTTGCCAGGTTGGGTCCTGTCCTTGTGTCCTGTGTTTATTTGCACTGTGCTTTATATATTGTAATATATGTTGGAAAGTCTTTAGTAAATATGGATTTCTCACTTTAGAACAAGCCATCATATCTGCATTGACAAGTTGTATAATGTTAAATAAATTGTAAATAAATGAATATTAAAGTAGGTCCAACCCCTCAAAAACACATCTTATTCTTCACAATGTCTTTTAACATTTAGCTTCAGTAAATAATTTATTCACCATTAATACATCTATTGTAATGTATAAAACCTATATGAAGGGTTCCTTATTAGAAATACATATAATAATTTCCAACAACCCATTATAAAACAGACGGGTTTTTAAAGGCCATCATGTATGCCTTTGCTCAGGACACGCTGAGCTTTTGTTGAAGAAGGTGTCATTGTATCCAAAAAACATTTATGAAGGACTCACTTACAATGAACTTCAGGCTCGGTGCTTATTGTGAAGAGGAAAACCTTCACTTGACGATAAGGTGTTTGGTTTGAATGTCTCCCCTGAAGGGAGGAGCCCTTCCTGCTTAATAAAGAGCCATCCAGCTGAAAAAGACAAAGCACGCTCCACCAACACAAGCTACACAGCAGCTTGCTTCACAAACGTCTGGAAGGCCTCAAGTTGTTGCAAAGCATTACATGATTGTTTAACCCTTCAGAAAGCAGCTGGCTTCATCGTTAACAAACTTTACTGTAAAGTTAGAACCAATCTGACGATAAACCAGGTCTGCCTCACTGTCTGAAAATTAGCAGAAATGCACCAGCGGAGATGAAAACACACATGATTAGTTGTCTATAAACAGACTCCTTTGTGGGGCAGATGCACAGTCACGTCTGACGTAAACTCTCATCCTTCATGTTGTCGTTGCGTTTTTGACAGGAGAAATGGACCAGCTGCCACTTCAGGACAGGAAATGGGTAGAAAACGTTTGATTTATTGACCCCATCAGAGGAATGTCGCTGGTATTTCGCTCGAGGTCAGTTTCACAAACATTTCTATTTCACACACGTGAATTATTGTTTGTAGCTTGGCTGCCTGTGCTCGAATGTCCCCTCGTCAGAACTCTGTGGCTGGAGTGTTTTACATTTGAAGGTCGGCTCTCGGGTGGTCTTCTGCGTTAACTGTGTACTAATTTGCTCCTCACATTGTACAAACTGTCGTTAATATCTCAAGTTGAGCAGCAGCCACAACCGCTGAACTCAAAAAGTGCAATGAATGGAGATGGTGCCAATACTTTCCCAGAGATGTTAGAAAATGTACAGAAGATGGATTGCCAAAAAGTGCAAAGCTTTGGACATGTCCAAAACATGTGTAAGAGAGAAGCTGGGTCTCTTCTGCATCGACCACAAGTGGGATCTATATCAGGTTTGATTTTGGAAGGTCTAACTTTAGACCAATGGAGTCTGTGTACAATCTTGAACTGAATGACAGCGTGTCTAAGGCAAATGGAAGATGAATAGATTCCCTGTATTATTTTGTGCCAAATGTCGTCTGTGATTGGTTCATTTAAATCTGCTTGCCACTTATTCTTCAGGAGGTCTAAAGGAATCAACTTGTGAGAGTACAATGTTTCATATATTATACTAATAGTTCATTTTCTAACTAATTTACAATCAAAAATTGTTTTTAATAGACAGGTTGGTGGACGCAGCGGAAAACATTGAAAGTTTGAAAATGCAAAATTTCTGAGCTGCAGATATCTGTAAAAATGTGATCTGGGAATATGATATTTTTGTACTAACTGTTCAAAGGAGGCAAAATTGCCGTCGACATACAGATCAGACAGTGAAGCTATACCTCTTCTGGACCAGCCATCAAAGATCTCATCTATTAGTGATGGGGAAAACATATGGTTTTTTGCAATTGGTGTAGCCTGAGATAAATCTTTAAGCGAGAAAGATCTCCTAAACTGGTTCCAGATCTTAATTGAGTGCAAAACGATAGGGTTAGAAGTATAGTTAGAAATGGGCTGTGTGAATGGCTACTTGGAGCACAGTAGGGCTTTTAAAGAAGTGGAAATTACAGATGTCCTTTCAAGATTCAGCCGTTCAGCGACATTATTGTCGTCATCATTACTCATCCAATATAACATTGCTCTAATATTTACAGCCCAATAGTAATACAAGAAATTAGGGAGTGCCATCCCTCCCATTGAAAGAGGTCTCTGAAGTACATCTCTTTTGATCTCTTTTTGTTCCAGATGAAACTTGATATCTGATTATTTAATTTGGTAAAGAAAGATTTAGTTAAAAAGACCGGGAGGCACTTAACTATATATAAAAACTTAGGCAGCATGTTCATCTTTACTGTATTAATTCTTCCACCCAAAGAGAGAGGCAGCAAATCCCACCGTTTGATGTCCTGACTCAGGCTCAATAGTAGGGGCTGATAGTTAGCAGCATAAAGATGTTTATGTTTATCTGTGACCCATATGCCGAGGTATTTCAATTTTTGGGGACAAATTTTAAAGGGGAGTGAATTTAGGGATGTCTCATTGTTGCTGGTGCCAACAGGCATCAGCTCATTTTTCTGAATATTAACCTTGTAGCCGGACAGTTTGCCAAATTGTGTCAGCAAGACCATTAATTTAGGAAGGCTCAACAGGGGATGTGATATATATAGAAGCATGTCGTCCGCATAAAGCGAGACTTTATGCTCCTCCCCTGATCATTGGATTCCTTTGATGTCAGTTTTTTGCCCCGGCGCTAAAGCTAGAGGTTCCATTGCAATTGCGAAAAGAAGTGGTGACAAGGGACATCCCTGTCTTGTGCCACGTTTAAGCTTGAAAAAAGGAGATAAATTATTATTAGTACGAACAGCAGCCATTGGAGATGTATATAATAATCTAATCCACGATGTGAATGTGGGGCCAAATCCAAACTTTTCTAATGTGCTGAAAAGATAGTTCCATTCCACCCGGTCGAATGTCTTTTCAGCATCAAGTGAGAGGACTATCTCAGGCACATCTGGTGGAGAGGGGCTATAAAGGATAATAAAAAGGCGTCTAACATTGAAAAAGGAGTAACGATTCTTGATAAAGCCTGTTTGGTCTGGTGAGATAATGGAAGGAAGAACACCCTCCAGTCGACGTGCGAGAACTTCGGCGAGGATTTTTGCATCAGTGTTAAAAAGAGAAATTGACACTCCAGGGGATTTTTCCCTTTTTTGAGAATTACAGAAATGACTGCCTGACGCATAGTTAGTGGTAAGGTCTTGAGTAAAATGATTCTTTAAAAACTGACATTAACAAAGGGACAAGTTGGCCTGAAAATTTCTTGAAAAAATCTGTCGGATACCCATCCGGCCCTCTGGACTTGCCACTTTGCATAGATCTGATTGCAGATATTATCTCCAGGGCCGAAAACTCCTTCTCCAACGTCTCAGCTAAGCCTGGGTCCACAGATGGAACATGTAGAGATCCTAAGAAATCTTTAATTGCAGAGGGTGTTGTTGAACATTCTGATGTATATAATGATTGATAAAAATTTTGAAAACAGGAGTTAATCTTAACACTATCTGTATTCTTCAAACCTTGTTCATCGTTAACTGCAGGTATAGTCTGATTGGCAGTTCTTTGTCGTAACTGATGGGCAAGAATTCGTCCAATTTTTTCCCCATGTTCATAGCATCCATGTCGAGATTTGGAGAGGAGATATTCAGCCTGTCGTGTTGAAAGGATATAAAAATTCGGTCTGCAAGGACAGTCGCTTTTTCATTCCACAAAGTGTCTCACATATTTACATATTATTTTTATTCTTTAACTCTCTTTTATGTCATTGTCTCCACTTGTATTATGATGTAGTATAATAAAGATGATATAATAATGTTTAAAGATGATATAATAATGTTTAAACCTGACTTGTTTCCTGTAAAGTGAAAATCCAGCCTGTACAGAGCTGTCATGTATCGTTCAAATGCACAGTTCAATCCCTGAACTATCGCCTTCCCTTCAAGAAGCTCTGTGTGCAGAGAGATCACAGTAACAGGGACGCTTTCTTTGCAGTGTTTTTTTTTAAATTACATCTCAACCATAAATGTATTTCAGGACTATGGCGGTCATTTGTGCTTCCAGCCAAAGGAGCTGACAGAACCTCTTCTTCACGTCTGCAGTGAGCTGAGGAAGCATCATCTCTTTCAGCTCCACTACAGAGCTCAGAAATAAAACAACCAACTCTGAGCGCTCCATCTCAGCGCTGGGGGGTCCTATAACACAGAGTCCAGAACGACACGCAGCAGAGTGATTGCAGGCAGTGCTGAAGTCCAACCAAACGTCTCTCTGAGTGACGGCAGCTGACAGCAGATGAGATGACAGGAGATGAACTGAAGGCAATAGACTGATGATCCGACATCTGAACAGGTGATGGACGGAGAAGTTTCAGCAGCAGGTCGTTAAAAGAGGGATTAGAGAAGTGCTGGTCATTCAAGTTTGAGAAAGAAGAATGATTTAGGAGTCTGTGATTGTTTGAAAATTACATATGACTTCTTAAAAGTATTGTTTAAACTTCAGTTTGTATATCCAGTCGTGGAAAGCAACAGAGCACAAGTGGTTTATTTTTCTAGTTTCGAGGTACTTTATACTTCTTCTCCACTACATTTCAATACTTTGCTTTTTACTCTCCTACCTTTATTTAACATATACTGGATGCATGATAATGATGACTTTGCCAAATAGGATTTTATACAAAAACATATGATCTGTTAGGAGAGTTGTTGTTGTCCTCCATCTGTTTACAGTGCAGCACAGAGGAATGAAATGATGTTTCTGCTGGTGTTCAGTGCAAAACAAAACGAGTGAATGATGCAACAGTCAGTGAGAGTGAAGCAAACATTCAGAGCAAAACATAAGGTGCAAAAACAAGTACAGACAGAAGATACAAAAACAAGGTTCAAATACGTAGTGCAATATGCAGGACAATACATGATATATAGAAAATATAGTTAGAAATATGAATGAGTGTAAAACCTATGAAGTGAAGTAGTGCAGCAGCATCAATAATAAAATAATAAGATATACTGTAAAATGTGTGATAGATGCTAATGTATTCTTGCTGAGCTCCATCTCTACAGCTACATTAAAATGCCACTTATGTAGTAATGATCATAAAGCAATATTATGTACTATATATACAGTTTGAAATGGAACAATCAGTATAATGACTTTTACTTCTGATACTTAACTAATAATTTGCTGGTAATCCTTACCTGCTATTACTTTTTTAAACGTGACGGTTAGGGTGAGAGGGTTAACCAAGGTTTATTTACAACATGAAAAACACAAGTAGTCACTGGCAGCGTGAGATCCAAAAAAACATAAACTCAGAGAGTGCTGGGCTGTGTGGGCATGGGAGGCACTGAAACAAAAAAGAGAGGAGACAAACAATTACTCCAGGAGGAATTATCAAGAGACAAGAATGTTAGTTTACCACAAGAGATACGAGGCCAACTGATACCACGGTATGAAGAAGTATACTCTGGCGTAGAGGAGCGTCTCAGCAGAGAATAAATAGGCATCTTGATTCAGGAAGTGAATTCAGGTGCGCCCAATCACTCCTCGACGCAGCGGGGGGAAGGGAGCCTCAGGAAACAAAAAATAAAGTTAGCGCCAACCCAACAGAAAATAGGAAGTGGACCTTCACAATAAATGCACAGGAAATACCAACCGCCACATTAAATGCAGTAATTCTTTTAACAGAGTATATTTATACTTACTTACTATCACTTAAGGAAAGGATCTGAATATTGCTTTAACTGCTGTACATTTTGTCAATTATTTTGTGCATACAAAATTAAGAAATATTTAAAAATCTCAAATGCTGAAGAGGTTTTAGTAACTTGGCACAGAAACAATGGTATTCATGACAAAGTGCTTCAACCTTGAGAAGCTTACAACCCCGATTCCAAAAATGATGGGACAAAACACATTTTTGGCCATAACTCAAGAATTCATATGCTAATTATGGCAAAAGTTCACCCAAATGTCTTACGGGATAAAATGAAGAGATGACATGTCATTTCCAAAAGGTCAAAGGTCAACTTCACTGTGACATCATAATGTTCTGCAAAAACTTTTCTGGAAATTATTCAACATCATAACTCAGAAACAGAAGGGGGGATTGACCATAGTGACCATAGTTCACATTGGGTCAGATACTGAATTGGTGACACTAATCTTTTGTGTCCACCTTGAAACTGTGCTGCTGTGCTGCTGGGTTGAAGGTGTGTGTGAAACATTCACATTTTACAATTTGTAGCTTCTTTGCAGCAACATCCGTATTTGAAGCACTGTAGCCCACCACAAGCTCATTGGTTCTGTTGACATTGAGCTTCAGGTGATTGTTGTTGCACCATGTGATGAAGCTCTCTATCAGTCCTCTGGACTCCTCTGGAAAAACAGTTTCTAAGTGAAGACAGCATGTTTCTCGCTGGAAGTGATTCACTGGAATCATACGTGTCAATACGGTGATGAAGCCCAGAAATTCAAAAAGGTTTATCTTTATTTCCTGCAAGCAGAACTACTTTATTTCACACTAGTGTTCCACCATCCTTAGTGTTGTCTGTGTTTCCCTTGTTAGTTTGAGATTCCATGCCATAGTCCTTTCACGAGTGTTTTTTGTTTGTAACTTCAATAACCTAGTTTCTGTTTTCCTTTCCTAGTTCATAGCTTAGCCGATTTGTTCTCCTCGTTAAAGAGTGATTTTCTGTTTGATTACTTTTGTTATTTAGATTCTTGTGCCTCTGTTTTCTAGGAGTGTATTTTGAGTTGTTAGCTTTTCATATCTAGTTCTTTCAGTTGGTCAGTTCCGTTTTCATAGCCCTTTGTGTTTTCCTCCTTCGGAGCGTCTTTGGTTTTCTAATTTTGTAGCTGCAGTGTTTTAGTCTAATCTTGTTTTTGTTTTCTTACCCACGCCACAGCCTAAGTTTGTTCCAAGTCTTGTCTTTGTCTAAAGCCCAGTTGCGTTCTGTGTTTGTAAGTTTCTTGTGTTGTCTTAGTCTTGTCGCTAGCTCCGTTGTGTTGCGTGTAAGTGTTAGTCTATGTTCCCCGGTGTTGTCTTCGTTCTGTGTGTGTGAACCCCGTTACCCTAGTGTGTCTTAAATCTTAGTTCCCTGAGTTCTGTTTTTTTCTTGGTTGTCATTGTGTTAAATACATTTGTTTAATTATTTCTACATCCCTTGTGTCTGCGTTTGGGTTCTACCCCTTAGTTTCCCTAAGTCCCCACTTTCCTGACAGAACGACCGGACCAATATGAACCCAGCGGACTTTGATTTCCTGTCCGACTCTGAGGACCTGTCTCAGATTCAGACGATCTCCTGGGTGTTCCATACTGGGGACCTCCACTGGTCCTCAACACACCCTCCTCGGGGAAGAAATACCAACCTCAGGTCCTGTACCAAGCAGACCCAGTTTTTAGCTCGGACGAGGACTATATTCTGGGTGTTCGATTCTGGGGACCTCCGCTGGTCCTCAATCCACCATCCACCCGGAAGAAACAGCAGCCCAAAGCAAAGTACCCAACAGACCTAGATCACAGCTCCGACGAAGATGACCCCCTGTGAGCCCTGCCCGAGTTGCCCTCGTCTCCAGCGATCACGCCAGCACCTGCTTGGAGGAGGCGGAGATCCCGACGACCGAAGGGGTCGAGTAGCCATCAGCCTACCAGCCTCCTGTCGTCTTCAGTGCTCCAGCTGCCGTCACCAGAACCCAAGCTGCCCCCAGTGCCCAAGCTGCCTCCGGTGCCTGAGCTGCCTCCAGTGTCCGAGCTGTCCTCGCCTCCAGTGTCCGAGCTGTCCT